>NC_066582.1:464325899-465019024 GCF_024323335.1 Lathyrus oleraceus
TAACTTTTAAATTTTTGCTTAGGATTAGTCTCTTCATCTCTTCCCCACTTCTTTAATTTCAAATCTCTCCCCTTTTTCAAAATCTTCTTTGTTTGTGATTTCTAAACTTAGACCATATTGCAAATTAGAAACTTTGTCCTTATACCATTTAATTTTTAAACTCTTTTCTTAATCAAATTTGTAAATGAACTTAACTATACTTGACTTAAAATTTCAAAAGACAAAAAGAACTAACACTCATTCAAAACTTTTTAGGCCTTTTGTGCCTTTGTTAAACTTAAATTTTTGTTAAAAACAATGTGTCCACTTTGAAATTGTTACCACGATCTACGAGATTTTGATCCCTCATTTTATGTTGGTACGTAGGCACAAGTCCGAAGGTCTTGTCAAACACAAAAATATAATCAATGAATTCTTTTCTCACCCCTCCACTCTATTTATTGCAAACATCATTTTGTAAAAAAATACATATGCACACAAAAAGGGCTCCCTAGGAGTACCTAGGACACTTTAGGTGCTAACACCTTCCCTCTGTGTAACCAACCCCCTTACTTGTAATCTCTGGCATTTTATTAGTTTTGATTTGAAAACTTCTTCTTTTTGGGTTTTGTTCGTACTTTTCCCTTTTCCCTTGGAAATAATAAAAGTGCGGTGGCGACTCTAGTTTAATTGACGTCTAGCTTATCCATAGCTTGATGGTCATGAATTTACCGCTACAACAAGGAATCGTCACTAAAGTGTTCCTTTTCCCAGCAGATGTCAGGTATTCCAACTATTGCTAGGAATTGTCACTTGACTTTTGTGTTCTCCTCATTAGAGTCAGGTATTCTAGCCGTTGCTAAGAATCGTCACTGTACCTTCATGGAAATTGGTATCTCTAGTCGAGACAGGTATTCTAGCCTTCGCTAGGAATCATCATTGTACCTTCATGGAAAGTTTACTTCCGCAATCGAGTCAGGTATTCTAGCCGTCGCTAATAATCGTCATTGTACCTTCGTGGAAAGTTGTATCTCCAGTCGAGTCAGGTATACCAGCCATTGCTAGGAATTGTCACTGAACAACCTCTTTTCCCCACAAGAGTCGGGTATTCTAGTTGTCGCTAGGAATCGTCACCGTACCTTGTCTTTCCTCTCAAACTGGTTTAAATGTTCTAGCCGTTGCTAGGCATCATCATTTGGAATCATTTATCATCCCCACTAAGTCAAGTGTTCTAGCCATTGCTAAGAATCATCACTGAATTCTTTTGTTTGGCCCCCAATAGATGTTAGGAGTTCCAGTCATTGCTAAGAAACACCGTATTGTTTTTCCACAGTCATTGCTAGGAGTGGTCACCCTTTTTCTCATTCCCCAGTGGAGTTTTATTCCCAAAATTTTCTTGGGGTTTTGACATCAAACTTTTCTCATTAAGAAGATACTTAGGATGCATACATCACATTGCATGTATAATCATCATAATCATGCATAATCCCCAATAATTTCTAACACTATCATCCTCCAGCAGGGCAAATTTCTAGTTACTCCCATTAATATTTAATCCTCTCTTACCTTGAACACATTGGAAGCCATCGCTATCCATATATTCAGGTTCGAGAAAATTAAAAAAGGGCAGTTGTCATACCCCAAAATTTACCCTACCCACATATAACTTTCATCTGATCCATGACCCTATTACACATACTTACATTCATTATTCCATTACCATAATTGCATTAACATTCATAACCAAAGACATATTTCATGTACTCAAGGCAAGGCATGATGTTTACACCTGAGAGAAAACTGGAGTTTTCCGGTAAAGTTCTAGAGAAAATACCTATAAAAAAAGTGTAATCGATTACCGTAATCATGGTAATCGGTTACACCTGTGAAAACAGCAGCAGTAAGTCTGTTTTTTACACAAAATGACTTTTGTTTCACTCACTTACCCACTTACCCACTTACTTTCCCTATAAATAGAGACACTATTTCCCCTCATTTTTCATGCTTTCTAGCCCCAAAAGTAATGAAAAAAATCATCCAACCCCCTCTTCTCTAAACCTAAGACAAATAAAAAAAGTTTTTTTTCCCAAAAGTGACCCCCCACCAACTTTTTTCCACTTCACCCCTTTTTCCTCAAAACTTCCCACTCTCTAACACTCATAACTCAACCCCTTCATTAAGCCTCTCCCATAAACACTTTCATCTTAAACCCATTGCTTCACATTCAAACTCAACACCATTTCAACCTAGATTTTTCACATTTTTTGGATAATGATTTTAGCTTAAACTTTTTAACTTTTTGGTTATGTTTTTGATTGAAAAATGGTTGTTTATTCTTGGTTGGTCTATTGAGAGGATTTAGATTCAAGCTTTAAAAAAATGATTAACTTTGGTTTACACATTTTTTTTAAGATTTTTGCTCTTACTACCTTTTTGTTAACCTTCTTGTGGTTGCTTTGTGTTTGTTATCATTTACTTTTATTATTGACTTGTTGTTACATTTGTTTGGTTAGTGAGGTCTATTAGATCATGACCATGGTTGTTTAGGGTTGATTAAATCTTCAATGTTTCAAACTGTAAGACCCCAATTTTGACCATAAGAACCCTCATGTTATCTCATCATATGCATTGGCTTTGGGATCACACCTTGGCATCATCTTTACCCCTCATTCATTAGGTTTGCATTGGGAGAGATCACCAAGCACACTTTTTATTGTATCGTACTTTGTTTTTCATTATTTACTAACCCAAATACCAAAAATATGTCAATGTATAGTTTGTTACTTTTGAGACCCTCATCGCAAGGAGTTCAATCAAAAGATGATTCACATTGACTCTAGACATGATATAGGGATCCCCATGATCTTCACATGTCATTTTGATCAAGAAATCATCAAGCGTTTGAAGTTTGTTAGCTTTGGAAACCCTAATTCATTTGGGTGTCTTGTGTGACTTCTTCAACAAGTTTCATCAATATTTGATCAAATATTTCAAGGGATACTTCATATCAGATTATCTTATGCCTATGTGATCCTTCATGAGTCCCAAAAGTCAAGATAATATCAAGCTAGCAAGCTGGTTCGTGGTGGTTAACCAGAGAAAGTCAACTGGTCAAAACTGGGGTTCTCTAGACCCTATCTCCTAAATTTGTTGACATATGAAAATGATTCCAAGAGAAAGGTTACTCAAAATTACATTCCAAACAACTTTCATGTTGAAGTCAAGAGCTAACTTTGCTTGGAAAGTCATTTTGTATGGTGAAAGATTATAGGTCATTTTGTTTGAACCCTAGTTTGGAGATCAACTTTCCAAGACCATAACTTGCTCAATTTTTATGAGATTAAATCCATTCAAATTCCATGATCAACTTAAAGATGTATACTTAAACTTTTATGTTTGTAGGAAGTTCAAATTCAACTTGAAAATTCATGTGCCAAGAGGAAACATTATAGGTCATTTTGGGTCAATACCATTGAATAAGTGATTTTCCTCAAGTTCTAAAATGCATAATTCCTTCATGCCAAATCCAAATGCATAACTTAAACTTTTTTCAGTTGAAGTCCATATCAAAAGTTATTCAAGGTGAAAGAAATGAACATTTGACTTGGTACTTAGAAAATTTTCAAACATGTTTGATTTTCCAAACTTCCACCTCAAAATTAATCATGATCCAAGCTTCAAATGAAAAAGTGTTTAACATGAAAGTTGTTCCCCTTGATCTCACCTTTCCAAAAATTCCATGATCATCTCACTTGGCAAAGGAATGAAGGACTTGTGCATGGGTTTTTTTCAAAGGATCAATTGGATGATTTTTCACTTTCACAATTCAAACACAAGTGCATCGCCACATGACATGATTTCAGCATGATCCTCAATCATTTTTAGACCTGATAGCATCACTTGATGGCCTATCACACACCCATGCAAGCATGCAAGGTAAATTACTAAATTTGTCGAAATTTGGAAGTGTGTGAAAATGAATCTCATGGCCTATAAATACAACCCCTCATGCTCAGAATTGAGGAGCTCATGCCCAAGCTTTGAACCTGCAATCCAAACCCTCACCATTAAAGGTTAATCTTGAAGGTTTCCATTTGAAAATCGAGCTTCAAATCTCATTCTGTTTTGAGATTGAAACTCCAAGAGTCAAGGCCATTTTCTGATCCTAATCACTTCCCACATGCTTCTGAAACAACGCCAAGCACAATTGGAATCAAGATTAAGCAAGGTTGAAGCTCCCTTGAAGGTAATTTTTCAGAATTTTCATCTCTTCGATTCTCCCTCAATTCTTCATCATTCTTTGTGATTTTTGGTTGGATGAAGTCCTACCAATGTAGGGAAGAAGATTGAGTTGCTTTGAGGTTAAATCGAAGCAACTCAGTTCATGATCCTCAAAATTCAAATCCCTGTATCTTTTTATATACTTGGAATTGGAGAAAATTGAGGCCATATTCGTGATCCTGAGCATTTTCTCTTTGAAACAGTGTCCTTGTTTGTCATTTTCCATTGAAATGAAGTTGGACCAGTCCGGTGGAGGTCACCGGAGAAGATGACCGGAGCCCTAGCTCCGGTGGTGTGTTGGCACAACTCCTGGCCATCTGATCATGTTTGGATGTTATAATCTTGACCATTGTTTTGCATTACTATGCGTACATTAAGTTGACTTGAGTGCGTGGTGGAACGCGTGCGTGTGGCCATAGATCTGACACCTCAATTAATGAGGGTGATTTGATGGACCTTGTTTTTTCTCATTTTATTTAATTTTTGATTTTATATTTTAATTAGCTTATTTTGATTAATTCATATTAATTTCATTTTAAATCCAAAAAATATGGGACTTTCACCAAAAATCTTTAAATATGTTCCTCTTTCATTTTCTGAATTAAAATTATTTTTTGGATTAATTTTGATATTTTTCATGAATTAATTATTTTTGTGCATATTTTTAATTGTTTAAAAATACTTATGACTTTTCAAAAATCATAAAAAAATTTGTCTAAGGTCCTTTGACATTCATTTACCTGGGATAAATCTCTTGGCTATTTATTTGTTGTTTTGAAGAGATTTAAAGTTTTGACCAAATTAAATTGAATTTAAATTCATTTTTAATTTGATCTTTAATTGATTAATTGTATCAAAAATTATGTTGAGCCATTTCTATTGACTTGTGATGTTTGACTATGTGTTCGGGCCTTGGTCAAGGTTGATTTGACTTTTGTTGAGTTAAAATCATTGGATTTAGGAGATTGATAAAATGTACATTTCATCTCCCAAAATGAATGAATGATTTTAATTTGATAAAATTCCTCCCATGACCAATTTGTGTTTCTCTCATCTTCCCTTCCTTTTCATCTTCAATCCCATTCTTTCCCATCGATTTGAATTGACCAATGAAATCTCCAAATCCTAAGGCTAATTGGTTCATCAATATCCTTGTGTTAGATAAACCAATACAAGTATGGATGAGATAGGTCCACCCTTTGATCCTTTTTAGTGTGTTGCATGTTTTAGGAGTTTGGTTCATTATACCAAATCTCTAACATGCATTAGCACCTAAGTTTTTATTGCCCAGCCTCAGATAGTTGTGACTTCTACATAAGTCCAATTACGATTGCTTAATATATAGCTAAATTTGACCCTAAAGACATAGCATTCTAGTAAGTGAGATTGTAAGTCTCTCATCTTTCATGGTATTGTGTGGAAAGTTGGCCTTTTTTCTTTCCTTTGGAAGATGTCTTGGTTCAAGGATCCATGCTTGTGAATAGATGGTTGAGTGTTCTCCAAAGAATGACTTAATCAATTGAAAAGCAAAACATCACTAACATCTAACTAAGTAACACTAACTATTATTAACTTTGCTTTACTTTCAAGTCATTTACTTTATGCAATTTAATTTTTAGTTATTTACCATTTATTGTCATTTTACACATCATTTAACTTGTTTATGTTTATGTCATTTTCACTTTGCTCATTTGAGCCATAAATTGTGATTGTATATATTTGTTTGTGCATTTTGTTTGTGTTTATGGTGTTAGGACCTTAAAATACTTAATAAATAACAAAAACCCTAAAAAATGTTTGTGGACTGTTGGGTTTGATCTGAACTTTTGGACTTATGATTAGGCAACACTCCATATGCAAAAGGACTTGGCCAATGCCAACATTTTGAGACAAAGTTATTGAGAATTGAGCCTTCATCTGATGCAAGTATTGGGATCCACTTGAATTCATCTGCTACATGGTCTTGGTACAACTGTTATTTTGATTTTGTGTCTAATGCCTTATTCTGAGTAAAATCAAAAGGGTATTTCATCTGATACATGAGAAGACAAAGAAGACTGTTAGCTATGGATTTGCTTGCTTGGATGTGGCTATCTTTATTTGATGCCTTGCTCTTCATATTGCTAAATTGCTTGCTTATTATTGCTTGATTCAAAGTCCAAAGGGAAAATGGGTTTTCTATATCATATTCTTGTCTGTTGGATTACATCCCATTGGTCAGATCTTTTCAACTCTTAACTTTTAATTTTATACTTAGGATTAATATCTTCATCTTTTCCCACTTCTTAAATTTCAAAATCTCTTCCCCTTTTTAAAAACCTTCTTTGCTTGTAATTTCAAAACTTAGACCTTATTTTAAATTAGAAACTTTGGCCTTATGCCATTGCCTTTTTTTAACTCTTTTCGTAAATCAAACTTGTAAATGAACTTAACCATATTGACTTAAAAATTCAAAAGACAAAAATAACTAACACTCATTCAAACTTTTGGACCTTTTGTGCCTCTCTTAACTTAAATTTTGATTAAAATAAATCCACTCATTTTGAAATTGATACCACTTACGAGGTTTTGATCCCTCATTTTTATGTTGATACGTAGGCACAAGTCCGAAGGTCTTGTTAAACACAAAAATATAATCAATAAATTCTTTTCTCATCCCCACAATCTATCTTTCTCAAACATATTTTATACCAAAAACACATACACACATAAAAAAAGGGCTCCCTAGGAGTACCTAGGACACTTTGGATGCTAACACCTTCCCTCTGTGTAACCAACCCCCTTACCTGTAATCTCTGGAATTTCATTAGTTTTGATTTGAAAACTTCTTATCTTTGGGTTTTGTTCATACTTTTCCCTTTTCCTTTGGAAAAAATAAAAGTGCGGTGGCGACTCTGGTTTTATCGACGTTAAGTTTATCCATAACTTAATGGTCATGAATTTACCGCTACAGAAATTAAGTGGCGACTCTAATGGGGAGTAATCCTCAGTGGGTTTAGCCTACTTTTTTATGTGTATATAATTGTGTATTTGATGTTTGTATACTTGTTTGTGTGATATAATCTACTTGTTATGCTTGGTGATCTCTGAGTGGTGAGATAAGTTCTAACCCGAACTTGAGTGCAATTAAGATAGGAAGATGGTATAGTCATGTTCAACTTGTGTGGAGTAGTCCTTAACAAGTTGGCTTGAGACTCGTCTACTCAGTGGAGACCCTTTTGGAGCTATTGATGTCACATAAGTTATTTGTGGTTAGGCATTACTTTCTCTGATTTGGGGTCCGAGAAGCTGAGGATCGTAGAACATTTAACCCAACTTGGCCTATTTAGGACGTAGTGCAGAGACTGTTCAGGTGTAGACCTGATAATTGTTGTTACGCGATACTACACTCAGAAGAGTTTCTCTTGAGAATATTATGCGTTGATTAGTCAGTCATCCTAACCTATAATATTCGATAGATGGAATTAAGACTCTGGAAACTTTTTAGAACATGATCTACAAGTTTTTATCCTTAGTACACTCCTTTGGGATGGTTCTTAACCTGACTCCATGCTCGTGACTCACAACAAACCCTTTGATTCTTGGTTGATCCGATCAAGTCTTATCAATATCAATGGAACTTGGGTGTTGATAAGGTGAAAACCATAATCCACCAAAATGGATGATTGATCTTGACAATGACTTGATCCATCTCTTGACCTTTGTTTGTGCTTGCCTTGTGTGTAATCCCTTATTTGTGATTGTTACATTCATGCATTCATGCGCATCATGACATTCATCACACGAAAATAAATTTCAAGGAACTAAGGTCTTATTTGCAAATATTTTTCAGACCATGGATTGTGGACGAAGGAATACTACGAAGTACAGTTTTAGATGTCCTGATTTGAAAGAGCTAAGGAAGCTATCATCTTTTGTATTAGATCCCTTGGACTTCAAGCAACGTCATGGGAAGTTTTTATCTGTGTTATCTACTGATATGGTTGAAGGACTCTTTAGTGTGTTGGTTCAGTTTTATGACCCTCTCTACCGTTGCTTCATTTTTCCCGATTATCAGCTTATGCCTATGTTAGAAGAGTATGCCCATATCTTGGGAATACCTGTTTCTGACAAGATGCCTTTTAGTGGATTGGAGGAGATTCCCAGATCTCATATCATAGTTGAAGCTCTTCATCTGAAGAAGTCTGAGATTGAGGCTCATTGGGTGAAGAAAGGAGGAATGTATGGGTTGACTTCTGAGTTTCTCATAGGGAAAGCTAATGTCTTTGCTCAAGTCGATAGTGTGGATGATTTTGAAGCCATATTTGTATTGTTCACCTATGGTTTGGATTTGTTCCCTAACATTGACGATTTTGTTGATGTTAACACCATTAGAATCTTCTTGATTGGGAATCATGTGCCTACTCTGTTGGGTGACGTGTACTTCTCTTTGCACTTGAGGAATTCTAAAGTTGGTGGGACTATCGTGTCCTGTATTCCTCTTCTGTACAAGTGGTTTATTTCTCACTTTCCTCAGATGCCTGCTTTTTTGGAGAACAAACAATGTCTACGGTTGTCTCAGAGACTCATGTTTATCACTAATGATGATATTGTTTGGTATGATTCTACCTTGAGTAGTGTGTATATTATTGATAGTTATGGTGAATTCTCTAATGTACCTCTTATTGGTACACAAGGAGGAATCAACTACAACTCTGCTTTGGCTCGTCGTCCACTTGGGTTCCCCTTGAGAGACAAACCTAATAATACTCAGTTAGAAGGTCTTTTCTATCAAGAGGGTAAAGATCCCCAACATTTGAAGTAGAAGGTGATGCATGCTTGGCATAATGTGCATAGGAAAGGAATATCTAAGCTTGGTCCGTGCAACTGTGTAGCTTTGGAAGCTTACACTACTTGGGTGAAGAAGAGAAATTTGGAGTTGAAGATGTCGTATGCTTATGAGAGACCTATGTCTTTGGTTATGGCTGAGCCATCAAATCTCCCTAACCAAGATATAGAGGAGTTGGAAGACGCGTTCATCAAGATGAAGCAAGAAAAAGATATGTGGGAAGAGCGGTTCCATGCTTTGAGACGAAAGCATGAGGAGTTGCAACTTGAGTCAAAGGATAAAGATGTGCTTATTGAACTTCTTGAAGACCGAGCGGTGAAGAGACAAAGAGAGCCAGAGGGGCCACCTTCCTCTAGTATGCCTCAACCTCTCGGTGCTTGGAAGAAGATTGTTGATCAGCTTATCCTTTAGAAGGCTCAGATGAAGACATCTTTTGAGACCGAGATCCGACACATCCGAAGGAAGTACGCGCCAACATCCAGATCATTTGACACTGTTGCTAGGGGATCCTTAGGATGATTAGTTTCCTTTTCTCTTGTATTTGTACTTTGGTTTCTGAAATTGTACTCAGTGTAATCCTTCCAAATTTTATGAATAAAAGAGATTTTTATGGTCAATCAAATTGTTATTGTTGTTATTATATGTTTGCAAATAAAACAACATGTTCCTTGAAATTAAAACAATCCAAAACATTGCATTTCATGCATCATTTGCATAGAAGGTTTTCTTCTTCCAGATATCTTATCGGTTATTCTTCCATGCTTCATCCAAGCTGACTCAGCGATACAACACTCGCGCCAATCAACCTAGAATTATGGAACATTTGGAACAAGAGAATAGCGAGCTGAAGGATGAGATTGCACGGTTGACTGCAATGATGAAGTTTGTTCTTGTTGCACAGAATTAGTTTTCACCAACTCCCGCAAATCCTCCCCAGAGGACTGTCATCTCCGAGGTAGTTACCACGACCGTTCTTGTTGCTGCTACTCAATCCGGTCCTTCTATGCCTGCTGGGTTCCCTTGGGGAATGCCCGGAGGATTTGTGCCTACCTTTGCTTCTATGCCGGCATCTAGCCCAGTCATGTCTATGCCGCCTCCAGTTGTTCATACCTTGCCTCGTGTTGAGGACACCATTTACCATTCTGAGCCATCTGAGGGCCCAAATGTTTATGAGAAAATGGATGAAATGAAAGATCAGTTCCTTGAGCTGCGCAAGGAGTTGAGGACATTGAGAGGAAAAGATATGTTTGGTAAAAGTGCTGCTGAACTTTGCTTAGTACCGAATGTGAAGATCCTTATGAAGTTCAAAGTCCCTGACTTTGAAAAGTATAAGGGAAATACTTATCCACTTAGTCACCTTGTTATGTACGCCATAAATATGTCAACTCAAACTGATAATGATCAGTTACTGATTCACTACTTTCAAGACAGTTTGACTGGTGCTGCTCTGAGATGGTATATGGGGTTAGACAGTGTAAGTGTTCGTACCTTCAACGATTTGGGTGAAGTGTTTGTTAAGCAGTACAAGTATAATGTGGATATGGAGCCTGATAGAGACCAACTGAGGTCCATGTCTCGGAAGGAGAAAGAAACGTTTAAAGAGTATGCTCAAATATGGAGGGAACTTACTGCTCAGATTAATCCTCCATTGAAAGAGAAGAAGATAACGAAGATTTTTCTAAAGACCCTGAGTTCGTTTTATTACGAACGAATGATTGCCAGTGCCCCCAGTGACTTTACCGAAATGGTAAATATGGGGATGAGGTTAGAAGAAGGAGTCCGTGAAGGACGTCTATCCAAGGAAAAAGTGTTATCCAATAAGAAGTACGGTGGTGGTTTTTCCAAAAGAAAGGAAGGGGAAACCAACTCAGTATCTGTGGGGAGGCAGAGGAGGCCTCATATCAAAAGGAGTTCTCAACCGCGTCAATATCAACATCAAGTTTCTTCAATGATTCTTGTGTTTTCCAACAATTCCAACAATCAATCAGTTACGATTCAGCAACAACAACGTCAACAACAACCACAATAAATAACCAACTACAACAACAATAATAACCAGCAAAGTTTTGAGAGGAAGAAGGTCTCCTTTAACCCCACTCCTATGACATATGCATAATTATACCCATCTTTGGTTCTCAAGAACCTTATTCAACCCAGAAATCCTCCACAAATCCCAGAGCCACTTCCATGGTGGTTCAAACCGAACTCCATTGTGCCTTTCACCAGGGAGCCCTTGGCCACGACATTGAGAATTGCTACCCGTTGAAATATGAAGTACAAAAGCTCGTGAAAAGTGGAATGGTGTCCTTTGAGGACCGTGCGCCTAATGTGAAATCCAACCCGTTGCCTTCTCATGGTAATGCTACTGTCAATATGGTGGATGGTTGTCCAGGAAATTTCCGAGTCTTAGATGTATGACGTATCCGTAGGTCTTTGGTAGAGATGCATAGGACTTTGTGTTTGATCAGTGATTGTGAGTACGACCATGATGGTTGTGCAATCTATAGTATGAACCCCCATGGGTGTATGATCGTCAAGAGGGATATCCAGAAGTTAATGGACGAGAATATGATCCAGATTCAACAGTCAAGGGATATAGATGATGTTAATGTGATTGTTCCGGTGTTTAAGACCCCTGAGCGGGTAGTATTTTAATATAACAACAGCAACAGCAACAACATCGTCAATAGATCGGTATCGCCGTTGGTTATACGATTAGCGGGCCCTGTCCCGTATGCATGCGATAAAGTTGTGCCTTATTAGTATAATGCCACAATGGTGGAGAATAGTCAAGAGGTTCCTTTACCTGTAGAAAATTCCGTGGTGAATATAGCTGATATTGCAAAGGTGACCCATAGTGGTCGTGTCTTTGGTCCGGTCTTTCCAAAGGAGGTAGAGGATGTTTCGGCCAGTAAGAAGGTGGATGTACCTGCGATGAATCCAGTTAATGCTCCAGTGTGTCAGTCTGGTGAATCCAGCAAACTGAAGACTAATGATGATGATGAGGTATTGAGATTAATTAAAACAAGTGAGTTCAATATGGTTGAGCAACTGCTCCAAACTCCGTCAAAGATTTCAGTGTTGTCTCTGTTAATGAATTCTGAAGCACACAGAGAAGCGTTGCAAAGAGTAATAGAGCAAGCCTATGTTAAGCACGATGTTACTGTGGATCAGTTTGACCACATTGTTGCTAACATCACTTCTTGCAATAATATGAGCTTTTGTGATGAAGAACTTCCTGAGGAAGGTAGAAATCACAATCTGGCACTCAATATTTCGATGAACTGCAAGGAGGATGCATTGTCTAATGTGTTGGTTGATACTGGTTCTTCTGTGAACGTGCTTCTGAAATCAACTTTGTCTAGACTCTCTTATCAAGGCGCCCCTATGAGGTACAATGGCGTGATTGTTAAAGCATTTGATGGTTCTCGCAAAACCGTCATTGGCGAAGTGGATCTGCCAGTTAAGATTGACCATAGTGATTTCCAAATTACTTTTCAATTGATGGATACCCACCCGACCTATAGCTGTTTATTGGGAAGGCCATGGATCCATGAAGCTGGAGCAGTGACATCTACTCTACACCAAAAGCTTAAATTTGTGAAGAACGGCAAGCTTGTCGTTGTTGGTGGAGAGAAGGCGCTTTTAGTGAGCCATCTGTCATCCTTTTCGTATGTTGAAGCTGAAGAGGAAGTTTGAAATCCATTCCAAGCCTTGTCTATTGCTGAAGTGAAGAAAGCTGGGGCACCCATGTCTTCTTTCAAGGATGCTCAGAAATCTATTGAAGCTGGCTGCACTAATCAGTAGGGTCGCATGATAGAAGTTGCTGAGAACAAAAATAGGGCGGGATTGGGATTTCAATAAAGGTCGTTCAATGTCAAAGATGAAGATGTGCAACCGAGTTTTCGCAGTGGAGGGTTCATCCATGGTAATGAACAATACTCAGCTGCTATGATCAAGGGTGATGAAGACGAAGCTTGCGCCAACTTTGTGACGTATGGCCATACTTGCAACAATTGGGTTATTTTTGATGTCCCTACTGTTATCCATCGCTCTAAGTAATTTGTTTTTCATTTTTAAGAAAAATCCTTCTCCTATGCCTAAGGGAGAAGTGAACATTGTTTGGCATTTCAATTATCATCAATGAAATACAATTTTATTCATCCACACCTATGATGTTTTATTTTTACTTTTTGCTTTTCTGAAAATGGTAATCACAAAAAAAACATAAGTAAATAGATAATAATTGTCCATCTACATAATATTTGTTCACAATTCACTTCTCTAAAATCAAAATATCAAATCATTATGCAGGATGGTTCCCAAACCCATTGAATACCATGATCCTACTCCCTCTCCAAACTTTAATTTCCCTATGTTTAAGGCTGAGGAAGAGACTGATGATGAAGAAGTATCTGATGAATTATCTCGTCTACTTAAGCATGAGGAAAAAGCCATTCAACCGTTCGAAGAGCAGATTGAGTTAGTCAACTTGGGTTCCGAAGATGATGTGAAGTAAGTCAAGATTGGGTCTCGACTGCGTCCAGAAGCTAAGAAGGGGTTGATTGATCTTATTCGAGAATATTCAGATGTGTTTGCTTGGTCCTATCAAGACATGCCTGGTTTGGATTCTGAGATTGTGGAGCATAGATTGCTATTGAAGCAAGAATGCCCTCCGGTCAAGCAGAAGTTGATGAGAACTCATCCTGATATGGCAGTGAAGATCAAAGAAGAAGTGCAGAAACAGATTGATGCTAGTTTTCTTATAACCAATGAGTATCCGCAGTGGGTGGCCAATCTTGTGACTGTTCTGAAGAAGGATGGAAAAGTCCGTATGTGTGTCGATTATAGATATTTGAACAAAGCTAGTCCGAAAGATAATTTTCCTCTGTCAGGCATTGATATGTTGGTAGGCAATACAGCTATTCAAAGTATTTTCGTTTATCGATGGATTTTTTGGTTATAATCAAATCAAGATGGCACCCGAAGATAGGGAGAAGACCACATTCATTACACCCTGGGGAACATTCTGTTATAGAGTGATGCCTTTCGGTTTAAAGAATGCTGGTGCAACATACTAGAGAGCTATAACCACTCTTTTCCTGACAGGATGCATAAAGAGATCAAAGTTTATGTTGACGATATGATTGCCAAATCAAGTGATGAAGAAGAACATGTTGATTATTTGTTGAATCTATTCCAGCGTTTGAGGAAGTACAAACTCCGCTTGAATCCCAATAAATGCACGATTGGTGTTTGTTCTGGTAAGTTGTTGGGCTTTACTGTCAGTGAGAAGGGTATTGAAGTTGATCCTGCCAAGGTCAAAGCAATACAAGAAATGCCTGCACCCAAAACTGAAAAGCAAGTCAGAGGTGTTCTCGGCCACTTGAACCATATCTCAAGATTTATATCGCATATGACTGCCACATGTGCGCCTATATTCAAGCTTCTTCGGAAAGATCAGTCTTGTGATTGGACCGAATATTGCCATAAAGCTTTTGACAGTATCAAAGAGTATCTACTTGAGCCTCCGATTCTGTCTCCACCTGTTGAAGGAAGACCGTTGATCATGTATTTGATTGTGCTTGATGAAAGTATGGGTTGTTTTCTAGGTCAGCAAGATGAAACTGGAAAGAAAGAATATGCAATTTACTACCTCAGTAAGAAATTCACCGACTGTGAGACTCGGTATTCTATGCTTGAAAAAACCTGTTGTGCACTGGCTTGGGCTACTAAGCGTCTGCGTCAATACATGTTGAATCATACTACTTGGTTGATATCCAAAATGGATATGATCAAGTAAATTTTTGAGAAGCCTGCTTTAACTGGGAGAATTTCCCGTTGGCAGATGTTGTTATCTGAGTATGATATCGAATACCGATCTCAAAAAGCAATTAAGGGTAGTGTCTTGGCTGACCATTTGGCTCACCAACCGATTGAAGATTATCAGTCAGTGCAGTATGATTTCCCTGAAGAAGGACCATCGCTTGAAGAAGGACCAGAGCCTGACTCTCGTTGGGGCATGGTATTTGATGGAGCTGTTAATCAGTATGGTAATGGCATTGGGGCAGTAATTATTACTCCTTAAGACACTCATTTTCCGTTTACAGCTAGATTGACTTTCAAGTATACAAACAACATGGTTGAGTATGAAGCTTGCGTTATGGGGCTTGAAGAGGCCATTGATCTCAGAATCAAGTATCTGGACGTCTATGGAGATTCAGCTTTGGTTGTGAATCAAATCAAAGGTGAATGGGAGACGAATCAACCTAGTTTGATAAAGTATAGAGATTATGCGAGGAGGATTTCAACTTTCTTTACAAAGGTTGAATTTCATCACATCCCTCGAGATGAAAACCGGATGGTAGATGCTCTTGCCACGTTGGCTTCAATGGTTGTGGTAAAATTTTGGAATGAAGTTCCCAATCTGACAGTGATACGTCTCGATAGGCCATATCATGTGTTTGCTGTTGAAGAGATCAAAGATGAAAAGCCGTAGTATTTTGCTATTAAGTGCTTTCTACAAAGTCAGATTTACCCGTCTGGGGCATCTTTGAAAGATAAGAAGACTTTGAGAAGATTAGCTGGCAACTTCTACTTGAATGATGATGTGCTCTTCAAAAGAAACTTCGATAGGGTTCTGATCAGATGCGTGGATAGACACGAAGCAGATTTATTGATGACTGAAGTCCATGAAGGTTCCTTTGGTACTCATTCCAATGGACATGCTACGGCTAAGAAGATGTTGAGAGCGGGTTACTATTGACTGACAATGGAATCTGACTGTTGCAAGTTTGTGAAGAAATGCCACAAGTTTCAAATTTATGCAAATAAGATTCATGTTCCTCTGACACTATTAAATGTCATTTCCTCTCCGTGGCCCTTCTCCATGTGGGGAATTGATATGATTGGCATGATTGAGCCTAAACCTTCGAGCGGACATCGTTTCATTCTGGTGGCTATTGATTACTTCACAAAGTGGGTTGAACGGCATCGTATGCAAATGTATCCAAGCAAGTTATTGTGAGGTTTATCAAGAATCATATTATATGTCGTTATGGTGTGTCAAGTAAGATCATTATTGATAATGGATCGAACTTGAACAATAATATGGTGGAAGCTCTTTGCAAAGACTTCAAGATTGCACATCATAATTATTTTCCCTACATACCTGCGATGAATGGGGCTGTTGAAGCTGCAAACAAGAACATCAAGAGAATCATCCAGAAGATGGTTGTGACGTATAAAGATTGGCATGAGATGCTCCCATTTTCCTTGCATGGGTACCGTACATCCATCCACACTTCAACAGGGGAAACCCATTTCTCACTTGTTTATGGTATGGAAGTTGTACTCTTAGTAGAGGTTGAGATCCCATCATTGTGTGTCTTGATGGAAACCAAGTTGACTGAAGTCGAATGGTGTCAGACTAGATATGATCAGTTGAATTTGATTGAAGAGAAAAGATTGACTGCCATGTGCCATGGTCAGTTGTACCCGCAAAGAATGAAGAAAGCTTTTGATAAGAAGGTTAGGCCTCGTGTATTTAGAGAGGGTGACCTTGTGCTCAAGAAGATGCTATCTTTCAAACCAGATGCTAGGGGCAAGTGGACTCCTAATTATGAAGGCCCATATGTTGTTAAGAGAGCCTTTTCAGGCGGTGCTTTGATTCTTATAACTATGGATGGTGAAGAGATCACACGTCATGTGAATGCCGATGCATTCAAGAAATACTTCGCCTAAAAAAGAAAAGAACAACTCGCTAAGTTGAAAACCCGAAAGGGTGGCTTAGGCAAAAATGAGCGTCTCGGTGAATTGAAAACCCGAAAGGGCGATCCAGGCAAAAATTAGAGACATAAAACAAAAAATTTATCCCGGTAAATTGAGTACTCCGCCTTGGGGCAATCTAGGCAAAAATTAGGGATTATGGCAAGTAACTGTATTCGGTTGATCTCCAGTCTTGAGAGCAGTTTGAGCAAGATAGTCAACTCTTATTCATCATCATCAACCAAAGCCAAGAGCACAGTTGATACTGAAGTTGGTAGAAGGATTAGTGATAATTGTATTCAATGTAGCCCTTTTCCATGTAAATTTCCATTTTTCAACTTTTGTAAAAGATCTATGGAGTCTTGTCATTTACAGACTACCATTATATTAAATAAAGTTGAGCTTTTAATCCAATTGTTTCTACTCTTATTTATTTTTCAGCCAAATAGAATTGAATTTTTATGATGATAATTTTGAAATAATAAAATAAAAATCATTTTTCTTAAAATAATAAAAGCAATTACCTTAAAAGGCAATCGATTTCGGTAAGGAATATCAACAGTAGTCTGAGAACAGGTGAGTCCTAAAGTGCAAAGCATTGTTGGTCTTCCCCAAGCAGGTGGTTTGGTCTCTTTTTTTCTCCCCAACGACAAATCAGTTTTCCCAGCTGAGTAGTAATCGCCTCCCCAGCTGAGTAGTAATCGCCTCCCCAGCTGAGTTGTAGGCTCACATTCTCAACGGTTCGCATAGATCCAGCACAGAGTTTCACTCCCCGTAAATTCCACAACGGAACTCATTCTTGATCCCCGTCGGCATTGATTCTCGAGCAGTGTTTATAGTCCTCTGCAAGGTTATCTCCCATTTGGTATGGTGTTGACCTAAAATTTCCCGCAGAGTTGACATTTCAGGTACTCAGCAGATCTTTTCTCCTTCCTCATCCAAGTTTGAGATATTCAGAGATGGATGACTTATATTCAACCCCATCATTTTTCTCTAATTGGTGCTTCCATCCTGTCGAGATTAGCCAAGTGTTGTAACAATGATTCAAATCAGTAATATTTATATCCTTTGCGATTGTTTTGACAGCATAATATACATATACATTCATACATCAAATATTTCACCATACATGCTATTGTATCTGATTTCTTATTCTCTGATCCTCTGCTATGGTGATATTGTTTCTCCATGCAGATTTGGTGCGTATGTCCTCCCTCAATTGGAGAGTGTCAACCCCTTAAGCAGAAAGAATTTAACCTTTCTCATTCCCCACTGAGTTATTTCCTCGTGGATGATTATTACTTCGGTTTCCTCCCTAGTTGATTATCTGGATGGAACCACTCCCCCTGAGTTATATACTCATCGGGTTGAGTCTTTGTTTGACCATTTCTTTCTGGTCCCTCGAATGTTTGTTACCCAGTAACTGGTAATACTCTTTTTGATTTGCGAGTACTTTACCTTTACCTAATACCCGGTAATAGTAATCTACTTACTCTTATTTTTCCCCAGCGGATTCGTTTTACGTTTCCCCAGGAAGTCTATCTTTGATATGTTCATCTTAACCGATGACGGATATTCTTCCTCTGAGTGTATCCTTGATATGTTCACTTTAACCGGTGACAGATATTATCTCTTTACAGTTTCCTACCTAGTAAAAAGGTAGTTGTAATCCCTATTTCATTCTCCAGAGAATTAATCCTTGATATGTTCATCCTAACCGATGACGTGTTTTCTCCTTTTTACGGTCTTCTGCCCAGTAACCGATAGTTGTAAATCCTACTTTTCCCTCTGAGTCTATCCTTGATTGTTCATCCTGACCGGTGACGGATATTCTCTCTTTGGTATTCTATCCAGTAACTGATAGATATAATTCCTATGTTCTCCCCGGTGGTGTATCCTTGATAGGTTCATCTTAACCGATGACGGATATTCTTCCTTTGATTCTATCCTTGATATGTTCACTTTAACCAGTAACGAATATTCTCTTTCTTGGGTCTTCTTCCCAGTAATCGGTAGTTGTAAATCCTATTGGATATTTTCCCCAGCAGGTTATTTCCTACCCAATGACCGGTAGTGAATACACCTCCTGTTTCCTTCAGCGAGCCATCCTTGATATGTTTACTCTAACCGGTAACGAATGCCTCTCTGTCATATTATGTTATCTTACTACCCAATAATCGATAATAGATAATATATTTCTGGTACTCCTACATTGAAGATTATTCTTCCCCATTTGAGTTTGGTTCAGGTTTTTCAGTTTTGTTCTGATCTACCTGTTTCCCCTGCAGATTCTTCTTTATCCCCGACCGAGTCCTTCCATTGATTTATTTTCATGGAATCCCCTTGTGTCTCCAGTAGTTTTTAAGTCGTAGCCTGGCCTGCGCAAAACTTTTTTATCCCCAAAGTCTCTGTCTCCCCAGTGAGTTTTCCTTATGGAATGCATTATGCTCCTGTGGACTTTCAGTCTCTCCAGATTATTTTCCTTTGTTGCAACATTTTTCCTACAGAGATTATTTTTAACATTCATTCATACGCATCATGAGGTCTCTTAGGGACCAAAATTTGTCTCTATTGTTGTTATTTAAGTCCATTCTATTGAGTTAATACGAAGATTTTAACCTTCAGATCCTCAGTTAGAATGTCCTTAAATAGGGGAAGCTATAAGACCCCAATTTTGACCCTAAGATCCCTCATGTTATCTCATCATATGCATTGGCTTTCGGATCACACCTTGGCATCATCTTTACCCCTCATTCATTGGGTTTGCATTGGGAGAGATAACCAAGCACACTTTTGATTGTATCATACTTTGTTTTTCATTATTTACTAATCCAAATACCAAAAATATGTCAATGTATAGTTTGTTACTTTTGTAGGTAGTGTGTGTGTTCACCCATGCTATATCAAGCTCATATATAGGGTTTGAGACCCTTAATGCAAGGAGTTCAATCAAAAGATGATTCACATTGACTCTAGACATCATATATGGATCCCCATGTTCTTCACATGTCATTTTGATCAAGAAATCATCAAGAGTTTGAAGTTTGTTAGCTTTGGAAACCCTAATTCATCTGGGTGTCTTGTGTGACTTCTTCAACAAGTTTCATCAACATTTGATCAAATATTTCAAGGTATACTTCATATCACATCATCTTATGCCTATATGATCCTTCATGAGTCCCAAAAGTCAAGAGAATATCAAGCTAGCAAGGTGGTTCATGGTGGTTGACCAGAGAAAGTCAACTGGTCAAAACTGGGGTCTCCTAGATCCTATCTCCTACAATTTTTGTCATATGAAACTGATTCCAAGAGAAACATTACTCAAAATGACATTCCAAACAACTTTCATGTTGAATTCAAGAGCTAAGTTTGCTTGGAAAGTCATTTCCTATGGTGAAAGATTATAGGTTATTTTGTCTGAACCCTAGTTTGGAGATCAACTTCCCAAGACCATAACTTGCTCAATTTTAATGAGATGAAAAACATTCAAATTCCATGATAAAATTCAATATGTCTACTTCAACTTTTATGTTTGGAGAAAGTTCAAATTCAACTTGCAAATGCATGTGCCAAGAGGAAACATTATAGATCATTTTGGGCCAATACCACTGAACAAGTGATTTTTCTCAACTTCTAAAATGCATAACTCCTTCATGCCAAATCCAAATTAGAACTTTGATGAAGGAAATGTTTTCATTTGAAGTCCATATCAAAATTTATTCAAGGCTGAAGAAGTGAACATTTGACTTGGTACTTAGAAGATTTTCAAACATGTTTGATTTTCCAAATTTACACCTCAAAATGCATCATGATCTAAGCTTCAAATGAAAACGTGTTCAACATGAAAGTTGTTCCCCTTGATCTCACCTTTCCAAAAAGTCAAAGATCATCTCATTTGGCCAAGGAATGAAGGACTTGCGCATGGGTTCTTTTTAAAGGATCAATTGGATGATTTTTCACTTTCACAATTCAAACATAAGTGCATGGCCACATGACATGATTTCAGCATGATCCTCAAGCATTTTTGGACCCGATAGCATCACTTGATGGGCCTATCACACGCCCATCCAAGCAGGCAAGGTGAATTGATAAATTTGGAAAAATTTGGAAGTGTGTGAAAATGAATCTCATGGCCTATAAATACAACCCCTCATGCTCAGAATTGAGGAGCTCATGCCCAAGCTCTGAACCTGTAATCCAAACCCTCACCATTAAAGGATAATCTTGAAGGTTTCCATTTGAAAATCGAGCTTCAAATCTCATTCTGTTTTGAGATTGAAACTCCAAGAGTCCAAGATATTTTCTGATTTTAATCACTTCCTACAAGCTTATGAAACAAAGCCAATCACAATTAGAATCAAGATCAAGCAAGGTTGAAGCTCACTCGAAGGTGATTTTTCAGAATTTTCATCTCTTCGATTCTCCCTCAATTCTTCACCATTCTTTGTGATTTTTGGTTGGCTGAAGTCCTACCAATGTAGGCAAGAAGTTTGAGTTACTTTGAGGTTAAATCGAAGCAACTCAGTTCATGATCCTCAAAATTCAAATCCCTATATCTTTTTATATACTTGGAATTGGAGAAAATTGAGGCCAGATTCGTGATCCTGAGCAATTTCTCTTTGAAATAGTGTCCTTGTTTGTCATTTTCATTGGAATGAAGTTGGACCAGTCTAGTGGAGGTCACCGTAGAAGATGACTGGAGCCCTAGCTCCGGTGGTGTGTTGCACACCTCCTGGCCATCTCATCATGTTTGGATGTTATAATTTGGACCATTACTTTGCATTACCACACGTACATTAAGTTGACTTGAGTCCATGGTGGAACACACGCATGTGGCCATCAGATCTGCCACCTCAATTAATGAGGGAGATCTGATGACCCTTTTTTTTTCTCATTTTATTTAATTTCTGATTTTATATTTTAATTAGCTTATTTTGATTAATTCATATTAGTTTCATTTTAAACCCAAAATATATGGGACTTTCGCCAAAAATCTTTAAATATTTTCCTCTTTCGCTTTCTGAATTAAAATTATTTTTTGGATTAATTTTGATATTTTTCATGAATTAATTGTTTTTCTGCATATTTTTAAATGTTTAAAAATACTTCTGACTTTTCAAAAAACATTAAATTTTTTGTCTGAGGTCCTTTGACCTTCAGTGACCTAGGATAAATCTCTTGGCCATTTATTTGGTGTTTTGAAGAGATTTTAGGTTTTGAGCAAATTAAATTGAATTTAAATACATTTTTAATTTGATTTTTAATTGATTAATTGTATAAAAGTTATGTTGAGCCATTTCTATTGACCAATGAAATATCCAAATCCTAAGGCTAATTGGTTCATCAATAACCTTGTGGTAGATGGACCAATACAAGTATGGATGAGATAGGTCCACCCTTTGATCTTTTTTTAGTGTGTGGTATGTTTTATGAGTTTGGTTCATTATACCAAATCTCTAACATGCATTAGGACCTAAATTTTTATTTCCCGACCTCAGATAGTCGTGACTTCTATATAAGTCTAATTACGATTGCTTATCATAGAGCTAAATTTGATCCTAAAGACATAGCATTCTAGTAAGTGAGATTGTAAGTCTCCCATCTTTCATGGTATTGTATGGAAACTTGGCCTTTTTTCCTTCCTTTGGAAGATGTCTTGGTTCAAGGATCCATGCTTGTGAATAGATGGTTGAGTGTTCTCCAAAGAATGACTTAATTAATTGAAAATCAAAACATCACTAACATCTAACTAACTAACACTAACTATTATCAATTTTGCTTTACTTTCGAGTCATTTACTTTATGCAATTAATTTCTAGTCATTTACCATTCGTTGTCATTTACACATCATTTAACTTGTTTATATTTATATCATTTTCAATTTGCTCATTTGAACCATAAATTGTGATTGTATATATTTGTTTGTGCATTTTGTTTTTGTTTGTGGTGTTAGGCCTTAAAATACTTAATAAATAACAAAAACCCTAAAAAATGTTTGTGTGAACTGTTGGGTTTGATTTGAACTTTTGGACTTAGGATTAGACAACACTCCATATGCAAAAGGACTTGGTAAATGCCAACATTTTGAGACCAAGTTATTGAGAATTGAGCCTTCATCTGATGCAAGTATTGGGATCCACTTGAATTCATCTTCTACATGGTCTTGGTACAACTGTTATTTTGATCTTGTGTCTAATGCCTTACTCTGAGCAAAATCAAAGGGGTATTTCATCTGATACATAAGAAGACAAAGAAGACTGTTAGCTATGGATTTTCTTGCTTGGATGTGGCTATCTTTATTTGATGCTTTGCTTTTCATATTGCTAAATTGCTTGCTGATTATTGCTTGATTCAAAGTCCAAAGGGAAAGTGGGTTTTCTATATGACATTTTTGTCTGTTGGATTGCATCTCATTGGTCCGATCTTTTCAACTCTTAACTTTAATTTTATGCTTAGGATTAGTCTCTTCATCTCCTCCCACTTCTTAAATTTCAAAATCTCTTCCCCTTTTCAAAAACCTTCTTTGCTTGTAATTTCAAAACTTAGACCTTATTTCAAATTAGAAACTTTGGCCTTATGTCATTGACTTTTTTAACTCTTTTCATAAATCAAACTTGTAAATGAACTTAACCATATTTACTTAAAATTTCAAAAGAAGACACTCATTCAAATTTTTGGGCATGTTGTGCCTCTCTTCACTTAAATTTTGATTAAAAGCAATCCACTCATTTTTAAATTATTACCATGAACTACGAGGTTTTGATCCCTCATTTTTATGTTGGTACGTAGGCACAAGTCCGAAGGTCTTGTCAAACACAAAAATATAATCAATAAATTCTTTTCTCATCCCCACACTCTATCTTTCTCAAACATCTTTTATACCAAAAACACATACACACATAAAAAAAGGACTCCATAGGAGTACCTAGGACACTTTTGGTGCTAACACCTTCCCTCTATGTAACCAACCCCCTTACCTGTAATCTCTGGCATTTTATTAGTTTTGATTAGAAAACTTCTTATCTTTGGGTTTTGTTCATACTTTTCTCTTTTGCTTTGGAAACAATAAAAGCGCGGTGGTGACTCTGGTTTTATCGACGTTAAGTTTCTCCATAGCTTAATGGTCATGAATTTACCGCTACACAAACCTATTAATGATTGATCATTAGATAATTCTTGATACTTTCGGACATTGATAAATTGTCTCTATTTCAACCATATTTGAGTCATTTGATGCATAGATGAAACCATGTTCTCTACATTAACTTGCTAATCCATTTTCTTATTGTTATTCTACTAACCACTAACCACTAACCACTAACTACTAACTTCTAACATTTATATTATTGCACTTTAATTCCTTGCAATTTATTTTATTATTCATTTTATTTCATTTACTTTATGTTTATGTTCATTATTTACCTATTCCTAACATTTACATTATTGCACTTTACTTCCTTGCAATTTATTTTATTGTTCACTTTATTTCAATTACTTTATGTTTATGTTTATTGTTATCTAACCACATCATTTACATTATGCTAATTTATTTACTCTTTTACTATCTTGCTAAATAAAAAAAGGAGTAAAAACAAAAGAAAGAGAACAAATCATAATTGTTTAAAATATTGATAGATGAACTTAGGGTTGTATAACTTTCTTTGTTACAAATCTATTGTAAGGTGATATTAATCATTTTCAATACTTTGCATCAATGATAAATTATCCCTTAATGTGTCATATTTTGAGTTTTTGACCTATTGAAAAATAGTCCTCAAAGTGTTCATTTTACACATATTACTAACCATTAATTATATTTCACCAACTTTGTTTATCATTAACCTTTGTTATTGTAATTTTGGTACTACTAACTTTTTATTTATTTTAATATCATTTATATTCACTAACCATTATTATTGTGATATTGTCATTCTTTATCTTGTAATTTACTTTTATATCATTACCTTATAATTTACATTCAAGTATTCATTGTCATCATCATTGTACAAATTAATCATGCATGTTTATTTACTTGTTATTTATTTTATTATCATCAAACATTAAAAACAACAAAAACATGATAAAAATGATAAGACCAAAAATATTCACTCCACTCTTAATCAACTTGGACTTAGAGAATTTCATTTTAGGACCTTTACTTAGAGGTCTTTTCCTTATCTTTGTGATACTTTGTAAATGTTAGATTTTTATGTGTAACTTACATGCATGTTGTAAGAATGACATCATGACACCACCTTAGGGGGACATGTTTGTAAGACCATTATCCTTTGTTTAGCATATGTCACTTTTTGCACACACAATGCTTCCTCTGGGGCTACCTTACAATGAGACCCTTTATTTTCTTGTTGGTTACTTTGCATTTATATTACATAAGCCATAATCAAATAAAACAAACTCTTGATTCAACGTCAAGTGAAATTTTCATAATCAAATTCAAAATACAATAAAATTACAATTATTATTATGCGTCACGAGCCTTAAGTGGTGGAGAATGAGTAAGAATGGAGCATTTCTACCCTTAATCTGATTATTTTGGATGCAAGACATTTGACTTATTATCTAGAATAGTCACCTCCGCCCATAGACTTTAGTACAATATAATCACAAACATTCTTTTCATAAAACCCTTATTCAAGGTAAAAACAATACAACTCATCAAACTCATTTTTCTGCCTTAGGGCATCATCTAGAAAACCCTTTTCTCAAAGGTAAAATCAATCAACACACAAATATTTTCTACTCTGAACTACGGAGCTCTGATTCCTCATTCCCGAATGAGTGATATGTAGGCACAAGGGTCCCAATCCTTGGCGAGTACTATAATAACAAAAATGCCCCCTTTTTTTCACACATATTCTTTTGAAAATAAAACAATGATAGATAAATCCCATGTATGTAAAACAACCCAAATGGTTCCCATGGAGTACCATGGACGTGAGGGGTGCTAATATATTTCCCTCGCGTAACCGACTTCCGAACTCAAATCTCGGTTACGAGACCAATCCCTTATTCTCTTTTAGCGCTTCCTGTGCGCGTCTCTTTTTCGAGGGTTTTATCGACTATTTTCCCTCGCCTCTTAGATAGAGGCACACAAATAAAATTTGGTGGCGAATCTTCTGATTTTGCCTCCCTTTGGCATATCTTTAGTTCCGGTTTCGTTATCATGAAATCCCGGTAGCGACACTAGACACATTAGACCAGCTTGGCCAATGCAAAAATTGAGGTCCTTTCTCAATAAATTAGGTCTTGGACCTTGAAACAAAGTTGAAGCTGAACTCAATTAGGACATTTGGCTCTAATAAGATCTTGAAAAGCTTTCAAGATGAAAAGGTGATGGACTTTGGACCAAATCATAGGTCATTCTGCCAAAATGTGACCAACCAACTTGACCTAAAAATGTAACTTTATGACTTCTTGATTTTCAAGACACAATGATGGATATTTGAAGCTCATATGATCATATCATGATGTAAAATGAGACTTGAAGCTTTGTGGGATGATTTTAGGTTAAGTTCATGGGTAAAATCAAGGTATTGAAAGTCCAAAGTTCATGACCAAACCAAGTACTTGTAACATGACTTAAGAGTGTTTGAATGGTAAATTATGGTTAGAAATGACTCAAATTGATTTTTAATGAGTGGTAGGGTGATAGGGTGATCAAATGAAACAAGGCCAGTGATCAAAGGATGCCCAAATTAGGGTTTCTTGAATCACAAGTTTCATCAAGAACCATGGTCAGTCAAATCAGGGTTTGGTGATGCAAGGGATGTATTGAGGTGATTCAAAGGAATAAGGTATGAACAAACTATGTATTTTTGGGTGTCCTCAATGAAATGGTCAAGATTCAAGGTGAACCATGACTTGTACAAACCAAAGAGGGTCAAGAGATATGGTTAGGGTCCTTGGGTGACCAGATGAATCTTGATGTATCTTCAAAGGGGACTCACAATCCAAATTGGGTTTGGAGAGTGACTGAGATGAATTGAATGATCCTCCAAGCTTTGTTGGATGCTTTATGATAGAGATTAGGGTTAAGGAGACTTAGGCACACCTCAACATGATCAGAGGATCTTGAGCTTCACAGGTGAACCCTATGCCTTTGGTTTGTGGGAAATTATGGATCATTAAGTACAAATGCATATGAGATGACATGTATGGGATGTATGCTCATGAATTAGGGTTAAAGAGGGTGATGTGGAGGTAGGGTAAATTTGAGGGTATGACAGCTGCGAACAAAGGTATTTAATTCTTGATAAGACATGTTACACACTTGCTTGTGCAGCTAAATGCTTAAGGTGGTATATATTGACGTATACAACTCTTTTGATCTCCAAGATGGACCCTGTCAAATATATTTTTGAAAATCCTGCTCTCACATGAGGAGTTTCCCATTGGCAGACGGACCTGACTGAATATTGACATGTAACATGTCACACAAAAAGTCGTCAAAGGAGGTGTATTATTCGATTATCTTGCCCATCAACCTTTGGATGATTATAAGTCGATGTGCTTTGACTTCCCCAATGAGGATATTATGTTTATCAGGGATTACAACATTCTAGGCCCTGAAGAAGGACCCGAATCAGGATCGTGATGGACGCTCGTGTTCGACGATGCTTCCAATGCTCAAGGCAATGGAATTGGGGCAGTTATCACCTATCCAACTAGTTTTCATCTACCATTCACTGCAAGGTTATGTTTCACCTGCACTAAAAACTTGGAGGAGTATAAGGCATGCATCTTTGGCATTGAAGCAGCCATTGATCTAAGGATCAAGAACCTTGAAGTCTACGGAGACTCAGCCTTGGTAATCATCTAGGTTAAGGGAGTTTGGGAGGCTCGTGATCACAAGTTGGTCCCCTACAAAGAGCAAGTCTTGAAGCTAGTCCCATATTTTAACGAGATCACATTTCACCATATTTCCAGAGAGAAAAATAAATTGGCATATGCTTTGGCTACCTTAGCCTTCATGTTCAAAGTCAAGTGGGCCAACGAAGCGCCATCTATCCGCATTAACTACTTGGATGAGCTTGTATACTATTTGGCAGCTGAAGAAGAATTAGATGGCCATCCATGGTTTTATTATATCAAGAGATATCTAGAGAAGCAGGAATACCCAAAAAATGCTTCCATCACAGATAAAAAGTATCTTCGAAAGCTCTCAGCCAAGTTATTTTTGAGTGGAGGTGTACTTTAAAAAAGAAATCATGACTCGGTATTGCTCATATGCATGGATAGACACGAGGCAAACCGGATTATAACAAAACCTCATGAAGGCTCCTTTAAGACATATGCCAGTGGTCACACAATGGAAAAAAGATCTTGAGGGCGGGCTATTACTGGATGACTATGGAGGTTGATTGCTAACGCCACGTGCAAACATGTCTTTAATGCCAGATTTATGCCAACAAGATACACGTGCCACCGGTTCCACTAAAGGTCTTGACACCACCTTGGCCTTCGGCCATGTGGGGCATTAACGTGATTGGGAGCATCGAGCCCACTGCCTCAAATGGGCACCATTTCATCTTGGTAGCCACTGGCTATTTCACCAAATGGGTGGAGGTCGTCTCCTATACAAACGTCACCAAGCAAGTGGTTGCTCATTTTCTGAAGAAAGAGATCATCTACCATTATGGGATCCCTAACAAAATCATTATTGATAATGGTTCGAATATCAATAACAAAATGATGAAAGAACTATGAAAAAACTTCAAGATTGAGCATCACAATTCATCATCGTACCGTCCGAAAATGAATGACGTTGTTGAGGCAGCAAATAAGAATATCAAGAAGATCGTCCAGAAAATGGTGGAAACATAGAAAGATTGGCATGAGATGTTGCCATTTTCTATACATGGCTACCGTACTTTAGTACAATCTTCCACTAGGGCAACCCCGTCCTCTCTTGTATATGGCATGGATGCAGTTCTTCCTGTTGAAGTAGAGATACCCTCCTTGAGGATATTGACCGATGTAAAGCTTGACGAAGGTGAATGGATACAAGAAAGGCTTGATCAACTTAATCTCATAGATGAAAAATGCTTGACAACCATCTACTACAGCAAGTTATACCAGAAACATATCAAGAGGGCATTCGATAAAAAGGTTCATCCTTGAAATCTCAAGGCAGAAGACCTAGTGTTATAACGATTGTCACTTAATTGACTTATGGACAACATATTATGGATTAATCCTTCAACTAAAAGAACATTAGTAATGGAAGGAAATTTATCATTACCTGTTGTTCTGGATCCATTGATCTTCCCTTTCTGATCACCTTTGAAACCGACGATGCCTTCGGGCTTAAGCTCCATGTTTTGGTGTCTTAACTCGCTGCTAGGATATCCATAAAATATACTATTTTATCTTTAGGTACCCATATCTTTTTGGGTCCTTTAGAGTTAGTCTTCCCAGAGTTCTTAACAAACTTGGGCTTTTGTGTAGGATATCTATACATGAATGCATGATTAGAATAGGCGTGTGGTTTTGTTTTATCCTTAGGTTTATAAATGGTTCTACCTTTAGGCCTAACATCATTTTGTTTCCCAAAAGGAAGCAAATGTGACTGAAGAGTATTTGGCTTGTCATCTTTTTCAGAATCAGATTCGTCATCATAATCATAACCAATACCCCTTGTCCCGTTTATACTAAGCCATAAATCGTGGAAGCCATCAGACTCAGATTCTGACTCTGATTCTGACTCTGATTGAATCGTTTATACAGGAGCTTCTGTGCAAGCCATCGGTGCCATGTTAGCATGCTCTTCTTTATAATCGTCTTCTGAAGACTCTGAATCATCCCATGTAGCCATTAGAACCTTCTTCTTTTCTCAGAAGTTCTTCCCTGGCCTTTCTTTCTTTAACTTGGGACATTCATTCTTGAAGTGGTCAGACTCCTTGCACTCAAAGCACGTGAGTTCTTTACCAGATCCAATCTTCTTGGATCCAGAAGTGGACTCAAAACGAACACATGTCCTTCTTTGTCCTCTGAATTTTTCTTGCCTTTTCTTTCAGAGTTGATTAACGCGTCTGGACAGAAGAGACACTTCATCTTCTTCTTTTGATTCCTCTTCAGACTCTTCATCAGTTTTGTCGTGCCCCAAATTTTGCTCATCATTCATATTCTTTCTAGTGTCACTTTATTTCAAATAAGTGAAATAACATAATTGGTAGAAGAGAATGTGTAAGGAGCTACAAGGGAGATGTGCTGGGTTTGAATCTTACTTTCCCAACATTTAGAGTTTTTTTCTCTTTTTTTATGTTTTTCCACTTTAAGGGTTTTTTCTCCCTTTTATGTTTTATTTTATAATTTAAATTACAACTTTTTATTTTTTATTTACTTATTTTCAAGTTTTTAATTATTTTATTTTTAATAATTATTATAATATTCATTTTTTATATTTTTAATTTTAAAAAATAGAAAAGATAAGGATAAAAAAAATCTTTTTATTATTACATTTATCACATTATTTTTTATTACTTTTATTTATTAAAATCAATTTTTATTCAACTTATTCAAAAAGCCATGAATTCATCCATATTATTTGGCTTAGCCTTTAAGAAATAGATAAAATCAAGTCAAATAAAATCATTCCAAAAATATTCATATCTCATTCAATTTTTGACCTAATTCGTATCTATAAATATCACAAGTTTTCTACATTTTTTCCCATTCATAATCTACAAATGCAGTATCCCAAAGTTTCTTTTTTTCACATTGAAGAACAACAACACCAAAATCCTAAAGTCTCCATCATCATCATTGATTTTTCAAAAAAAAAAAAAGCCAAGCAAAGAAGAGCAATTACAAAAAGGTCAAAATCAAAAACTCGAAGAGTAAGGGAAAAAAGAGAATCTCACTTTCTTTATTCACTGGGGACAATCTCCTTCCCGTAGGTTTGTTTCACCTCAGTACCTCATTTATAAAATTGCTTGAGTTTTTTATTTTCGATATGATACTTACTACTTAGGATATCAGTTTGTTCATGTTTGTTGTGATCTCTTTGTCTGTTTGTCTTATTTTTTATATATAATTTTACTTAATTGTTTTTATTCATTACATTTGAGTTTTTTGGTTAATGATTAAAAATTATCATCCATTGAAAAATTGCCCACTATCGTTCATTAAAAAAATATGTTAACAGTTAATGATTTTTCATACGAAAAAAAAAACAAAATAGATTTTCCTAATCCTTTTATTAAGTGTATTTTATTATAATCTTTAGATGCAAAATAAAAATATAAAAAAATAAATTTTATTAATTTAGTTAGTTAATTAGTTTAATTTTATTTAAGATATTAAATTTGGTTTATAAAATACAAAAAAAAATAAGTTTTTATTTTTATTTTTATTAAGGTATTTTAGACATAAAATCAAGTTATTAATATATAAAAAATTCCAAAACAAATAAATAATTTATATTTTATATTTTGAGATTAATTAGGATAATGATAGGATGATTTAAGGATTATTAGGATAATTAAGGACTAATTATTTAATTAGGGTAATTTTATTAGGATAATTAGGAATTAATTAGTTAGGATTAATAATTAAATAAATCTTAAACAAAAATAGAAAAGATATATAATATTAGTTGATAACTTTTTTTCTTTTATTTATTTTGTCAAATATTCAAAATAATAATTATGTATCTGTATATAGCACAATCAAAGTTTAAGTCATCTGTCTTTGTGCATTGAGACATTTTCAAAAGCAATTTTTTTCCATCCTCGATCCGTTGAGAACTTTCATAATTTAAAAAACACAAAACAAACAAGTATTTTCTAGAAGAACTACGGTGCTCCGATCCTTCATCTAATGTGGAGGCACGTAGGCATAAAGTCTTAGCACTCTAGTGAGTACGATAATTAAAAAACATTTTATGTGTCCTCTAGTATAAATCAAATATTTTCCTCTAAATAATAATATTTTCTTAATAAATAAATAGATAAAAATATATAGGCAAATATTCCCTTAGAGACACACACTAACCCTAGGATTAGAAGAGGATCCCATTGAGCTTATCATCCTCGAGCTCAATGTCATAACTTCTTAAAAAACTAACTAGTTATTCAAGAGAAGTGTTGTTAAGATCCTTTGATAACTTCATAGTTGTTACCTTAGGTCTCCAACGCTTAGCTAAACTTTTGATGATCTTTTTAACATGATCAACAGTAGAATACCATTTGTCTAGGATCCTAAGCCCTGCAACAAGAGTCTGAAACCTTGAAAACATGTTTTCAATAGTTTCTTCGTCATCCATCTTGAATGGTTCATTCTTTTGAATCAAGGCAAGAGCCTTGGTTTATTTTACTTGAGCATTCCCTTCACGCGTCATCCTTAGAGAATCAAATATAGATTTAGCAGTATCTCCGTTGGTGATTTTCTCATACTCAGTATATGAAATAGAATTTAGCAATATGGTTCTTGATTTGTGATGATTCTTATAGTCTTTTTTTGTTGATAAATCATCACTCTTCTTTCCACTTTATTGCCACTTGCATCTACTGGGTGTACATAGCCATCGACTATCATATCTCATAGATCAACATCGTTACCTAGAAAGAATCTCTTTAATCTATCCTTCCAATAGTCAAATTTATCTCCATCAAAAACTGGAGGTTTAACATTGTAATGATCTCTATCAATTGTTTGAGCAATTGGTGGTGGAATGGCAGCCATTGTGTTTCACATTGGATCTTTATCTGGCAGTCTTAAGTGTTTAATATCTTATCAAGACCAGAACCGGAGCTCTGATTCCAATTGAAGGTGGCAAGAAACACAAGAAAGGGGGGATTTGAATTGAGTTTCTAAAAACAAAAGCTTTTTCAAAACCAACTCAACAAAGAAATAATACGAACAAGAAAAATAAGAAAGTTATTTTATATTGGTTTGTTGTTAACAAAACTACATCTAGTCCACCCTACCAAGGTGATTTCTCTTTCTCAAGAAGGACTTAATCCACTATAACTAAAACCTGATTACAGGCATCACAAAGACAAACCGTCCTTGTTTTCTTAAGGCTATCTGACCAAAACCTAGTCACTCAAGAAAACCACTCAAACATATTTGAGATTTACAAGTTGTGTGTACAAAGAATGCTTCTAAAAAGCATATTAACACAAGTTAATACAATGAATATTTCTCACACAGTAACGAACAAAAACTCTTGTGTGTTTACAAAAATTATACACATAAATAATATGATTTCAGCAAGAGCGTGTGTAATAGCGCAATGAATTAGCCACTTCTTACAATCTTCAAGTCTCATTTAAAGGTTTGCGTATGAGAGGTAAAACGGTACCATAGTATTGTCCTTATCCCACAAAATCAGGGTAGTGAAGGAAAGGGTGATCTTGTACTATGTACTATTTTCCTGACGTAAAACCTTTTGATTTTATCTTCTAATATTCAAAATCTTATGATGAAATGATGTTGAAGCATTCTTAGAAGGATCTTGAAACAAGTTATCAGAATCTTCAGAACCTTGATCTTCAGAATCTTGACATAATTCCTCAGAACCTGGTTTTCAGAGCCTTCAGATCTTGTTCTTCAAAATCTTTAGAACTTGAGTGCAGAATCTTAAAGGCAGACAAACCTTCAGAGGCTCTTCAATCAGAGTTACAGTGAGAAGCTTTAACATGAATGTTCCTCAGAACCGTTGTTTAATAGCTTTCTAGAACTTGACAGCATCTTATAAAGCACTTAAATCTCCTTAGAGTCAGAGTGTGTTGATTCTAGAATTTGATGACGTCACACATCATTACGTTTGAGTCAAAACCTGTTAGCAAAAGCTACACACTAGATAAAAACCATTAGTGTACAAAATTGTTCTCTAAGAAACAATGCATTGTTATCATCAAAATTAAAGCCCAAATGCAGAACCAAATCTTATTCTAACACCCCTTTTGCAGCATTGTAATGATCACAGGAGAGGAAAAAATCCTTTTTACACGCCCCCTAGTAATAACTTCATAGCCATGCAAATGACACAAGGACCCTTCAATATCTTAACTTTAAATTTAATATGAGAGTCGTCCATGCTCTCTTGCATCTGACTAACTTGATACCCAAGAAAATGATTAATTGTTTTATCAAGCTTCCTTTCTTTTGCAGATATCAAATGTCGAGCAGGATGTTACAACTGAAGGAGAATTGCCATCCAAGGCGCAGCGGAATTTAAAAATTTCTCCATTTAGTGATCCTTATGAATGGGCATGATCAGTGATAGAATCGTTACCTCTTGTGGCGATCACGAACGTTGAACGATGACAACGTCTCTACTCAGTCCACACGAACGGATTCCTTCAATCTCAGTGCTAGCTGCTACAAATGAAGGTTTTGAGTGAGAGAGAGAGGGAAACGAAATTCCAATTAGAGTTCACTTGAGTGACAATGCTTCTACCCAAGGGTTCTATTTATAAAACCACATGTGTGGGCTTCAAGCTAAAAAGCCCACTTAAGTGTATTTTGGCCCATATCTCATAATATGCCAAAATCACTTAAGTATTTGGTACCTTACCATATTTCGTATTCTACTTAAGTACATCGTACCTTACGATGTTCCTTAGTTACTCTATCTCTCATCAATCCGTCCTTTGTGTGTGACCCTATAGATTTTCGCGGCGTTGGCAATTATATTAAATCACGTATTTAACATAATAAACAGTGAGCGGTATCTAGCAACACATCACTGCTACCCAAGTCACGAAACTGTCATGTGATCTGACAAGTCCTTATGTGATAATAATTATGTATATAATTACCCCTTTGCCCTTATGTCTATATTGAAAACAAGGTATAGACCGTGTCATCCTTGTCCAGTTAAATGTTGGGCCCATAGACATTTATCCTGTTACGCAGGATGGGCAAATTCCATCTAGGTCACTCATGTCCCTCAGCATGCTTCGTGGAGTACCCATCAACTGTCTTTATTGTTATCCAGTTACAGACAACGTTGGATCAGCAATAAAGCACTCGACTCTACATCTAGGATCCATAGTGGTTTCAGGTTGAAGAGTGGTATACACCATTATCACCATGAGAATAAATTATGACACTTTGCATAACTTTCTATATAGTATTCTCATAGCGGGTCAATCCGGTATAAATATTACTCTTAATATTCATACCTATGTTTAAGACTTGATAACTCTTTATCCATGATCCATGAGATGTGATCATCAGTCTACGAACATAATAGTCTTAATGCTTTAATGTTATCTCACTTCACAATAAAGCTCGACTACGGATTCTTTAAGAATAGTGTCCTTATGTTTAATGTGATCTCATGATTAAGTCATACTTGATACATTAAACGGACTAGCTATTCTAGGGACTTTATTAATCAAACATAATAAAGAAAAAGCCTTTTATTAATTAATAAATAATTCGATACAAGTACCAAAACTATTGGCCTCTAGGGCTTACACCAATAACAACATCGTGTCAGAGATTCTTCCTTTAGAGATTTTGTCACTCTTTTTATTATAATGTTTCTCATCCTTGAATATCATACAGGATGTTGACTCAGATCTCTATAAGTAGCATTTGTCTTTGGATCTTGATCCCTTTAGCACTTCCTCATGCTCTTTGCTGGTGATAAGAATTTCACCCTTGTTGAAGCTTACTTTAAATCCCTGATCATATTATTAACTTATGCTGATCAAATTTGTAGCTAAACATGTTCTTGCTAAAAACATTAAAATTGGGTAACCAGCATGATGCTAGCCAGGGAAGGTCGTAAATGTTTGGTTGAAGTGTTTGTAATGGGTAAGAGGTTCATGGCCACCATTGTTGGTGGCCCATAGTTTTTGATAAGCTTGCTCCTTTCTATGTTATTCATCGTGCCCCCCCCCCTTTTCTATTTGGTCTTAGAATCCTTTTTATACTGTCAGACTCCCCCTAATGAATAGTCACAATAACTAAGTTTTATGGTCATTATAAACATAACCATTTATTTAATTATTCGTAATGGACTTAATAAGTCATTGTAACTGATTTATGATCATTAGTGAAATGTAGACGATTATTAATCGTTCAGTAACAGTTTCTAACCCTTAGTAGGCATATTTATACATTAAGGAACCTGACCCCCCGACATCAGGGTCAACCTACGTGTGTCGATCTGAGGTTCCTACTTGACAATCTCGTCCCACAAAAAATACGGGTCTCGGCCAAGTAATTTTCAGGATGTACATAAGCCCCCCGGGGATGAATCCTGAATGGGTGAAATATCCAGACAAAAGAAGCTCGGAACATTATTCACCATTTTGGAGATAAGGTACAACTCGTCCTACTATTACCTACCTGCACTTTCTAAATCGGTACAACGATGTGAATGATCATGACAATTCTTTTTATAACATGGAGCATATCTTTTTGCCAGATTTTCTCTCTTTTCTCTCGCAATAGGTTTGGATCCTATTGAGGTCCTCAGATTTATAACAATGTTGTATTTTGATTTACTTCTATTGATCTTTGATATAATGTCGTCTTAGAACTCGACGGGTTCTGGTCATAGAGAAGTCGGAGAATCCCAGTGAAGTCTCGACTTATGGTTGTTGTCATACCCCGATTTTGCTCCTGAATTTTTTATGTTTGTTTGGCATGCTTGGCCTAACCTAGCTTTGGTTTTACATGAGGATTGGTTTTGATCCAAAGTCATGGATACTATGCCAAAACCCTAACCTTATGGTCTTATTTCATTGTTTTTGTTCATACACATTATCAGTCAAGTTATTTTCTTTTCAAGAGTCAAACATTCAAGTTATGATTAAACAATTTGGAAACCAACTTCAAACCATTTTTATTAATCCATTTCAATTTTATTTCATTACATTTGATTCCATACAAAAAATACCAAAAAATGAAGTTTTGACCTATTGTTGACTTTGGTCAACAGTTGTCTTTTTGGTCAACTTTGACCAAAGTCAACCTCCCCATTGTTGACCATCAAGAACCTAACCTAACCCAATCTGCCTTGATTCTCCGTCCAAGCTTCACTTGGTGATGCCTTTCTCTTGATTACTTCCATTACAAGTAAGTGACTTTGCACACCTTGTCATTTTGGCATTTTGGAACAAATAACCGTTTGCCTTGGTCTGTCCCTAATCCATTTCCAAGGGGTCCTCTAACAGCCCAACATTTGTTCATTACTTATCACTCTTGGCTTTAACCTAAAACAGTACCATCATCCACTAGGAGAGGCTGTTCCCAAGGCTCCCTAGCAATCCTCATGCATGTATGATCTGCCGCACTGTTGTGGCTGCAGGAGAGGTTGCTTCGTGTTTTAGCTACGCATTTCCACTTGCAGCTGAAGTGCATCTGTTTTACTGTGTTAAACTCCATCGTTTTATTTAGTTACGTGGATTGGTCCAATTGCTTTGAAATGGATGCACAAACTGTTAGTTTGTTGCTGTCAAATGATGCTTGGATTGGATTCCTGCTAGATGAAGTTTCACGATTGATCACTGGCATGTTTGAAGTGTTAGCCACAAATGTTGTATGCTTCATGACAGGTTCCTCACGACCATTAGGAAGAGCTGGACTAATGACTGTACAACAAAAAGCTCCTGATGTAGCGTATGTCCTACCAAGTACTGAGGGGAAAAGGGCATCAAGAACACGCTAACCCTTAAGAAGAGGAGCATCAACTACCAGTTTTGATGCAACAGACCTTGGTGTACGTACAGGCTAACTCTGAAGCATGGTGGACTTTCTTTTTAATACCTTGAAACTCCAACTCCAACATAATGTCCTTCAAGGAATATTAGCCTGCCGGTGCTCCATCAAACTGTTCTTGAAAACAGTAGCATGGCATCTTCGTCAAGTGCAGAAACAGAGACACCGCGGGGAGTATAGACATCAGCAGGTCCCGACTCCACAGACCGAGGCTTGGGTGCACGTACCACCGGATCATTAATCATCAACCCGACAGTTTCCTCATAAACTTGGATAGCGGCATAATCTCCTTCCAAACGGATGATTTCACTATTAAGATTTTCTCGACCGCTACGCACCTGTACGTACAAAGATGAAAGCCGGAAGTATCACTGAGGCGGCTGTCGCATCATCCTTATTAGTAACTGTTGAAGAACGATTCAGGGACAGTGGAGATTTCTGGCAGAGATCAAGAAGCAGAAAACAAAACACCCTTCATCGGGCTGATAAAGCCAAGGAGATTCGAACAAAGGCACCTGATGCAAATGAGGACCTATTACCGGTACCGAAAACAGAAACAGAAAAAACGGTAACAGAGCGGAACCGTTTTCACCAACTAACCTCCAATCAAATCCTGAATTCTATCAACATCCCCGCTCTGAACGCAAATACTTGATTGAGAATTTGGACAAGACAATTGGTTCCAAGGCTTCGTATGACACTTGTTCTGCTGTTGGACACATTCTGTTTTTGCAAAATGGCTACCGTTGGCTCAGGCAGGTCTAAAGGTTTTGACTTTGCCCAATTGGAGAAGGTTGAACCTGCGAAGAATGCAATTGATAAGTTAAACAGATTGTTGATCAATGATAAACGATAACATGATCTCACGTCAATGCCGGTTTAATTCCTGAACCGACCATTGTGCTTACAGGCCTCAGTTAAACTTAGAAAGCATACATTTTGGCAAACAGGGACCGATTTTACCGGTGGACAGGCTATCAAATCCAGGAAGCATTTTTTTTGCAATGTGAACAAGGATTGTTGATCAAGCATTTTGAAAAGCTCATCCAGTGTGACGAACGTCTTCAGTATTTAAGCCAACACCCAGAATATATTGGATTTCATAAAAGACAGGGTTCAAGAATCTTTGGATAGAAACATTGATGACCATCTTCAATTTGTTTTAGGAACAGAATCTGGGATGGTGACTGCAAAGGCAACTGTTGAAGCAAAGGGCTTGCCTAAGTCGCGGTTCTCCTTAAGAATTTGCAGGGGCTAACTTTGACCAATTCTACCAGTTTTCAAAAGCAAATTATAACAATTTAGCTCGGAATTTGCACATGTGGTTTACTGAGTCACTGTATTCCGTAACTGAGTTGATTTCAGATGTTGGAGGATCATGCAATTTGGCCCCAGTTGCAGTATTTTAACTTGATTTCGCTGAATGACTATACTGTAGTTAATCAATATCCTATCTGTGGATGTCGTGACGATGAATTAGGTATCATTAATCTTCATGCTCAAGAACAACATGTTGCCTCAAAGATTGTTGTGGATAAGAATTTTGGTGATATTTCGGCAGAGCATTATGAAGTATATGAGGAACAACTCCACCATGATATAGAAATGGCCACTGGATTTGAAAATGCTTTGAATGCTCTCGAATCTGAGGAGGTGCAAGGGCCAACCAGCCCCTAGTTTTGAACCAGAGCAGGCTTTGCAAATATTAGGAAACCAAACACCAAGGGATGTTGACGGCGATAATGAATACAAGCCAGATTTATTTCCAATGCTAGCTGCACCACCAATTTCCTTGCACTACTTGAAAAAGTTCTTAATGGCAGGTTCGGCATTATTGAGGATCACACAACCACTTCCCATTCCATCACCGCCACCCACAAGATTGTTGATGGATCATCAAGCAGGGACTGAAGAAGTGGAAGAGCTACTTCATTTGACATTATTCCCAACAGTATTGGAGCTGCTAAGGCTGCCGTGAGGCGCAAGAAGGCCGCAGAAGAGGGTTCATCCGAGACGATTGGTTCAGTGATTGATTCCAACAGATTTCTCGGTTTAGCTTTATATGTTGTGGATTGCAACGACATCTCCAAGATTCGCTTCTGATTGAAGCAGGGTAAAGCTGACTGTAAGTTGTGAAGTGGTTAGAGTGGGATGAACGAGATTCCAAAATCGTATGGATCCAGAAGCAAGTCCTTTTGTGGAAAGATCCTGCATTGTAGTTTGAATTGCGCCCTGTTGCTTTGGTCCCCATGGGATCCACATACCCTCAGGACTCTTAAAGAAGAACATAACATCTTGGGTTTTTGACAGGCTCAAATAAAACATCCTTCACACTGGGAAGCTTGAACATCTGTTCAAATTGAATCTCGCCAATAATCGTCTAATTGGATCTATTCCACATAACATAAGCTCCTGCACGGAAAGATTCCGGAGCAGCTCACCAAGGCTATTCCAGCGAACCAATTTCAATTCGGCAAAGGCTACCGTAGTGAAGCCAAGTTAACGATATCGTGCCCGAACAGGCTCTGCAACATTGGTTTAGCACACAGTTAGTTGAGATGTAATTAAAACATTTTCAAAAATTCAAAAATTCACAGTGGTGAATTTGTTTCTTACCAACAGTGAAGTTTTCACATGGAGAAACAAGCTACTCTTGCAAGGTTGAGTGTTGTTAACAGAAGCCTCAAAGAAAAAAGAAAATTCACTGCAGTAAAATCACAACAACTCAGTAAGATGGAAAATTCACAAGCAACAAAATGAAACATTTTCACAGAAGAAGTACAAGGTACATGTTACCTTTTTCAGAGCAAACACCAAAATGGGATAGACAACAGAGCAGCACAAAAAAGAAAGCAATTCCAATTCCATGCTTTTTTGATCTCATCCAAACCCTAGCAATGGGATTATAAAAGGGAGGAATCAGTAAGAAAGAAAACCCTAGAGAACATTAGCGGCCACTGTTCACAGAGAAACCTGGAAGCAAAAATCTCAAGCAAAGAAAACCCTAAAAATCCCAAGATTGATTACCTGGAGGCCAGCTTCGCATCCTTCACCACCACCGCAGTGACACTTTGTAAGGACCTCTCTTTCTTTCTCTGTGTCTTTCTCTTTACGCTTGTTATCTGAAAATATTTGTGAGAGTTTTTGTTGAGCTGCGATTAAGCGATTTTGAGAGAGAGAGGGTTGGTTGCGTTTGAGAGACTTTGAGAGTAAAGGTTGAGGGATAGCGTTTGAGAGAGAGAGAGAAATTTTGAGGTTTGAGCGATGAGGAAGGAGAGTCGTAGCTCGTAAGGCGAGAGAGAGTGAGGGAGACGATAGCAGTAGGGAAGAGCTTCTGCTGTTTCCATTTTCTTTTTTCCCTTTTTTTAATTATTTCTTTATTTATTTCATTTTTAACACAAAATCAGAAAAAATGTATATGTTTTTTTTATTTTCTTTTATTATTATTATTTACTTTTTATTTATTTAGCTTATTTTCTTTTTTAAAAAAAACAGAGATAAGTAAAAAAACCATAAAAAATTTTATATGTTTAATATTTTCTTTTATTACATAGTGTATATTATTGTTATTTAATATTCTACCCCATAAAACCAAGGCTACGTTTCTGTTTTATATCCCTCCATCATTCACTTAGGTTGTCCAGTAGCATTAGCCTATCTCATTTTTAATTGATTTGTTTTCTAAACTATCTCTAGCTAGTTCTGTTTATATTCCCAAGTGTTTGTTAAAATGATAGCTAATCATAAATGGCCTAGTGGAGAGAAGGTAGTTTCATAATATTAGATGGAGAGGGTTCGATACTCATGTGTGGAACTTTTTGCTTTTTATTTGATTTTATCTTCCTTTAGCATTTTTTATTCTTTTAGTATGTTGACTAATATCTTTTTATGTTTATTACACTCATATGTTCATAGTTGTTGTATTTTAGTTTAGTTCAAAATCTTTTTTCAAACTATAAAAATCACACTTTTCTCGATTTAATATCGAGCCCATTTTTACACCCTTGTAAGTCGATTGCTTTTTAAGCATCGCCATCAACCTCACATAGCTTACTCTTGGGCTTTCTTACAATGAGCCGGTTTCTTTGCACTTACACTCATACATTGTTTAATGCTTTATTATTCCATTCTTTGATTATTTGATTCGATTATATATTTGTTTATACCTTACTTGTTTGATTAACTGTTGCCTACTTGTATGATGTATGAGGCATATATTTATATTGTTTGATTGCCATGACAACCCCCATTCATAACAAATGTATCCCTCTCCCATGAAATGTATAATATTTATTCTTTCATTCTTTATTCATCTGTTAATACAAGAATTAAAATGAACACCCGATAACCATTTCAAAACAAGACCAAAACCTCGATCCAACGTCGAGTAATCATTTTTCAAAACCTAACAGAACCAGCACGTATTCATCCACCCTTTTGTAAGTCGATTGCTTTATGCATCGCCATCAACCTTGTAAGTCGATTGCTTTATGCATCGCCATCAACCTTGTAAGTCGATTGCTTCATGCATCGTCATCTACCCTTATCCCTAACACTTCTCCTTGCTCCACTCGTCAACTCTTGTTCCGATTAGGTAGCACCCATTAGATAGAACCCTTTGTATGATAACATAGGTAGGATTCCCATATCCTTTTGTATGATAACATAGGTAGGATTCCCATATCCTTTTGTATGATAACATAGGTAGAATTCCCATATCCTTTGCATGCTAACATTAGGAAGATATTCCCATTTATAAATCCAAACACTTAAGTACATATTGCATGACAACTCTAGGGCAGAGCTTCCCCACTTCTAGACCTTTCCGAGCGTCTCCGATCTTGAGGCATGTAATCCATCCTATTGCAAAGAGGTAACTGCCTAAGACTCGATTCAGCGAGCTGCGACACCTACTGCTAGGACGTGAATACATCGCCCACTCTCCTTTGACACAACTGGTGTCCTCCTTTTCTAAGTCCATATTCAGATGGCAACCCCTGTTTAGGGGAACTACATCGCCCTGATCCTTGTTCCAGACGAGGTATGTAGGCAGGTGGTCGTGCGAGACCACTCCGGGCGCCTTTCTTTTTCTTTTGTGTGTGCTTGACAGTTATAGGCTCGAGTTCCCGACTCCCTATTAACTTGTTTGGTTGTTGTGTGCTTGGAAGCTGATGTAAGTCCATCGAGTGGCATTCGGGTTCCAGTGTGCGTGTGTTTTGGTTCGGATGCTGATGTAAGTCCAGTGATTGGCAGTCGGGCTCCACGTTTGCCCTTTTGTGTGTGTTTGGTTCGGATGCTGATGTAAGTCCAGTGATTGGCAGTCGGGCTCCATGTTTGCCACCTTTTTGTGTGTAGGTGTCTTGTTTTGTTTGGCGCGCGTGAGCCGAACTACGGCAACTCTGATTCTCATGTTCAGATGAGATACGTAGGCACAAGATGCGAGGTCTTGCCGAGTTTGACTAACGACTAACAACTAATCCTTGTTTGCTTTCGCCCTTGTTGCGATCCTTTCTCTCGCCCTCGTTGCGATCGAGACATTCCCTTTCTCTTGCCCTAGTTGCAATCGAGACCCTTGTTCCCGTAGTTAGTTTGAACTACGTTTTGCTCTGATTCTCATTCCCGATGAGATACGTAGGCATAAGACGCAATGTCTTAGCGAGCACACTTATCCTTAACCCTTAGGTAGCCGAGCTACGAAGACTCTGATTCTCATATTCAGATGAGATACGTATGCAGTGGATGCGACATCCGTGCGAGTCATTTTCTTTGACCCTTTCTTTTAGTAAATAGTACATTAGATAAACATACACCCTTTAGACAAGAAACAACAAGAGTGGATCCCGTAGAGTACTACGGATGCGTAGGGGTGCTAATACCTTCCCTTCGCATAATCGACTCCCGAACCCAAGATTTGGTTGCGAGACCTTGTCTTTTCCTTTTCTTTTTCCAGGTTTACTTCGAGCGTTTCCTTTCCCTCCTTTGGGACAAATAACGCACGGTGGCGACTCTTCTGTCATTTCTTTCTCGCCGGTTGTTTTTTCGCATACCGTATTTTTCGGGTTGCGACAGCTGGCGACTCTGCTGGGGACAATAGTTTCCCTAAGCGAGTCCCTCCTAGCTTTTGTAGGTTTCTTGTTTGTTGGGTGTTTATTCTTTTGTACAGTTATTTATTTTCCGTATTTACCTGCTTTACCTTATTGCATTCATGTACATATGCTTGCTGTATCTGTGAGTTGTTTGTTTGTTGGGTTGGGACTGTTCTATGAGAGATAAGCCCACTACCCAGGCTTGAGTGTACACATAGGTGCTAGAGTGGATAGTCATGAGGCTTGCGTGGTATGTTGCTACGTTAAGTCGTTCATGAGACCCACATTCCAGACGAGGTTTCTTTTGGATATATTCTGTCCTATGGGTGTTCCATAACGACAGATATTCCTTTAGAAATCATCGACTCTGGTGACCATTTCCCGAGAACTCAGTCGAGACCTCTCCTCCGAGACGTGATTATGTTAGCTCTGGTGGGCGCATTCTCGCTGATCAATCCGAGGACCCCGAGACTGGGAACTTGCTTTAGGATGTCCTGTTGAGGGGAGTCAGTAGAGGTCTTTTATCCCGTAATAATGCCAAACCTTCAGTGGTAAACGTATTATTCTCGACTGAAGGGCTGAAATTGACAAACTTCTGTTCTTAGAACCTACCAGTGAGGGGCGGGCTAAATTCAGGAAACCTTAACCTCCAACCAACCCGGTTTTCTGGAGCAGAGTTTTGATATTATATTCCTCAGTGGGTTTCTCTTCAGACAGTGCAACCCGACAGATGTTCGAGCGGATACAGCAGTTCTGATCACCATGTCACTGCATTGCATCACATCATTTTGCATTCATATCAATTAACACATGTTTATCCATTTCTAGGGGGTTTACATCTTCTTCTTGATTCCGGTCGGGGTTTTCTGGTTCTCCTGAGATGGATATTGGCAGAAAGAGACACGTCGCTTACAAGTTTCCAGTGGTTTGTTTGGAGCCTATTCAACAACTGATGAAGTCATTGGATCACGATTCTCTAGAAGGATTCCGGAAAGATTACGGTTTGATTCTAAGCTTCGTCACGGTTCTCTCCAAAGATCAACACGATGCTCTCTTTACACTGCTGCAGTTCTATGACCCTCCATTGAGGTGTTTCACATTCCCGGATTATATTTTGGTCCCTACTTTGGAGGAGATTTCCAGTTTTCTCAGAGTTCCTATTAAGTCACAGTTGTTATTCTACAGTTCTGAGCTTCTACCCGATCTCAGCATGGTTGCTTCGGCCACATATTTGGGGAAATCAGTCTTGAAGGCTAATATGTGTCAGAAGGGAGGAGTCAGCGGTTTTCATTTGAGTTTCTTACTGGGAGAGGCAAAGAAGAAGCTTGAAGATGGTGACCAGAGGGGTTTCAATGCTGTGTTGGCTCTTTGTGTGTATGGGATTGTCCTGTTCCCTAATGTTGCAAAATTTGTGGACATAGACGCAATACGCCTTTTTGTGTTGGGTAATCCAGTGCCGACCTTGTTGGGAGATTTCTTTCATTCGGTGCACCACAGGAATGAGAATAGAAAAGGAGGATTGTTGAATTGTTGTGCGCCTTTGTTTTATAAGTGGTTCAGTTCTCACCTACCCAAATCAGGAGCGTTCGTTGATGTCGAGGACTCGTTGAGTTGGTCGAAGAGATTGATGGGGTTGAGGGCTGAAGATATTGCTTGGTGGTCTGACAGGAGTTTGCTGCGGGCAGATATTATTCACAGTTGTGGGAATTTCCCAAATGTACCGTTGGTAGGAAGAAGAGGAGGAATCAACTATAATCCTTCTCTAGCAGTCAGACAGTTTGGATATGCTTTAAGAACTCCGCCTTTGGAAAAGGACGTGGAAGAATCACTGTTTTTCCATTCTTCGCCTGATTTGACTGTATCCCGTAAGGCAGCTGAGGCCTGGCTCAAGGTGATCAAGAGAGGAAGAGTTATGCTTGGAAAAGGAGATTGTAGGACTTATCCTCTGTATGAAGAGTGGCTTCAAGGAAGAGTTGAAGAGTTTGGTCTGCCGTTTCCTATAGAAGAACCTTTGTATCCACCGACTCCTGTGCAGTCAATAGTAGTGAGCCGAGAGGAGTATGACAAATTGAAGAAAGCCATGGAGGAGCTTCAAATTGAAAACTCGGAGTTAAGTGTGAAATTGCAAGGCTATATGCATCAATTCCATGAGGCAGAATATCAGAAGGGGGAAGCCGTCAGATTGCAAGAGGAAGCAGAAGGAAAATTAGCTGTGGAGGTGGACTTCTTTAGGAAGACAGACAAGGCCTTGGGATCATCCAGTTCTGAGTTGAGGCGAGTCAAGCAACAATTAATGGATGCTCATGGTAAATTAGCTGGGTGGCAAGAGCGATGGGATACATTTTCAACTTCTCGGAAGGCAAAGGAGGAGGAGATGGTGACCGAACTGACTGGTCAGATGGAGAAATTGAAGACTTTGTTGAAAGAGAAGAACCATGAGCTTCTGTGTGCCCGTTCTACCAATGGTTACATCACCGATCAACTCAATGAGGCTCGAGGACAGATTGAAGAATTTAAGGTGTTGGCAGGTTTGAAGAAATCCAGACTTGTAGAGGTATTCGGAGAAGATGATGGGAATTACTACAGAGAACACATCAACAAGTTGGATGGGGTTATTCACCAAAGAAATCTGCTTATCCGGCGTTTGATAGAATTCCCAGATCATCCTGACACGATAGCATTACTGGCTGAAGTGAGGAGCAGTCCTTATGGTTTGTACACAGGAGGCTGAGTCCTGATTCTTGTTCCTCCCTTTACTTATTGCTTTGTTGTTGTGTAGTGATGATCCACAGGCTTGTTGTGGAGATCCTCTTTTGATGTACTATTGGCTAAGACCTTTCTCTTTGAATTTATCTGTATGAACACCTTCTCCCTATTGCATCTTGATCTCCGAAGTTTATGGCTCGATTTTCTCGTGAGACTGGAATCAAGGGGGTAGAATACCTTTTTGAAGTGATAAACATGTCATTGCATTAACATTTCATTCTTGCATATTCTTGCATAACAGGTGTCGCCGCGGTGTTCTCATATTATTTGGTGTTCCATCAGCAGGATAGCCGATTCAGGAGTTCACCGGTACGGTACCCGCAGAAACCAGCAAAGAGCAATGGAGAATCTACAAGCAGAGCTCGCAGAGATGAGGGTCCGCATGAACCAGTTCATGGACGTGGTCCAGGGAGTAGCGCAGGGACAGCAAGAGATTAGACAAATGATACAAAGGAATCCTGCAACTACCCAACCAGAGGTTGTGACTGATCCTCCAGTTGGAGAGGTTAATGGACCGGGGCTATCCCAATTCCACATAACAATCCTGATCAACAACCCATCCACGATGATCAAGATGATCAGTTCTTGCTGCCGGAAGACTTTGGCATGGGCCATGGCATGGATCCCATGTTCAGGAGATTAGAGGAGAGGCTGAAGGCGGTAGAAGGACAAAACCCTCTGGGGGTAGATGTTTCTGACTTGGGATTGGTCCCAGGCGTGAGGGTCCCACCAAAGTTCAAAGTCCCAATCTTCGACAAGTACAATGGTAGTTCTTGCCCGAAGACCCACGTGCAAGCCTACTTCCGGAAGATGGTTGCGTACTCTGATGACGAGAAGCTACTCATGTATTTCTTCCAGGACAGCCTAGCTGGGGCATCCCTGGAATGGTACATGAGATTGGATAGAGCCCATATCCGTTGCTGGAGGGATTTGGCAGAGGCTTTTGTGAAGCAATACCAGTATAATGCAGACATGGCCCCAGATAGAACTCAACTCCAGAACTTGTCTCTTAAAAGCAATGAGTGCTTCAGGGAATACGCTCAACGCTGGAGGGAGACAGCTTCCCGTGTTCAACCTCCCATGTTGGAAAAGGAGATGGCCAACATGTTCATGAATACGTTGCCTGGACCTTACCTTGAGCGTCTGGTGGGGTGCAATGCCTCTAACTTTGCTGATGTGGTCTCTACGGGAGAGAGGGTAGAGAATTACCTGAAGACCTACAAGAGCTACAATGGAGGTGGATCTTCATCTGGGGTAAAGAAGCCATTTATGGGAGGACAGAAGCAGAAGGAAGGGGGTGTGAATTCTGCGTCTTCATATCAAAACAGGAGGAATAATTTTCAAAACTATCATCAGCAACCGTATGTTGCGGCTGTGACTATTCCGGCTGCAGCACCACTACAACAACAACAACAACCACAGCGTCAACAGAATCAATACCAACAACAGCAACCACAACGTCAGCAAGCTCAGTATCAACAACAACAACAACCAGGTAACAGACCCACCTATCAACAGAGGCAGAGGATGATGGACCGGCGTTTCGACACTCTTCCAATGTCGTGCGCTCAACTGCTTGCCAATCTTCAACAGCTACAACTGGTGCAGCTACGCACTCTGGCCCCTCCTGTTGGTAGACTTCCGGTGGGTTACGATGCCAACGCTAGGTGTAGCTTCCACTCTGGGGCACCTGGCCACAATATTGAGAACTGCAAAGCTTTTAAGCACGTAGTTCAGGACCTGATTGATTCAAAGGCTATCAGCCTTGCACCGGCTCCAAATGTCGTCAATAATCCCATGCCACAGCATGGTGGTGCAAACGTTAATATGCTGGAGGGAGAAGCCGAGTCTGTTAAGGATGTGTTGAGGTTGAAGACCCCGTTGTGGGAAATTAAGGAATGCTTGTTGAAGGCCGATGTTTTCCCCGGTTGTGGGAAAGATTGTTTGGATTGCGCTACGCAGGGGAAGGGTTGCTTGAAACTGCAACAGGGTATCCAGGTTTTGCTTGACAATGGTACCCTCCAAGTTGAAGACTTGTCTGTCAAAGAATTTGCTGAAGGGGTAGTTGAAAAGGTGTTTGAAAACGCTGTTGAAGAATTCACAGATGTTGTTCCTGCTGATTGTGTATTTCCCATTGATGTATTTAATTTTCCAAATGTTGTTGATGATATACCAAACAATGTGCCTGATTTTGATGTAACTGAACTTGATTCCGGTATTCCAGATGTTTTTGTTTCAATGAATGAGGCTCCCGAGTCTGACTATGATGTCGCTACTATCACCATCTTTTACCCGACTAATCAGATCAGTGTGCCAGAAGCACAACCAGTGCCACTAGTGCGACCGGCCGCTATGACAATCACAACCCCTGGTCCTTTACCTTTCACAAGTGAAAGGGCCATTCCGTGGCATTATGGGGGGAGTGTATACACACACGATCATGGGGTGGAACGACCTTTGAAGGTAGAAGAGGGTCGAAAGTCTGAACTCGAAGTTGAAGGTCCTGCAGTGGATAATGTTGGTGGAATCGGGCGATTCACCAGGAGTGGCAGACTGTTCTCACCACCCGTTACCCAAGATGATAATGTTGATGCTGCGGCGAAAGCCAAGGGCAAGCAAGTTGTAAATGAGGGTACCTCTGCACCCCAAGCCGGCTCTGAGCCCACTTTTGCGAAGGATGTGGACGAGCTTCTGAGAATCATAAAGAAAAGCGATTACAAGGTAGTCGATCAGTTGATTCAGACTCCGTCTAAGATATCCATTCTCTCACTCCTGTTGTGTTCAGAGGCACACAGGGAGGCACTTCTGAAGGTCCTTAATGCTGCATACGTGCCTCAGGAGATCTCAGTAAACCAGCTAGAAGGGATCATTGCAAATGTTCATGCGAGCAATGGGCTGGGCTTTACTGACTCTGACTTAACACCAGCTGGACGCAACCATAACAAGGCTTTGCATATCTCGATGGAATGCAAAGACACCGTGTTATCTCATGTTCTGGTGGATACAGGTTCCTCTCTCAATGTGCTACCCAAGAGAGCCCTGTCAAGGTTGGAAGTAGAAGGTTTGATCTTGAAACCTTCCGATCTCATGGTGAGAGCCTTCGATGGTTCTAAGAGGTCGGTGTTTGGAGAGGTAGAATTGCCAATTCAGATTGGATCACAAACCTTCAACACCGTTTTCTATGTGATGGATATCAGTCCCTCGTATAGTTGCCTGCTGGGCCGTCCTTGGATTCACAATGCTGGGGCAGTCTCCTCAACACTGCATCAGAAAATTAAATTCCCGGTCAATGGAAGAATTATCACTGTCTGTGGTGAGGAAGACATACTGGTAAGTAACCTGTCTACCTTCAAGTATATAGAGGTGGAAGGTGAAATTCAAGAGACTCTCTGTCAGGCCTTTGAGTCAGTTCAAATCAAGGATGCAGCTCCGTTAGAAGAGTTTAAAGCAGGCGCCCCTATCTCATCTTTCAAGCAGGCGCGAGCTTTGGTGGATTCAGGTATTGCTCCCGGTTGGGGACGTCTGTTGGAGTTACCGATGAAAGACGACAAGTTCGGGATTGGGTATCAACCAGCGCTAACTTCTACAACTTCAGCACTTCAGACTCGTCAGGGGCCGATTACTTTCTCCAGTGCTGGCGTCATCCAATATGGCCAGATCTCTGCAATCAACGATGAAGATGGGGATAGTGATTGCGACATCGACAACTGGGTGCGTCCGAGGATCCCGGGTGAAGTCATCAACAATTGGTCTTCCGAGGAAATTGTCCAAGTCACTCTTCTAGAGGAGTAATTTTTCTTTGTTTATTCATGCATGTCCAAGTCTTACGTTCCGCCCAGGGCGTAATGACTCATTGTAGGGCTCATCTATGTGACACTTGCATTTTTTATCAAAAATAAAGGACGTCCTTTTGCATTCAAATATTTCGTTCCCTGTCTTTCTATTTTTACAGTTTTCAAAATTTCAAAAGAATAAAAATATTTGGCAATGACTTTGTTTAGTTTTCACTCACTGTTCACACTCATAAGCACATACCATCACTCATGCAGATGCACATCACCGGATCCTATTGATAACGGTTCTGCTATGGCTCGCTTCGACTTCGAAAATCCAATCTTCCAAGCTGAAGAAGAGGTTGATGAAGACTGTGAACTCCCTGAAGAACTTGCCAGGCTGCTAAAACAGGAGGAAAGGGTCATTCAACCGCATCAAGAGTCTACTGAAGTGATTAATCTTGGCACCGAGGACGTCAAGAAAGAAATCAAGATAGGGGCTGCTTTGGAAGATGATGTGAAGAAGGGGTTGATTGAACTGTTGCAGGAGTATGTTGACGTCTTCGCTTGGTCTTATCAGGATATGCCAGGGCTTGACACAGACATTGTGGTACACCGCTTGCCTCTCAAAGAAGGTTGTCCTCCGGTCAAGCAGAAGCTCAGAAGAACAAGACCAGAGATGGCTGTCAAGATAAAGGAAGAAGTGCAGAAACAGTTGGATGCAGGGTTCCTAGCGGTTACCAATTATCCGCCATGGGTCGCAAACATCGTTCCAGTACCTAAGAAGGATGGAAAGGTACGGATGTGTGTCGACTACCGGGATCTGAACAGAGCTAGCCCTAAGGATGATTTCCCATTACCTCACATCGATGTTTTGGTGGATAACACAGCTCAGTTCTCGGTATTCTCCTTCATGGATGGCTTTTCTGGCTATAACCAAATCAAGATGGCACCGGAAGACATGGAGAAGACAACTTTCATAACCCCGTGGGGCACCTTCTGCTACAAGGTGATGCCGTTTGGTCTGAAAAACGCTGGGGCAACATATCAACGAGCTATGGTGACTCTATTCCATGATATGATTCATCATGAAATCGAGGTTTATGTGGACGACATGATTGCCAAATCTCAGACAGAAGAAGAACATTTGGTGAATCTGCAGAAATTGTTTGAACGGTTAAGGAAATTCAGGCTGAGGCTTAATCCGAACAAGTGCACTTTCGGGGTGAGATCTGGAAAGCTACTGGGTTTTATTGTTAGTGGAAAAGGGATTGAGGTGGATCCTGACAAAGTGAAAGCAATACAAGAAATGCCTGAGCCAAGAACAGAGAAGCAAGTCCGTGGTTTCTTAGGAAGGTTGAACTACATTGCAAGGTTCATCTCTCACCTAACAGCCACGTGTGAGCCAATTTTCAAATTGTTGAGGAAAGATCAGGCTATCAGTTGGAACGACGATTGTCAAAGGGCTTTTGAAAAGATAAAAGAGTATTTGCAGAATCCTCCTATCCTTATGCCTCCAGTCCCAGGGAGACCGCTGATTATGTACTTGACAGTACTTGACAATTCTATGGGTTGTGTTCTCGGTCAACACGACGAGACAGGTAGGAAAGAACATGCCATCTACTACTTGAGTAAGAAGTTCACAGATTGCGAGTCGAGATACTCAATGCTTGAGAAGACATGTTGTGCACTTGCATGGGCTGCTAAGCGATTGAGACAATACATGCTGACTCACACAACCTTACTGATCTCCAAGATGGATCCAGTCAAGTATATATTCGAGAAGCCAGCTCTCACCGGAAGGGTTGCTCGTTGGCAAATGGTACTAACAGAGTATGACATCCAGTATACATCCCAAAAAGCCATCAAGGGGAGTATTCTGTCAGACTATCTTGCTCAACAACCGATTGAAGATTACGAGCCGATGAAGTTTGATTTTCCAGATGAAGATATCATGTTCCTCAAGATGAAAGACTGCGAAGAGCCAGTTGTTGAGGAGGGACCAGATCCAGATGAAAAGTGGACTTTAATGTTCGATGGGGCCGTCAACGCCAGAGGAAGTGGAATTGGTGCTGTCATTACAACTCCGAAAGGTGCCCACATGCCTTTCACCGCTCGTCTGACTTTCGAGTGCACCAATAATGAAGCTGAGTACGAGGCCTGTATCTTGGGTATCGAGCAAGCCATTGATTTGAGAATCAAGACTCTGGACATCTTCGGAGATTCAGCTCTAGTGATCAATCAAGTGAATGGTGATTGGAATACTCTCCAGCCTACTCTGGTCCCCTACAGAGATTACACGAGAAGACTGTTAACTTTCTTCACAACAGTAAAGCTGTATCATATACCTCGTGACGAGAACCAGATGGCAGATGCTCTTGCTACTCTATCCTCCATGATCAAGGTGGTTCGGTGGAACCATGCTCCCAGGATCGATGTAATGCGCCTTGACAGGGCCGCGTATGTGTTTGCTGCTGAACTGGTAGTTGATGATAAGCCCTGGTATCACGACATCAAATGCTTTCTGAAGAATCAAGAGTACCCTGCAGGGGCATCCAACAACGACAAAAAGACTTTGAGAAGATTGGCAGGCAGTTTCTTCTTGAACAAAGACGATGTGATGTATAAGAGGAGCTTCGACATGGTTTTGCTCAGATGCGTGGACAGACACGAAGCGGACATGTTAATGCAGGAAGTTCATGAAGGCTCCTTCGGTACTCACGCCGGCGGACATGCAATGGCTAAGAAATTGTTGAGAGCGGGTTATTATTGGATGACCATGGAATCAGATTGTTTCAAATATGCGCGGAAGTGTCATAAATGCCAGATTTATGCTGATAAGGTGCATGTACCGCCGAATCCTCTGAATGTGATGTCTTCGCCGTGGCCGTTTGCTATGTGGGGTATTGACATGATTGGAAAGATTGAGCCGACTGCTTCCAATGGGCATCGCTTCATCCTTGTTGCCATCGACTATTTCACCAAGTGGGTCGAAGCAGCGTCATTCGCGAATGTCACCAGACATGTGGTTGCCCGTTTCATCAAGAAAGAAATCATTTGTCGTTATGGGATTCCTGAAAGAATCATTACTGATAATGGTTCCAATCTCAATAACAAAATGATGAAGGAGTTGTGCCAGAACTTCAACATTCAGCATCACAATTCTTCCCCTTACCGTCCTAAGATGAATGGTGCTGTTGAGGCAGCAAATAAGAACATAAAGAAGATTGTGCAGAAGATGGTCGTTACGTACAGAGATTGGCATGAGATGCTACCCTTCGCCTTGCATGGGTACCGCACTTCAGTACGTACATCGACCGGGGCAACCCCTTACTCCCTTGTGTATGGTATGGAAGCAGTCCTACCTGTTGAAGTGGAGATTCCTTCTCTAAGAGTCCTGTTGGATGTCAAGCTAGACGAAGCTGAATGGATTCGGACAAGGTTCAATGAGTTGAGTCTTATCGAAGAGAAGCGAATGGCAGCCATTTGTCATGGGCAGTTGTATCAGAGTCGGATGAAGAGGGCCTTTGATCAAAAAGTGCGTCCTCGTTGTTTCCAAGTCGGAGATTTAGTGTTGAAAAGGATCCTTCCTCCTCAGACAGATCACAGGGGCAAGTGGACTCCTAACTATGAGGGACCTTATGTTGTCACCAAGGTTTTTGATGGAGGGGCCTTAATGCTTGCAACGATGGATGGTGAAGACTTCACTTCCCCGATAAACTCAGACGCAGTTAAAAAATACTTCGCATAAAATAGACCCGCTGGACAGTAAAAGGAACAGTCCGGGCAAAAAATGGGCATCCCGACGAACCAAGAAAAATGAAAAAGGTTCGGGCAAAAATTAGGGATTAAAAATAAAAAAGATAGTACACCCGGTAAGTTGAAAACCTGAAAAGGCAACTTAGGCAAAAATGGGTATCCCGGTGGATTGAAAACCCGAAAGGGCGATCCAGGCAAAAGTTAGGGATTAAGCGAATGACTGCGCTCTGAGTTAGTTCTGAATCTCATCTTGTGTCGATGACTGGAAACTTTCAGAAGGGTAGGAAACAGTCCAATCACCTTTTTCAGAAGGCTGATCATCTGGAGGATCTTGAAGACGAGCAAGTCATAGCAGAATTGGAACCCAATAGAAATCCATTTCACATTGCCATTAGATTAATTTCTGTTTTTTTTTTTTTATCTTCTAAGCGATTACCTCTTTCCAGGGATTGCTTCCTGATGTAAACGCCTATTCAGAGGCCATTCAATCAATAAAATCATGTTATTCAGTATATCTCTGTGTTCATTTTCATCTTACTGTTTTGTTTGCAAAAATGACGTCCGAATTTTTGATAAACATTGCATCATGACACATAAGGGCTTTACAGGTACATGCTTAATAAACATTTAAAATTGCTGTAAATTTTTAAGTGCTTTGGATCGTCTATTCAGAACCGGTGCACTCGGGGCATTTCCTTAAAGATTCCCAGCAGGTTCTCACTACGGTGCTTCCCAAGCATGTGTTTCAGACTATACACTCCCCAGCGGAGTTAACAGTGCCAGACTGTATATCCCCAACGAAGTTGACAGTACCAGACTGTAGCTTCCCAGCAGAAGCAGCTGTTCCTCAGAGTTCGATGCCAGATCGATGTTTTCAATCCCAGATCGGTGATCTCTTTCCTGGAAGCATAACCTCGGTACCGTATCGGTGTTTCCCTCCCCCTGCTAAGTCATCTCCCGTAGATTATGGTTGCCAGAACCACTATTGATTCCCCAACAACAGGTTTACAGCGCCGTTCTCTCCCCAGTCAGAGCCTTGGTATCTCGCCATTACTAGAACACCGCGCGGCCGGTCATCTCCCCACACAGTTCATTATGCTGTGCGTCTCCAACAGTAGTGCCAGGGTCCAGAAGATTATAATCATTTCCCCAACGGGATTCCTTGCTTCAGCTTGGCATTTTCCCCAGCATTTCGCATCCCTGCATGTAGAATCATATTGCATTGCATCCTCCCAAATCGCGTAGCATTTCCGTTTTCACAGAGCATTACGCCATCGTAAAATTCAAACATACGCATGCAAGCATAAAACATTCTCGGTATCCCAAGTGACAAGCCAGAAGTTTGTTTCCAGTGCTCAGACTGAAGTTTGTTCATGACTTATTATCCCCAAGCGGATCGGGTCTGGAGAAAATCATCCCCAGTAGAGATAAGAATGGGTTGCCTCCCCTAGCAGGGTAATCTCCAAGCAGTTCGGGTTCGATGGAGTGCATCCTCAGCAAGGTTTGTCTTTCCCCAGTAGGGTGGAAGTTGACGTGATTATAAGATCCTCAGCACAGTTCCTGGAGTTCCCCGGTGTTGTCTCTGGAGGAGACGTGTGTTTATGCATTCATCATTTAGATAAGCATAGCATATTGCATCATTAGTGCATAGCATGTCCATGATCATGGGGCATTGTGTAAAACAAAAAAAACTCATGCATCAACATTGCAAACATATCCATTAGCCCTAGGCCGTGGTGACCAGCCGAGATTGGGTTGTTGGAAAGAGTTTAGCATCGCACCATTGGATCGGCTTCAGAATTGGGTTCATCAGCATGGTTGAGAAGTTGATGTTTTCCCAGCAAGTGACTCCTTAGTCGAGTGGGTATCCCCAGCAGTATTACTCCCCAATTGTCAGCAACTTGCCAACTTGGGTCTGTTTCCCTAGCGGATGTGGGTGTGTCTGATCTCTCCATGTAGAGTCTACCCCTTAAGCAGAAAGTGTCTACCATTTCCTTCTGCGCTCCCCACTGAGTTATATCCTCGTGGATGACGGTTGTTTCCGTTCCCTCCCTAACGGGATGGGTTTTCCCTATTGAGTTCTTTCCTCATTAGGATGAGTCCTGTTTCAGTCTGCCTTTTTGGATCGATCCTAAATTGGCTTCCTGTTGGCTGTCTCCCGTGCTTCCCTGGGGCATAAATGAATGGTTGCTCACTAACCGGCACTCATTCATCTCATCCTTAGCGGAATTTTTGGCTTCTACCTACAAACCGGTAGTTGTAAGTCCTATCTTTGTGGTTTTCTACTAGTTGGTAGTTGTAAAATCCCACTTTCATCCCTAGCAGAGTTAACCCTTTGTGCTCATCCTGGTCGATGACTGGTTGCTTTTCTGTGGTTTTCTGCCTACAAACCGGTAGATGTAATCCCCTCTTTGTGGTATTGATAGTCTTATCCCCTTTGGATACTTGCCTTGATCAAGCAGTATTATCCCCATTGGGTCTTCCCCTTTCTTTTGGGTATTTGCTCCAAGTCAGCAACTTTATCCTCTTTTGATTGGTCATCTTTGGCATGCATGCCGGCTCACGTATCACTGTTTTGTTATCTTCGCCGATGCTGATAGACATGAAGAATTTCCCGGTATCCAGACCGAAGTGGCATCCAGGCCAGTTTTCCCGGTATTCAGACCGAAGTGGCATTCAGGCCAGTTTCCGATTTCCAGATCGAAGAAGTTCTCAACAGTCAGGACGAAGAACTTGTGGTGTTCAGACCAGTATTCCCGGTATCCAGACCGAAGTGGCATCCAGGCCAGTTTTCCCGGTATTCAGACCGAAGTGGCATTCAGGCCAGTTTCCGATTTCCAGATCGAAGAAGTTCTCAACAGTCAGGACGAAGAACTTGTGGTGTTCAGACCAGTTTTCCCGGTATCCAGACCGAAGTGGCATCCAGGCCAGTTCCCGGTATCCAGACCGAAGTGGCATCCAGGCCAGTTCCCGGTATCCAGACCGAAGTGGCATTCAGGCCAGTTTTCCCGGTATCCAGACCGAAGTGGCATTCCAGGCCAATTCCCGGTATCCAGACCGAAGTGGCGTCCAGGCCAGTTCCCGGTATCCAGACCGAAGTGGCATTCAAGCCAGTTTCCGATTTCCAAATCGAAGTGGAGTTCAGACCAGATTTCCGGTGATCAGACCAACATTGATACTCTCATATTCCAATGCTTAGTGTTCAGACTAATGTGTGGCGTTCAGGCCATGGGTATTCCTGTGTTACCATTTATTTTGGTATCCAGGTCAACTTTCTGTTTCGGTACTCAGGCCGATTTTCACCGTACCAGACGGACTTTTCTTTCGAGATTGCTTCTTTGCCGATTCTGACAGACATTGTTAACTATTTCATGGGGATTCAGGATCAAAATCCGGGTCTTCTTAGTATTTAATCATCTCCCACTATGATCATATGAAGAATATCCTGCTTCATATTCTCTAGTTGAAGACGCTTAAATAGGGGCAACTGTCATACCCCGATTTTGCTCCTGAATTTTTTATGTTTGTTTGGCATGCTTGGCCTAACCTAGCTTTGGTTTTACATGAGGATTGGTTTTGATCCAAAGTCATGGATACTATGCCAAAACCCTAACCTTATGGTCTTATTTCATTGTTTTTGTTCATACACATTATCAGTCAAGTTATTTTCTTTTCAAGAGTCAAACATTCAAGTTATGATTAAACAATTTGGAAACCAACTTCAAACCATTTTTATTAATCCATTTCAATTTTATTTCATTACATTTGATTCCATACAAAAAATACCAAAAAATGAAGTTTTGACCTATTGTTGACTTTGGTCAACAGTTGTCTTTTTGGTCAACTTTGACCAAAGTCAACCTCCCCATTGTTGACCATCAAGAACCTAACCTAACCCAATCTGCCTTGATTCTCCGTCCAAGCTTCACTTGGTGATGCCTTTCTCTTGATTACTTCCATTACAAGTAAGTGACTTTGCACACCTTGTCATTTTGGCATTTTGGAACAAATAACCGTTTGCCTTGGTCTGTCCCTAATCCATTTCCAAGGGGTCCTCTAACAGCCCAACATTTGTTCATTACTTATCACTCTTGGCTTTAACCTAAAACAGTACCATCATCCACTAGGAGAGGCTGTTCCCAAGGCTCCCTAGCAATCCTCATGCATGTATGATCTGCCGCACTGTTGTGGCTGCAGGAGAGGTTGCTTCGTGTTTTAGCTACGCATTTCCACTTGCAGCTGAAGTGCATCTGTTTTACTGTGTTAAACTCCATCGTTTTATTTAGTTACGTGGATTGGTCCAATTGCTTTGAAATGGATGCACAAACTGTTAGTTTGTTGCTGTCAAATGATGCTTGGATTGGATTCCTGCTAGATGAAGTTTCACGATTGATCACTGGCATGTTTGAAGTGTTAGCCACAAATGTTGTATGCTTCATGACAGGTTCCTCACGACCATTAGGAAGAGCTGGACTAATGACTGTACAACAAAAAGCTCCTGATGTAGCGTATGTCCTACCAAGTACTGAGGGGAAAAGGGCATCAAGAACACGCTAACCCTTAAGAAGAGGAGCATCAACTACCAGTTTTGATGCAACAGACCTTGGTGTACGTACAGGCTAACTCTGAAGCATGGTGGACTTTCTTTTTAATACCTTGAAACTCCAACTCCAACATAATGTCCTTCAAGGAATATTAGCCTGCCGGTGCTCCATCAAACTGTTCTTGAAAACAGTAGCATGGCATCTTCGTCAAGTGCAGAAACAGAGACACCGCGGGGAGTATAGACATCAGCAGGTCCCGACTCCACAGACCGAGGCTTGGGTGCACGTACCACCGGATCATTAATCATCAACCCGACAGTTTCCTCATAAACTTGGATAGCGGCATAATCTCCTTCCAAACGGATGATTTCACTATTAAGATTTTCTCGACCGCTACGCACCTGTACGTACAAAGATGAAAGCCGGAAGTATCACTGAGGCGGCTGTCGCATCATCCTTATTAGTAACTGTTGAAGAACGATTCAGGGACAGTGGAGATTTCTGGCAGAGATCAAGAAGCAGAAAACAAAACACCCTTCATCGGGCTGATAAAGCCAAGGAGATTCGAACAAAGGCACCTGATGCAAATGAGGACCTATTACCGGTACCGAAAACAGAAACAGAAAAAACGGTAACAGAGCGGAACCGTTTTCACCAACTAACCTCCAATCAAATCCTGAATTCTATCAACATCCCCGCTCTGAACGCAAATACTTGATTGAGAATTTGGACAAGACAATTGGTTCCAAGGCTTCGTATGACACTTGTTCTGCTGTTGGACACATTCTGTTTTTGCAAAATGGCTACCGTTGGCTCAGGCAGGTCTAAAGGTTTTGACTTTGCCCAATTGGAGAAGGTTGAACCTGCGAAGAATGCAATTGATAAGTTAAACAGATTGTTGATCAATGATAAACGATAACATGATCTCACGTCAATGCCGGTTTAATTCCTGAACCGACCATTGTGCTTACAGGCCTCAGTTAAACTTAGAAAGCATACATTTTGGCAAACAGGGACCGATTTTACCGGTGGACAGGCTATCAAATCCAGGAAGCATTTTTTTTGCAATGTGAACAAGGATTGTTGATCAAGCATTTTGAAAAGCTCATCCAGTGTGACGAACGTCTTCAGTATTTAAGCCAACACCCAGAATATATTGGATTTCATAAAAGACAGGGTTCAAGAATCTTTGGATAGAAACATTGATGACCATCTTCAATTTGTTTTAGGAACAGAATCTGGGATGGTGACTGCAAAGGCAACTGTTGAAGCAAAGGGCTTGCCTAAGTCGCGGTTCTCCTTAAGAATTTGCAGGGGCTAACTTTGACCAATTCTACCAGTTTTCAAAAGCAAATTATAACAATTTAGCTCGGAATTTGCACATGTGGTTTACTGAGTCACTGTATTCCGTAACTGAGTTGATTTCAGATGTTGGAGGATCATGCAATTTGGCCCCAGTTGCAGTATTTTAACTTGATTTCGCTGAATGACTATACTGTAGTTAATCAATATCCTATCTGTGGATGTCGTGACGATGAATTAGGTATCATTAATCTTCATGCTCAAGAACAACATGTTGCCTCAAAGATTGTTGTGGATAAGAATTTTGGTGATATTTCGGCAGAGCATTATGAAGTATATGAGGAACAACTCCACCATGATATAGAAATGGCCACTGGATTTGAAAATGCTTTGAATGCTCTCGAATCTGAGGAGGTGCAAGGGCCAACCAGCCCCTAGTTTTGAACCAGAGCAGGCTTTGCAAATATTAGGAAACCAAACACCAAGGGATGTTGACGGCGATAATGAATACAAGCCAGATTTATTTCCAATGCTAGCTGCACCACCAATTTCCTTGCACTACTTGAAAAAGTTCTTAATGGCAGGTTCGGCATTATTGAGGATCACACAACCACTTCCCATTCCATCACCGCCACCCACAAGATTGTTGATGGATCATCAAGCAGGGACTGAAGAAGTGGAAGAGCTACTTCATTTGACATTATTCCCAACAGTATTGGAGCTGCTAAGGCTGCCGTGAGGCGCAAGAAGGCCGCAGAAGAGGGTTCATCCGAGACGATTGGTTCAGTGATTGATTCCAACAGATTTCTCGGTTTAGCTTTATATGTTGTGGATTGCAACGACATCTCCAAGATTCGCTTCTGATTGAAGCAGGGTAAAGCTGACTGTAAGTTGTGAAGTGGTTAGAGTGGGATGAACGAGATTCCAAAATCGTATGGATCCAGAAGCAAGTCCTTTTGTGGAAAGATCCTGCATTGTAGTTTGAATTGCGCCCTGTTGCTTTGGTCCCCATGGGATCCACATACCCTCAGGACTCTTAAAGAAGAACATAACATCTTGGGTTTTTGACAGGCTCAAATAAAACATCCTTCACACTGGGAAGCTTGAACATCTGTTCAAATTGAATCTCGCCAATAATCGTCTAATTGGATCTATTCCACATAACATAAGCTCCTGCACGGAAAGATTCCGGAGCAGCTCACCAAGGCTATTCCAGCGAACCAATTTCAATTCGGCAAAGGCTACCGTAGTGAAGCCAAGTTAACGATATCGTGCCCGAACAGGCTCTGCAACATTGGTTTAGCACACAGTTAGTTGAGATGTAATTAAAACATTTTCAAAAATTCAAAAATTCACAGTGGTGAATTTGTTTCTTACCAACAGTGAAGTTTTCACATGGAGAAACAAGCTACTCTTGCAAGGTTGAGTGTTGTTAACAGAAGCCTCAAAGAAAAAAGAAAATTCACTGCAGTAAAATCACAACAACTCAGTAAGATGGAAAATTCACAAGCAACAAAATGAAACATTTTCACAGAAGAAGTACAAGGTACATGTTACCTTTTTCAGAGCAAACACCAAAATGGGATAGACAACAGAGCAGCACAAAAAAGAAAGCAATTCCAATTCCATGCTTTTTTGATCTCATCCAAACCCTAGCAATGGGATTATAAAAGGGAGGAATCAGTAAGAAAGAAAACCCTAGAGAACATTAGCGGCCACTGTTCACAGAGAAACCTGGAAGCAAAAATCTCAAGCAAAGAAAACCCTAAAAATCCCAAGATTGATTACCTGGAGGCCAGCTTCGCATCCTTCACCACCACCGCAGTGACACTTTGTAAGGACCTCTCTTTCTTTCTCTGTGTCTTTCTCTTTACGCTTGTTATCTGAAAATATTTGTGAGAGTTTTTGTTGAGCTGCGATTAAGCGATTTTGAGAGAGAGAGGGTTGGTTGCGTTTGAGAGACTTTGAGAGTAAAGGTTGAGGGATAGCGTTTGAGAGAGAGAGAGAAATTTTGAGGTTTGAGCGATGAGGAAGGAGAGTCGTAGCTCGTAAGGCGAGAGAGAGTGAGGGAGACGATAGCAGTAGGGAAGAGCTTCTGCTGTTTCCATTTTCTTTTTTCCCTTTTTTTTAATTATTTCTTTATTTATTTCATTTTTAACACAAAAATCAGAAAAAATGTATATGTTTTTTTTATTTTCTTTTATTATTATTATTTACTTTTTATTTATTTAGCTTATTTTCTTTTTTAAAAAAAACAGAGATAAGTAAAAAAACCATAAAAAATTTTATATGTTTAATATTTTCTTTTATTACATAGTGTATATTATTGTTATTTAATATTCTACCCCATAAAACCAAGGCTACGTTTCTGTTTTATATCCCTCCATCATTCACTTAGGTTGTCCAGTAGCATTAGCCTATCTCATTTTTAATTGATTTGTTTTCTAAACTATCTCTAGCTAGTTCTGTTTATATTCCCAAGTGTTTGTTAAAATGATAGCTAATCATAAATGGCCTAGTGGAGAGAAGGTAGTTTCATAATATTAGATGGAGAGGGTTCGATACTCATGTGTGGAACTTTTTGCTTTTTATTTGATTTTATCTTCCTTTAGCATTTTTTATTCTTTTAGTATGTTGACTAATATCTTTTTATGTTTATTACACTCATATGTTCATAGTTGTTGTATTTTAGTTTAGTTCAAAATCTTTTTTCAAACTATAAAAATCACACTTTTCTCGATTTAATATCGAGCCCATTTTTACACCCTTGTAAGTCGATTGCTTTTTAAGCATCGCCATCAACCTCACATAGCTTACTCTTGGGCTTTCTTACAATGAGCCGGTTTCTTTGCACTTACACTCATACATTGTTTAATGCTTTATTATTCCATTCTTTGATTATTTGATTCGATTATATATTTGTTTATACCTTACTTGTTTGATTAACTGTTGCCTACTTGTATGATGTATGAGGCATATATTTATATTGTTTGATTGCCATGACAACCCCCATTCATAACAAATGTATCCCTCTCCCATGAAATGTATAATATTTATTCTTTCATTCTTTATTCATCTGTTAATACAAGAATTAAAATGAACACCCGATAACCATTTCAAAACAAGACCAAAACCTCGATCCAACGTCGAGTAATCATTTTTCAAAACCTAACAGAACCAGCACGTATTCATCCACCCTTTTGTAAGTCGATTGCTTTATGCATCGCCATCAACCTTGTAAGTCGATTGCTTTATGCATCGCCATCAACCTTGTAAGTCGATTGCTTCATGCATCGTCATCTACCCTTATCCCTAACACTTCTCCTTGCTCCACTCGTCAACTCTTGTTCCGATTAGGTAGCACCCATTAGATAGAACCCTTTGTATGATAACATAGGTAGGATTCCCATATCCTTTTGTATGATAACATAGGTAGGATTCCCATATCCTTTTGTATGATAACATAGGTAGAATTCCCATATCCTTTGCATGCTAACATTAGGAAGATATTCCCATTTATAAATCCAAACACTTAAGTACATATTGCATGACAACTCTAGGGCAGAGCTTCCCCACTTCTAGACCTTTCCGAGCGTCTCCGATCTTGAGGCATGTAATCCATCCTATTGCAAAGAGGTAACTGCCTAAGACTCGATTCAGCGAGCTGCGACACCTACTGCTAGGACGTGAATACATCGCCCACTCTCCTTTGACACAACTGGTGTCCTCCTTTTCTAAGTCCATATTCAGATGGCAACCCCTGTTTAGGGGAACTACATCGCCCTGATCCTTGTTCCAGACGAGGTATGTAGGCAGGTGGTCGTGCGAGACCACTCCGGGCGCCTTTCTTTTTCTTTTGTGTGTGCTTGACAGTTATAGGCTCGAGTTCCCGACTCCCTATTAACTTGTTTGGTTGTTGTGTGCTTGGAAGCTGATGTAAGTCCATCGAGTGGCATTCGGGTTCCAGTGTGCGTGTGTTTTGGTTCGGATGCTGATGTAAGTCCAGTGATTGGCAGTCGGGCTCCACGTTTGCCCTTTTGTGTGTGTTTTGGTTCGGATGCTGATGTAAGTCCAGTGATTGGCAGTCGGGCTCCATGTTTGCCACCTTTTTGTGTGTAGGTGTCTTGTTTTGTTTGGCGCGCGTGAGCCGAACTACGGCAACTCTGATTCTCATGTTCAGATGAGATACGTAGGCACAAGATGCGAGGTCTTGCCGAGTTTGACTAACGACTAACAACTAATCCTTGTTTGCTTTCGCCCTTGTTGCGATCCTTTCTCTCGCCCTCGTTGCGATCGAGACATTCCCTTTCTCTTGCCCTAGTTGCAATCGAGACCCTTGTTCCCGTAGTTAGTTTGAACTACGTTTTGCTCTGATTCTCATTCCCGATGAGATACGTAGGCATAAGACGCAATGTCTTAGCGAGCACACTTATCCTTAACCCTTAGGTAGCCGAGCTACGAAGACTCTGATTCTCATATTCAGATGAGATACGTATGCAGTGGATGCGACATCCGTGCGAGTCATTTTCTTTGACCCTTTCTTTTAGTAAATAGTACATTAGATAAACATACACCCTTTAGACAAGAAACAACAAGAGTGGATCCCGTAGAGTACTACGGATGCGTAGGGGTGCTAATACCTTCCCTTCGCATAATCGACTCCCGAACCCAAGATTTGGTTGCGAGACCTTGTCTTTTCCTTTTCTTTTTCCAGGTTTACTTCGAGCGTTTCCTTTCCCTCCTTTGGGATAAATAACGCACGGTGGCGACTCTTCTGTCATTTCTTTCTCGCCGGTTGTTTTTTCGCATACCGTATTTTTCGGGTTGCGACAGTTGTTGTAGAGCCTGGTAAGTTCTAGTTATGGAGAAATAGGAGAGCCCCAAGGATCCTCTACCATCTTAGTCGTCATAGAATTTGGTGAAGCTTTATTTTAATCACTCAAATGCTTGGTCTTGTTCTTAGATTTGTGCTACCCCATGTATATTTTGAGTATTGTGGTAATTCAGACTCTATTATTGGATTCCATCACAGTACTCTGATTAAATAAGATCCGGTCAGCCCTAGACCATTGAAGTAGGGTTGACACACCTTGACCGAGATATATGTAGGATAATGATTCTTAACGAATCAACAATTCACTCTTGAATGCGTATCGAGCTCTTATGAGGTTGTTTTAGTTGTCATCTTGTTAATCCTTTTTTATATGTAGCCCTAATACATTTTTTATCTCCTTGATAATAACTTATTTGTTCGAATGATAATCAGATAAAATGGCCGGCTTCGAGCGAGCCAGCTTGTCTTTTTAGTTGGCGTTTGTATCATATAGGTTTGAAGCCACAACGTTGGGCCTTAATGATTTGAGGGGTCTCGCTAATCTTAAACACATACCAGTTAACTCCGAGTAGATCATGTCAGAAATTAAGTCAGTTGTAAGTTAACCAAATCGATTTAAAGTCAGAGGTATGTTAACTTTGCATGACCGATGTTCAGAGCCCCATGGGGGGTTGACGTTAAATGGAGGTCAAAGGTTTTTATTTTCCATGACCAACGTTCATAGCCTCATGGCGGGTTGACGTTAAATGGAGATCAAAGCCTTTTATTTTGCATGAGCGACGTTCAGAGTCCCGTGGGAGGTTGACGTTAAATGGAGGTCAAAGGTTTTTATTTTGCATGACCAACATTCAGAGCCTCATGGCGGGTTGACGTTAAATGGAGGTCAAAGCCTTTTATTTTGCATGAACGATGTTCAAAGTTCCATGGGGGTTGACGTTAAATAGAGGTCAGAGACTTTTACTCTGGATGACCAGACCGAAGCCGATTATGCCAGAGGCTTCAAATGCGCTTAGACTTCAGTTAGGCCAGAGGTTTTATTAAATGTTACCCGATCAAGTCAATTATTCCAGAGGCTTCAAGTGCGCTTGGACTTCAGTTAGGTCAGAGGTTTCATTAAACATTATCCGGCCGAAGCCGATTATGCCAGAGGTTTTACTAAACGTTACCCATCCGAAAATGATTATGCCAGAGGCTTCAAGTGCACTTGGACTTCAGTTAGGTCAGAGATTTTATTAAACGTTACCCGACTGAAGCCGATTATGCCAGAGGCTTCAAGTGCGCTTAGACTTCAGTTAGGCCAGAGGTTTCATTAAACGTTACCCAATCGAAACCGATTTCGCCCCTTGTGGTAGTCTTCGTCGTTATCGGTCTCTATTTTTATTATAGGACAAGTCTCCGTCCAATTTCTGCTCCTATTACTACCCTACATAATTTTACAAGTTTAGAAAAGAAGAGGCGTCTCCCTCCCTTGCATGGAAAAGGAGCGACACTCATTTGTCTAAAGTAAGTTCTAAGATAATTTACAAATAGTAGAGAAATTAACTCGCCTTATCCAATAATAAATAACTAAACAAAGTGTAAATTCATATTTGTGACGCATTTCGGTCTCTTGACAGAGATATTTCTTGATATATCCATGCTTCAAGTTTTGTTTTGTTATGTCTGCTCGTACTTTGATGCTCATGGTGTAGTCTGATGCATCTCGTGACATTATGGACGACTTGTTGCCTCTTATCTTAGTAGTGACCGACAGCCTGATTGCTTTTGACCTGTAAAACCTTACATCACCTCTCACTCATATGTAACATTTATAAGCCTTATCATTGGCCGAATATGTTCTTTCCATATGTTTCATCTCGACTTGCTTTCGTTTTCTCATCCAATGAACCAAGAGCCCTTTCAGCGTTTTCACGAGCGAAGTTAATCTTATCATCTTCAGGCTTGTCTACAATGTTAAGTTCTTGTGAAAACAACTATGCAGAAAAGCACTGGGGAGTGTCCAAATGAACAGACAGACATCCAAGCCTAGTATCCACTGTGAACCATGCAGGAATACTAACCATTGTCTACAATGTTAAGTTCTTGTGAAAACAACTATGCAGAAAAGCACTGGGGAGTGTCCAAATGTACAGACAGACATCCAAGCCTAGTATCCACTGTGAACCATGCAGGAATACTAACCATCTCAAACAGCTCTTCCTTTTTCTTGTCGAATGGTACCTTTCCATAATCTTCAAATGAAACACCTTTCGTGATTTCCCACAACTTCACTGAACCAGAAGTATCATTTTTCAGCACATGCCTCTTATTATTTAAAACTTCAGGTTGTACTATTGCAGGGATGCCGGGAATAGTCAATGTAAGCCGGGAATAGTCAATGTAAGCTGTTTTTATCTAATGATTCCAATTGATTGTTCAAAACAATATTTGTGCAAACAAGATCCACATGACTCTGAACTTTCCCATTTGAACAGGCTGCATAAGATGGACTAATCTAACTAAAAGTAACAGAACTGTAATCTGCTAAAGTGTACAACCAAAAAGATAAGTGGAGAGACATTGATTGCTTTTTCTATTTAGAAACATTATATGCTGCCAAAAACCCCAAAAATGCATCTGTTACATACTTGTGCGGCATTTTATGATTCTATGGACGATTTCTGCTTCTACTGTCCGAGACTCTGAGCCTCTTTTGTCTTGACCATAGCCATGCTGAGACGTTAGAGCCATTGTTGCCATGAGGAACATTGTGACACGTATCGGTTTAAGCCGACCTCCTGAATGCTGAATCACAGAATGAGAATATGAGTTAGCAAAGTAATCTAGATTGAAGAGACCACGGATGAGTCAATATGATTAGTTAAGACGTTACGTGACTTCGATTTATACACATAAATAACCACAAATAAGCAGGAGTCAATATAAAATTGTGATGTTGATGCTCCTAGTCATTATGCTCAGTCACACAATGGTAGTAGCACATTTAAAATGACCTCAATACCATATGCCGATTTACTGCAAATTACACCGGCAACTACCTATGTGCTAAATCACTTAACAAGAACGTTTTCATACTTAAGTCAATATAACATAAAGGAATAACTTATCTTTCAGTGGTAATGACGACACTGTGATTCGTGTGAAATCAAATCGGAGAATTTGTTGACGGCGTCAGATTGAACAATCTCATCATCCAATGCGACCTCTGGAACATCCACTATAGCAGTCTCGATAACTTAATGTAACCGTTTTGTGCTTTTGCTTACTTGTCAGAACGCCGCATATGTTTCTTAACAATTTTTGTTGAAGCTTCACACATCCCATCTTTCAGACCCAAAAATACGTAGAAACACATATGCGGCGTTCTGATAGTAAGCAGAAGCACAAAACGTCTACACTAAGTTATGGAGGGTCTGTTGAACCGTTCGTCTCCGTTTTTTGACACATGGCTCCATTCCATGATTATCGTTCCATTGTCATCTCCAGCATCATCAGGGTGTGTTGAACCATTGAGATGGCGGCGGCAACTTTCGTCTCGGTATGATATAATAATCATGTCTTTTCTTCGGGAGCTCCTGGATTTCGAATTGCGAAGTTAAGCGAATTCAACCGAACTCCTGGATTTACACGCAGTGGTCGGCGGACGAAGCCTCATTGTGGATGTCAAATAGTCTTGTTAAAAACATTAAAATTGGATGTTCTTGTTAAAAACATTAAAATTGGGTAATCTCTCTCATGTTAGTCGGGGATTCTTTTCAGTGTTATTCATCGTGTCCCCCTCTTTTTTATTTGGTGTTAACAACCTTTTTATATTGTTAGCCTCCACCTACTAAATAGTGATAATAACTAAGTTTTCTGGTCATAATAAACAAAACCGTTTATTTAATTATTCGTAGCAGACTTAATAACTACTTGTAATCAATTTATGATCATTAATGAAATGTAACTGATTATTAATCGTTCTGTAACAATTTCTAACTCTTAGTCGGCCTATTTATCCGTTAAGGAACCTGACCGTCTGACATCAGAAGTTGCCAGACTATGTGTTCCGGTCTGAGGTTTCTACATGAAAATCTCGTCCCACAAAAAATAGAGGTCTCAGACAAGTTAAACATTTCAGTTTCATACCTTGGTCAGCCAAATAATTTTTGGGATGTACAAAACCTTCTACCAGTAACAAACTCTTAAGGCAAGGAAGTCCTGGCCAGGCCACCTTTCCAATGTCTTTGATCCTTCTTTTTCTTCCATCCCTAAATGTTACCTATACTTAAGAGAATGATTTAACTTCTTCAAAGAATGACTATTCACCAGTCATATGATTGGAGCATCTACTATAAAGAAACCAATCATTCTTTGAAGACACTCCCTCATGTATCAGTACACTTAGCTTCATTCCCTTGGGGCTATGGTACTTCGTACCTTCTTCGGTACCAGATGACTCTCATAACCATCAAACATGTCATCCATCTGTCTACATGTCAAAGTAGGAGAAACAGAGACAATAAGGTGTATGGGAGTGATCTGAGTGTAGTTGAATTGCCGTATGACCCGCTCGGGAAGATGAGGAGCAGTGAGACGTGATCCGTAGGCCAACCATATAGAGTATAACACTATCTCCTCAAATGGCCGCGTCTCACGGTGGTTGACATAGTTTTTGAAGTGCATGTCCTCGGCAACCAAGCAGATAAGATACACTCTGAGCGGCTCAGTCGTTTGGTTCCCTCAGATCGGGACAAATGCATTAGCACGCGACATATACTTAGTGTAAGTTGCTACACTCGCCCAGTCGGAGATGCGTGGGAAGTGTTGGAGGATCCAAGCCTGGAAATTTTGGAACACACAAATCATAAGTAATGGTGTTGTAAAGATGAAATCAAAATGACACAGAAAAATTAAAAGACCAATAAGTATTACTATCAGTAGTGTGATACTGCCTGTGACTTGCTTCGTCTTCCACCTACAACCCTCTGATAACTTCAAGTACAAGTAGACCAAGCAAGCGCCCCTAAGTTGTACTCATGGATCCGCTCGAAATACGGGAAGTACCGTAGGTAGATGACATTTGTATAAGTGGCACTCTTGTCTATAAAAATGACAGTGCCAATCAAATATAACATGTATGCTCTCATAACATGCGCTATGTGGAGCCCCACCTGCTCGTCATCACCTGTAGCCTGATGTGCTCTCTGGAGCTTATCTTTATATACCTTTTCTAGGTATTCAAATCTAGCATGTTCCCCCTGGTCCTATCCAACTCCTCCTTCGCCTTCCATGGGCCAGCCCCCAGATAATCTACCATCATCTCAAATGCCTCGTCTTTGGTAATCCTCCCATGATCTAGAAGTCTCCCCCTGATCGAAATATGTAGGAAACATGACAAATCGTCGAGTGTGATATACATCTCACCAAGCAGAAGATGAAATGACGAGGTCTCTGAGTGTCATTTCTCCACGAATGCATTAAGCATCTCATGGTTGACCGTAATATAACCGATCATGCACAAGTCATTCAATCCAGATAAGGACAAAGCAGTATGAAACCAATACTCATTCGGCTGAGGCAAGCCAGTGATCTTCCGTCCATGGTTAATAAACTTCAGCGGATCATGGTCCTAAAAAAATAAAAATCAATGTTACAAACTTGTCAATTAAAATAAACATAAATTGAAAAGAATGAATCCAACTAATGCTACCTCTTTGTCCCATATATGTTTGGTAGTATGGTCTGGGTACATAGACAGTAATGACAAATCTACAGGGCCTCCTCTAAATGCCTTTGGCTCAGCACCCACAGCAGCCTCACCCTCAGGAGGTGACACTGACTCAGCAGGATCAGCAAAAGGAGGTGGCAGTGGTGCCTCCCGTACCACTGGTGACTCGGATACCTCGGACACCTAAATAGGTGAAACTTGTCGCATGCGAGAGGATGAAGGAAGTGATGCGTCGGTAGGTGAAACTTGTCTCCTACGAGTAAAAATAGATGGAGAAACATGAGGAGAAACACAATCGCCAAAAGTAGATGGATCTGCATGGTCAGAGGGACCAAGAGCCTCAAAAACCTACTGACTCTTTTTCCACCATACTCATGTGTGGTGTGCAACCCTCCTGTCCTCAGACTATTTTGTCTATCACTCATTATGCCTATAAATTAAAATAAAGCAGACAATTAGTGCAAGCAAACAACACCACAAGTAAGAAAATAAAAAAATAATTGAGAAAATTCCAGAGATGCATCTCCGGTTGTTGAGAATCTAAAATGTTGAAAATTTTCGGAGATGCACCTCCAGAATTTTCTGCAACTCAACAATTGCGTTTATGGCGGCAATGCAAACATTGAAAAAAAATTGTATTGACCATATTTTTAGCCAAGTATCATGTTTTACATTATTTCTAAACTATCAATCCTCCAATTTCTACTCATTTACACAAAAACTTAAAACTATTCAAAACATATTTTTTTTTACAATTTTTCACTTTGCTTAAGTGTTGGATGATGTTTCCGATGTTGATTGAAGTTTTTTTGTCCTTGGTTGCTTGATTTTGGACTTGGTGATAAAAAAATATTTGAGAGACTTTGAAGAGGTTTTGAGAAATATGATAACTGAGGAAGGAGAAAGGGTTCTAGCGCGATTTAAGCTTCAAAACGTTCCCCGACATATGTTTGAAGATGAATCTCCGAAATATTTAACATTAAATGATAATTTGATACATCCAAATATACATCTCCGAAATCTAAGAACATTTATATATTTTTACGTAGTGTTTAAATAACATATTCAGTTGATTTCCCCGCTTCCAATCTATTATGTTGATTCAAATTTAATTGTAACCATTCTTCCATACCCGCCCGCATAAAAGAAATTTATGTCGAATGTCTTCATCCAGAATGCGACCCATGCCATCATTGCCATGGGGAAATCCCGCAGCACATGTAAAGTAGTCTCTGGCATGTCTCCACAATGCCTATAACGAACATCACCAAGGTACATTTCATGCTTCTGATAATTTGTTCACAATATATTATGCTTAAGAATTCACATAAAAAGACAAATTTACTCCAAACCTTTCAATCTTCGATCCCTCTTCCAATCACTCTAGTCACAAATTTATCCAACTCTCAAAAAGCATGTCATAAGTGACAAACACTGAGTTCACTGTTTTTTTATCTGACTCAACAACTTTACTATTAGGGGATGAATTGTAATTATTTTATTAATAATATTCACAAGTAAAAAAACATTGACATCACTAAAAAAAACACTTAATTAAACACGTGATTTTCATATCTCAGGCAACAATATCACGTCATAAACCATAAACTAACGACATAAACAAACAAGTTGTAAAAACGCATTGTGATAACTAGTTGTTATCTGAAAAACACACTAATCTTTAATCTATTACCATAGTATTTTGCATGGTAGTTGGTATCTATAACATAATCTACAACATCAATTCAAGATTTTGAAAGCTCAATTATGTATTTTCGATGCGAATGGTCAAGATATTTTGGACATAAACCCAGTTCTCGCACAAACTATCAAGAGCTATTCCAATTCCAAAGTAACAGCATTCTAAGAATAGTAATGCATTTTATGATGACATCAACAACTTTCCAAGCCCAGCCAACCCAATATCTTGAAGAATTTTGTTCACAAAAGTACATTTTAACCAGTCATATTTCGAATTTCTTGAGACACAATAGAGGTGCTGGTGGATTAGCAATCATATTTCTTCTCATATTTTATTAAATCTATTTTAATAATGAGCGATCACATTTTCTAGCTTTGAAGTCAAGAATTTGTGGTTGGTCATTATAGTTTAATTAATATTCATTTTGAAATATCTTTTGGCGCCATAGTTTAATTAATAATCATTTTGAAATATCATTACTTAAATATATAAACTTTATGTACTAGTACTTTCTAATGTTCTTAAAATGAAAGACAGAATAGTAATTGGCGAAACTGTTTTGCATTTATATTAAATTTTTGGGAATCAAAGTACTACTTCTACTACTTTTTTTTTTTTACGGTAGTACTAAGTTTTTATATTAAATAAATTTGTCAGCGTTGAATTAAAGAGAGTTGAATCTAGTAGGAAATATTAAACGCTCAAATTGTAGTAAATCAAAATATAAATTTCAAATGAAAGATATACTTGCACTTTATATAAGACGTGTCTTATATATTTTATTTAAATTATATGATAATTATTATTTGGTAAAATCCAAAAAATTAAAGTCAAAATCATCTCAAATCCGCTTCATAAGTCACTTCCAAAAAAAACTCTATATACTTTTGGAATATCACTTTTTATTATATTCATTTTGAATCTTGAATTAACTTGAACGTTAGAGTGTTAGTCATGAAGGTTCACCTCGTGCTGCCATCATGAAGATTACACCATCAGTTTAAGATATTCAGTTCACCAATTGCATCCATTTCTGGTTCCAGAACGAAACAGATGCGTCATCTATGAGAATCGACTTCCGATTCCTATGATTTTCACGATTTCATATCCAATATCTGATTTACTTGTTCGTAACCTCCCCATATCACGAAATCAAGAGCATTCTGGATCGAACGATGAATTTGTCGTATTCGATCGAGTCTGTTATCGTTTCAATTATGATCCATCTAATTTTTAGATCTCTGATCTTTCTTGAAAAGTCACCGAAGTAAAAGAAGAAAGGATCCTAGATCCAAATCAAGATCTACACCGGAAACACCAGAAAGAGAATATGTTTTCCTTTGATGATGTCGAAGGTTCATGGTCTATCTTCCGATCTAACATCATCTCTATCTTTCGCCGCTAACGTGAGACTCATTGTGGCGACATCGAAGATACGACGAGTTTGTAGTTAATGACTAATGTAGACCCGGTACCGAAGCGCCTTCTATTGGTACCAAATCATCTCCAACCGATGAACGAAGATCTTCTCAGGTAGGGGTGAAAATAGGCCAAGTCGACGAACAGGGGCCTACGGCCTAGCCTACATAGGCTTATGTAGACTAACAGACTAACCTGGCCTTCGAAAAGGCCAGGCTCAGGCCTAAAAATAAGCCTATGACAGGCTATAGGTCAGGCTTACGTTTTAATTTTTTTGGAAGCCCAGACTTGGGCTTAGAAAAGCCTAGCTCGACCTAGCATATTTCCACCCCTATCCTCAGGACATGTCTGATATGTCGTGACAGAGCACGTCGACTCCATTACATCTTATCCTTATCTCTTAGGTCAATTATTATTGGGAGAGCAGATGAATCTAGTGACAGTCTTCTGGGAAACTGTCTATTCCATATGACCTTGGAGTGTTGCATCAAGAAATAAAACTTTTTAGGTGCAAGGGTAGTCGAAGAACAAGAACAATGAATAAACTACAACCTCACATCGCCTAATAAGTGTGATAGTTTCCACCGGGGACATAGTTCAGACGAGATGGCTCGTGAGTGATATTCTTCAAGCATTTGTGCCCTGTCCAACGTAGCCAAACTACCAAATCCCAATGGTTGGGTCTACGAGATAGTAAAGACTCACTGAATAAGACCCAGGGAGTGACCCCTAGACTATGGTAGGAATTAAACCAAGTCTCCTCTAAAGGCACCTCTGGTCGGAAATCATCTCGGGTCCGTCGCCCGACATTTTCGGTCCTTAGAAACATTACCAAATAAAAAAAACAGGTCGATCTCCATTCATGAACGTAGGAGAACAAGCCTCTCAAGGAACTTCACCTTTTGCCGACCAAGTTGTTTCCCTCAAGACACCATACCGTAATTCTAGAGACAAGCTAGATCAGTGTTATAGTTGAAAGTTTTCTTATCTAGTCATTTTGTTATCTCATTGTAATAAATTCACTTCATTATTGAATGAAAATACTTGTATGTTAATTTTTCCCATATTGCACTATTTTATGTCTATCTCTATATAGAACCCTAAAATTACGAGTTTGGCACCAAAAATTCACACGCTCGGGATCTGAAAATTTCCCACTAAATTCACACGAATTCGAGCCAATTCCACACGTATTTGGATCCTAATTCAATCCATATAAATAGTGGAAGCTATTGCATTCATTTCCAAGCTTTGAAAGACAAAGAAACGTTGCCACCATTGAAGCCCGATACCACTAAAGGACACCTGCAAAGCTTTGGATGGTACTATCAAGACCTACACTGAAAGGAAGACCAGGCTTGAAAGACTGATCAAATCTTTGGCTAAAGAGAGTCCTGATGAGAATGTGGCTGGTGATGCTGAAGAAGGAGATGATGAAGAAGAGGATGATGATGCTGGTGTTACCTCTACAGATGAATCAAATGTTTTTGCTGACATTAGAGCTGTTTGTTTTTTGTGTTTGATTTTGTATGTTTTTTGTGGGCCTTTTCCCTGAATATTTAACCTTTGTATGACATGGTATGTACCTCTAACTCACATGTTGTGCTACTTCTTTGCTATATTGTTTTGTTGCCTTTGATGAATGTCTGCTTGGTTTGTCATATTCTGGCTAAAAAGGGGCAGTAGATAGTGTAGAGTTGTGCTAGTTTCTTTGAGGAGGAGCATGTTTCCTATGTGACAGGGGGAGTAGTTTCTATGTTGCTGATCCTGAAATTCAGGGGGAGTTTGATATCTTTGTGCTTAGGTTGTTGTGTGCTTGCTGTAATGTCAGGCAAAATGTCTTGACATTTTGTTTTAGAGAATTTCTTCTCTGAAGGAGGCTTGGAGTATGAGAGTTTATTTCTCTTAATGTGTTTTTTGTGAGGCTGGGTTTTTACTTATTTATGTTGCGTGTGACTCTGATATGTCTTGGTGTTATACCAAGTGTACGGTAGTTTGGTTTTTATGCTTGTGATTATTGCTGTTGTTTTATCTTTTCTCCGGTTATATGATGCAAAGGTTGTTTTAGCAAAATTTTCCAAAAGGGGAGATTGTTAGGTATGTGTTTTTATGATTGGAAGTAATTTTGTTAAAACATGTATCACAACAAGATGTTAAGCAAGACGTCTTGACATATTGATGAAACATATTTGTAGGTTTTGTTTTACTTCTTGGAAGACTTATTTTATCATGAGATCTCTGAAGATTCTCTGAATATTCAGCTATCATATTTGACTGTTCAAGAAGGTTTATTTTAGGAACGCTTGTTTTGGTTCCAGCCGTGCACTTGAGAAAAAGGATGTTGAGACATTTTAGGAAACAAGTGATCTTGTTCCTGATTTTATGCAGAAGATTCTGAAAAATTTGTGCAACAGTCCATTTTGGATATTTTGCGATTTTAAGCCTAACCCCACGCTTACCAAAGGTTATTTAAAGAGAACGTTGCTAACCTAACTGACAGAAGAGCAAGCTATGCTTGAGTTTTGTGAAATTAGGGTTTTAGTGTTCTTGTTATTTGTGAGTCACTCTTATATCTCGTTGATATCAGAGTTGGATTGTGTCTTTGTGTTGTAATTGTTAATCACTCATAAGCTTTAAAGCAAAATTGGATTATATGTTTAGGAAGAGTGTCTTCTATTAATTAATTGATTAAAGTCATCATCATTGTGTGTGATTGAAGGGAAGTGATAGGGGTCTCATATCTAGGAGAGTCTTAGATAGAAATAGAACGGGTAGGGATTAGGTGCGAAGATTGTAAATAAGAGGTTGTTTACTAAGGTCTTAAAACTAATACTATTATAGTGGATTTCCTTCCTGGCTTGGATGCCCCCGGATGTAGGTGAAGTTGCACTGAACTGGCTTAACAATCATTTGTGTTATTTACTTTCAGCTGTGCATTTTAACATCCTTATTATTATTGTTGTGTGAAGTTCTCATATTAGTGTCGTGACATCGCATACGACATTCGATATATGAATACCAGAATTTCATATCCCCTTAAGTATCTTCCTCCAAAAGACGAGTCTGCTTAGTATAACCTTCCCCCGGATTGGGGGGGATTTGTCTTCCTCCCGGGCCCTCTTTGATGGAATTGTTAACGGGGACGCCACTTCCTCCACAATCAAAGTGGTTGCATCATTGATGAGTTGGTTACGTGCAAAAGTAGAACCCTCGGTAGCCGAGATAGGAGTAGAGGTCGGAGCAAAAACAATGGTCATCAGATGAGGCACAATAGTCTGGATACCTTGGGTACTAGCAAGGGCATAGAACATTTTTAACTTTTTCATACTATTTGGAACATGCAATCACACATTCTAAAAAAATTTCAGGACCCTGTTCTCACCAAAAATCTATTTCCTCTCATCCTCGTTTATCACACTCAAAATAGCATAAGTGTCAATCTTTTTATTTTTCATCTAGGAAGAAAACACCTTGTCGGGCTCAAATCCTTCTTCATAACCAAACCCTTGGAACAAGGAATGCCGACTTTTCTCCATCGCTGCCTTGTTAGGGGGAAGTAATTCTAGTTTAGTACGATAGGAAAGAACGTACTAACTGAATGAGATGAAGATCAATACTTCTGAAATGAGCCCTTGCAGAAGTGGAAAAATCCAGCAGGTGAGTAGCAAAAGGTGAGATGGGTCTCCGATGTATGAGGCTTCACCACCAAAAAGCGCCCCTAGTCCTAGGTGAAGTGCTCGAACTAATGGTCGTCCGCGTGGAAGCTAATGAGCCATTGGCCACGATAGTCGTCTTGAGAAATGCGAACCATATAGAACATGTTGAAGAATAAATCGTGTGAAGGCTCCCAAAACTTATGCTCTGCACACATCTGGAGTACCTGCATGAAGGCCCAAGAGCTCGGATGGAGCTGGGAAGGAACAACGTTTAAATTTGTTAGGATGGCCACCTCAAAGTCGGAAAAAGGCAACCTCAGTCCTATTTTTGTGAACAAGCATTCATAAAGCGAGACTACATAGTCATCAAAAGTGATGCACATCCTCTTCTACGGGTTCACCTGAAAAACATACCAATCATGAGGGTCGCCTACTATAAAGATAGCAACCTCTATGGTAGACTTAATATTCAGAACAGACGGCGTACCTATTACCCTGGCCTCCACCAAGCCATGCTTCATTGCATCAGTCGACTCCACTAGCTTCAATCCTTTTCGGGCCAAATGGTCAATCTTAGAATGTTTGTCAGGCGTGATTCATGACATTTTATATGGCCGACCTCGAAGATCTAAGTGGTTTTTCACCTTAGTGTTGCTAGGTTAACAGCTGTTGGTTCTCAAGTAAAGTTGGATGAAACTTTTAATGTGTTCCCTCATCCACCAGTTGGCTTGTATTTCCTCCTTGGTTAAGACAATAAGGGGTCATAGGGACCTCGATACGAGTCACCTCTCCACCTACATTTGATAAAAGGGATTCTAATGAGTCGGACGAAGAAGTTCCTTCCTCTAATGAATCCCCAGATACCATTTCTAAGTCAGAATCATCAGATAAATGTATGACTTCTAGTTCCCAACGATCATGACCTGGATGAAGGAGATAAAAATCTGAGGATGTCCCCATTCTCGTGGCAGAAGAAGTTTCGCTCTCATAATCACTCACTAAGTTAATTGTATTATCACTCATCCTAACTAGAAAACATGAAATGCTGAAGAAAAAGCTTGAGTTTAAGGTGGTACATGAAGGGTGAAATTGACGAATCGGAATGAAGGAAGGAAGTAGAGTTTTTGATTAAAGAGTTGCAACCATCCCAATTAATGCTCTAAGAAGAAAAAATCAAAACATTTACAAAGATAGTGAAATACGAATGAATTAAAAGATGAAGATGGCTAAAAGTTTCCAAAACGCTTAACTCTTTCTACTTATAGGCAAGAGCAGTTGGACGATCCAAATCAGCTAAAGAAAGAAGTTACGAAATTAACGACTAGATTTATCTTTGGAGATACACACAAACTCGAGTGCACTCAAGTGTATTATAAGATGCACCATGTTCTAACCTATCACGTCAACCCACATGTTAGAAGCAAGTAGTAAAACATTTCAATGATATGGGAGTGCATTTAATGCACTTATTCCCTACTACTTTTTCAACTAACTCCAAACGTTCTAGTTCTGGCTCACACCAGACAACGTCTTTGAGGCCAGTCAAAATCGCTAAAATCTTCTCTGGTCCATTCAGTGTCCTACAAAGCCTTGAGGGAAACTGTTCTGGACCGACCAAAAGCGCAGAGAGTCAATGTCCAATTCATCTCAAATTCACACCATATGACTAAATGTATAATGTAAGTCTATAGGGAAAACAAAATACATTTTATGATAGCCACTTTTTACTATACTCATCTTAAATCTTAAACTGACTTGAACGTTAGAATGTTAACCATGCAAGTACACCCCGCGCCACCATCACAGAGATTATCACCACATATTTAAGATATTCAGTTCACCACCACAATTCCAGAATAAAACAGATAAAATCAATTAAATTTTAATAATATATAACTTTTTCAATAAAATGATTTAATATTCCAACTTATTCCCCCTTCCTAACCAAATCATTTATTTCAAAATATCATAAGTAATCACTTTTCTAAATCAATTACTTTTAAAATATAAATTTGCAAAAAAGAAGTCATTGGTTGTATATTTATCACTTCCACTATTCCACAAACTATTCACTTTTCTAAAATTTAAAAAGAAATTCTACTAATGTTCGAGATTCGATAATCCACATTTTCCCTTAACCCCTACAAACCTTTAATTTAACAAGTTACTTGCATTAGAAGTAAATCCAATTAAGGAAAAGAAAACCAATTTAAACCATTTGAATATGATAGCTTTCACCCAAAAAGAAGTGCTAGCTAGAAAAGCATCAATGAGGTACATTATCATAAAGGCAATTTTGGCCACTTCACATTATATCTCAAAATAAGTAAACCTCACCCACCATATCAAAATTGGTCAACAAATTGATTCCAATCACCTTATCCGAATATTAATATTAAGCTTATAAAAGTAATCAAAAGTACTAACATTCAATAACATCACACATGAAATTGCCATTGGATTCCAAATATTTTTCCAGTTGTACACATAGTAAAAGAGATTTCATTCATTCAAAAAGAAGAACTATCTATATAATTAATAAATGAAAAAGAATGTAAAGTGATAGTGAAAGGTGAATGGTAAAAAAAACCATCATTACATGTGAAAAAGAAACAAACAAATACTTTCTTTTCAATTAATCATATCCTTAGAAGAAGAGAAAAAAAAATATTCAGAAAAATAAAATACATATTAAATTATTGAGCTACCTAAGCTCAATTTTTTTTCTTCCTAATTGACCAGCCAATAAAGGGTTTGAAAGATATAAAATCAATCTTTTGAACCCATGTACTAAAATTATAAACAAAGGACTATTATGTCATTGGATGCTTCCAACACCCTAGACATAATAAAGAGTTGAATTACTCTAAAAGGTAGAATCCAAAGCTTAAATAATTAGATTCTTCCCTATGCTGAATACTTAAATGAATATGATCTTACCTAGTTCTAATTCAAAAAAAAAAATCATATTTTCTTAAAAGAAGAAAATACTTATGATGATCATGATGATGATAATGATGATGATGGTAAATTTTGTCATGATGAATTGAGAATGTGGTTAAGGTTTGGTTAGCCTTGTAACTTGTAAGACACCATGTGTGTTCTTTTATCCTCGTAGAGATCAAGTTGTTGAATGTTGTTGTTTTTGTTCGGAGTCTGTTGTTGTTTCAGTAGCTTGTGAACTGGTAACCCCTGTTACTGCCACAGTTGTTGCTGTTGTAGTAGTTGCGATTGCGGCTGCGGCTACGTTAGCTGAAATTTTTTACAATTTATTTTTCAATACAAATTTAAAATAGACGAATCTCTAAAATTATAGAGGTAAGATAAGCCGGTCGAATGGACAAACTCAACAGAGAGATTATTAGTATCTGGCAGGATTCGAACCTGAGACTTTAAGAGGTCGACCTGAAAGTTTATTAGACCTTTACCTGGACTAATGGTTGGCAATGTTGTTGAGGAAGGAAATGACAATATTCCAGAGGAACCATAATTCTGAGACAAAACTGGAATCTGTGTCATTTGAGGGTATTGAACACCAAAACCAGGTCCATGGATATTTTGCGCATATTGTCCGTAGTAAGGGTACATATTTTGGACCAACCCCATTGTCCCAGCACCTCCAACAGATGGGTAGTAAGGTGAATATTGTTGAACACCATACACATTGTAATAATTCTGCTGAGCACAAGTTTTAATCAACATTAATTCTTATCTCTATTAAGCAGAAATTTGAATCGACATTAATTTTGACGGAATCACAGTGATTTTGTTAAAAGCTCGACTTTCGAGTCGAGCTTCAACAAAATCACGATGACACAACAATTCCGTCAAACTGATTGAAATTATAACATAACACTTACCGCAGGATACAAAGTGTCCTGTGAATATCCAGAATATCTGTTACATAAAAAACATCATATAAAAATGTTCATAGAAAACTACTAGCTCAACATAAAAATGAGACCATAATGTATAAAAGTTACCCAAATGTTGAATAAGGAAATGTGTACTGCCTAGTAGGTTGATGAAAAATTGTGGATGAAGAAGATCCATGATAAGGAGCTGGTGCCACCACTCCATGTGAAGGCCTAAACCTACCTACATGATATCAATAAATATTTTTGTTCTTACCTATTTTATAAAACATATAATCAAAATATAAGAAATGAAAAAGAAAGAACAGAGTGGAAGAATTGAAACCATGTTGAAGAGTTACTGATCTATTCTTGTTAGCACCAAGAGAAGCAATATTGCAATTTGCTCTTCTTCCATCAATAACTGGAGATGGATTCTGACAAGCTCTTATAGCTGCCTCAGGATCCTTAAATGTCACCTATAAAAACAAGAGATCATAAATGAAACAAAAAAAAACAAGTAAATAAAATAATTCAGAAATGTCAGAAACATTATAAAAAGAAAAGAACAAGAAAAAAATGGACTTACAAAACCATAACCTTTAGATCTCCCAGTATACTTATCTGTGATAACAACAGCTTCTAAGATCTCTCCAAATTGCTCAAAATACCTTCTCATTGTGTCCCTTTGAGTCTCCCAAGCCAACCCACCAACAAAAATTTTGGTAAATGTTGTGTCACTATATTGATCTTGGTTGTTACCACTCATCATATGAGGTTGTCTTTGTTGAGACATTGAGAAAAAAAAAACACAAAAACAAACAAACACAGAATCCAAAGAGTGAAAAAAGACAGAGGTTAATAAAGGGTGGAAAGAAAGAAAAAAAAAAGAAGCTAATTTTTTTTTTGTATGTTCTAAAAACACATCGATGAAAACACTCGTGCATTCATGATTCTGTTTAGTGCTACTTTTCTACATTCAAAAACACCAGCAACAAACTCATCCTCGGATTCCACAAACATTAGCACCCTTAACAGAAAGAAAAATCATTATTGTCTGAGCAATGAAAGGAAAAAAAGAAGACACTCTTGATGAAAGTATTTATGTACAACAACAACAACAAAAGAACATTGCTTTGCTTGATGGGGTGTGAAGAGTAGAAGAGAGTGTGTGATATTAAAATAAACAGACAAAAAAGCTGCTTGTGGGACCCACACAACAATTGTAGATGCTGTATCCAATGAAGTGTCAAAGACCACAAGACCAACTTTTCTTGTTGTAACCCACTTTCTCTTGTTCAATATTATACTAAACACAATAATTAATAATGAATGCTTTTATTATTATTTTTGTAGTATGAGGTGGATGGAATCAAGCCATTTTGGTCTCTATTCGACCTCATCTTCTTTTCCAAATTGATAGCCTCCAACCTGTCTTCCAAATGTATGGCATTGTTGTGCAGCATTTCAAAAGCCAAACAAATTAACCTCGGAATCTCAGAAATTAAAAAAAAAAAAAATTAAAACTATACAAATATATATATATATATATTTTAAAAAAAGTGCAATCTATGTGAAATTATTAGTTTACTATATGAATTTTCGGATCTTGTATAAATAATGCGGCAATACCCTAAATGTGTGACATAAGGGAATTGAGGATTTATATTTTACACCGTTGCAATTACCTAATGTTATACATTCAGACAAATCATCACTCTATTTATAAAAGATTTATAATCCCGATGGAGTGGTGATTTGCCTGAATGTGTGATCGTAGGGAATTGCGACATCTGAAAATCTAGATCCTACAACTAATGAATGCTTTTTTTTGGTAATTGCTTTATGAATGCTAAATGAATTAAATGGTTCTCTGATGCATGCCTAGAAAGGAGAAAGACAAAGTTCTTTATATAAATTATATCTGCTCAGTGTAATAAAAAGAGTATGAATTCTGTATCACAATACTTTAGTTATGGTCCCTTCTTCTTCTTCTTCTGCTATGTCTATGCAGCTACTTTTGTCAGAGTACTATGTTGCTGGTCAATAATGAGAGCTACCTCCATTCTTCTACTGTCAAAATGCAAGGCAAAAGTAGAACAATTATATGTATTTACAGCTAAGTTGATATAAAGTAAAAAACAGCAACAAAAATACTAGTTGTAGTTGGTACCTAACTCCATTTACAAACTTCTCATTTGATGCATTCACTTTTTTGTGCATAGCAGTGTGTCTTATTGAGATCAGATGCCTCAAATTTCAATTTTAACTTCGATTATGCAGTTGAAATATAGGCTATTTGATATTGATCAGACGCTGCACAATGTGTGTTATCCAATCTTGTTGATCAGACTAATATAACAAATGCATTCTATATAAGGCAGTTGCTTAGTTACCTTAGTCATCTGAATGTCATTTTGATCTTATGTGCTTTCAAGAAAATGGGACTATAGGTAAGTGCATCAAGAATATGAACCTCAAGAATTATGTGTTGACCTCTGTGTGCATTCCCTTTGTTAGTTATACGATTCATCAGTTCACAATTAATTGCATACTTGTGGGTCTTGAAAAACGAGTGTTTAGGAGAGTTTTCTTTAGGTAAAAAATATGAAATAGAAGTCTTTTGAATGACAAAACAAAAAAGTGAAGACTATATTCAGTTGTTAATTCCGAATGATACAGGGGAGTAAATAAATAGTAAAAATGTTGGTCCTATGATTAATTTTATCACCTAAGGATCATGAGGAAAATTGATATTCATTATAGCTATCGAAATATTATTGTATTTGATATTCATTATAGCTATCGAAATATTATTGTATTTTATTCCTCAAGATGCTGATTTATATAGTAGAGATATAATTATCACATTCAGTTATCTTTTTAATGGAGAATAAAGAAAAATAAAAAAAAAGTTAAAGGAAATAATAAAATCGAAACGGAAATAAAATACTTTTCAACATCCCCGTAAAGTTGGTGTATAGATATCTACCATGTTTAACGTGTCTATCAAATACTCAAAGGTAGGTATAACCAAACTTTTGGTCAGGATATCCGTAGTTTGCTGACTTGAAGTCACGAAAGATAGACATATGATTCCAGCATCTAACTTATCCTTTATGAAGTGACGATCAACCTCAATATGCTAGGTTTTGTCATGTTCAACTGGATTATAAGCTATGCTAATAATAACTTTACTGTCAGAGTACAATTTCAATGGAAACTCAATTTTCATCTTAAATTCTTCTAAAATTTTAAGGATCCATAATCCTTCACAAATAACATGGGACATAGCTCTAAACCCGACTTCTGCACTACTCCTTGTTTCTTACTCTTCCATCACAAGACTACCCCAAGCATAGGTACAATATCCAAATATTGATCTTCCATCTGTGACTGAACCTGCCCAATCAGCATTGCTGAAAATAGACAGATTCTTTCACTAGTCTTCTTAAAATATAAGCCCTTTTCAGAATTTCCCTTCAAATATCTCAGTATCCTATAGATTTCCTCAAGATGTTCCTCGAAAGGAAAATCCATAAAGTGACTTACTACACTAACTAAAAAAGCAATATCAGGTTGGGTGTGTGACAAATAAACCAATTTCCCAACCAATCTCTAATATCTTCCAATATCGACTAGAACATTACATTATCCCCAAAGTTTAACATTATGATCCATAGGTGTATCTGTAGGAAGACATCCACTCATTCTTGTTTCTTTCAATAAGTTTAGAATGTATTTCTCCTATGAAATCACAATTCAATTCTTTGACCGAGCAACCTCCATCCCTAGAAAATATCTCATGAATCTCAAGCCCTTGATTTCAAAGTCAACTATCAATTTCTCTTTTACTCTTGCCATTTCCATTATATCGCCACTAGTAAAGACAATATAATCAACATAAACAATCAAGGGAGAAACTTTCCCATCGTGGGAGAATTTTGTGAACAAGGTGTGGTCAGACTGTCCTTGGATGTACCCTTGTTTCTTCATGGACTGAGTGAATTTTTCAAACCAAACTCTAGGAGACTGCTTTAATCCATACAAGGACTTATTTAGTTTGCATACATTTGATCCAAATTTATTTTCAAATCCAGGAGGAATGCCCATATATACTTCTTCTTTTAGATAGCCATTAAGAAATACATTCTTAACATCTAACTGATATAAGGGCCAATCCGGCTTAGCAGCAAGAGATAAAAGAATTCTGACAGTGTTCAATTTTGAAACTGGAGCAAATGTCTCTAAGTAGTCTATACCATAGGTCCGAGTAAATCCTTTAGCCACCAAACGAGCCTTGTACCTTTCCATTGACCCATTTGAATTATATTTCACAGTAAACACACATTTGCATCCAATTGTCTTCTTTCCATCTGATGGTATCGTAACACTCCAAGTTTTATTCTTTTCAAAAGCTTTCATCTCTTCAAGTACAATTTTGGAATTTCTAGAGCAACTTGTACACTTTTTGAAATTTCTACACTAGACAATTTTGAGGTGAAGGCAGACATAGATGAAGACAAATTTGAATATGATATAAAATTGGACATGGGTGTTTAGTGAAAGATCTAACAGGTTTATCATTCCCCGGTTTAGATTCATGGCAGTGTTGAGACGTGGACTCATTTCTTCCTTTATGGAACTTTTTCATAAAAATCTTCCCTTTCCAAGTCCTATTTCCTAATTTAAATATGTTTTCTTGAAGTGACTCATTATTTTGTGGCATTTCAATTAGATCATCATTAACATGGTTTTCAGGATTCTCATTGTTTTCTACAAGAGAAAATATAGGTTCGCATTCACAAAGTTCCTTACTCATAACAGAAGTAGGATCAGATAAAGAATTATGGTCATTTTCTGTTGGTGCAGATGTAAAAGTATCAGAATTATGTGGTAGATAAATTATTTAAGAAACTCATGTCCTCTATTTGAAATGAGTCTTCGTTTATATCCCCCCTTGAAGATGAGTGTCATCAAAAAAAGTTTTATTTTCAAAGAATGTAACGTCCATAGGGACAAACATTTTCTTGCTTTTAGGATCAAAATATTTATATCCTCTTTGTGTTGGGGAGTATCCAACAAAGACACATTTTATAGCACATGACTCAAGTTTTTCAATATTTTTATGTTCATGAACAAAGGTTGTGCAACAAAATATTTTTAATGTCAAATTAGTTAAAACACGAGTACTAGGAAAACATTATTTGAAGACATTAGTTGGAGTTTTAAAATTGAGAAATTTGGAGGTCATTTTGTTAATTAAATATGCAATTGTTAAAACAGCTTCACCCAACAAATAGTTTGACACTTTATTCGAAAAAAGTAGAGCTCTGGCAACCTCCAATAAATGTCTATTTTTTTCTTTCGGAAACTTTCCGTTTTGTTGAGGAATATTAGGACATGAACTTTGATGTACAATCCTATTTTTAGAAAAAAATCATCCAGGATAGTGTTAGAATGTTCTTTGTCATTATCATTCTAAATACTTGAATATTTGTCTGAAATTGGGTCTGCACCATTGTAAATAAATTATTTACATCCTGACAAACATATGTTTTCCCATTTAATAATTACACCCAACATACTCTTGTATAGTTATATATAAATGTGATAAATCATTTTTTGATAGAGAGTGTACTTGTACCGTTAGGGCCCCAAACATCACTATGAATAATAGAAAAAGGTTTTTATGGTTTATAAGGTTGTATTGAAACTTGGGAGCGGTGATTCTTTGCAAACTCACATGCTTCACATTTAAAATAAGAAAAGTTCTTATTATGAAATAACTTATGAAATAAGTGTTTTAAGTAATGAAAACTAGGATGACCTAATCTTAAACACCATAGCATAATGTTGTCATGTTTGTTATTCAAAACATAAAAAGACTCAAAGCAGGAACTTATTGTTTTTGAAGGTAGTTGTGATGCAGATCCAATGTCAAGGTAGTATAGTCCTCCACTCTCCTTATTACTGCCAATCATCTTACCCGAGTTCAAATCCTGAAAGACCCAGTGAGATCGGGAAAAATTAGTTTAACAATTTATATCTTGGGCTAATTTGTTGACAGACATCAAATTACAAGATAAAAGCCATCTGGAATGGCTGAAAAAGAGTCATCTACGATTTTTATTTTTTGATTACCTGCACATGGACTATATGAAGAGAACAAAGTATACTCGCCTGTCATGTGATGAGAGGCACGTTAACATACTATCCAAGTATGATTGGACTGACACTAAAAAATTAAAAATGATCTTTTCTTGCTATAGAGCAAGAAGGGGTTAGAGACTCGAGGAGTTTATACAGTCTGTCTAGTTGATACATAGTCAACGAAAGCTGAGTCAAAGGGGATTGTTGCCCTTGATCATAATTGCTGGCCTGAAATGTACTACGACATTTCTTCTTCCAGTTAGGAGATTTACCTTTGAGCTTCTGACAAGTTTCATGCATATGCCATTCACGCTTGTAGTGATCACACCAAGGAAATTTGTCTAACCTTTTCCCCTCGTCAAGGTTCTTAATAGCCAAAGCTAAGCCTTTAGATTCAGAGATTTATGGTGTCTTACCCATCATAATTCCTTGGCGTGCCTCCTCCCTTCTTATTTCTGCAAAAGTTTTACGAAGAGTTGGCAATGGTATTTTTCCTAAAACTCTACCTCCTACCTCATCAAGGTCTTTATTGAGCCCAACGAGAAACATGAATACACGATCATTTTCTTGCCTCTTGAAATACAAAACACTATCTTTTGTACACCTCCAATTGTCATCATAACAGAGATCCAAATCTTGCCACAATGTCAATATCTCATTGTAATAAGCAGTTACACACCTGTCACCTTGTTTCGCATGCCATAAATTTGATTTTAAACCAAAATTTTGGGAGAAGTTTTGAATATCATAGTATGTTTCCTTAACATCTTCCCACACATCCTTTGCAGAAGGTTAAAACTTGGAAGACTTACCTATTCCAATTTCCATAGAGCTTATCAGCCACAAAATAATCAAGGAGTTTTCAGACTTCCATTGTTTGTAACGAGGGTCTCCTGTTGTCGGTTCAACTACTACTCATGTTAAGAACCTAAGCTTTCATTTTCTATCTAATACCAAATGAATGGTTTGAGCCCAATCATTATAGTTATTCCCATTCATTTTAGGAATATTTACCTTGAAGGAGTATGAGGAACTCTCTTAATCATTGCCGCCTATGTTGGAATAACTGTCACAAAAAACAATGTTGTTCCTATTTCCATTGTTGTTGTCATTACTACCAAAAATAATGTTGTTCATGTTTCCATTGTCGTAGTCATTATTGCCACTATTTGTGACCACCGAAGTTTCCTCTCGTACGTCATCTCCACGACCACCATGGTTTCCGCAATCACCGTCATTTCTGCGACCAACGCCGTCTCATCCTCCTCCGCCATTTTTGAGACCGATACTTGACTCAAGATGCAGTTGTTCGCCATTGTTGGATCTGGTGTAGGCAGGGAAGACCACTTGTTTTTGTTATTCGTCGTAGGGGGCGATATGGGTACGTGAAACGGGTCAGGTAAAAAAACTTTACACTAAACCCTAACCTAATTCTCTTGATACCATATTGAAGAAAATATGTAAAAGTTATTGTATTTTATTCCTCGACCTCATGATGGTTTATATAGCGGAGATATAATTATTACACTTAATTATCTGCTTAATTGAGAATAAAGGAAAATTAAAGGTGAATTAAAGAAAATAATAAAATTGGAAATAAAATATTTTCCATCAATAGCTAATACTACTAAGGAAACAACTTAATCCATTTTTCCTGTAATTGTATACACAGGAAATAAGTACAAATCAAAATCATATTAATTCTGATTAGTTATCTACACTCGCCCTCAATATGGGCGATAAATATATATCATATCAAGATTAGTTCTAAGATATTCATACATGTGCCTTGGAAGAGCTTTGATAAAAATGTTTGTTGTTTGATAACATGAGGGAACATGATGAACCATAATGATGCCATGACCAGTCTTCTCCTTTACGAAGTATTTGTTAATTTCTACATGTTTTGTTCTACCGTATTAGACCGTGTTCTTGGCCATACTGGTAGAAGCCTTATTGTCACACATAGTTCTCACCCCACCGTTGTAAGAAATTTACAGCTCTTCAAGCTTCCTCTTTAACCGTACTCCTTCACAAATTCCTGTTGCCATTGCTCTTAGTTCTACCTTTGCACTACTTCTAGCTACCATGGACTGTTTGTTTTTTCTTCATGTAACCATGTCTCACCATACAAATGAACAATAATTAGATGTGGAATTTCTGTCTAAAGTACATCCTGCCCAATCTGAAACCATAAAGATTTCAATTCATTTAACTGTATTTTTCTTGAAATACAAACCCCTTCTCCGAATGACTTTACAATAATGTAGTATCCTTCTTACGACTGCCATATTTTCCTATGTGGGATTTGACATGATATATGTCGGCTTTCCATACTTACCGCAAATATAATATCTGGTCTAGTGTGTGCCAAATAAGTCAATTTTCCACTAAGTGTTGGTACCTATTTGTCTCAATCGAAATGGCTTATTCTTTAAGTTTGTTTCCCTTTGTTACTTGTATGGATTTGTTGGTTGCTTTGCATCCTAGCATCCCAGTTTCTTGAAGGTGATCCACGATATAATTCCTTTGGGACACATAGATTTCATTCCTTGTTTATGCTACTCCCATTCCCAAGTATTTAAGTTTTCCTAAATCTTTGACTTCAAATTCTCTAGCCAAGAACCCCTTCAAGACAATGAACAAGGTTATCTTACTTTTTATTGAATGTTTGACAAACATGGTATGATTTGTTTGACACCGAGTGAACTCACTTATCTTAAGAACTTGGATTGGTCTTTCAAACCAAGCTCTCGGAGATTGTTTAATGCCATACAATGATTTTCTGAGTCTACTCACTTTGTTCATAGTGTTGGGTGATTCTAGTCGAGCTGGAATCTGTATATATACTTAATTTTCTAGTCCACCATTCAAGAATGTATTTTTTATATCCAGAATATGTAGCGGCCATTCCAAATTTTCAGTCAAAGACAAAATGATTCGAACTGAATTGAGTTTAGTCATGGGAGCAAAAGTTTCTTCATGGTCCACACCATATGATTGGATGAACTCTTTCGCCACCAACCTAGATTTGTACATGTTAATGATGTCATATGCATTATATTTAATAGAGAATATTGACTTGCATCCAATATGTTTTCCAAAGCTTGAGTTTTTTCATTTACTGTTTCGATCCATTCTAGATGTTGGAATGCTTCTTGAAGGTTCTAGGTATAATAGTGTTGTCAAGAGATGCTGAAAATGACTTATATTCTTGTGATAACTTTTAATAGGACAAATATCTCTCAATAAAGTGGTGAGTGCAAGTTATCACCCTCATTCGTAAGGCTATAGGAATTTCAAGGTCAACAATATTATCATCAACAAATTCAGAGTTGAGAAAGGGGCTATTTGAGGGAATTTCATCTTCAGGAGTTTGGTTGGATTCATAGAGGAGCATTGGAGAAGTGATTGAATCTATATCCTTTTAAGTTTTTCTTTTTCTCACATAAACGTACCATATTTTGTCTTTTTGGGTTATTTCAAGGGGCTGCATCATTTGTTATGATATGGTCTATTTTGGCCAAAGAAGGAATACTGAGTTTTGTTGGGACAGGTTCATCTAGGGAAGCAAGAATGAGTTTAATCTAGGAATTTTTTGGGTTATTTTAGTGCATTGTTCAACCAACATGTGTAGGTTTGGTCTAGGTAGTTTTTGGTGCAGCCACAAGTTGGGATTATGTTCATATTGGTAAGTGCTCACCCTAAAGATCAACTTTGATTTAATAAGGTTTATTTTATAAGAATGTAACATCTATTGTATGATAGAATTTTTTGTTTATAGGAGTAACACTTGTAACCTTTTTGACAAGGAAAGTAGCAAAAAATATATATATTTAATGGCTTTAGAATCTAGTTATTACGATAGGGATCAAGTTCGTGGACAAAGGTTGAACATCCATAAATTTTAAGGGGAATGGATATTAGGATTTTGTTGGTTGAATAAGAGTTTTTAAGAGTTAAGTGAAGGGTGTCAAATTTGAGAACACGGGAAGGCATGTGGTTAATGAGATAAGTGTAAGATATGACATCTTCTTCCCAATATTGTTTTGGAACATTTTAGGCCATCATGAGAGCGCTTGTCATTTCTAGTAAGTGACAATTTTTCCGTTTTGATACACCATTTTGTTGATAGGTGTCAACACAAGAACTTTAGTAAACAGTTTCATGATTTTAAAAGTAGGATTTAGGATGCATTAATATAGTACTCACAACCAATTTGTGATCTAAGACTCTTAATATTAGTTTGGAATTGAGTTTTTATCATTTTATGGGAGGGTCAAAGTATTGTTCCCACTCTCACCTCTGGTTTTTCTTTCATGTGATATATCTAAGTAATTTTTGTATGGTCATTAATGAATGTAACAAACCATATATAGCCGGTAATGATGTTGATCCTTGAGGGTCCCACACAACACTATGTACTAATGATTTTTTTGAATGATTTGTATGAGATTAGAGGGGTGAGGTTACGAGTGTGTTCAGAAAATCAACAAATTTTACAATTTAAATTTCTTGACTTTTTATTAAATAATGAAGTAAATAATTTTTTCAAGTACACAAAATTAGGTTGGCCGATCAAAATGTCATATAAAATCAAATCTTCTTTATTTTAGGGAACCACACTACATCGATTTGTTGTTGTTGTCCCACTTTTGATATCTTATGTTTGATGGAGATAAAGTTTGTCCCTTTCCTTAACATTGCTGATCATCCTCGCTGACTCCAAAACCTAAAATCCACACAATTTGGATAAAAATTAGTAGAACACTTCAGATCTCTTGTCAAACTACTTATGGATAGTAAATTGCAATCAAGTTTTGGAACAAAAGTACGAATTCCAGAGTAATATATTTTGAAATAATGATTGAAACTTTACCCATAACCTTTGAGAGAGTCACATCATCTATTTGAACTGTCAAACTTGTTTGACATGAGAAGCAACTATTAAATACATTATTATTCTCGGTCATGTATTTTGAGGCTCTTTAGCCAACCATCCAACATTTTAATTTTGAGGCGTCTTATGCCTACGTATCTCATCTGGAATGAGAATCAGAGCAAAACGTAGTTCGGCTAACTAGGGGTTAAGGATTGCCATCTGAACATGGACTTACAAAAGAGGACACCAGTCGTGTCAAAGGAGGGTGGGCAGTGTGTTCAACGTTCTAGCAGTAGGTGTCGCAGCTCGCTGAATCGAGTCTTAGGCAATTACCTCTTTGCAATAGAAAGGACTGACATGCCACAAGATCGGAGACGCACGGAAGGTCTAAAAGTGGGGAAGCTCTGCTCTAGAGTTGTCATGCAATATGGACCTATGTGTTAGGATTTACAAAGGGGAACATCTACCTAATGTTAGCATGCAAAGAATAGGGGAATTCTACCTATGTTATCATACAAAGGGTTCTACCTAATGGGTTCTACCTAAACGGAACAAGATTCGACGGATGGAGCGCAGAGAGGAGTTACGGATAAGGGTAGATGGCGATGCCGGAGGCAATCGACTTACAGGTAGATGGCGATGCCTGAGGCAATTGACTTACAAGAGGATGGATGAATGCGTGCTGGTTCTGTTAAGTTTTGGAAATGATTACTCGACGTTGGATCGAGCTTTTGATCTTATTTTGAAATGGTTATCGGATGTTCGTTTTAATTCTTGTATTAACAAGTGACTAAAGAAATAAAGAAATAAATATTATACACTTTATGGGAGAGGGGTACATTTGTTATGAATGGGGATTGTTCATGGCAAACAAACAATAAGAATATATGCCTCATACATCATACAAGTAGGCAACAATTATCAATCAGATCAAATAAATAAACAATATATAATCAAACCAAAGAATCAAATAATGGAGCATTTAAACAATGCATGGGAGTATATCAGATCGAATAAATAAACAATATATAATCAAACCAAAGAATCAAATAATGGAGCATTTAAACAATGCATGGGAGTATGAACATGTTAAATAATCAAGCAATAGAAAGCATGAATGAGAGAAACAAGTATAAAAGATAACAAATGAATCAAACAGATGAAAATATGCACACGAAGGATCCACTGAACAATTTAATCAGGAAATGAGGTAAGGATAAAATAAAATTAAGATGAAAGGCCTCTAATACATGGCATATGAGATGAACAAGGGAGGATCAAAAGATCTCTTCAATTGCCATAAGCAATCCCTAAGTCAAACATCGATCATAAAGAGGTCAACTGAAAATTCAAGTCAACTTAAAAATCATCAAATAAATAGCAAATTAATCAAGAAAATTATGAAAAATTTAACTAAATAAGGTGGGGTCAGTACATCATCATCCCAAAAAAGATTTTAAAAATAATGAAAATTGGCACGTGAATTAATTAAAACAAAACATAAGTCAAACCAAAAGTCAATTAATAAGACTAGGTTAGAAATAAATCAAGAATAAATAGTAAATTAATCAAGAAAATTATAAAAAATTAAACTAAATAAGGTGGGGTCAGGACATCATCATCCCCCCAAAAGATTTTAAAAATAATGAAAATTGGCACGTGAATTAATTAAAACAAAACATAGGTCAAACCAAAAGTCAATTAATAAGACTAGTTTATAAATAAATCAAGAATAAATAGTAAATTAATCAAGAAAATTATGAAAAATTAAACTAAATAAGGTGGGGTCAGGACATAATCATCCCCCAAAAAGATTTGAAAAATAATGAAAATTGGTACGTGAATTAATTAAAATAAAATAGAAGTCAAATTAAAAGTCAATCAACCAAACTAGGTCAAAAATAGATCCAAAATAAATTGAAAATATGAAATAAAATTCCAAGAAAATGTCAGGTTGACCATGAGACAGTGTTCAACCTTCATCCCAAAAATCAAATGCTAACAATAATTTTAAGTCGTAAAAATAAAATCAATAAAAAAAGTGTGTTAAAATGGACCATTTAGAACAAATAATTAAAATAAAATATTAATATTAAAAAAATACGAAAATAAAAATTATATAAAATTAAATAAAACGTTAAGAAAAGTGAAAAATTATTTTGGGTAATTTTATGGACGAAGAAAATATTTTAAATAAGAAAAAGAAATATGAAAATGGAAGGATTAATGGTGATGAACATGGTAAGCAAGCATAGATATATCAAAACATGACCATGGAAGAGATGATTACCTAATGGAAAATAGAAGTGGAATGGAATCTGATATGTGATGAAGCTTTAACTCCTTACCACAAAATTCCAATGCTCTTTTAGGGTTAGGGTTTCAGCTTCTTAAATATGGTGGATTAGGTGTTCTCATGAGCTTTTTAATAAGTGATTTATCCATAAGAATAAAAGTGTGAAGTGAGGTGTAAAATGTTGTTATTTTGGGCCAAACTTAAGTGAATGGATGTCTAATGCATGGCCAAAAGAGGTAAAAAAAAACGTGACTGGTTTGTGCAGCATGCTTAGAAAATCTGATTGGGCCAGCCAAACCCAAAATCTGCCTAGAAAATCAAGTCATGGTGCCCACTTTAAATGAATGTATCTCTCAAACCATGGATCCAAATGAGATGGTTTCAAAAGGATGTGAAATAGGACATGGCAAGGTACAATTGTTGTGAAGAAAGTATTTTCAAATAATGCCTTGAAATGCAAGAAAACTGGCCAAGAAGTCTTGACAAATTTTGAAGATTTTGGACTTGGAAATTTTTCTGTGTCCTAAAAAAATATCTCACTTTGACTAAGCATAAATTTCTCAATTCTAATCCAAATGGAGCAAACTTTATATATCTAGAAAGCTTGGAACAAGAGGAACAACTTTCATGTTGGAGAAATTTTCAAATGGAGCTTTTATCTTGATACAAAATGGGCTTAAAGTGAGTGCAACGATCATGAAAACTTGCCCTAAATGGAAAGTCAACCATTTCCAAATTAAGTAACTTTTCCAATTCCTGATTAAATGATGAATCCATGATCCAACCTTGATCAAATTTCACATGTAGGATCCCCTAGGCATGGATTTTGAGATTCCACTCTTAAAATGTCAGGAGTTGACTTTTCTGGCCCCACAATTGACTTTTCCCAAACTGTCTGATTCCCGATTCCATTGATCAATTGAAGCACTTCTAGCTCAAATAAAGAGCTGATTTTTTGTATGTAGACCCTTGTAGACATATGGAGGGACATGGAAAAGAGTTTCACCCAAAGAATCAGAAATAAACTGATTTTATACCAAACTCTAGTTTTAGGGCAAAATGATTAGGAACTAATTGCACTGATTGCCAATGGATCTTTCTGAGATAATTGTGAATCTTCCTAGGCCAAATTGCCTCTCTAATCATGACATGGATGAGCTCCTCTACTTCCAACCAAACATTTCCTGTTGCAGGTAGCCATGAAACCCTAATTTCTGATTAAATCCAGATGAACACTCTGATAGCTTTGAATCCTTCACTGATGAACTGAGGACCATAATAAGATACTTGGACCCCCCTAAGACCCTTGAGACTTGTATACTTAGAAAATGAAGTCCAATTCTCAATCTTGCTTTGTGTGGGCTCCTTCTATTAAGGAGTGATCGATCAAAACCTGATCTCCATGTCACTAATGCAGTATGCAATGAGTATGACCTAATATGATGCTAATGAAGTGTAAAACATAATCCCATGCTTCCAGGAAATATGAAGGGTAAATTTTGGGGTATTACAATAGCTCCTATGGTGGTAAAAGTAATGGAAAATAGACTTAAGTGGTTTGAGCATTTAGAGAGAAGATTGGTAGATTTAGTAGTAAGGAGGGTAGACTAGACGGAGATAAGGAAAACAATTAGAGAAAGATGAAGATCTAGAAAGACTATTAGAGAAGTTATTAAGAAAGATATCGAGATTAATGATTTAGATAAAAGCATGGCCCTTAATATAATATTATGGTGAAAGTTGATCCATGTAGTCGACTCCACTTAGTGGGATAAAGCTTAGTTATTGTTGTTGTTGATGTTGGACCATAGTTGTAGTACCAATATTTTTTTCTGTCCTCATGATTTGGTGAAGGAGTTGTTGCAATGGATCCATTCATTCCTTATTGAAGGGGCTGAACTAACTTCACATTCTTAGTGCTAGTTGTTAGCCGTGTAATCTCTAATTTTCTTAGGTTGCAATAACCTTGCATTCGCTGGTTTCCCATGAAGAACCTAACATGTATCCTTTGTGTTGCATGTTTTTTGTGTGTGCAAAACTCACACCAATGACAGTTTTTTCGAAGTATCAATTGTGTTTTGATTCTTTTTACAGTCAAGGCTGAACTTTTTGCAAGTGGGACTTTATTAGCAATAACTTTCTTCTCTTCTTACCTCTGAGCACACTTCTCAGAGGTTGGGAAGTAGTTAGTGCCAAGGATCATTCTGTGTACTTCATCAAGGTCATTGTTGAGACCCATCAAGAACTTATATATAATGTCCTTATTTACTAAGTCTTTATTTTGATTCTTGTCATCTAAACTTGTAGCATCAGCATTTTAAAAAAATTGCATCTGAAAGTGGTGTTATTGATGGTTTCTCCTTCACTCGGCCTTCAAACTTGTAATTATTTGCTCCCCTTTATCCTTCTTAATCACCATCTTGCATTAAGAAATTGGATCTGTTAAGAAATATGGTTGGGTCAAACTCAAGCATACAAAACCGATTTGTAGGGTGATGAGAATTGTCCCGACTTATAAGCACATCTTCATGTCATATATTGTCCGATGTGAGACTCTTAACACACACCCTCACGTTCAGGGATGAGCAATCTGGAGCGTGAAAATAAATGGTAGGTAGCTCGATATCGAAAACCTGATAGCAGGTGGCCCACCGGATCTCAAACGAACCTCTGATATTATGTTAAAAAATGTGGTTGGACTAACTCAACCGTACAAAACCGATTTTTGGATGAGAATTATTCTCACTCATAAACATATGTTCATATCATATACTGTCCGATGTGAGACTATTAATAAAATCTTTTATGGAAGATAGTGAATGACTTCCGATCTATCCTAGAGCAACGCTCCTCGGAGGAGATAACTCTGTCTACCTAAAGCATTGACAATACACTAACATCACTATTTATACTAGTAAGGCATAACTAAACCACCAAATAAAATTAATAACTCACTTTTTATTTATCATATATCATTGCCACATTCACTATTATTTCATAATACTTCCTTGTTTTTCCTTATGATCACTGTTCGATCTCTATCAGTCTCTCTGCACCATTGTTGTAAGCTCTCACTTGTCATCCACATCATTGACAATCTCAGTGAAATCTTTTATGTAAAACAATATGACAAGGTTTAACATCCTATCCTCATGTACTTATCACATGTTTATTCTCAAGATTTAATTAATCTTGTTTATTATATTTTGATTCATAAGGAAGGAATGCAACATCTTATCTCATTTGACCTCTATATCTTGAGCTCACAAGACTAAGCTCTTACTATTACTTAGCATCTTAAGTGCAGAAAAGAAATTTTCAAATATAACTTAAAACTTGGTCAATCTATTCTGATGAATACTAAATGTATTGGTATTGCTAAAGAAAATGGCAAAAATATAAGATAATATAAGTAGCGCGTGGAAGGCTTTATTAATGGAATGTAACTTGAGACAATGAACAGAAAGATCAAAGGTTACAGTACAAAAACTAGTTTGGTACAATAACTATATGTTATTTTTATCTATCCTTTATGCATCTAGCTATAGATCACCCATTATCTATCACTCTCATTCATTTTTTGAGTGTTTGATCATGCTTATATGTTACTAGAAGTCTTGAAGATATGGAATTGTAGCTTTGCTCTGCAACACAGAAGGGCGGGCTTTGAGTTGCCTCTTCCTTGGGCTGTTAAGAAAAAGAAAAAACCAAACCAAATCGAACCGAAAACAACCGAACTGTGATTGTCTACGGGCTGAACTTAACCAGCTCGGTTCAATTCACTTAGTGAAATATCCATCACAGTTTGTTTCTTTAAGATACGGTGCAGTCTAGTGCGGTTTTAATAGGTACAATGTATGTATTTGTATGCGCAATTGACAGAGACACATTTGGAGGGAAATTATCCTAGAGGGAAAGTTAGTTAAGGGAGAGGAAAAGTAAGTTTTTTATATAGGATGGAAGATAAAATAATTGGGAGGAGAAAGAATGACGGTTGAGTTAGTTGAGGGCACAAATTATTCTTATTTAAAGGTATTCGTAATACGGTTAAGACGATTTTGACGCTAAAAATATCCGAATAGTAAAAAAAAAAATATGCGATTTGGTTTGGTTTTGTTGATTTTTAGAAATAAGATTGAACCAAACTAAATCAAACTAATACGGTTTGGATTGGTTCAGTTGATTCGATTTTTTATAAGATTTTTATTGAATCATACACACCTATAGAAAACAATATAACTTTGTATTTATTCATTCATAAATTATCAAATAACAAAATAACTCATCATAATTAGACAGAACTCTCTCATTCAATATATAAAAACCAGATTAGATAAAAGTGAAAAAAAATAGTATTATAAAATAATATCAAAAATATTATAATAAAAAAAAAAATAGAGGATATGAGAGATTAAAAAAAATAAAAAATAAAGAACATAAAAGATGTGATATTAGACAAAAAAGTTGTGATGAAAATATAATTGGAAGAAAAAATAGTAACATAAAAATGAGAAGATGACAAAGAAAGAAGGTAAGAGATGAGAGATTAGAATAGAAGAAACAAAAAGTATATGGTAAAGAAGATGAGAAGAATGTATCATACTACTATGAGTAAGAGAAAAACGTTCGTAATTATAAGGTTTGGAATAATGAATTTGAGTTTTAAGTTGAATGTGGAATAATGAAAATTTTAGTAGTAATATTATGCGGTTTGGTTTGATTTTAATTCGGTTTGCAAAATACAAACCGCAAAACAAACAAAATCGCACTATTTTGTTAAAAAAAATGATTCAAAAACATCTAAAACAGATATGATTTTTTACGATTTTGATTTGATTTGATTTAATTTGCGATTTTCTATTGGATTGATTCGGTTTTGAATATCTCTATTCGTATATGAAGTAGCATAGCTCTGGGCAATATCAATGTTATTCCATTTATTGTATATTTCATTTTAGAAATATCATAGTAATACATTTTCTATTATTTTTTCCTATATTTTCCATTACATCCCTATATTCTGTGTTTTATCCATTAATTATTGTATCTTGAATTTGGGCTTCGGTTCGAAAAAGTAAAGTTCATTTTTTATAAGTATTTTCGTTTTAATTTGGAACCATAAAACTGATGTGTCGCACCTTTATTCAATTTGGTTTGACATGGGATATGCTTCAGTTTACTAAACTGTTGTATCAACTCGGTTTAGTTTTCTTTCTAAACCGATCCATGAACATTCCTAGCCAAGCCCAATCTGACACAAAACATATGATATTTGACAAAGAACACAAAACATATGATATTTGACAAAGAAGATTAAATGGAGTATTGTATTATGTTATTGCCTATTATAGTAGAGGAAGAAGAAATTGGGTGTGTACATAGCAAGACTCTGGCGCGTATAGAACCGTGCAAATGAGGAAGGCAATTGAACAATGTCTGGTAACAAGGTCTAGGAGAATCACATTCAGAAGAGAAAAGAGTCACACTTTTTTTTTTCTTTCTAAAAGAAACTCATGCACGTTAAAGAATAGGAAAATTATGGTTTTTCATAAACTTATTAAAACTAATGTAAAATTTTCAAGACAATATATTTTTATTTAGTTTTTAAATTATGTGTCTATGATGCGTTTGACTTGCTAACAAAAATAAGGGATTGGAAGTTGTAATGTGTTTAATTTTAAAAATGTTCACGAGATAAAATCAAAATCAAAATCAAAGAATGGACAAAAATTGTAATATATATATATATATATATATATATATATATATATATATATATATATATATATATATATATATATATATATATATATATATATATATATATATATATATATATATATATATATATATATCGAGAGATTATTTAAGAATTAACAAATAAAACATTTGACTAACAATCATTAAAAGGTTTTTTTTAATAGAGAAAATTTTCAACTAACAATCATTCAAAGATTTTCTGAGAATTAACAGAGAAAACTTTCAACTAACAACCATTGAAAGATTCTCTAAGAATTAGTTGAGAAAACTTTGAATTAGCAAAATCGAAATTTCTCTGAGAATTAACCGGGAAAACTTTCAACTAGCAAACATCAAAAGATTTCTATGAGAATTAAGAGAGAAAACTATCAACTAACAATTATTGAAAGATTCTCTAAGAATTAACCGATAAAACTTTCAACTAACAATCATTGAAAGATTCTCTTGAGAATTAACGGAGAAAATTTCCAACCAGCAAACTTTGAAAGATTTTATGAGAATTAACCGAGAAAACTTTCAACTAACAAACATCAAAATATTCTCTGAGATTTAACATCGAAAACTTTCAACTAACATACATCGAAAGATTCTCTGAGAATTAACAGAGAAAACTCTCAACTAACAAACACAAAAAGATTCTTTGAGAATTAACAGAGAAAACATTCAACTAACAATCATCAAAAAATTATCTGAAAATTAACAGAGAAAAATTTCAACTCACAATCCTCAGAAGATTCTTTGAGAATTAACAGAGAAAACTTTCAACTAATACCAAATGAGAGATACCCTGAGAATTAACAGAGAAAACTCTCGACAAAATAACAACAATTGGGATATCCTATAAGAATTAACAGAGAAAACTCTCCACAAAATAACAACAAATGGGAGATCCTATAAGAATTAACATAGTAAAATTATCAACAAAATAACAACAATTGGGATATCCTCTGAGAATTAATAGAGAAAACTCACAACAAAATAACAACAACTGGGAGATCCTCTGAGAATTAATAGAGAAAACTCTCAACAAAATATTAACAAATGGGAACTGCTCATAGAAGTAACAGAGAAAACTCTCAACAAAATAACAACAACTAGGAGATCCTCTGAGAATTAACAAAGAAAACTCTCAACAAAATAACAACAACTAGGAGATCCTTTGAGAATTAACAGAGAAAACTCTCCACATAAGATAATTGAGGTTCTCTAAGACTTAACAAAGAATACACCTAAATGATTAATAGAGGAAATTAGTAACTCTATCGGGGGTTGACTAGTATCGCATAACATGACCGTCGGTTGAGGATGCATTCCAAAAAAAACTCCCTAGGGAGAATATTTAATAGGGAAAATACTCTAAATGAGACTTTTAGGGTAACCTTTACTTGGAGAGAACACTTCAGCAGACTCAATGGGGATATCCAATAAGAATACATGCAGGGTAAAATCTCACTCGGAGAAATACCAATGGTCTAGCTGAGGATTGATCTGAGTTTTCGTGAAAGGTCTCAGATCCTGGTTTATTCTATGTATGCATATTTTGATTGCATGGTGTAATACCCCACATTAGTGGATATGCTACGTATGAAATGGCACATGAAATGTTATGATCAATGCATGTAGGTGTGCCAATGAATGATTGGACTTTTGAGTACCAACAATGCTTGGATTTTGGTTTGTTGATCACAACTAGAGGTTGGGTTACTAATGAACAACAAATTTTGAAAATGGTGCCAATGACGATTGGACTTTGGTTATGAAGGTGCCAATGAAGATTGGACTTTGGTCTTTCTGTATTTGCCAACGAAGATTGGACTTTGGTCTTTCTGTATTTGCCAACGAAGATTGGACTTTTGGTTTTTGGAAATGGTTTGACTTCCCGACACTGGATCTTGATAATATTATTATCATAAAGCATATATGGATCCTCTTGGTGCACCAATTTTGATTTGATGCTGGAAAGTTATGTGTTCATTCATGGAAGGACTATGACTTATATCCTGATTAGGTCATGGTGACATGTGGATGATCTCATGTCTTTTTGCATTAAGCGCGTCAATGGAAACCATTGATCTCCTTTTATAAATTTCAAAATCAAAATAATTTACTGTTCTCTTCAAATTTGTTAATTATTTCCCAAAGTCTTAATGCAGTGTTTATCGAAAATAGTTAACATTTCACAAACAAATTGAAAAAACAAAATAAAAGAGAAATCTTTGATGAAGAAATCATTATTTTATTCAATGAAGAATTGACCAGTGAATGGGTGACAATACATAAGGATGCAATTCCTATAAGAGGTAATTGCAAAGATAGGAAAATTAAAATGGAAATGGAAATTGTTTGAGTTTCCATCGAATTACAACACTGATATCTTCCTTATATCTTCAAAATCGCAACATTTTTCTTCCGGGGAGAGGGGATGGATTGATTCTTCCCGTCTTGAGTTTTTCGCTATAGATTGGGTTCACGGACTATAATCTCTTGCCTTTGAAAAATCCCTAACTTTTTTCTGGACCGACCTTTCGGGTTTTCAGTCCACTTGGATAACTTTTTTTTCATAAGCCGCCCTTACAGGTTTTCGATTTAACATGTTCTAATTTTTGTTTTATCCCTAATTTTTGCCTGGACTGTTATATTATTATTTTTTCCACCGGGACACCCTTTTTTCCTAAGTCTCCCTTTTGGGTTTTCTACTTAGCGGGCTTTGTTTTCCTCTTTTTTTAGGTAAAATGTTTTTTTTACTGCTTCCAAATTCACTAGAAATGGAAATTCTTCGCCATCCATGGTTGTGAGATTTAGAGCTCCACCAGAAAAGGCTTTCTTCATAACGTATGTACCATCACAATATGGTGTCCACTTTCCACGTGAGTCCTCGAGAATAGGCAAGATCTTCTTTAGCACCAGCTCACCTTCTTGGAACTCTCGAGGGCATACTTTCTTATCGAATGCCTTCTTGAGACACCTTTGGTACATATGACCATGGCATAAAGCTGTCACACGTTTATCCTCTATAAGGTTAAGTTGATCGAGACTTGTTTGGACTCATTTCGCCTATTCTACTTTAGTCTCCATCAAGACTCTCAACAAGGGGGATTTCAACTTCGACGAGAAGTACTGCTTCCATGCCATATACCAAAGAGGGGGTTGCCCCTTTTTACGTGTGGACTGACGTCTGATATATGCGCAACGCAAAATGAGCATTTCATGCCAGTACTTGTAAGTTATCACCATTTTCTGGATGATCTTCTTGATCTTCTTGTTTTTTGCTTCTGCAGCGCTATTCATCTTAGGATGATATGGTGATGAGTTATGGTGTTCGATTTTGAAATTTTTGCACAACTCCTTCATCATTTTATTATTAAGATTTGACCTATTATCGGTAATAATTTTGTTGGGAATCCCATAATGGAAAATGATTTCTTTCTTGATGAAGTGGGCCACCACTTGTTTTGTTACGTTAGCGTAATAAGTAACTTCAACCCACTTGGTGAAATAGTCAATGGCAACAAAGATGAATCTTTTTCCATTTGAAGCCTTAGGTTCTATAAGCCTAGTCATGTTTATTCCCCACATGAAGAATGACCATGGTATTGCTAGGAAGTTCAAAGGAGTTGGTGGCACGTGCACCTTATCAGCATATATATATATATATATATATATATATATATATATATATATATATATATATATATATATATATATATATATATATATATATATATATATATATATATATATATATATATATATATATATATATATATATATATATATATATATATATATATATATTCATTTATGGCATGTTTGGGCATAATGGAAACAGTCAGTTTCCATGGTTAACCAGTAATAACCTAGCCTAAGGATTTTCTTATCCAATGCATTACCATTGGCATGGGTCCTAAAGGATCCTTCATGGATTTCCTTGATGAGCATGTCTGCTTCGCATCTATCCACGCATCTGAGAAGAAACATGTCATAGTTCCTCTTGTATAGTACATCTATGTTCAAGAAAAACATCGCTTCCAATCGAAGCATTAACTGGGCACTCTTGCTTTTAAAGGTAGCGTTTGATGTTATAGAACTAGGGGTTGTCATTAGATTCTTCTTCTGCTGATAAATAATGTGTAGGTTGATCAAAACACCTGATTCTAACATTTGGCTCATGGTTGGGCCAATTCACCCTGTACATGGATGCTAAAGTAACTAAAGCATCCATCATTTGATTTTCTTCCCGAGGGATATGCGTGAAAATGATTTCCCAAAACCACGGTATTAGTTCTAATAGATGATCCCAGTATGGAATCAGATTAGGATCCTTCACCATCGAACATAAGAGTTCATCGCTCCCCTGGTTTGGATCCTTCACCATCATTTACAACCATGATATCTTCGTTTGGTGTCATACCCCAATTTTGTCTGGGTATTTTAAATTCTTCTGATACATGTCCATTTGTCAAGTTTTGTATTTTTAGTCATATGTATTTTTATCATCAAATAAAGTCACCATAATCATGCATATATACATTATAGTAAAAAAGTCAACATAAAGTCAACATTTTACATGTTGAAGAAATTGACTAAATTTGCATTTTTTTTCATTATACATTTTGCAAAAAAAATCATGACCATTTGATTTATCATCAAAATATTCATTTGAATTTTATTAATCATTTTCATGGATCATAAAACAAAAATCAATTTTTCTAGAAGGTCCAAAATGTCTCTCATTTATTACATCATTATTTCATGCATATATTATATCATTATTCACTATTTAATTAAATAAGTTTTTAGAAGTCACTCACACTCTTTGCATAATTTCTAAAGTATCCTTTCTAGAGCCTATAAATAAACCTCATTTCATTCACAAATGACACCACAAATCATTCACAAAAACTAAGTCAAAACTCTCTTCATTTTTCTTCAAGATATTTATTTAGTTATTTATTGAATTTTATTTTAAGTAGGCTCTTATACTTGTCATTTATTTAATTTTATTGTATTTTTATTATTGTTTCATTTATTTAGTATCTTAATCATCTCCATTTTGCATGGAAACTCCATTGATTTAAAATCAAGAGTTTAAAGTGTTATTAAACCTCCATGAGCAAAAGTGATTAAATGTGAATTAATTTTTTTTTTTTGCATTATTATTCTTTCTGCACTTAATTAGTATATTAATCACCATTATTCTGTATGAAAACTCTATTGATTCAAAATCAAGAGTTTGAAGTGTTCTTAAACCTCCATGAACAAAAAGAGTCAAATGTAAACTGATGTTTATTTTGCATAAATAATGTATCCAAATAAGTTCCCAACATCACCCCGAGCATTAATTCATAGTTAGTTTGTCATGAGAGTGGATAAAAAGGTCAAATCAAGCAAATATATGATGCTGCATTTTGTTGATTTTCAATGAAAAATTAAGAAAGTTATGGTGTTTTTATGTTTTCGTTGTAACATTTTTCTTTCATTTTTGTTGCTACAAGAATAATAACCAAATGTGGGGTTTGGAAAGATGAAGTCTCCCCACATCCATTGATTGTTTCAGCGCACCCCTATGGGGTCCTCCTCCTTTGGACCTAGAACATTTTTCTAGCTACACCCTCAATTTTTAACCTGTTTTTGTCTTTTGAATATTTTTTTATTTATTAATTTTTTTATTATTGCATTATTGCTTTATTTATTTATTTTTGTTCTTTCTTTTATTTCCTTTAGTTTTTTTAATTCTTTTGCCTCTTGTAATGATAGTGTGACCCCTCCTTTTTATTATTTCTTTTACCTTTTTTATTGCTTTACTTTTTAGTTTATTTTATTGTATTTTTAGTTGATACTTAATTGTTAATCCAAAAAGACAAAATGATCATTAAAATTAATCTTTCAACATCGAGTTTGATCAACATCGAGTATATTTTTCAAATCACACTAAGCCTTTTTCTTTAATAAGCACCTCATATCATTTCAAACAATTTCACAAGCCATTTTCATTAATGCGATAAAACACTCTATCAACATCGAGTTTCTCTTCCACTTACTCAACTCGTTAATCTTTTCTTAAACAAATATGAAAGAAATGGGTCCTTGGAGTCTCTCATTTCTTGAATCCTTGATTGATTTCTCTCGAGGCACACATCTTGGGTTATCTTTTCATTCAGTCTTCATTTCAAAAATACTTAACATAATAACTTGGACGAAAAGATGGGTCATTGGAGTCTAGCATTCTGATGGAACCTTTGAACAATCTTTTGAATGTTCATTGTCCATCAAATAATTTCTTGAATACATTGAATGAAAAAGGTATTGTTGAAGTCTATCATTCCGGCCATATCCCGAATAATTGGTTCCGACGCCCACGTCTCATTCTTACTGAATATTCATCATTCACCCTTAAAAAGCACACAACACATCAAAACTTATTTTCTCGCCCCCATGCGATTGAAAACCTTTCTAATAGAATATTTGTCTAATCCTTTCTAACACATACAAATTTGCACTTAAGCCTCCGCCGCAAGTAAGTCATCCATGTTTTACCATTAGAATGTGATATAGACACGTGTTAAATTCAACACATCTTTAATAAATAAAAAATCTTTTCAAAAGAACATTATTTAGTATGTTCTAACGTGAATACAAACAAACGCTTTAAGCCTTCAATTGCGAGCACAAGCAACATTTAACCGTTAGAGCGCGATCTAAACAATCATTCATTAAAACAAACCAACCAATAAATTGTAGCCTTTACCCCGAACTACGAAGCTTTGAGTTCCTCATTATACCCAGGTGTACGTAGGAGCGAGACCCGCAATCTCGTCAAACACCCTAATAAAAAACTTTTTTATAACCCTTTTATTTTCTTTTTACACTTTCAATAATTAAAAGAAAACAATTAACATAAGCCAACATTCAATCACAAATTTAACTAAAAGGTTGTCTTTAAGTACAACGGACGTGGGGGGTGCTAATACATTCCCCTTGCATAATCGACTCCCGAACCCGAATTTGGTTGTGACGACCATTTTCTTTTTTTAACGGTTTTATCAAAATTTTCCTATTCCTTCATTGGAATAAACAAAGTTTGGTGGGGACTCTATTCGAATCATTTTTTTCGTGACCATCGCGAAGGATTGTATTTTTTGAGATGCGACAGCTAGCGACTTTGTTACAGAATATGCTCTAAGAAAGAGAGAGTAAAGCCTAAATTAGTTAACCTTGTGGTAAATGTTGGTTTTTCTTAATTTTTTTCTTTATGCTTGCTTGCTTATTTGTTTTCTTTCTTCTTTCACTTATCATATTATATGTTTATCATCTTGTTTATCTATCGAATCTGGGATGATATAATGAGTAAAGCTATACACCCGAGCTTTGGAAAAAGAAGAGAGAACACATAATTTAGAATTGGAGGTTGTGTAGTGTTAGTCTCCAATGACCACTCCTTGTGTTCCTAGCATGAAGACTTCCCCTAGAGTATACCTTTTTATAGATCTCGTTGTAAGACAGCTAGCATGTTGCATAACTTGATTCATGAAGGATCCATGACTCTGGAAACCACTCTTAGAACCAGTTTATGCTTTGTTGGTCGTGTAGTATTAGACTCCAATTACCCCTCCTTGTGTGCCTAATTTGAAGACCCCACCCAGGATAGACCTTTCGTCATTCCCTTCATAAAACTTCCCTCTTATTGCAGGACGTTGATACGGTTAGAGTCCGTGACCTTGGAAACCTTATCCATCAACTTATAAACTACCCTATGAGCGATTTTACGGGTAAAAAGCCTAGAACTTCCCATTATAGATAAACATCCATCAGGTTTGTTTTGTGATACTCATGTTGTCTCGGATCCTTACAACCACATATGGCATTTCATTGCATCCATGTGTCACGTGATATTGAACTTTTTTGCATATCAAAACAAAAAAATCATGCATCTGCATTCATCATCATGCAAGTCATTTTCCAAAACCAAAAAAAAAGTTATGCACCTTCTACCCTATCATTCAGAAAAACTGACTACTCGACATCGGTATGAGACGCACCACAACTACTGAATGACACTCGAACAAGTTGAGGCCAACCAGGTTACAATGAGAACAGGCGTCGACTCTATACATGTGAGAATGGATGGTTTGCTTGAGACTATGCTAGCTTTATCCTAGAAGGAAAAAGACGCTGAAACTAATGCCGAAGCCACAAGAGTTGTTACTCAGTCTGGCTCGCCATCGCTCAACATTCCTGGAGTAACCAAACTCAATGGTAGTTTTGTTTATCCTAAAGGAATCCCAATCCCCATTCTTGTACCAATGGTCAATGTGGACCACCTGGATCATTCTACTGCGCCTACTTGACATCGGTTTGTGACCGACGACGAAGATTAATATGATGTTTTCTTTATGCCACAACCCACAAGGCCTGTTGTTGGAGTTCTTCAAGACCCAGTTATTGAGAGACTCCATTACTTGGAGGATAAATTAAAGTCATTGGAGGTTCATACTACTCCCAACTTGGATGTTGTTGATATGTTCCTGGTGTCAGATCTAATGATTCCCCAAAAATTCAAGGTTTTGGATTTCGATAAGTACAAATGGATCAATTATCCTATAACTCACTTCAGAGCTTACTGCCGCAAAGTGGCAGCCCACATCAAATAATGATCAACTCTTGATTCATTATTTCTAGGATAGCCTCAGTGATTCATCCATGGAGTGGTACATGCAGTTGGAGAGAAGACAAGTCCAGTCTTAAAGAGACCTTGCAAAAGCCTTTCTCAGGCATTATCAGTATAATACTGATTTGGCACCCAACCGCACTCAACTGGAAGACATGACTCAATGCAGCAATAAGTCATTCAAGGAATATGCATAGTGGTGAAGAGAGCTTGCAGCTCGTGTCCGTCCTCCTCTCATTGACAAAGAGTTGATCGATATGTTTATGGGGACTCTCCATGCCCAATACATGGAGAAGATGGTAGGATTCAACTTCCCAACTTTCTCCAAGGTTGTTTCTGTTGGGGAATAAATTGAGATCCATGTGAAGTAAGGAAAGCTACCTTGTGCTGCCAATGCCTCAAGTGGAGGAAAGAAACCATACTCCAACTTCCCGAAGAATCCAGAAGGTCAGACCAATACCGTAATGGGGGGAGGGGAAATAATGCTCAACCATATATTTATGTACCTTACCATCAAGTTGCTGACATGGCGCCTGCACCATATCAACAACCATTCTAGTAGAAACAACCATATAAATAACCAGTTTACCAGCAACAACAACCATATCAACCACAAGGGTATCAACAACAACACTTAAATAAACAATAACGCGCTCCACAACAACGTCAACCTAACCAATAAAGATCGAAGGTGCCAGAAAGACAGTTTGATCCTCTGCCTGTACCATATAGCCAGATCCTTCCTTATCTTCTAAAAGGTTGATCAGTTACCTTGAAAGATTTAACACTTGCAATTCCCCCCTATCCACCAAGATATGATGTCAATTCTCACTAAGAGTATCATATGGGTGCCCCAGGGCATATGGTGGGGAATTGCAAGGCTTTGAAACATAAAGTTCAAGATCTAATTGACTGTAAGGAAATCACATTCATGCCAATTAGCCCAAATGTTACAACAACCCCCATGTCGATGCATGCGGGTTGTCAGTGAATGCCATTGAAGGGGTTGCCAAAGATAAGCATCATACCAGGATTGGACAAGCAGAACGACTTCCAACAAAGCTAGTCCAACAATGAATCAAGAAAGAAAAGCTTATTTCCTTAATGAAGGAAATCATTAAGCCATATTAACATTTTGCATTCTTGTAATCTGTTCTTGTTTGTCTAAGTATTGTTTGCTTTAAGCATTGTTATTTGCAATTGGTCTTATTAATGAAATGATTATACATGTTTTGAACCAGTATTTTTGTATTCACTCATCTTTTCTCATTTATTGCAAAGCACAAACACATACTTCACCACTTCACTTTCTTTATCATACTATTCTTTTAGCAAAAATTGGAGGGAGAATGACGGAAAAAAAATACCCATAATTGCTAATGGCATGCTTTTGGATAAAATCATGCTGATGATGTACATGAATTTCTTCAAATCCTCAAACATTTGAGATATAAGGAGTTAATCTCTAATTAACCACTTCGAGCCTTGAAGTAGGTGTTTATATCGGATCTAACAACCCTTATGCTTAACCCGAGGCAGGGTAGTTTGTTTAGTTAATTTAACTACGTATTTGAATCACGAGAGAATACATCCCATATGGGAATCAACCATATGATATATTTCGCACATGACCTGAAGTGTCGAAAGAACCATGCAAAATCCAAAAGTTATGTCGGTTGTTCTTCAATAACCAATGACTTGGCAGTCTCAAGCCTTTCAACACCAAAAAGAAAAAAATAAAGAAAAAGAAAAAACCCGCTAAGTCGAACACCCAAAGAGGTGACTTAGGCAAAAATTAGGGATCAAAAAGCAACAAAAAAAATCAATCAAAAGAGGTTGTATAAATCCTCAACAAAGCAAAACCAGATACGGTGACCACCATATCAAGAATCAAAGGGTCACCAATATCCATTAAAAATCAAAATAAGGTGTCTGCCATGTGTAGAATTAACTGAATGTAGGACTGAAGAATCATCACGAAGAATGGGTGGGTTAAAACAAACTTCGAGCTTTATATCCTTTGTTTCAAAAACCATGAACTAGGTCACGTTACAATCCTCAAAAGATCTAATTGAAGCGAGGTTTATTATGAAAGCATACTACAACAAGGTTGTGTAAACTAACTCTTAAGATTTTCTAATCTTATGTTTTGGTATCATATTCTCGATATATACTTTCACACTTGAATTTCTAAATCAGCATTGCGCTTGGACTAATGGTCCATTCGTCACACACTATCATATCATTCCAATAAATGATTTTTCAAAACCTGCATGAATGTCGCATTAAAAGTACCATTTTTAATGAAAATTTTTAACTGTAAGTCAGTACTTTACATCAAGGAAATTCTAGCAAAGAAGCATTCAGAGAGGAACTTGAGCATTCGTTGATAGTGACCTGAATTCGGACCACCTCATACTCCTATGGATCAGGGGCATGGCATCCAATGAATATGTTAACCTAAGAATTGGTCAGTCTAAGACAAATATCCAATCATCTGCTGATCAGGGAGGCAAACAACTTTGATACTCAGCCAGACTAAGGCAGGTCCCTCAAAGGCTCAATTAGGGGCAAGACATCTCAAGAGTATAGTGAAATCGATCTTCCAAAGTTCTGTTCGAATCATTTTTTCCATGACCATCGCGAAGGATCTTATTTTTTGAGATACGACATTTGGGAAATCAAATCTCATTGGTTGATAATCCTCCACCGATTGATGGGTCAGATGGTATTCTAGTACACTGCTCTTGATGGTATTTTATGTGACATATTAGATGTCAGATTCTGATAAGAGTATCTGCCAACTGGAAATTATTTCAGTAAGAGCCGGTTTTTTAAAGATGTAATTTATGGGATCTATCTTTTATATTAGCCACGTAGTCTAGTTCAACATGTATTGTCTTAGGCGTCAGGCATGTAAGAACAAGATTTGGTTATGCATTTGGCCTTTAGTTTTGATGATGATAATACATTGTTTCTTAGAGAACAATTTTGTACACTAATGATTTTTATCTAGTGTATAGATTTTTATAACAGGTTCTGACTCTGAAGTATTGGCGTGTGATGTCATCAGCTTTTAGAATCAACACATTCTGACTCTGAAGAGATACAACTGCTTTACAAGATGTTGTCAAGTTCAAGAAAGCTCTTAGACAATAGTTCTGATGAACTTTTGTGCTAAATCTTATGATTGTGACTTTGATTGAAGAGCCTTTGAAGGATTGTCATCCTTCAAGAATTTGTGCTCAAGTTCTCAAGAGCATGATCTGAAGACTCTGAAGATCGGGTTCTAAGGAACTATGTCAAGACTCTGAATACTGAGGTTTTGAATATTTTTTCAACTAATCTCTTGATCCTTTTAGGCATGCTTCAACATCATTTGATCATAATCCTATAAAGATTAGAAGATAAGATCAAAAGGTTTTGTATCATAAAAATAGTACACAGTACAAGATCACCATTCCTTCCACTACACTGATTTTGTGGGCTAAGGATAATACTATTGTACCATTTTGTCTCCTATATGAAAATCGTTACACAAAGACACGACTTCAATTTTCGATTCCATATCTACCCTTCAATGGATCTTTTAATTGCCTATATAAAGAAGCCTTGCAAAAATTGAAAAAGTACATTCATACACACGGTCTTGCTATAGTAAATATTGTATGTGTATAGTCTTTATAAACACACAAGAGTTGTTGCTCGTTATTGTGTGAGATATTCATTGTATTTAACTTTTATTAATTTGCTTTCTTAGAAGCAATACTTGTAAACACACACTTGTAAATCTCAAAGTTGTTTGAGTGGTTTCCTTGAGTGACTAGGTTTTAGTCAAATAGACTCAAGAAGATAAAGACGATTTGTATTTGTGGTCTATGTAATCAGTTTAGGTTATAGTGGATTAAGTACTTGTTGAGAAGGAAAAATCACCTTAGTAGGGAGGACTGGAGGTAACTTCATTAACAGCAAACCAATATAAAAATAACTTTATTATTTTTCTTGTTCGTGTTATTGTTCGTGTACTTGTTGAGAAAGCTTTTGTTTTTAGAAACCCAATTCAAAACTCTCTTTCTTGTGTTTCTTGACACCTTCAATTGGCATCAGAGCCCCGATTCTGGTCTTGATAAGATATCAAACACTTAACAGTGTCAGATAAAGATCAGTGTGAAACACAATGACTGCCCTTTCACCACCAATTGATCAAACAAATGATAGAGATCATTACAATGCTAAACCTCCAGTTTTTGATGGAGATAGATTTGACTATTGGAAGGATATAATAGAGAGCTTATTTCTAGGTCACGATGTTGATATATGGGATATGGTAGTTGATGGCTACGAACACCGAGTAGATGCAAGTGGCAATAAAGTTGAAAGAAGAGTGATGATAGATCAATAGAAGAAAGATTATAAGAATCATCACAAAGTAAGAACCATCTTGCTAAATGTTATTTCATACATTCAGTATGAGAAAATCCCCAACTGAGATACTGATAAATCTATATTTGATTCTCTTAGGATGACGCCTGAAGGGAATGCACAAGTCAAAGAAACCAAGGCTCTTGCCTTGATTCAAAAATATTAAGCATTCAAGATGGAGGATGAAGAAACTATTGAGAACATGTTCTCAAGGTTTCAAACTCTTGTTACAGGGTATTCTACTTCTGATCATGTTAAAAAGATCATCAGAAGTCTACCTAAGCATTGGAGACCTATGGCAACAACTTTGAAGTTATCAAAGGATATTAACAACACTTCTCTTGAAGAACTAGTTAGTTCTTTAAGAAGTCATGAGATTGAGCTTGAGGAAGATGATCCCAAGAGAAATAGAAAGCCTGTTGCTATGAAGTCTTTAGGTAAATCTGAGAAGAAGAAAACTCTTCAAGCAGAAACTGATGAAGAGTCTAAAGAGGAATCAGAAGAAGAAGATGAATTGTCTCTTCTGTCCAGACGTGTTAATCAACTCTGGAAGAAAAGGAAAAGAAAATTCAGAGGACAAAGAAGGATATGTAGTCGTTCTAATTCCACTTTTGGATCTAAGAAGGATGGAGCTGGCAAAGAACTCACGCGCTTTTAGTGCAAGGAGCCTGGCCACTTCAAGAATGAATGTCCCAAGTTAAATAAACAAAGGCCTAGGAAGAACTTCAGAGGAAGAAGAAGGGTTTGATGGCTACATGAGATGATTCAGAGTCTTTAGAAGATGATTCTAAATAAGAGCAGGCTAACATAACGCTGATGTCTTACATAAAAGTTCCTGTAGAAACGATTCAACCAGAATCAGAATCTTAGTCAGATTCTGAAGAGGTATTTTCTGAACTTTCTCGTTCTGAGCTTGAATCTAGTTTATCAGAAGTTCTGGAAAAATATCATAATCTTCTGGATAAATACAAGGATCTGAAGAGGTATTTTCTGAACTTTCTCATTCTGAGCTTGAATCTAGTTTATCAGAAGTTCTGGAAAAACATCATAATCTTTTGGATAAATACAAGGATCTGAAGAAGATTCATGTTTTTAAATAAAATATTATTGTAAGATTCAGGAAGATTTTTCAAGTTTGATTGAAGAAAATGTCATTTTGAAAAACAACAACTATGTGCCTCAATGCAAGAGTCTCATACCTGAAAAGAAAATTCTTTCTAAAGCCTTTAAAAGTTCTAGTGACATCATACTAAAATATGATAAATCTTTCTAGAAATTTCTTGCTAAAAGTCTAAATAGAATCTTAATGGCTTCCATGATTTATGGTGTTAGTAGAAACGGAACAAGGGGTATTTGCTATGATTCTGATGACGAATCTGATTCTAAAAAAGATGATAAGCTCAATACTTTTCAGTCCCATTTTTTCTCTTATGGGAAACAAAATGGAGTTATGCTTAAAGGTGGAGTTGCTTCTAAACCTAAGGCTAAAGCGAAACATCATTCCCGTTTCAATTATGCATACATGTATAGCTATCCTGCACAAAAACCCAAGTTTGTTAAGAACTCTAGGAAGACTAACCCCAAAGGACCCAAAAAGATGTGAGTACTTAAGGACAATATAGTATATGTCCTCAATCAAAGTCTTAAAAACCTTTTCAAATGCAAGAAGTTTTCACTAAGCTTCATGATCAACAATACTTTTCAAACAAATGAAGAAAATGTATGGTTCAGGTGTGTAATGCACATGTGAAGGTTATGCTTATTACCATTCTAGAATCAAAACATGAATAATAATTAAGTTCTAAATACAAGATTCATGTCATTCATTCTAAAGCAGTATCATAATCCTTCTTGAATCACCCTAACACACTTCTTCATAAATGGATGAAGAACTTTGAATTCAATCATGTGGGAAGTGAACTCTCATACAATAACCTTGCTAACATCTTGATCAATTTAGGTATTCATCTAGATAATTAACTTTGAAATTATGAAAGCGTAGATCACTAAGGACTTGCCCATGGTTGTAAGTTGGTCGGGTTTCAAAACGAAAGGTCATTTCTAAGGATATGGAATAAGAATGGTCAAATTTAATAAAAATCATCTCAAAATTTTAAAATATCCACACTTTCATTTTCTTATTTTCTTTCCACCCCTCAATATCTTTTGATGCAACACTGTGATCATTTGTTTTATTTCCTTTCCTTTCTTTCTTTCTTTTTCTTTCTCTTGTTTTTCCTTGCATCTTTCTTTTATTTTATTCATTTTTCTTGTCCATGAAGCAACCACCCCCCCCCCCAACTTAATCAATTCTCACTTTTCTTTTTTTAACAAGATACTCTTAATTCTTGGCAAGGAACATCAATCAAGATCGGTTTAAGGGTTTGCTTTCAAGGGAAAACTAGAATGCATAAATTATGAACTTTTTTTACTTTTGGATGAAAGAAAACAAATGCACTAAGTGCTTTACTTAGTGCTTTATTTGAGTTCATAATTGATTCATGCATGACTTTTTGGCTCAAAGAGGTTTACAAATGCTCACTTATTCATAAGTTAGGATGAGGCCATTTTTGGTTTGGTGGTTTTGCTCAACATCAAAAATTGCCTTGATCCTTTCTATGCTTCACAAATTTCAAACCAAATGCAAGATTTGACATGAATCAAACAAGTTAAAACAAGGATCACCAGTCATCATGAGCATATAAGTGAACAATGAATGATTTCCTCACAATTTCTGGTTTACACCTAAGTGATTCAAGCATGGAACATGTTTTTGGAAAATGATGCAAGAAATGATTTTGTATGAATCACAAAGTTCAAATCCATGCTAACATTATAGAAAGAAAAAAACATGTTCCTTGCTTGTGTGCAACTCATCCAGATTTATTATCATCACCATTATTGATTTACTTGAAACTTGATTAAGTCTTATTTTCTTGTTCAAGCAAATTGAAGAGACCAAATTGACACAAACACCAAAATTGAAACATTTGGAACTTCGTGAAATTAAAATAACAAAACTACTCAATATATAACCATCAGAGTGGTAAATAACATTGAAGGCAATTTCAGTGATTCTGTAGATCTCGCTTGGAGAGACCAGAACGAGAAATGGTCAAAACGCTTTGCTAGGTGAAGGAAATGCTCATTGGGCAAGCATAACGGAATGAAGTTTTTCTGCAGCATTTCCCAAGTGAATCCTTCATACAATTCACCATTATTTCTTCACTTATTATGCAAGAAAACCTTAAACACTCACAAAGTTAGGTTTCTTCCCAACAAGCGCTTGTTTAAAGTTGTTAGCTCGATGCCTTTTTAAGAGATCTATTGAATTTGTTATCGTCGGATGCTCAATTTCACCATCTGGACATTGTCTTGATTTTTGCACCCTGAAATTCCAATCCTCCTTTGAAGCTAATTCTTTCAAATTCTTTCCACCGCACATCATCATATTGGTAAGCATATTGCTTAATGACTTGGTTTCTTTGGAGAATCCATGGGTAACTTTCTGTGAGTATTTTATTTGTTTATATTTCAACTTTTCTGATTTATCTCTAAGAATATGACCTTATTTTGATGCACCTTGTTCATTCAAGCATTCCTCGTCCTCAATCCATGTTTTTTACTTTGTATATATGACATTGAGTGCTTGTTTTGGTGGATGTTTTCGCACATCCATGATTGTTTCATCAGTTGCTTCCATGTTAAAGCAAACTTCTTTTTCTTTTGAATTCTGCATTGCTTCAAATAGGTTATAACTTACATTTTTCATCTTGGACTCAAACCTTTATTATTCCATCATCAACATTATTATTCATTTGTGAGGTTTTCGTGCATGGTCAACCCAAGATTAGAGGAGCATCATCATCCTCTTCAATATCCATCACAACAAAATCAATTAGAAATAAGAACTTGTCCACCTTGACTGAGACATCTTCTGCCTTGCCAGATGGACGAGTGATGGATTTGTCGACAAGCTACAATGTCATTTTTGCATTCTTCACATATAGATCACCTATCAGTCTGATTATTGATAATGGTATCAAATTTACGCTTGAACCAAGATTAATTAGTGTTTTCCTATGTGCACGCTTCCTATGCTGACCGATAATGTGACACAACCAAAATATTTCTCTTTTTGTAGAAGGGTTCTCTTAATAATTTCACTATAACTTGTGTCTACGTGAATAGTCTCCTCATATATATACCTCCTTTTTTTGTAAGAATCTCCTTCATGAATTTGGCGTATGTCGCCATCCATTCCAAAGCTTCTGCAAACAGAATATTGATTTGTAATCGTTCAAAAATATCCAGAAACCTAGCATATTGTCGTTCCTTGTCTTTCTTGCAAGGAGAATGAGGGTACGAAAGATGTTGCACTAGCAGACTCTTCATCTTTTCTTTTCCCTTTTTCTGATTTTTCTGCTCACCAATCACTTTTTTCTAATTCAATTATTTTTTATTTTCAACTAATGCTTCTTTATTCTTTTGTTCTTCTACCTCCTCATATCTTTCTTTTATCTCTCCCTCTTATTTTTCAATCACAACTCTTTCTTTTTCTAGATTTTCACCGACTCCAGCCTCAATAACTTTCCCACTTCTGGTTGTAATTGGCTTGTTGTTCTTTGGGATTTGTTGGAGTGTTTGCGTTGAATGTCGATCCTTACTGATTAGCCACTATTTTTCAATTTTCCCTACTTATGTTTCCAAATTTTTGATCGATGCATCTGTGTTTTTCTGATTCGTAATAGACATCTGATTCAAAATATCTTCCAACTTTGAAGTTATATCTGGTTGTGGAGGATTTTAATTAAAATTCTGATATGGATTATGTTTGTTTGATGGCCCTGCATCTTGCCTCCACCTTTGACTGTAGTTTGCATTGTTTCCCTGTTGATAACCTTGATTACCTTAGTTCGGTGCTTTCCTTTGTTGGTTTTCCATATAGTTAACTTCTTCGTTGGCCGGAGGAAAAAAACAGTAGGATGATTACCTATGCAAAGTTCACAAAAAGCAATCTTTTATGGTTTAATTGGTGCCTCTTGTATCTACTTGAATTGTTGTGGAAGTTTTGAAAGTTGCTTGGTGAGTTCTTCCACTGTTTGAGTAAGGAACTTATTTTGATCCATAATTGCATCATTCGTTCCAAATTAAAGGATTTCAGGTTTACTTTGTGCCGAACCTATGTTATATTGAACTTGGTGATCATTTAGTATCATTCGGTCAACTATAGATATTGCTTCTTCTGCACTCTTGGACATCAAGGAACTACTTGCGGTTGCATCTAACAAAAGTTTGGGTTGAGGCTAAAGTCCATTATGAAAAATGTGAATTTGTGTAAGGTCATCGAAACCATGATTCAGACATTCCTTAGCATAGACTTGTAACGCTCCCACTCTTCACAAAGCGTTTCTGTTGAACCTTAAGCAAATACATAAATTGCGGTCTTTGCATCTATGAACCAATTGTGTGGAAAAATCTGTTAAGAAACTTTTCCTCCATATTATTCCAGTTGGTCATGCTTTGCACTAGTTGGTCTAGATATCAACCCTTAGCTTTACCAATCAAAGAATGAGGAAATAATATCATAAACATGACTTCTTCTTCTATTTCCGAAGCTCCAAGTGTACCAGCTAATTCATAGAATTTGGTGAGATGAGTATAAAAATATTCATTATCAAGACCGGCGAAAGTATTCTCATAAATAATTTGAAGCAATATTGTCTTCATCTCTGTTTTTCTGGCATTTGTAGGAGTTTTGGCCATGTGAGCTAATCTTCGTGGGTTATGATGACACGATATGCTTCCAACTCTGGGAGGGTTGTTGTTATCGTCGTTCACACCATGGACGTTGTTGTTGATAACATTGACGATATGGTCGTTGTGATCACCTATGACTTTTTCTTGGATGGGAGGTATTGAAGAAGTTGAAGTAGAAGATCCTTCCTATTGATTCTTATGTTTAGCTAGATGCTTTCTTTTTTCTGTACTTGTTGTTATTTCTCCGAAATGTTCTTTCAATTTATGGATCAAAAATCAATTTATTTTTTAGAGTCTGACCTCGCCATAAACAAAATTTACAAATCTAGTAAGCACAAGTCAGTGTTAGGGACCAATTACTACTATTTTTTATATCATTTTATTGGTCCATTTTACCAAGTCTTGATGAAATTACACACTTTTATTCTCATTATTTTGTATAAATGCAATTAGGTTTAATTTATTTTGTTTTGAATAGTTATTTCACATATTTGTTAGTTTTGTAGAATTTTTGAATAGAGATCTTTTGGAATGCAACATCATAATTTGGAAGAGGTGTTGAATGCAATTTTGAGGCCCAATTTTGGAATCCTAATTTGGAAGACTCCTTTGTTGAAACTTGCAAAGCAAGGAAGCTGAGGTAGCTTCAGTTCGCGCCGCGAACCCCCCTTCGCACCGCGAAGGCTGCGAATCCAGCAAGCTGATTTTGGGTCAAAAGTGTTGTTTTGAAGGCCAGCTGGTTTTGCCACTTTGGTGTTTGCCTTGGGAGAGCTTTTCTGCCTTAGATGAGAAATGATCAAAAGAGGAAATGTTAACCCTTTTAGAAATTCAGAATGGAAATTGATATGTATTCTATTATTCCAATATTCTAACATTGATTATCATTCACACACTGATATTGAGATATATTTTGTAAGAGAGAAAAACAGAGTTTTTCTTCCATTTCACTTTGCTTTGTACAATGATGATGAGGAGCTAAACCCCATTTTGTCAAGATTGGAGGTAGTAGCTATTCTCATTTGTTTATGTATTTCGTTTGATATATATATGATAAAAGATTGTTGATGTATTGAATATTGTTTTTGCCCTAAGTTGGAAATCAGATTTGAGTAGTTGTTGAAAGAGATTATTTGAGTCTTGACATAAAACAGATTTTCAAGTAGTGAATAAGTTGTAGAGATAGATTTGTTCATTACTCTTCATTGGTATCAACCATTAAAGATTGCTATATTGATAGTTAGGTGGAGAGATCGTCTAAGGATCAATATAGTGATTATCACAATATCATTTAGACATAAATGAATTTGAGAGGATACTTGAACATCATCAATTATTTTAAATCTATATAGTTATCATAAGGAATCATAAGCATTTAGAATAGTGAACTCCAATCTTGCCAAGCTTTTACATTTGATTAAAACCATTTTACTGTTTTTAGTGACATTTACTCATAAGATAATTTTCCAAACAAAACAACTTTGTTACTTCCTAAACTTATAACAATTTGGATTATAGAAAAACGGTAATAACAACCAATCTCTGTATACGATATAAAAATATTTTCCGAAGATATACTTTTCAACAAATTGGCGCCGTTGCCGGGGATTGGTGTTCGATATTACAAGCATTGCAATAATCCATTGTTTAAGTTTTGTTACTTGTATTATTATCCCTCTTTTGTTTCACTTGGTTTGTTAGTTTTGTAGATTCTAGTGCATGCGAGGAAAAGCTACCAAGGAGCAATTTCAATTCGATCCCGAAATTGAAAGAACACTTCGGAAGCTCAATAGCAAAACACGAAGAAGAAGGAAACTAGCCGAAGAGAGGAACCAGAGAGAAGAAGCATCTACTTCCGCACTTGTTCAAATCGAAGAAGTGGTTGTAGAGGCTTGTGAAGGAAACATGGCGGATGACAATCGTACCGAAATGTCCGCTAATAGTCCAAGAAGGAATGCTCAATTTACCCGTGGAGGAAGAAATACGGAGATGAAGACCGGAATCCTCCAACTTCTCTATGCAAATCCGTTCACCGGAATGGATCATGAAGATCCGTATACCCATCTCATCAAATTTTATGAGATTGCGGGTTCTACGGGAATTGATGAAACGAGTGAAGAGGCGTTATTCAAAAGGATGTTCCCACACTCCTTAGTGGGAAAGGCAAAGGAGTGGTACCTTGATCAAGCACCGAGAGTGATGACAGATTGGAATTTGTTAGAAGAAAAGTTCTTAGAAAGATATTTCCCTCAATCCCGATTCATGGAAGCCAAAATGGCTATTGCAGTATTCACTCAAGGAAGCAACGAGTCTCTAAACGAGGTTTGGGAAAGATTCAAGTCAATGTTGAGAAAATGCAAGGGTCATGGTTTTGATGAGCTCACTCAAATCCATATTTTTCTAAATGGGCTCCAATCAACTCACAAGACACTTTTGGATGCTACCGCGGGTGGCTCTCTTATGTCAAAGAATGCGGAAGAAGCTAAAGTCATTATTGATCGGATGGCACTCAATGATCGCCAAAGTCAACATGACCGTAGCCCTTCACAACGTAAACTGAGAGTTCTTGAGTTGAATACCAATGACTCCATTCTTGCTCAAAAAAAGCTACTCTCTCAACAAGTGGAGTTGCTCACTCAACAAATGGCCAAGCTTCGACAGCAAATGAAAGAAATTCAAGGGCCTCAAGTTCGACATCAAGTAGCATGTTGCGAATTATGTCAAGGGGATGACCCTACTGGTTTTTGTCCTCCACTAGAAGAAGTGAGTTATGTGAACAATCAAAATCAAGGTTATCAAAGACAACCTCCTTACAATCAAGGTTATCAACCAAGAAATAATCAAGGTTATCAACCATCAAGGTTCAACAATCAAAATTTTCAGCAACAAAGTCCCTATCAACACCCAAACTCTCAAGGCCAACAGTCGCAAGGAGGAAGTTCCAAGCTAGAGGACACTCTTCAACAATTCATGCAAGCTTCCACGGCAAATCAGAAGAGTAATGAAGCAGCAATTAAGAATCTGGAAAATCAAGTAGGCCAACTTGCGAAGCAACTGTCAGAATAAAACGCAGGATCTTCATTTTCCGCTAACACTCAAACCAACCCAAAGGAGCATTGTAAAGCAATTGTCACGAGGAGCGGTAAAGAGTTGACAAGTGAAAAGAGTGAAGAAATTACAGTAGAGAATGATGAGGATGAGTTGCTGGAAAAAGAGGACATGGTTGGTGGAAAGGAGAAAGTGGCTGGAACTCTTCAGTTCGCGCCGCGATCCCCCTTCGCGCCGCGAAAAGAGCAGGATTTGCCAGCAAAGGAACAACCTGAATTGGAGGTGAAAAAGGATGTTGAACCAAGAAAGAAGAAGAAAGGAGAGAAAGGTGTGAGCGTCATTCCAACCCAACATCTACCTTATCCACATGCTCCCTCAAAGAAGGACAATGCTAGGCATTATGCACGATTCATGGACATATTCAAACAACTTCAAATCAATATTCCATTTGCCGACGCATTAGAACAAATGCCGCGGTATGAAAAGTTCATGAAGGACATTCTTACAAAGAAAAGGAGACACGTGGAAGACGAAACCATCTTACTTGATGCACGTTGTAGTGCCATCATTCAAAAGACTCTCCCAAGGAAGGAATCCGATCCGAGCCGAGTCGTTTTACCGGTGACCATTGGAAGCACATACATTGGTAATGGTTTGATTGACTTGGGGTCTAGCATCAATTTAATCCCCCTCTCCATTGTTAAAAGATTGGGAAATATTGAGATCAAATCGACAAGGATGACTTTACAACTAGCCGACAAGTCTACCACTTCACCATATGGAATTGCTCAAGACATGTTAGTGAAAGTGGACAAATTCTTGTTTCCGGTAGATTTCTTGATAGTAGAGATGGATGAGGATCGTGATGTATCTCTAATTCTTGGAAGACCATTCATGAAAAAAGCTCGGATGATGATTGCCATAAATGATGGACTAATGAAGGTGAGAGTGCAAGATGAAGAGGTGACCTTTAATCTTTTTGAAGCTATGAAGCATCCAAATGACAAGCATGATTCTTTCCGAATTGATGCAATCGAAGAGGAAGTAGTGGAGGTCGCAAATCAAGTTCATATTTCTACTCCTCTAGAAAGAACTCTTATCGGAGCCTACAATGTGTTAACCGAAAATGAAGAAAAAGAGATTGAAGCAATGTTGCATGAGTTAGAATCTTGTGGCGAGCTTACTTATCAAGAAGAAACAAAGGAAGACTTGGATGCGACGAAGAAAACGGAAGAACCAAAATTAGAGTTGAAAATGCTTCCTTCACATTTGAAGTATGTGTTCCTTGGTGACGAATGTACTAAACCGGTGATTATAAGCAACACCTTATCCATAAAAGAGGAAGACAAATTGATTCAAGTGCTGAAAAAGAATGAAGGTGCAATAGGGTGGGTGTTATCCGACTTGAAGGGTATTAGTCCGGTCTATTGTATGCATAAGATCATGATGGAGGAGAATTTCAAACCCGTTGCACAACCTCAAAGGCGTCTAAATCCATCGATGAAAGAGGTAGTTTGGAAAGAAGTTGTCAAACTCTTGGAAGCCGGAATGATTTATCCTATATCCGATAGTGCATGGGTGAGTCCGGTACAAGTAGTTCCCAAGAAAGGTGGCATGACGGCTATCAAAAATGATAAAAATGAGTTGATTTCGACAAGAACAGTGACCGGGTGGAGGATGTGTATTGACTATAGAAGGTTGAACCAAGCTACAAGGAAAGATCATTTCCCACTACCTTTCATGGACCAAATGTTGGAGAGGTTAGCTGGCAAAAATTTCTACTGTTTCTTGGATGGGTATTCAGGGTACAATCCAGACTTGGTCAATCTGGCGGATCATGAGAAGACAACTTTTACATGTCCTTTTGGCATCTTTGCTTACCGAAGAATGCCTTTTGGGTTATGTAATGCACAGGCCACATTTCAACGGTGTATGCAAGCTATATTCTCGGACTTAATAGAATAATGCATTGAGGTGTTCATGGATGATTTCTCCGTTTACGGATCATCTTTTGATTTGTGTTTAAAACACCTTGATGTGGTTTTGGGAAGATGCGTGAAGACCAACTTAGTGCTCAACTGGGAAAAATGCAACTTTATGGTCACCGAAGGTGTTGTACTCGGTCACAAGATCTCCTCCGAAGGATTAGAGGTTGACAAAGCCAAGGTGGAAGTCATTGAGAAATTACCACCCCCAACAAATATAAAAGGAATAAGGAGCTTTCTCGGACATGCCGGTTTCTATCGGAGATTCATCAAAGATTTTTCAAAGATAACAAAGCCATTGAGCAACTTGCTCAACAAAGGTACGCATTTTCTTTTCGATTAGTCATGTCTCAAAGATTTCCTTGATTTAAAGGAAAAGTTAGTTACCGCACCAATAATCGTGGCACCAAATTGGAAACTTGATTTTGAACTTATGTGTGACGCAAGCGATTATGCGGTTGGTGCGGTGTTGGGTCAAAGAAGAGATAAAGTTTTTCAGGCTATTCATTATGCTAGTAAAGTGTTAAATGAAGCACAAGTCAATTATGCAACAACTGAAAAAGAATTACTAGCCATAGTGTACGCATTGGAAAAGTTTAGAGCTTACTTGATTGGGTCAAAAGTTGTAGTCTACACTGACCACTCGGCGATAAAATATTTGCTAACCAAGCCGGATTCCAAACAAAGACTAATTCGTTGGATTCTCTTATTGCAAGAGTTTGATTTGGAACTCCGAGATAAAAAAGGTTCCGAAAACTTGGTGGCGGTTCATTTTTCTCGGTTGGTCAATGTGGACATTACAAACAAAGAAGAAGAAGTTAGAGAAGAATTTCCGGATGAAAAACTGTATGCGATTCAAGTGAGGCCTTGGTTTGCTGATTTTGCTAATTACAAAGCAACCAGTTTAACACCGGAAGACCTCACTTGCAATTAAAGAAGGAAATTCTTGGCGGATGAAAAATATTATGTTTGGGATGATCCGTATCTGTTTAAGGTGGTTGTAGACAATATTCTGAGAAGGTGTTTAACAATTGAGGAGTCAAGAGACATCCTTTGGCACTGTCACGACTCTCTGTATGGAGGTCACTGTAGCGGTTTGAGAACAGCCACTAAAGTGCTCCAATCGGGCTTTTATTGGCCATCTTTATTTAAAGATGCGCATGAACATGCGAAGAGTTTTGATACATGCCAACGGAGTGGAGGAATAGGAAAACGGGACGAAATGTCTCTAACCAACATGTTAGAAGTAAAAGTTTTTGATTGTTGGGGTATTGATTTCGTTGGCCCATTCCCCTCTTCTTTCTCAAATGAGTACATACTAGTGGTCGTTGACTATGTCTCGAAGTGGGTAGAAGCAATTGCTTCACCTAAGGCCGATGCCAAAACAGTGATTAAATTTTTAAAGAAAAACATATTTTCACGTTTTGGTGTGCCGAGGGTGTTGATAAGTGATGGAGGCTCACACTTTTGCAATACACCTCTAGAAAAAGTTTTGCAACATTATGGTGTAAAGCACAAGGTGACCACTCCCTACCACCCACAAGCGAATGGTCAAACGGAGGTTTCGAACCGAGAAGTCAAGCGGATTCTTGAGAAAATAGTCTCGAATTCAAGAAAAGATTGGTCCTTAAAACTGGATGAAGCTTTGTGGGCGTATCGTACCGCCTACAAAGCACCTATTGGGCTAACTCCGTTTCAAATGGTGTATGGGAAGACTTGTCATCTTCTAGTGGAAATGGAGCATAGGACATTATGGGCTCTCAAATTCTTGAACTTCGACTCCACTTTAGCTGGGGAAAGAAGAAAAGGACAACTCCATGAATTGGAGGAATCAAGGAACAACGCTTACCATTCAAATAAACTGTATAAGGAAAAGGTAAAGGCATACCATGATGGAAAGGTCCGTCATAAGGAGTTTCATGTTGGACAATTGGTATTGCTTTTCAACTCAAGGTTGAAGTTATTCCCGGGTAAGCTGAAGTCAAAGTGGTCAGGACCGTTCGTTGTCAAAGAGGTGCGCAACTATGGGGCCATTGTGATCGAGGATCCAAAGTCACAAGAGAGCTGGACTGTAAATGGCCAAAGACTCAAAGTCTACCATAGTGGCGACGTAAATCGGGATGTGTGTGTCATTTCTCTATCTGGATCGGGCTAATCATTAGACCGTCGAGCTCTAAACGATGTTAAACAAAGCGCTTGTTGGGAGGCAACCCAACGTTGTAAGTCTGCATTTTACATTTTTTCAATTCTGTTGTGTTGATTTTCTGCTGTGTTAAATTTTGTGAAATTGGGTTCTGTTTTCTGCCGTTCGCCCCGCGAACTGAATGCAAAGCTTCAGTTCGCGTCGCGAACAAGGTTCTCCCCGCGAACAGTGCGTGGCAGAACCACTTAAGTTCTGTTTAGGTTAATTTTCCTGTTCATTTCAATTCACTTTCAAAACAACAAGTTTCCCTCATTTTCACTCCCACTCCCAAAACTTCCCAAAACTGAAAATTTTCCTTTCCCAACTCCCAAATCTTCATTTGCTAACAAGAATCAAGTGCTTCAATAAGGTATGTTATGCTTTTCATTTCCTCTTCTCCATTTCCTTTTGGGTTCACATTTAGGTATGCTTAGGGATTGAAAAAATCTGAAGATTGACACTTGAAATCACTATGCATGTCTGATTTAGATTAGGAATAGGATAGAGTTGGAAACCATGACTGTTGGAAGTAGCAAACTTCACATCTTTGGAACCCTAGGAGGCTCCTGGAGATTTCCTGGTTCGTAGGGTTTGCACCGCGAACGGGCCTTCGCGCCGCGAACTGGGATATTTCAGGGCCATGTTTTTATGCTGTTGATTGCTAACTCTCTTCATGTTTTGTTGTGTGGTTGTTCTGATGTGTAATGCAGATGTCAAAGAGAACCAAAACCACGGCTTCCGTTCAACCCCGTTCATTAAGAAGGTTCACAAGTGACGAACACGAAGAACGACTCGAGAGCTTAATCAAGAGAACCATCCTGCCGGAGAGGTTCATCCGTTTAGCACCGGGTGGGACTTATCAGAGTTTGGTTTCAACTTTTGAGAGACGAAGGTGGACGAAACTGTGTGAACCAGAAGCCGCAATCAACTATGATATTATTCGGGAGTTCTATGCAAACGCCATGCATCAAGAGGAGGGGGTAGCTTTCAACTACCAAACAAGGGTAAGAGGCAGGATCATTTCTTTGGGAGGGATGCCATTAACTCATATCTTGGTAATCCTCTAACCCTTGAAGAGAACGAGCGATGCGAGTATCGTACCCAGGAATTGGATAATGTGTGCGCTCTTCAAGCGGTGAATGCTACCCTGTGCCTTAAAGGAAAATCATTTGACCTGAATGATCAAGGACATCCAAAATCTTGGAAAAGAGAAAATTTAAATCTGGGAGCAAGGGCATTTCTGGTGCTGCTGTTGAGCAATATTCGGCCAAGGAACCACACCACCACGATTCCTCTGGATGTAGGGTGTTTGCTGTACTGCATTATGATCGAAAAATCTGTGGATGTAGCATCAATCATAGCGAGAGAAATGAGGAAGATGGCTATAAGTGGAACCAAATTCGATGGTAAAGCAGGTGTGCTTGCGTACCCGGGGCTGATCATGGGACTTTGTCGTCGGGCGAATGTTACCATTCCGGATGAAGTACACTTCTCTATCACCAGTGTGATTAACGATGCCTATCTGAATAGGTTCTGCCAAAGCCAAATGGATAGAACCGAAGGAGCTGGAACTTCGTCATCCAGACCCAGACCCCGACCCCGCACTACTCCAGTCTTTGACCAGATGGCGTTTGCCAATTATTGTTGCGAAAGCTTTGAGGCCTCTAGGAGGTCTCAATCATTTATCTTCGATGCTATGCAGCAACAATTCCAGAACACGTTCCTTGCACCCGAAGCCCGCATATTTCCTTCTCAGGCGGAATATGTGGCTTATGCTAATTGGCCTGAGGGCAGGCCATATTTTATGGGGGGTGCAGGAGGTGGTGCAAACCCTAATGATGAGATGGAGGACATCCTTGGAGCTGTTGGTGGTGGCCAAGAGGAGGAGGATTGAGGAGTTGGTGAATTTGAGGAGTTGTTGTCATTTTGAGTTTCTTTGTATTATTTTTGTTTTTGAAATTTTTTGATGTACTTTTGGGTGGCTCTAGTTCACCAAAACTTTGTTTTTGTTAGTTGTTTTGATAATTGCATGAATACTATTTGAGATTTAAGTGTGTTACAATCAAATTGGTTTACCAAATTTTTTGTTTAATTGTTCTTACTCTTAAGTCAAGCTTAAAGCAACCGAGAAATGATCGCAAAGAAAGAAGCATAGGACACTTCGAGTGGTGATGATAAGAATTAGTATCGGCATTTCAAGGTACACTTTATCGCTTTCTAGACTTAACATGAGTAGTTTGATGGTGTGTGCAAATTTCATATCATAAACTCATTGAAATGTATGTCACCTTTGAATCAAAATAGGACTTAACCAATTGTGAGGAAGCTTTCCATTGTACACTAAAAAGCGGGAAACCAAGCATTATTTTAACTCATTCTTATCATGCTAAATCATGCATCAATCTATTTTTGTGTGAAAATTTTGAAAATGATAGAGGCATTGATTGTGAGAAAAACCACTTGACCAAAAAGTTTGAATCAACTAACCTTGTGAGGAATAATCGTTAGTTAAACCCCTTTGAGCTTATTTTAGGATTCATTTTATTGATCATTATAAAATCAATTGAAAATTTTGGAATAAATGAATCCTAATTTCTTTCGTGTCAATTGAAACCTCAAATCGAGTTGTTTGCAAATTTTGCCTTTTGCTTATTTCTAAGTAGGGAGCATTATTGAATAAATTTGGTTTTGGAATCTAAAGTTGGGGAGAGTAAAGTGAAAAGTTGATTAGAAACTTGGAAAAGTGAGTTTTTATGAAAGGGTGAAAATATGAAAAGAAACAAGAAAAAGAAATCACCCTTGAAACCATAGAGCAAAGAAAAAAGAAAAGAAAGAAAAAAACAAAGAAAATGCTCATGGTTGTGTGGATGTAAAAAGAAAAAGAAAAAAATAGGGATCAAAGAAAGGGAAATTGTGTAGAGTTAAATGTTTGGGAATGCTCCCTTAGGATAGGAAACGTTGTAAATTCTCTTAATCATATCCTTTCTTGTAACCTAAGCCACATTACAACCTTTGAAAGACCTCTTGATTCTCATTTTTCACATGATTTGGTATTTGTTGTGATAACCGCATGATTTGAATTGTTGTTGATTTAATTGCTTGGATGAGTGAAAGTAACCCTTCATATTATTCATCATTATTATGATGTGTGTATAAGTTTGATTCAATTTTGACATATATGGCTTTGATTTACTTGGAATAATTTTTGCACTCAACCATTTCCCTTATTCATGTTTTATCTAAAATTTAGATAGGTGGATTGAGAAATTGCCAAACACTTTTGAACCATTTGAATGTCCTTGGTAAATCCTTGTTTAAATCTTTTGTGTCATTGCTTTGGTTGTGAGGGTGGAAACTTTTGTTTAGGGACAAACAAAATGCTAAGTTGGGGAGAGTTGTTAGGGACCAATTAGTACTATTTTTTATATCATTTTATTGGTCCCTTTTACCAAGTCTTGATGAAATTACACACTTTTATTCTCATTATTTTCTATAAATACAATTAGGTTTAATTTATTTTGTTTTGAATAGTTATTTCACATATTTGTTAGTTTTGTAGAATTTTTGAATAGAGATCTTTTGGAATGCAACATCATAATTTGGAAGAGGTGTTGAATGCAATTTGGAGGCCCAATTTTGGAAGCCTAATTTGGAAGACTCCTTTGTTGAAACTTGCAAAGCAAGGAAGCTGAGGTAGCTTCAGTTCACGCCGCGAAGGCTGCGAATCCAGCAAGCTGATTTTGGGTCAAAAGTGTTGTTTTGAAGGCCAGCTAGTTTTGCCACTTTGGTGTTTGCCTTGGGAGAACTTTTCTGCCTTAGATGAGAAATGATCAAAAGAGAAAATGTCAACCCTTTTAGAAATTCAGAATGGAAATTGATATGTATTCTATTATTCCAATATTCTAACATTGATTATCATTCACACACTGATATTGAGATATATTTTGTAAGAGAGAAAAACATAGTTTTTCTTCCATTGCATTTTGCTTTGTACAATGATGATGAGGAGCTAAACCCCATTTTGTCAAGATTGGAGGTAGTAGCTATTCTCATTTGTTTATGTATTTCATTTGATATATATATGATAAAAGATTGTTGATGTATTGAATACTGTTTTTGCCCTAAGTTGAAAATCAGATTTGAGTAGTTGAAAGAGATTATTTGGGTCTTGACATAAAACAGATTTTCAAGTAGTGAATAAGTTGTAGAGATAGATTTGTTCATTACTCTTCATTGGTATCAACCATTAAAGATTGCTATATTGATAGTTAGGTGGAGAGATCGTCTAAGGATCAATATAGTGATTATCACAATATCATTTAGACATAAATGACTTTGAGAGGATACTTGAACATCATCAATAATCTTAAATCTATATAGTTATCATAAGGAATCATAAGCATTTAGAATAGTGAACTCCAATCTTGCCAAGCTTTTACATTTGATTAAAACCATTTTACTGTTTTTAGTGACATTTACTCATAAGATAATTTTCCAAACAAAACAACTTTGTTACTTCCTAAACTTATAACAATTTGGATTATAGAACGGTGGTAATAACAACCAATCTCTGTGGATACGATATAAAAATATTTGCTGAAGATATACTTTTCAACAGTCAGCAGCAAAATGGATAGAAGTATATATACATTATTAACAAATTCAAAATTGCTTAAAACGATAAAATTATCGCTATGCTTTAATATCTAAATGCTAGTCCCCGACAATGATGCCATTTCGATGGTTGTAGTATTCAACATCAAAATTAAGTATTTATATATCGTACCCACAAAGACTAGTGTGATATTAATGTTGTTCAACAATTAGAATGGTTTTAAATAAGGATCGGTGAAGTTGTTTGATTGTAAATAGTGAAATAAAAGTAAAGACGGTAATTGATTAAAATATCATATATATGAAAACTTGGTGGTATTGGGGTTCATCCACCGATTATGCATGTATTCTTCTAATCAAATATACAAATATTAGTTTCTTGATGAATATTATCATGTATCGCATGTAAGACCCCAATTTTGACCCTAAGATCTCTCATGCAATTTCATCGTATACATTGGTATTGGGATCATACCTTGGCATCCTCCTTACCCCTATTTCATTGGGTTTGCTTTAGGAGATATCACCAAGCACTATGTGATTGTATCATACTTGTATATCATCATTTTACTAACCAAAATACCAAAAATATGTCTTTGCATTTGCCTAACTCTTTTGTAGGTAGGGCATGATCATCATTGATCTATCAAGTTCATATCTAGGGTTTAAGACCCTCATGGCTAAAAGCACAACCAAGGATTGATCCACAATTTCTCAAATCATCATGTATGAGTCCCAATGATGTCTACATGTTATATAGATCAAGCATTATTCAAGAATTTGGAGGTGATTTGCCTTGGAAACCCTAGTTTGACTGGGCATCTTAAGAAACTTCTCCAACAAGCTATCTCACCAATTGATCAAATTTCTAAAGGGACACTCCAAAATTCATCATCTTATGCATATATGATCTACCATGAGCCTAAAAACTCAATAGAATTGGAAGTTAGCAAGTTGGTTGATGGTGGTTGGCCAGATGAATTCATCTAATCAAAACTGGGTCTCCCTAGACCCTATCTCCTATAATTTTCACCATATGAAAATGATTCCAAGAGAAACTTTACTATAAATGACATTCCAAACAACTTTAATGTTGAAGTCTAGAGCTAATTTTGCTTGGAAAGTCATTTTACATGTTGAAACATTATAGGTCATTTTGTCTAAACCCTAATTTGAAAGTCAACTTTCGAAGACCATAACTTGCTCAATTTTTATGATATGAAAGATTTACAAGTTGCACAATAAAATTCAAGATATCTACTTCAACTTTTAGTTTGGAGTGAGAGATAAATCAACTTTTATGAGCATGTGATATGAGGAAACATTATAGGTCATTTTTGCCCTATACCATTGACCAAATGATTTTCTTCAACTTCAAAAATGCATAACTCTATCATTATAAATATAAATGACATTAAATTGGTGACTATTTTGAAGGTATTTAAATTATATACAACTTTGATGAAGACACCTTTCTCATTTGGATCTCACATAAAATGTTAAGTAAGATGGAATATTGAGATATATGACTTAACACTTAGAAAAAATTTCAACATGTTGAAATTTCCTAACTTCCACCTCAAAATTCACCATGATCCAAGTTCCAAATGAAAAAGTGTCCAACATCATAATTGTCCCCCTTGATCTAAGCTTTCCAAAAAACCCTATTTCATGCATTTCGGATAAGGTTTGATAGGGCTGCGCATGGTCTTAACAGGTATGCATCATTGGAGAAAATCAAATGTCCAAAACGCCATATCATTTGCCTTGCCATTCAAGCATGATTTGAACTTCAGTACAATTGCAATTGGATCATAATGACTTGCTTCATGGGCCTGTACACGCCCATGCAAGCTTGTGCATCACATTGCCAAATTTAGCAAATTTTCAAGTGTGCAATTATCAATCCCAAATGCTATAAATACAAGGCCTCTGAGCTCATTTCAAACACCCCTTGCGCACCAGATTCCCCCCCTCCCCAATTGAAACCCTCCTAATTCAAAGGAAAACCTGAGAATTTTCAACTTGAAAATTGAGTTTGAATCTCACTGTTTGGAGATTGAAAAACTCTAGGATCCAAAGCTTTGTACCATTGCCAAACCACTTCTGCAAGCTCCTCGAGTGTGATTAAGTCATGTTTAAGGCAAGCAAGATCCATTTCTGCACAACATTGAAGGTAATTTTCAGAAATCTTCTTCTCTTTGATTCTCACTCAATTCTCATTAATTCTCTTGGATCTTTGGTTGTCTGAAGTCCTACCAACGTAGGCAATAAGATTGAGTTGCTTTGAGGTCAAATCGAAGCAACTCAGTTGACACACCTCAAAATTCAACTCCTCATATCTTTCTATATATTTGGACTTAGTTAAAATTGAGGTCAGATTCGTGCTCTACGCCATTTTTTCTTTCAGATCATGTCCTCTTTTTTCAATTTTGTGATGGTGATGAGTGAACCAGTCCGGTGGACCTCGCCTGAGAAGGTGACCAGAGGTCCAGCGCCGGTGGTGTGCTGGATAGGTTCTGAGCCATTGATCTCATTTGAAATGTTTTAATCTCGAGCTCCCAAAGTAATTACCACGCGTATGGAACAGTTGACCGGGTATATGGTGGAACGCGCACTCATGTCCACTTAATTTGCCACCTCAATTAATGAGGGAGATCAAGTGGTCAACGTTTTTTTTTATTTTCTGATTTTTATTTTATTTCATTTGATTTTCATTAATTCATATTAATTTTAATATTGATCCAAAAAATATGAGAGTTTCACCAAAAAAAAATTAAATAAATTCTTTCATATTTTGAATTAAAATTATTTTTTGGATCATTATTAATATTTTTCATGATTTAATTGATTTTGTCAATATTTTTAATTGTTTAAAAATACTTTTAAGTCTCCAAAAATTCTGAAAATTTCTCTCCAAGGTCCTTTGACCTTGTTTGACCTATGATAAATCTCATGGCCATTTCTTTGGTGTGTTGATGAGATTTTAGGAATTTGACAAACCATATTTAATTTAATGCATTATTTTTAGTATTTTTAAATTGAATAAATGCCAAATAATTGTGTTGAGCTATCTTGATGATTTGTATAAGTTTGACTTGTGTTGTTGGGCCTTGGTAAAAGTTGATTTGACTTTGCTAGGTTAAGATTATTGGATTTAGGGGATTGAAGAAATGTACATTCCATCTACCAAAATGAATGAATGATCTTAATTTGGTAAAAGTCCTCCTTTGACCAATTTGAGTTTTGATCTATTCCCCTCCCTCTTCATCTAATTCCCCTTCTTTATGCATCCATTTCATTTGGCCTATGATATCTCAAGGTCCTAAGGCTAGTTGATTGAAAAATCAATATAAGTATGGATGAGATTAGGCCACCTCTTTTTCATATTCTTTTTATGTGTGGTATGTTTCATGAGCATAGTCCATTATACTATGTCTCTAACATGCATTAACACCAAAATTCTATTGCCCGATCTCAAATAATTGTGACTTCTACATAAGTCCAATTACGATTGCTTAACATAGCGCTAAATTTTTGACACAAAAAGGTATAAAATTCTAGTTAGTGAGATTGTAAGTCTCCTCTCTTTCATGGTATTATGTGGAAACTTGGCCTTTTTTCCTTACTTTGGAAGATGTCTTGGTTCAAGGATCCATGCGTGTGATAAGTGGGTTGAGTGTTCTCCAAAGAATGACTTAAAATGAAAAGCAAAAGCAAAAACAATACTAACTTCTAATTCATTAACAACTAACATTTAATTTCAAGCCATTTACTTTTAATGCACTTTAATTTTTAAGCTCTATTCATTTGCCATTATTCGTACCATTCTAATTGTTTATACTAATGCCTTTTCACTTTGTCCACTTGGACCATATTGTGTGATATATCTTATTTGTGTATATTTTGTTTGTTTGTGTGGTGTTTGACCATTAATGTACATAATAAGAAACAAAAACCCTAAAAAACTATTGTGTGGACTGTTGGTTTGATCTTGGACAATTGGACTTAGAATCTAGGCAACATCCCTATGCAAAAGGACTTGGCCAATGCCAACTTTCATGTAACCAAGTGCTTGCAATTTGAAACTTCATCTGATACATCATTGAAGATCCATATGAGTTCATCTGCAACATGATCATTGTGAAGCTGTTATTTTGAACCTGTGACTTGTGGAATTCATCTGCTACATGGGCAAATTTGAAGAAGATCATGGAGTGGCTAAATCTTGGATGTGGCTATCTTTATTTGATGCATTCCTCTTCAAGTTAATATTATGCATTGTTTGTTGCTTGATTCAAATATCCAAGGGAATATGGGGTTTCTATATGACATTCTTGTCTATTGGATTGCAGCCCATTGGTCAGATCTTTTCAAGTCTTAACTTTTAAATTTATGCTTAGGATTAGTCTCTTTATCTCCTCCCCACTTCTTTAATTTCAAAATCTCTCCCTCATTTTAAAAAAAGTCTTCTTTGCTTATACTAACTTTTTGTTAAACTTTGACCACTTTGCAAACTAGAAACTTTGGCCTTATGCCATTGCATTTTCAAACTTCTTTTCTTAAATCAAACTTGTAAAAAAACTTAACTATACTTGACTTAAAATTTTCAAAAGCCAAAAATAACTAACTCATTCAAACCATTTTCTAGGCCCTTGTGCCTTTCAAACTTAACTTTTGATTAAAAGCAATGCATCCACTTTGAAATTTGTATCACGAACTACGAGGTTTTGATCCCTCATTTTTATGTTGGTACATAGGCACAAGTCTGAAGGTCTTGTCAAATAGAAAAATATAATTAATGAATTCTTTTCTCATACCCCCATTCTATTTGTTTATAAACATCACTTTGTACAAAATTCATATGCACACAAGAAAGGGCTCCCTAGGAGTACCTAGGACACTTTAGGTTCTAACACCTTCCCTCTGTGTAACCAACCCCCTTACCTGTAATCTTTGGCATTTTATTAGTTTTGATTTGAAAACTTCTTACTTTTGGGTTTTGTTCGTACTTTTCCCTTTTCCCTTGGAAACAATAAAAGCGCGGTGGCGACTCTTGTTATTTGATGTCTAGCTTATCCATAGCTTGATGATCATGAATTTACCGCTACAGAAATTAAATGGCGACTCTGCTGGGGAGTAGTCTCCAATCAAGTCTTGTCAATATCAATGGAACTTGGGTGTTGATAAGGTGTAAACCATAATCCACCAAAATGGATGATTGATCTTGACAATGACTTGATTCATCCATTTACCTTTGTTTGCTTACCTTGTGTGTGATCCCTTATTTGTGATTGTTGCATTCATGCATTCATACGCATCATAACATTCATCACACAAAAATTTCAAGGAACTAAGGTATTATTTGCAAATGTTTTCAGACCATGGATTATGGACGAAGGAACACTAAGAAGTATGGTTTCAGAAGTCCTGACTTGAAAGAGTTAAGGAAGATAACATCTTTTGTATTAGATCCCTTGGACTTCAAACAACGCCATGGGAAGCTTCTCTCTATCTTGTCTGCTGATGTAGTTGGAGGACTTTTGAGTTTGTTAGTGCAGTTATATGATCCTCACTTGGAGTTATATGAAGCTCTTCACTTGAAGAAGTTTGAGATTGAGGCTCATTGGATGAAGAAAGGAGGATTGTTTGGGTTTCCATCTGATTTCCTCATCAAGGAAGCTACTACTTTTGCTCAAGCCGATAGCATGGACGATTTTGAAGCTATCTTTGTGTTGGTCATTTATGGATTAGCTTTGTTCCCTAACATTGACGGTTTTGTTGATGTTAACGCCATTAGAATTTTCTAGATTGGGAATCTCGTGCCTACTTTGTTGGGTGATATGTATTTCTCTTTGCATTTAAGGAACTATAAAGGTGGTGGAACTATCGTCTGTTGCATTCCTTTTCTATACAAGTGGTTTATTTCGCACTTGCCTCAGACGCCTGCTTTTGTGGAGAACAAACAATGTCTACGGTGGTCTCAGAGACTTATGTCTCTCACTAATGATGATATAGTTTGGTATGATCCTTCTTTGAGCAGTTTGGAGATTATTGACTAGTGTGGTGAATTCTCTAATGTGCCTCTCATTGGTACACAAGGGGGAATTAACTACAACCCTGCTTTGGCTCGTCGTCAACTTGGGTTCCCCTTGAGAGACAAACCTAATAACACTTTGTTAGAAGGTCTTTTCTATCAAGAGGTAAAGATCCCCAACATTTGAAGCATAAGATTGTGCATGCTTGGCATAATGTGCATATGAAGGGAATATCTGAGCTTGGTCCGCGCAATTGTGTAGCTTTAGAAGCTTACACTACTTGGGTAAAGAAAAGAGCTTTGGAGTTGAAGATGCCTTATCCTTGTGAGAGACCTATGTTTGTGGTTGTGGTTGAACCATTAACTCTCCCTAACTATGATGTAGAGGAGTTGGAAGACGCGCTCTCCGAGATGAAGCAAAAGAAGGATATGTGGGAAGAGCGTTTTCGTGCTTTGAGCAAAAAACATGAGGAGTTGCAGTTGAAGTCTAAGGACAAAGATGCACTCATTGAGCTACTTGAAGACCGAGTGACAAAGAGAGAAAGAGAGACAGAGGTCTCATCTTCCGCTAGCATGCCTTAACCTTCCGTTACTTGGAAGAAGATTGTTGATCAGCTTGTCCTCGAGAAGACTCGGATGAAGGCTTCTTTTGAGACCGAGATTCGACGCATTCGAAGGAAGTACGCTCCTACAGCCAGATCTTCTAATGTTGTTAGTAGGGATCCTTAGGATGACTAGTCTCCTTCTCTCTTGTATTTTTCATTTGGTTTCTGAAATTGTACTAAGTGTAATCCTTCCAATTATATAAATAAAAGAGATTTTTGGTCATATCAAATTGTTGCAGTTGTTGTAAAATATATATATTCGCAAATAATATAGTAAGTTCCTCGAAAAAATAAAAATAAATAAACAAGCATTGCATTTCATGCATCATTTGCATAAGCAGGTTTCTCTTTCGCCAGATGTCTCATTGGTGTTTCTTCTATGCTTTAGTCAAGCTGGCTCATCGGTACAACACTCGTTCCAATCACTCCAGAATCATGGAACATCTTGAGCAAGAGAATAGAGAGTTAAAGGATGATATCTCTCGACTGACTGCCATGATGGAGTCAGTGCTAGCTGCTTAGTGCCAGTCTTCTCCAACACCCACAACTCCTCCTCCTCAAAGGGCTGTTATTTCAGAGGTGGCTACCTCTACCGTGCCTGCTGCTACCGCTTATTTTACGCATGCCATGCCTACCGGATTCCCATGGGGAATGCCTCCGAACTTCATGCCTGAAGGCTTTGCGCCTACCTTTGCTTCTATGCCGGTATCTAGCCCGGTCATGTCTGTGCCACCTCCCGTAGTGCACACCTTACCTCGTGTGTAAGACACCATTTATCATTCTGAGTCATCTGAGGGCCCGAACGTTTATGAGAAAATGGATGAGATGAAGGATCAATTTCTTGAGCTGCGCAAGGAGTTGAAAACATTGAGAGGTAAGGACCTATTTGGAAAGAGTGCTGCTGAATTATGTCTGGTGCCGAATGTGAAGACTCCGGTGAAGTTCAAAGTGCCTGACTTTGAAAAATATAGAGGGAACACATATCCGCTCAGTTTTGATGATGTATGTCCGCAAAATGTCTACCCAAACTGACAATGATCAGCTATTAATTCATTACTTCCAAGACAGTCTGACCGGTGCGGTGCTCAGATGGTATATGGGGTTGGACAGTGCAAGCATTCATACTTTCAACGATTTGGGAGAAGCTTTTGTCAAACAGTATAAATATAATGTGGATATGGCGCCTGATAGAGACTAGTTGAGGTTCATGTCTCAGAAAGATAAGGAGACATTCAAAGAATATGCGCAGAGATTGAGAGAGTTAGCTGCTCAGATCAACCCTCCTTTAGAGGAAAAGTAGATGACCAAAATTTTCATGAAGACCCTTAGCTCATTTTATTATGAGAAAATGATCGCCAGTGCCCCCAGTGACTTTACCGAAATGGTAAACATAGGGATGAGGCTTGAAGAAGGTGTCCGAGAGGGACGATTGTCAAAAGAGGAGGCATCATCGAGTAAGAGATATGGCTGCAGCTTCGGGAAGAAGAAAGATAGTGAAACCAATGCAATTTCCAGTGGGAGGCAGAGGAGGCCTCAGATCAGAAGGAATCAACCACCCCGTCAACACCACCACCAAGTATCCTCCTTAATTCCTGTATTTTCCGCAAGTCAGTAAACACCAATTCAACAACAACAGCGTCAACAACAACAACCACAACAACAAACAAACACCTACAATAACAACAATACCAATAATCATCAACAACAAACTTTTGAGAGGAAGAAGGTCTCTTTCGCCCCAATTCCTATGACATATGCAGAGCTTTATCCCTCTTTGGTTCACAAGAACTTGCTACAACCAAGAAATCCTCCGCAAATTCCTGAACCACTTCCATGGTGGTACAAGCCTGACCTCCGTTGTGCTTTTCATCAAGGAGCACTCGGACATGACATTAAGAACTTCTATCCGCTCAAATACGAAGTTAAAAAGCTAGTGAAAAGTGGAATGGTGTCCTTTGAGGACCGCGCACCTAATGTGAAAGCAAACCTACTGCCAACCCATGGAAATTCATCTGTTAATATGGTAGACGGTTGTCCTTGGGAGTTCAAAGTGTTTAATGTCCGTTTCATCAGGAGATCCTTGGTGAAGATGCATAAGGACATTTGTATGGTGAGCGATTATGAGCATGACCATGATGGTTGTGTTATCTGCAGTGTTAACCCAAGGGGTTGCATGGTAGTGAAAAGAGACATCCATCAGTTGATGGATGAAGGTATGATTCAAATTGTTCAATCCTGTCACGTAAATAATGATGTGAATGTCATAGTGCCCATTTTCAAGAATCCAGAAAGAGTAGTCATTCAATACGACAACAGTAATAGTAATAGCATCAGTCATAGATCGGTATCGCCGTTGGTCATACGGTTAGCGGGTCCAGTCCTGTATTCATCCGATAAGGTTGTTCCGTATCAGTACAATGCAACAATGTTGAAAGATGGTCAAGAGGTTCCATTGCCTATGACCAGCTCTGTAGTAAGCATTGCTGATGTTACTAAAGTGACTCGTAGCGGTCGAGTGTTTGGGCCGGTGTTCCCAAAAGATAAGGAAGAATCAACAGTTGGTAAGAAGGTGGAAGTGCCTGCAGTAGGTCCGACTAGTGCTTCAAAGTGTCAGTCTGGTGAATCCAGCAATTTGAAGGCTAATGAGGATGATGAGGTACTCCGTTTGATCAAGAAAAGTGAGTTCAACATGGTGGAGCAGTTTCTCCAAACCCCCTCGAAGATTTCAGTACTGTCTCTGCTCATGAATTTAGAGGCGCACAGAGAAGCACTGCAGAGAGTTCTAGAGCAAACATTTATGGAACATGATGTTACGGTGGATCAGTTTGATCATATTGTGGCTAACATCACTTCCTGTAATAATCTTAGTTTCTGTGATGAAGAACTCCCCGAGGAGGGTAGGAATCATAACTTGGCTTTGCATATCTCCATGAATTGCAAAGATGATGCTTTGTCCAATGTGCTTGTTGACACCGGATCGTCGTTGAATGTGCTGCCGAAGTCAACATTGTCAAAGTTATCATATCAAGGAGCGCCCATGAGATATATTGGTGTAATCGTCAAAGCTTTTGACGGTTCACGCAAAACAGTGATATGAGAAGTGGACATTCCAATAAAGATAGGTCCGAGTGACTTCCATATTACTTTCCAAGTAATGGATATCCACCCGGCCTTTAGTTGTCTATTGAGAAGGCCATGGATCCATGAGGCAGGAGCTGTTACCTCCATGTTGCATCAGAAATTCAAGTTTGTCAAGAATGGAAAGCTTGTTATTGTTGGCGGGGAAAAGGCATTGTTAGTTAGCCACTTGTCATCTTTCTCTTATGTTGAAGCTGAGGATGAGGTTGGAACTCCGTTCCAAGCCTTATCTATTATTGTTGAAAAGAGAGTTGGGGAACATGTGTCCTAATTGAAAGATGCAAGGAAAATTGTTGAAGAAGGTAGTGTGCATCAGTGGGGGCGCATGGTAGAGGTCTCCGACAACAAAGGTAGAACCGGTCTGGGTTTTCAGCAAGGGTCATCAATTGCTAGATCAGAGGATATGCAACTTAGCTTCCGTAGAGGAGGGTTCATTCATGGCAATGAACAACACTTAGCTGCCGTGCTAGAGGATGACAAAGAGGAAGACTGCACCAATTTTGTGACGCATGGAAAGGCTTGCCACAATTGGACTGCTGTTGACATTCCTGTTATTTTGCATCAATCTAAGTAATTGCTTTTATTTGTTTTTTTAAAAAATCCTTCTCCGATGCCTAAGGGAGAGGTGAACATTGTTGGGCATTTTCAAATTTGATCATCAATAAAATTAATTTTATTCATCCACATCTATGATGTTTTATTTTTACTTTTTGCTTTATTTTGAAAGTGGTAATCACAAAAAACATAAATAAACAATATAATTGTCCATCTGCATAATGTTTGGTCACATATTCACTTCTCTAAAATCAAAATATCAAATCATTATACAGGTTGGTTTCTAACCCCATTGAATACAATGATCCTTCTCCTTCTCCAAATTTTGAATTCCCTGTGTTTGAGGCCGAGGAGGAAAGTGACGAAGAAGTGAGTGATAAATTGTCTCGTCTTCCTAAGCATGATGAAAAAGCCATTCAGCCGTTCAAATAGCAGATTGAATTAGTCAACTTGGGTTCCGAGGATGATGTGAAGGAAGTCAAGATTGGGTCTCGACTCCGTATATGAAGAAGGGGTTGATTGATCTTCTTCGAGAGTATTCAGATGTGTTTGCTTGGTCCTATCAAGACATGCCTGGTTTGGATTCTGAGATTGTGGAGCATAAATTGCCGTTGAAACCAGAATGCCCGCCAGTCAAGCAGAAGTTGAGAAGAACGCATCTTGATATGGCAGTTAAGATCAAAGAAGAAGTGCAGAAGCAGATTGATGTCGGTTTCCTTGTGATCGTTGAATATCCGTAATGGGTGGCCAATATTGTGCCTATGCCAAAGAAAGATTGAAAAGTCCGCATGTGTGTCGATTACAGAGATTTGAATAAAGCCAGTCCGAAAGATGATTTCCCTCTGCCGCACATTGATATGCTGGTAGACAATACTGCTAAATTCAAAGTCTTTTCATTTATGGATGGATTTTCCGGATATAATCATATCAAGATGGAACCCGAAGATATGGAGAAGACCACATTCATTACATCTTGGGGAACATTCTGTTATAGAGTGATGCCTTTCGGTTTGAAGAATGCTGGTGCAACTTACCAAAGAGCAATGACTACTTTTTTTCATGATATGATGCATAAAGAGATTGAAGTTTATGTCAATGACATGATTGCTAAATTAATTGATAAAGAGGAACACGTTGAACATTTGTTGAAGCTATTCCAGAGTTTGAGGAAGTATAAACTCCACTTGAATCCCAATAAGTGTACCTTTGGTGTTTGTTCTTGTAAGTTGTTGGGCTTTATTGTCAGCTAGAAGGGTATTGAAGTTGATCATGCCAAGGTCAAAGCAATACAAGAGATGCATACGCCCAAAACTGAGAAGCAAGTCATAGGGTTTCTCGGCCGCTTGAATTATATCTCAAGATTAATTTCACACATGACTGCCACATGTGCACTTATATTCAAGCTTCTTCGGAAAGATCAGTCTTGTGATTGGACCGAAGACTGCCAGAAAGCTTTTGATAGTATCAAAGAGTATCTGCTTGAACCTCCGATCTTGTCTCTACCTGTTGAAGGAAGACTGTTGATCATGTATTTGACTGTGATTGAAGATAGTATGGGTTGTGTTCTTGGTCAGCAAGATGAAATTGGAAAGAAAGAATTTTCAATTTACTACCTCAGTAAGAAGTTCACAGACTATGAGGCTCAGTATTCTATGCTAGAGAAGACTTGTTGCGCATTGGCTTGGGCTGCTAAGCGTCTGCGTTAGTACATGTTGAATCATACTACTTGGTTGATGTAGCACCTCAAATTTGCACCTACCATTTTGTACATACATTTTCATTTTAGGTCATTAACATTACATTGTCCACTGCATAGCATTGCATTGTCCATTGCCCAAGTGCAAGTCATCAGTCAAGACTGGTCAGGAGATCTAGTTGTGCAAGCAAGCAAGTGCATTTCCTATTGAAGCAAAGCCCTAGGATTGGTTCATCAAGTTCATATGATCTAGGGATCATTTTGGAGTGGTTTGGCCAAGGATTGGATGATCAAAGCTCAACAGTCAAGCTGAATTTCATCTGAAACCCTAGAAAGTCAACTGTGGTCAACTATGCCTAAAATCATGGATTTAAAGGTGGGAGATGGTTAGAGAGGCCTTATTCATGTCCATACAAGTCTCATTTGACATTACAAAGATCAATATTGAAGAATTTGAGGTCAGATGAAAAGTTTCCAAAAATAGTAAGTGACCTGTAATTGGAAATTGCCAAAAATAGAAAGGTTTTCTCCTCAAGTTTACATCACCAAGAAAGCGTCAAATGAAATTTTGTCCAACATGAAAGTTGAAGATCTTGTTCTCCCATTTCCAAAAAGTCCAAGAACATGAATTTCTCATGTATGGTTGGAAAGTTATGGATCAATCTTTGCCAAGTCAATTAGAACTTCAAACATGCATAACTTTTGAACCAAAAGGCCAAATGGAGTGGTTCTTTTTTGCACATTCATGTCTTAACATGCACTATCCAAATCATGCATCACAAGTCATGCATCCTCATCACATAATTATTTGATTTTTCACTTGATTTTTTGGATGGAATTTTCAAATCTTAAAATAATGCATTGTTTACACTTGGCAACATTTCCATTGGCTTATAAACAGAGTTTTGAGTGGATTTAGGCCCAATTTCGTGTACTGTAGCATGCACTCCATGCACATGAGGTGAATTAGCAATTTGCACATAAACACTCATTTCACTAATTACCAAGGCATTTGGCTAATTGTGATTAGCATTTTCATTAACCCATGGTATATAAGGCTAATGCTAACAGAAAATGCAATTAACATTCATTCATCTCAGATCTAGATTGAAAATTGCAAATTCTTTCAACTTTTTCTCTCCATTGTTCTGCGAATTTCTTCACAATCCTCTGCTATTTCTCCATTGGTTCATCATCTGCAAGTGTTGTTGGAGCTTCTGCAAGCAAGAATTCATCTATTTCGAGCAGAACTTGGAACTGTTACATCAAGCTCCATCAATGGCAGTTGCATTTTTGAGCTACATCAAGCATCATTGAGCATTGGATCTTCACTCATTCATCTCCTGGAGCATCAAAGAAGTTCTATTTGCATACTACAAGGCCAAACAACCACGATCCCAGATCTGCATCTTCATAGAGGTTGGAGTTCGTTTCACTTAAGTGGCGCCCCATTTGAATTCGCCAGCGATTCGATACCTGGCTGGAACATTTTCAACATCAGCCTTGGCATTTTTCTTCATTAAGCTTCACATGTTCACATGCCTTCATTCATCATTTTTTATTTTTTCATGCCATTCCAAAATTCATAACTCTCAAACTATTTGTCCAATTGATGTGAGATTTTTTGTGCCATGATCCTTGCCATGTCTACTATTTTATGATGATTTTTACAAAAATTGTGCAGGTGTGTTTTTTCATTTTGGCTAGGGAATGTTCATACATGTCATTTCTTGCACCTTGCTCACTATTTTGATTGTGAAATTCTGATGCTTAATCCAATGGAGCTGAAATTTTATATGTGTAAACTAGACACCTTGAGGAGCATTTTGGTATAGCGTTTGTGATTTTTGCATGCCTGGTTTGTGAGATATCATCTGATCATTGGAGGTGTGACAATTTGTGTCACACCATTTCTTGTCCAATTTGTGGATTTTTGTTACCATGCCATATTAACTTGAAATGACCTGAATTTTTTCATGTTGACTCTTATGGAGGTTAAGTTTGGATGTGAATTTTTGTGGATTTTTTGAGTGCATTTCCGATTTGTTTGAGAATTTCTTTTCTGTTTGACCAATTGTGGTCTTTTTGTAAGTCATGATCTTATATGATTTGTGAAATTCTTGTTGCTTATTGGATGGACCTGAAATTTTACACATGTATTCTAGAAATCTTGAAGTGTGCCATGGCTTTAGTTTGATGTCCATATCATGTTTGGTTTCTGTTTTATGCTTGCTTGAATTTGATGCATGATTTGATGCCTTGTATGAGCTTGTTTGAACATGCTTTGACTTGATGATTTTAATTGACTTGCTTCCCTTAGTCCAAATGACTTGAAATTTGGTGTGATGATCATGTTATGAGTTCTGTTTATCCATGATTTTTGTTGAGATTTATTGAAATGCTTTTGAGTTGATGTGGATTGAATCTTTCTGTTTGGTTCTATGAGCTTCAAATTGCATGCTTTGCACTAAATGCTTTGTGAAATGATATTGGTGAATGATATGAATGTGAGACCACTTGGATTTGTTTCTTATTTGATTGAACTTGATTCTTAATAATTTTCATGTTCTGTTTTGGTTTATTGCTCCCCTTTTGACCCTAGGTCTTGTCCTAGTGGTTAGTGCTTAATGTTTGAGCTTTGTTTCAGGTCAAAGAGCACAATTGCTTATACTTGATGATGTGCACTCAATTGGAGTTGGTCTATTGCTTGTTTAAAACTAACCTTGAGTTTGTTTTGTAGGCTTTGAGACTTGTACACCTTTGTGCATTGCCTTGCTTGATTGTTGATTGACTGTGTACAGTTAACTGTTGACCATTGTCTGTTTGACTTCTGTTTGAGTTGAGTATTGATTATGTTGGATTGTTTTCAGGTACCTTAGTTGCTATAGTTCCTTTGTGAACTTGCTTGTGCTTTGCTTGCTAGCTTGAGCATTGAGGTATAATGTCTCTAACTTCATGTAGTCTGGAAGACCTGGCCTGTTACTTGGCCAGGCACCTGTCTGAAGTCCTCCTTAAGAGGCAATGCTTGTGCTTGTTTATTTTTGTCCCCAAGCAGGAAAAGACCTTTGATAAGGCAATTGGCAGATACAAGAGATGTGCAATCCATCTCCTGCTATTCAGTTGAGTCATCCCTTTGCTCACACAACTGGTGTTGATGCATTGTGGACATTAACCCAAGATCCTTGTACAGTTGTACAGTTGAGTCAGTGTCATAAGTGTAGAAGGGTTCCCACTTTCTGAACCCACACTTCTTTTGTCTAAAGCTCTCCCAGGCCAGGGATAAGAGCTGCGAGGCACACCCCTCACTCACCTTTCATCTGCTTCACCCTAACTCTCAATGTTAGGGTTAAGAGCTAACATCACCCCGATACAGTTGGCTTGCTCTGCAGCCTAACCCTTGTTTGAGCCCCACTTTGTGTGTATATAGTGTGTGCCATTTGTGATTATTTGCTTTGCTTTGCCTGTGCTTTAGGATAGTTTGCTCCCTGTGCAAGTTAGATAGCAACCTTGACTTAGGGATGATTTGCATGATAACATCTAGGCTCGAGTTAGTCTCCCTAGTTGTGTCTCCCTCTGTTATCTGGTTAGGCTAGTCCTGTGTCCCTGCGTAGGGGAACTACGTCGCCCTGATCCTCATACCAGAGATGGCGTGGGCTAGCCGCGAGAGTGCAACCTCCGATGTTGGAGAGAGAGCTGACTGATATGTTCATCGGGACTTTGCAGGGTGTGTTCATGGACCGCATGGGGAGTTGCCCGTTCAGTAGCTTTTCTGATGTTGTTGTCTGTGGAGAGAGAACTGAGAGTCTTATCAAAGCAGGAAAGATTCAAGATCCTGGCTCTTCAGGTTCTCCGAGTTCTAAGAAGACATACTCTGGGGCACCCAAAAGGGGAGAGAGTGAAACGAATGTTGTGCACCGTCGGAAGAGTGTGAACAGAGGACAGTATCGTCAGGCTGCTGCTGTGACTATTCCAGCTACTCAACCCCAACAGCAGAGAAGGCCAACTCAGCAATATCAGCATCAACAACCTCGTCCTCAGCAGCAGGCTTACCAGCCTCACAATGGTAATCAAGCCAGTACAAGTAATGAGAGGAAAAAGATCATTTTTGATCCAATCCCTATGTCCTACACAGAGTTGTATCCCTCTTTGATAGAGCGGAACTTGATTACTCCCAGAGACCCGCCGGCTATACCCGTCAACCCTCGGTGGTGGTATAGGCCTGATCAGCATTGTGTGTATCATTCGGGTGCTCCTGGTCACGATGTGGAAAGCTGTTTTCAGTTGAAGAATAAGGTGCAGGACCTTATCAGATTAGGAATTCTGAGCTTCGAGGACTTAGGTCCCAGGGTTAATCAAGCTTGAAGATAAGAAGTCCCGGGCTGGCGTTGACTTGTCTTCTGAGATCTTCAACAAAGAGGGTTGTTCAAAAACAGAAGTTGCTGGTGCAAAGGATTCTGACACTTGTCATCCCTGGTGGGATCTATCGCAATTGGGTCACTGTGGGCGTTCCTACAGTTGTTCATAAGTCAGAGGAATAATCACTTTGTTTAAAAACCCTACTCCCATGCCAAAAGGAGAAGTGATTACATTGTTGGCAACATTTTGTGCAATGATATTTTCACTCAAATAAAGCATTTTTAAACATTTGTTTTTCCATTTGTTTTCCCTTTTTGCTTTTACATGAAATTGGTGATCACAAAAAACCCTAAAAACAAGAATAAAAACAATCTTTTCATCTGCATAACGATTGTCTTGTTTGATTTCCAAAGAGCTTTTCATATCAAAATCATTATGCAGGTTGTTTCTTAAACCCATTGAACATAATGATCTGACGTCATCTCCCAATTTTGAATTCCCTGTATTCGAAGCAGAAGAAGATGATGTTGAAGGGATTCCTGACGAGATTTCCCGACTTCTTGAGCAAGAAAAGAAGATCACTCAACTGCATCTCGAGAATCAGCAGAACAGCCAACTGGGGCATTAACAAAAAAGAAAAAATAGAAAGAGGAGGGTGCAAAATCAAAAGAAATCAAAAGAAATAAAAAAAAAAGAAGAAGAACAAAGAGAAAGAAAAAAGAAAGAAAGAAACAAAAGAAAAAGCACCCTCAAAGTCCCAAGTTGACTGATGCTGAATAGATTCAGAGTCGTTACGACCAAGTGAATCCGATCGAAAAGAAGAGATTAACTGCCATGTGGCATGGTCAGTTATATCAGCAGAGAGTGAAGAAAGCATTCGATAAGAAGGTCAAGCCTCGTGTATTCCGAGAAGGTGACCTTGTGCTCAAGAAAGTCTTGTCTTTCGTGCCCGATTCCAGGGGCAAGTGAACCCCAAGCTATGAATGTCCATATGTTGTCAAGAACGCCTTTTCAGGCAGTGCTTTGACACTTACAACAATGGATGGAGAAGTTCACTCGTCCTGTGAATCCAGATGCAGTCAAGAAATACTTCGCCTAAAACAAAACAAAAAAGCAGAATAGCTCGCTAAGTCGAACACCCCAAAGGGCGACTTAGGCAAAAAGGAGCGTCTCGGTGGATTGAGAACCCGAAAGGGCGATCCAGGCAAAAGTTAGAGACATTGAGAAAAAAAGAGATTTTGCATCCCGCTAGATTGAGCACCTCACACTGGGGCAATCTAGGCAAAAATTAGGGATTTGGCAAGTAATTGCATCCTGACAAGACCGTGTTCTACATCTGTCATCCGCCAGGAATTCTCGATTCATCGTCGACTGAAGCTCCGGATACATCGAAAATTCGGAATGGTAGAGGAAAGGTCATTATGTTCAATGTAGCCCTCTCCAATATATATCACCGATTTCAAACTTGTACAGATCTATGGAGTCTCGCCCTTTGCAGACTACCATTCCATCACATCAATTTGAGCTTTTATCCAATTGTTTGCACTCTTCTTTGCTTCAACTCAACAAATGTTTTGCATGTTTAATTGATAAAGTATCATTGTTTTCAAAATAAACAAATTTTTCACAAAATTGTTCTTAAACAAAGTGAACATTCACCATGATGGAAGGATACTTAGGAGATCCGCAGTGCTCTCCCAAGGGTGGTATGATTACCAACAGGTAAGACATTTGTTCATATCTCGAGCATAATTGTATCTTTTTCCTGAAGAACCTCTTATGGTTTCTCCTCAGCGAGGTTGCTCAGTGCAGTGTTGGTTGAAGTTGTTCATCTTCATGTCCCCGGCAGTGCAACATTCTTCCTCCAAGTCCCTGTTAGCCCTATTGTGGTGCGTCCCCAGTAGAGTGTTGTTTGAACCCTATTGTGGGGCCTCCCCAACAAGGTTGCTGTTGAAATACTTTTGTGGGGCAGTTCCCCAAGCAGAGTGTTTACTGAAGACTTCAACTTTCGTCTCTCCAGCAGAGCAGTCTTCTCCTCTCCCCGGCATGGGTGCTTGTCTTTGGAAGATTCGGTACTTGGTGGATTGATATCCCAGTAATCCGACATTCCCTCGGATAGATTCCTCCGCAGAGTTGTTAGCATGATGAGCTTTATCAATGCCTATCTATCTTCATCAGAGATCTGGTTGCTTCTTGGTATTTCTGATCCCCAACACGAGTTGTGGTTGTGGTGTGTCTGCCGGTATATTGAACTCTTCTCTCCGGTTGTGACTGACGATCCCTCCGGAAGCCTCTTGTGGCCTTCCTCTTCTGTAGGATGACGTTCTCCCCTGATATCCCAGTCTCCAGCAGATGTTCTTGGCTCTCTGGTGATTTTGGCCTTCCCTCTGGAAGAGTAGCACCGGATGGTTGATTCCTGGACCTATGTGTGCTAGCATGTTTGTTTGTCAGCATTCATCATACATTCCTCATGCATAATGCATACATGCATAATCATAACATTCAGGTACTCATGGGGGATCTGTTGCCATGTATCTGTTGATGGTTGTCTCCTACTAATTGGTGATACAAATCTCCCCAGTAGATTCTCCCTAGCAGATGTGGGTGTGTCTGATCTCTCCATATAGAGTTGACCCCTTAAGCAGAAAGTGTCTGTCATTTCCTTCTGCGCTCCCCACTGAGTTATATCCTCGTGGATGAAGGTTATTTCTATTCCCTCCCCACACATAATGGGATGGGTTTTCCCTATTGAGTTCTTTCCTCATTAGGATGAGTCTTGATTCAGTATGCCTTTTTGGATCGATCCTAAACTGGCTTCCTTGTGGCTGTCTCTTGTGCTTCCATGTGGTATAAATGAATAGTTGCTCACCAACCGACACTCATTCATCTTATCCTCAGGGGAATTTGTTGGCTTCTACCTACTAACCGGTAGATGTGAATCCTCTGTTCTCCCCTTGGTGGAGTCAACCCTTGTGCTCATCCTAGTCGATGACGGTTACTTTTCAGTGGTTTTCTGCCTACGAACCGGTAGATGTAATCCCCTCTTTGTGGTTATCATTATCCAGTTTCGGTATTGATATTCCTTTCACCTTTCGGATATTTGCTCCGAGTAAGCAACTTTATCCCCGGCGGGTCTTCCCCTTTCTTTTGATTGGTCATCTTTGCATACCTAGTCTCGGTATCCCGATGTCTTTCTTTGTCGGTCGATTTACCCATTTAACAACCTCCACCCGGTTATGGATAATCTTCCTTGCGAGTATGTTATCTACGTTTTGACGGCTATAGATAATATATCTCATGCGCTCTTGGGTCGAAGTCGTCCTCCCCAGTTGAGTAAGATTCGTATTCCTTGTGGAATCGAATGTCCATCCTTTAACAAGTTTGCTTTCGCTCTCTTCAGGATGATGTCGGTCGATCTATCCATTTAACAACCTCCACCCGGTTATGGATAATCTTCCTTGCGAGTATGTTATCTACGTTTCGACGGCTATAGATAATATATCTCATGCGCTCTTGGGTCGAAGTCGTCCTCCCCAGTTGAGTAAGATTCGTATTCCTTGTGGAATCGAATGTCCATCCTTTAACAAGTTTGCTTTCGCTCTCTTCGGGATGATGTCGGTTGGTTTATCCATTTAACAACCTCAACCCGGTTATGGATAATCTTCCTTGCGAGTGTATTATCTACGTTTTGACGGCTATAGATAATATATCTCATGCGCTCTTGGGTCGAGGTCGTCCTCCCCAGTTGAGTAAGATTCGTATTCCTTGTGGAATCGAATGTCCATCCTTTAACAAGTTTGCTTTCGCTCTTTTCAGGATGATGTTGGTCGATTTATCCATTTAACAACTAACCCGGTTATGGATAATCTTCCATGCGAGTGTATTATCTACGTTTTGACGGCTATAGATAATATATCTCATGCACTCTTTGGTCAATCTTTTGATTGTTTTCTCCAGCAGAGTAAGATTCGTATTCCTTGTGGAATCGAATGTCCATCCTCTAACAAGATCGCTTTTTTAGCCCTCTTCAGGATGATGAGTGTTTTGGAACACAAACTAATTCACGCTTTGGTCGGTCGCCTGTTTCATGCCTACAACCCGGTATCCTTGGTGTTCCTTCCTGTCTGCTCTCTGTTGTGACCTTGATCCCCAGTAGAGTTACCTCTCCGTTGGTTTCGATAAACGTCGAGTTTTTCCTGGTCGTCCCCAGTAGGGTTACCTCTCCGTTGGTTTCGATAAACGTTGAGTTTTTCCCAATCGTCCGTTGATGATTGGCTGCGTTCATTTTTCCCCACAGAGTTACCTCTCCGTTGGTTTTGGTAAACGTTGAGTTTTTCTCAGTCGTCCGTTGACGTCTGAAACTATACCCTATTCCCCAGTCATTCGTTAATGTCTGGTTGATTCCCAGCCAGAATCCCCAGTAGAGTCGTCGATGGACGTCCTATTCGGTTTCCGGTTGTTGTCCCCCTTCCTTAGTGAAGTGGATTCTCCTTCTCCGTTGGTGTCGATAAACGTCGAGCTTCTCCCTTTCGTCCGTTGATGTATGGTTGTATCTTCCCATTCATCCGTTGATGTTTGGTCACCTCTCCGTTGGTTTTGGTAAACGTTGAGTTTTTCCCACTACGTCCGTTGACGTATGGTTGTATCTCTCCCAGTCATCGGTAAATGTTTGATAATTCCTCAGCTAGAGATCCCCAGGAGTCGTCGGTAAACGTCTTGTCTGATTCCAACTGCAAATATCTTTTTCCTCCTCAGGTGGAGACGCCATCGGTAAATGGCCCCGTTTGCTTCGATATCGGTAAATATCGAATGCCCAGTTTAGCCGCCATCTGTAAATGGCCCCGCTTTCTTCGATATCGGTAAATATCGAATCCTCAAGTTGATATCGGTAAATATCAAGTTGCTTTGAAAGCCACCTTCGGTAAATGGTCTTGATTCCCTTTAATATCAAATTCTCAGTTGAAGCCCCCATCGGTAAATGGTCCTGCTTCTTTTATCAAGGTGTTTCCCAGCCGCCATCGGTAAATGGTCTCGCTGAAGTTGATATCGGTAAATATCAAGTTTCCAGTATTTAGCCATCGGTAATTGGTTTTGCTTTCCTGAAGTTGTCATGCAGCCGTCATCGGTAAATGACTTGGCTTTTCTTGTATCATATCCCGCAGGGTGCAAATTTCTACGGTTCTTTGGTATTCAATCCCTGTGTACCTTGAAAGTCTGACAGCCGTTGCTCTCATCCGTTCAGGTTCCCAGCTGATTGAATAGGGGCAGCTGTACCACCTCAAATTTGCACCTACCATTTTGTACATACATTTTCATTTTAGGTCATTAACATTACATTGTCCACTGCATAGCATTGCATTATCCATTGCCCAAGTGCAAGTCATCAGTCAAGACTGGTCAGGAGATCCAGTTGTGCAAGCAAGCAAGTGCATTTCCTATTGAAGCAAAGCCCTAGGATTGGTTCATCAAGTTCATATGATCTAGGGATCATTTTGGAGTGGTTTGGCCAAGGATTGGATGATCAAAGCTCAACAGTCAAGCTGAATTTCATCTGAAACCCTAGAAAGTCAACTGTGGTCAACTATGCCTGAAATCATGGATTTGAATGTGGGAGATGGTTAGAGAGGCCTTATTCATGTCCATACAAGTCTCATTTGACATTAGAAAGATCAATATTGAAGAATTTGAGGTCAGATGAAAAGTTTCCAAAAATAGTAAGTGACCTGTAATTGGAAATTGTCAAAAATAGAAAGGTTTTCTCCTCAAGTTTACATCATCAAGAAAGCTTCAAATGAAATTTTGTCCAACATGAAAGTTGAAGATCTTGTTCTCCCATTTCCAAAAAGTCCAAGAACATGAATTTCTCATGTATGGTTGGAAAGTTATGGATCAATCTTTGCCAAGTCAATTAGAACTTCAAACATGCATAACTTTTGAACTAAAAGGCCAAATGGAGTGGTTCTTTTTTGCACATTCATGTCTTAACATGCACTATCCAAATCATGCATCACAAGTCATGCATCCTCATCACATAATTATGTGATTTTTCACTTGATTTTTTGGATGGAATTTTCAAATCTTAAAATAATGCATTGTTTACACTTGGCAACATTTCCATTGGCTTACAAACAGAGCTTTGAGTGGATTTAGGCCTAATTTCGTGTACTGTAGCATGCACTCCATGCACATGAGGTGAATTAGCAATTTGCACATAAACACTCATTTCACTAATTACCAAGGCATTTGGCTAATTGTGATTAGCATTTTCATTAACCCATGGTATATAAGGCTAATGCTAACAGAAAATGCAATTAACATTCATTCATCTCAGATCTAGATTGAAAATTGCAAATTCTTTCAACTTTTTCTCTCCATTGTTCTGCGAATTTCTTCACAATCCTCTGCTATTTCTCCATTGGTTCATCATCTGCAAGTGTTGTTGGAGCTTCTGCAAGCAAGAATTCATCTATTTCGAGCAGAACTTGGAACTGTTACATCAAGCTCCATCAATGGCAGTTGCATTTTTGAGCTACATCAAGCATCATTGAGCATTGGATCTTCACTCATTCATCTCCTAGAGCATCAAAGAAGTTCTATTTGCATACTACAAGGCCAAACAACCACGATTCCAGATCTGCATCTTCATAGAGGTTGGAATTCGATACTATTGATTCATGAAATTGTGCTATGTGTTTGATAGATTTTTCCATGTGGAGCATGCTGAACTTTATATTTTTGAATTTCATCAAGAATTGAGAAAGATATGTGGATTTCAATTTTGATGTGCAAAACTTTCCTTGCTCGATTTGTTTGATATGATTAGAATCAGGTTAAATTAATGATGTATTGTTGATGAGTGATGAAAGGTGGTTCGAATGATGTATATTTCATAAATTTCTGGAATGGTTGGATCTTGATGATGAACAGCGTATGAAGATGATGATGAACATTAGGGTTTCCTTCCCAGAATATGTGTTTGATCCATTCTAGCCTAGCCTGCATGCGTTTGGATGTTAGAGGCCATGTAGTGGTCCACCTGTGCATACCGTGTCACTTTGATTGGCCTATATTCGTTCTCATTGCCAACTGGACTTAAGTGAAACGCATCGTTTCACTTAAGTGGCGCCCCATTTGAATTCTCCAGCGGTTCGATACCTGGCTGGAACATTTTCAACATCAGCTTTGGCATTTTTCTTCATTAAGCTTCACATGTTCACATGCCTTCATTCATCATTTTTTATTTTTTCATGCCATTCCAAAATTCATAACTCTCAAACTATTTGTCCAATTGATGTGAGATTTTTTGTGCCATGATCCTTGCCATGTCTACTATTTTATGATGATTTTTGCAAAAATTGTGCACGTGTGTTTTTTCATTTTGGCTAGGGAATGTTCATACATGTCATTTCTTGCACCTTGCTCACTATTTTGATTGTGAAATTCTGATGCTTAATCCAATGGAGCTGAAATTTTATATGTGTAAACTAGACACCTTGAAGAGCATTTTGGTATAGCGTTTGTGATTTTTTCATGCCTGGTTTGTGAGATATCATCTGATCATTGGAGGTGTGACAATTTGTGTCACACCATTTCTTGTCCAATTTGTGGATTTTTGTTACCATGCCATATTAACTTGAAATGACCTGAATTTTTTCATGTTGACTCTTATGGAGGTTTAGTTTGGATGTGAATTTTTGTGGATTTTTTGAGTGCATTTCCGATTTGTTTGAGAATCTCTTTTCTGTTTGACCAAATGTGGACTTTTTGTAAGTCATGAACTTATATGATTTGTGAAATTCTTGTTGCTTATTGGATGGACCTGAAATTTTACACATGTATTCTAGACATCTTGAAGTGTGCCATGGCTTTAGTTTGATGTCCATATCATGTTTGGTTTCTGTTTTATGCTTGCTTGAAGTTGATGCATGATTTGATGCCTTGTATGAGCTTGTTTGAACATGCTTTGACTTGATGATTTTAATTGACTTACTTCCCTTGGTCCAAATGACTTGAAATTTGGTGTGATGATCATGTTATGAGTTCTGTTTAGCCATGATTTTTGTTGAGATTTATTGAAATGTTTTTGAGTTGATGTGGATTGAATCTTTCTGTTTGGTTCTATGAGCTTCAAATTGCATGCTTTGCACTAAATGCTTTGTGAAATGATATTGGTGAATGATATGAATGTGAGACCACTTGGATTTGTTTCTTATTTGATTGAACTTGATTCTTGATAATTTTCATGTTCTGTTTTGGTTTATTGATCCCCTTTTGACCCTAGGCCTTGTCCTAGTGGTTAGTGCTTAATGTTTGAGCTTTGTTTCAGGTCAAAGAGCACAATTGCTTATACTTGATGATGTGCACTCAATTGGAGTTGGTCTATTGCTTGTTTAAAACTAACCTTGAGTTTGTTTTGTAGGCTTTGAGACTTGTACACCTTTGTGCATTGCCTTGCTTGATTGTTGATTGACTGTGTACAGTTAACTGTTGACCATTGTCTGTTTGACTTCTGTTTGAGTTGAGTATTGATTATGTTGGATTGTTTTCAGGTACCTTAGTTGCTATAGTTCCTTTGTGAACTTGCTTGTGCTTTGCTTGCTAGCTTGAGCATTGAGGTATAATGTCTCTAACTTCATGTAGTCTGGAAGACCTGGCCTGTTACTTGGCCAGGCACCTGTCTGAAGTCCTCCTTAAGAGGCAATGCTTGTGCTTGTTTATTTTTGTCCCTAAGCAGGAAAAGACCTTTGATAAGGCAATTGGCAGATATAAGAGATGTGCAATCCATCTCCTGCTATTCAGTTGAGTCATCCCTTTGCTCACACAACTGGTGTTAATGCATTGTGGACATTAACCCAAGATCCTTGTACAGTTGTACAGTTGAGTCAGTGTCATAAGTGTAGAAGGGTTCCCACTTTCTGAACCCACACTTCTTTTGTCTAAAGCTCTCCCAGGCCAGGGATAAGAGCTGCGAGGCACACCCCTCACTCACCTTTCATCTGCTTCACCCTAACTCTCAATGTTAGGGTTAAGAGCTAACATCACCCCAATACAGTTGGCTTGCTCTGCAGCCTAACCCTTGTTTGAGCCCCACTTTGTGTGTATATAGTGTGTGCCATTTGTGATTGTTTGCTTTGCTTTGCCTGTGCTTTAGGATAGTTTGCTCCCTGTGCAAGTTAGATAGCAACCTTGACTTAGGGATGATTTGCATGATAACATCTAGGCTCGAGTTAGTCTCCCTAGTTGTGTCTCCCTCTGTTATCTGGTTAGGCTAGTCCTGTGTCCCTGCGTAGGGGAACTACGTCGCCCTGATCCTCATACCAGATGAGGTACGTAGGCAGGAGATGAGCTGATCTCTCTGGGCGCCCTTTTGTTTTGTCTTTATGTGTGTTAGGAGATGGATGTAAGCCCAGCAATTGGCATTCCGTATCCTCTTGTTGTGTGCTTGGAGTCCGATGTAAGCCCAGCGATTGGCATTTGGTTTCCAGTGTACGTGTGTTTGGTTCGGAGTCTGATGTAAGTCCAGCAATTGGCATTCGGATTCCATGTTTGCCTGTGTCTGTTGTGTTTGGTGTGCGTGAGCCGAGCTACGGATGCTCTGATTCTTCTTAGTCCAAGAAGATACGTATGCATAGGATGCGACATCCTAGCGAGCATGTTTTCCCCCCGTCCGAACTACTTCGACTCTGATGTCTATGCCTGATAGACTAAGTAGGCCCAGGATGCGATATCCTGCCGAGTCAGTTTCGTTTGTTTTCTTGTGTCTCTTTCAGCCAGTGTTTGTTTGTTTGTGAGCAGTGTTTTAGCAACCATTTTCCTTCCTTTTGTGCGTGGATCCCGTCGAGTACGACAGATGCGTAGGGGTGCTAATACCTTCCCTTCGCATAACCGACTCCTGATCCCATTCTCTTTGGTCGCGAGACCATGTCTTTTCCAGGTTTACTTCGAGCGTTTCCTTTCCCTCTTTTGGGATAAATAACGCACGGTGGCGGCTCTGTTGTTCTTGTTTCCCGCCGGTTTTTCGCGTAATGCGACAGTTGATATCCAAAATGGATCCAATCAAGTATATATTTGAGAAGCCTACTTTAACTGGGAGAATTACCCGTTGGCATATGTTGTTATCAGAGTATGATATTGAATACCGATCTCATAAAGCGATCAAAGGTAGTATCTTGGCTGACCATTTGGCTCACCAACCAATTGAAGATTACCAGTCAGTGCAGTATGACTTTCCGGATGAAGAGATCTTGTACCTGAAAATGAAAGATTGTGATAAACCATTTCTTGAAGAAGGGCCAGAACCTGGTTCCCGTCGGGGCATGACATTTGATGGAGTTGTTAATCAATATGGTAATGGCATTAGGGCGGTGATTATTACTCCTCAAGGCACGCATTTTCCATTTACAACTAGATTGACTTTCAAGTGTACAAATAACATTGCAGAATACGACGCTTGCATTAGGGGGCTCGAAGAGGACATTGATCTCAGAATCAAGCATTTAGATGTCTTTGGAGATTCAACTTTGGTTGTGAATCAGATCAAAGGTGAATGGGAGACGAATCAACCCTGTTTGATACCATATAGAGATTATGCGAGGAGGATTTCAACTTTCTTTACAAAATTTGAGTTTCATCATATCCCTCGAGATGAAAACTAGATGGCAGATGCTCTTACAACGTTGGCATCAATGGTTGTAGTGAAGTATTGGAATGAGGTTCCCAATTTGACTGTGATGCGTCTTGATAGGCCAACTCATGTGTTTGCTGTTGAAAAGATCGAAGACGAAAATCCGTGGTATTACGACATCAAGTGTTTCCTCCAAAGTCATATCTACTCGTCTGGGGCATCTTTGAAAGATAAGAAGACTTTGAGAAGATTATCCGGCAATTTCTACATGAATGGTGATGTATTGTACAAGAGAAACTTCGATATGGTTTTGCTCAGATGCGTGGATAGACACGAAGCAGACTTATTGATGACTGAAGTCCATGAAGGTTCCTTTGGTACTCATTCTAGTGGACATGCAATGGCAAAGAAGATGTTGCGAGCAGGTTACTATTGGCTAACAATGGAATCTAACTGTTGCAAGTTTGTGAAGAAATGCCACAAGTGTCAAATATATGAAGATAAGATTCATATTCCTCCGACACTGTTGAATGTTATTTCCTCCCCATGGCCCTTTTCCATGTGGGGAATTGATATGATTGGCATGATTGAGCCCAAAGTTTCGAATGGACATCGTTTCATCTTGGTGGCAATTGACTACTTCATAAAATGGAGTGAAGCGGCATCGTATGTGAATGTAACCAAGCAAGTTGTTGTAAGGTTTATCAAGAATTAGATTATATGTCGTTATGGTGTGCCAAGTAAGATCATTACTGATATGGTGGAAGCTTTTTGTAAAGACTTCAAAATTGCACATCATAATTCTTCTCCCTATAAACCCAAGATGAATGGGGTTGTGGAAGCTGCAAATAAGAACATCAATAAGATTATTCAGAAGATGGTTGTAAGGTATAAGGATTGGCATAAGATGCTCCCATTTGCTTTGCACGGGTATCGTACATCCATCCGCATTTCAACAGGGACAACCCCTTTCTCTCTTGTATATGATATGGAAGTAGTGATCCCCGTAGACGTTGAGATTCCATCATTACGTGTTCTCATGGAAGCCAAGTTGACTGAGGCTGAATGGTGTCGGACCAGATTTGATCAGTTGAATTTAATTGAAGAGAAGAGATTGACTGCTATATGTAATGGTCAGTTATATCAGCAAAGGATGAAGAAAGCTTTTGATAAGAAGGTCAGACCTCACGTGTTCCGAGAAGGTGATCTTGTGCTAAAAAATATTCTATCTTTCAAACTAGATTCTAGGGGAAAATGGACTCCTAATTATGAAGGCCCATATGTTGTTAAGAGAGCCTTTTCAGGCGACGCTTCGATTCTTACAACTATGGATGGTGAAGAGTTCACTCGTCCTGTGAAGGCAGATGCAGTCAAGAAATACTTTGCCTTAAAATAGAAGAACAACTCGCTAAGTTGAAAACCCGAAAGGGCGGCTTAGGCAAAAATGAGCGTCTCGGTGGATTGAAAACCCGAAAGGGTGTTCCAGGCAAACATTAGAGAAATAAAACAGAAAAGAATTTTCCCGGTAAGTTGAGTACCCCACCCTAGGGCAACTTATGCAAAAATTAGGGATTTTGGCAAGTAACTGCATTATGCCGATCTTCCAGTCTTGGAGAAACTTTTTTGAGCACAAGGGTTGACGTCGATTCATCATCCCCAATAGCAGCCAAAAGCACAGCGGATATCAAGAGTTGGCGGAAAGATTAGTGATCATTTGTATTCAATGTAACCCTTTTCCATGAAAATTACCATTTTCAACTTTGTAAAAATCTATGGAGTCTTGTCATTTATAGACTACCATTCTATTAAATAAAGTTGAACTTTTATCCATTTGTTTCCACTCTTATTTACTTCAGCCAAATAGTTTTAAATTTTATTATGATCATCTTTGAAATTAAAATTTTAAATCAAAATCTTTTTTCTTTAACATATAAAATCATGAATTTTAAGAGCAAGTAAAAAGAAATGTCAATAGCAATTCAAAAATAGCAAACCCTAAGTGTGGAGCATTGATGGTTCCCCCGAGCAGTTAACCCTCAGTTATCCCCAGCCAAGTTGGTCGATTCAGTTCCCATGCGGAGTGTTTGTCCCCAGTGGAGTTTATGCATAAGTTCCTAGCAGAATTGTTGATTACCCAACCAATTTTGATCTCCACCAGAGTGAGGAGGGTTTCCTCAGTGGTTTACATAGAACCATGGTTTCCCCATTAGTTGCCATCCGGCTCACCCCCAGTCATAGTTTCCTCCTGGTTTATGAGAAGCTATTTGCGTTTATCCTCTGTACGGTTGTCTCCCATTCCATATGGTATTGACTTAAAATCCTCTGCAGATTCGATAATGTCTTCTTTCCTCGGTAGATCTCCTTCTTCCCTGGCTAGGGTTGAGCCTGTGGGATGTTGATCTCTCTTTTCTCTAGCATTTGTCTCCCTCTTTTGTGGGTTGACCGAGGATTGTATCGATGATTCATTTTTGTGACACCTTTGTATCCTTTACGATCGTTTTGTCAGCATAATCATCATATATACATATACATATACATATACACTCATATAACCTCATAATTGCATATTCGTAACATTATTGATTCACTGTTTGAGATTCCCATTCTCTGTTATGGCGGTACTTTATCCCCATACAAGTTTGGTGTCTGTCCTCCTGTAGCGGTAAATTCATGATCATCAAGATATGGATAAACAAGACATCAATAAAACCAGAGTTGCCATCGCGCTTTTATTGTTTCCAAGGGAAAAGGGAAAAGCACGAACAAAACCCAAAAGTAAGAAGTTTTCAAATCAAAACTAATAAAATTTCATAGACTACAGGTAAGGGGGTTGGTTACACAAAGGGAAGCTGTTAGCACCCAAAATGTCCTAGGTACTCCTAGGGAGCCCTTTTTTGTGTGCATATGTATTTTGTACAAAGTGATGTTTACAAACAAATAGAATGAGGGGATGAGAAAATAATTCATTAATTATACTTTTGTGTTTGACAAGACCTTCGGACTTGTGCCTACGTACCAACATAAAAATGAGGGATCAAAACCTCGTAGTTCGTGATACAAATTTCAAAGTGGATGCATTGTTTTTAACAAAAATTTAAGTTTGAAATGCACAAAGGCCTAAAAATGGTTTGAATGAGTTAGTTCTTTTTGGCTTTTGAAAGTTTAGGTCAAGTATAATTAAGTTTATTTACAAGTTTGATTAAGAAAAGAAGTTTAAAAATGCAATGGCATAAGGCCAAAGTTTCTAGTTTGCAAAGTGGTCAAAGTTTAGAACAAAACTAGTTCAAGCAAAGAAGAATTTTTAAAATAAGGGAGAGATTTTGAAATTAAAGAAATGGGGAGGAGATGAAGAGACTAATACTATGTGTCACATTACACGAAAAACCGGCGGGAAAAGAAACAGAGCCGCCACCGTGCGTTATTTATCCCAAAAGAGGGAAAGGAAACGCTCGAAGTAAACCTGGAAAGGACATGGTCTTGCGACCAGAGATTGATAGGATCGGGAGTCGGTTATGCGAAGGGAAGGTATTAGCACCCCTACGCATCCGTCGTACTCGACGGGATCCACGCTCAAAAGAATAGAAGAAAGGTTGCTAGATAACTGCTCAAAACACTACACACACTAGAAGGAAACACAGATGAAAGACGAAAGAAACGGACTCGGGGAATGTGCTCGCTAGGATATCGCATCCTATGCATACGTATCTTCTTTAACCAGAGAAAGAATCAGAGCACTCGTAGCTCGGCTAACGCACGCCAAACAAAACACAAACAGGAAACCGACTGCCAATCGCTGGACTTACGTCAGACTCCGAACAAACAAACACAAACAGGAAACCGACTGCCAATCGCTGGACTTACGTCAGACTTCGAACAAACCAACACACACAGGAAACCGACTGCCAATCGCTGGACTTATGTCAGACTCCAAACACACACAAGGGGGTTGAAAAAGAAAAAGGGCGCCCGGAGAGATCTGCTCATCTCCTGCCTACGTACCTTATCTGGTATGAGGATCAGGGCGACGTAGTTTCCCTCAACAGGGAAAGAACTTCTATCCTAACCAGAGACTAGGGATATAACAGACTACTAGGGAGACTACGACTCGAGCCTAGAAGTTGTCATGCATACGATCCCTATGTTGAGGTCTCTAATCCTAACTTGCACAGGAAGCAAGCTATCCTAAACAACACATAATCAAACACAAGCACAAGAGAGCAAGCACACACACTATATGCAAACAAGTGGCTCATACAAGGCTAGGATTTAGTCAAGGGGTCAAATCAACCTCGACAAACAAGCCAACTAGAAAAGGGTGTTGTTAGCTCTTAACCCTAACATTGAGAGTTAGGGTGAAGCAGATGAAATGGGAATGAGGGTATGACCTCATAGCTCTTATCCCTGGCCTGGGAGAGCTTGAAACAATGAAAGTGTGGGAGTCCAGAATGTGGGACTCTACTCCACATGACTGACACAACAAGATTTTGGGGTTTTTATTCAAAGTGCATCAACACATGGTGTGAGCAGGATGAATGACTCAACTGAATAGCAGGGGATGGATTGCACATCCCTTTTATCTTCCAATGCCTCTTCACTTAGGAGGTCTTTGAATGTACAAGGCACAAAGATACACAACCACAAACATTGCCTCTTAAGGAGGGCTTCAGACAGGTGCCTGCCAAAGTAACATGATAGGTCTTCCAGACTACATGAAGATCAAGGATTATACCTAAGTGGTATGCCAACCACAAGCAAAGCAAAGCAAAGTTCAAATGAACTTAAAGCAACTTAGGTACCTGTGTAAACAACTAAACAAATCAGTACAGTAATCAGACAAACAGACAACAGTCAACAACAAACAGACAATCCCAATGTACAACAAATAAGCCATAAGGCAAACTCAAGTGAATTATCATCAACCTAAAAAATAACCAAATGTTAGCAATTAATAGCAAATATCAACATTCAAATGATGAAGTAACATCAACCATGGAGATTAGGTGCTTGGTCCTGAAATTCAAAGCTCACATGTAAGTACAAACCACTAGGTCAAAGCCTAGGATCAAAGGTGAAGAAAAAACTCAAAACAGGGGCTAATATTCAACACAATGCAACTTCAAACACATATTAACATGTCCTAAAAAGAACCAAAACAAAATCATCAAGCAAGGCCATTTCATGTGCAAGAGAAGTTGTCGCATCGCGCGAAAAAACCGGCGGGAAAAGAAAGAACAACAGAGCCGCCACCGTGCGTTATTTATCCCAAAAGAGGGAAAGGAAACGCTCAGAGTAAACCTGGAAAAGAACATGGTCTCGCGACCAAAGAGAATGGGTTCGGGAGTCGGTTATGCGAAGGGAAGGTATTAGCACCCCTACGCATCCGTAGTACTCTACGGGATCCACGCACAAAAGGAAGGAATATTGGTTGCTAAACACTGCTCAAATACTCACACACACTGGCTGAAAGAAACGCAAGAAACTGACTGAAACTGACTCGGCAGGATGTCGCATCCTGGGCCTACTTAGCCTATCAGGCATAGACATCAGAGTCGAAGTAGTTCGGACTGGGGAAACGACACATGCTCGCTAGGATGTCGCATCCTATGCATACGTATCTTCTTGGACGAGAGAAGAATCAGAGCATTCGTAGCTCGGCTGACACGCACACAAACCAACAAGACACAGGCAAACGTGGAGCCCGACTGCCAATCACTGGACTTATGTCAGCATCCGAACCAAAACGCACTCAAGAAGGCAAACATGGAGCCCAAATGCCAATCACTGGACTTACATTGACATCCGAACCTAAACAAACACAACAGAGAGATAGGGAGTCGGGGACTCAGCCTATAACTGTCAAGCACACACAAACAAGACAGACAGCAAATGCTAAGGAGTCAGGGACTCGAGCCTAGCAAAGGTCAAACAACACACTCGAAAAAGAAAAAGGGCGCCCGGAGAGATCAGCTCAATCTCCTGCCTACATACTTCATCTGGTGTGAAGATCAGGGCGATGTAGTTCCCCTACGCAGGGATAAGGATCTAGCCTAACCAGATAACAGAGGGAGACACAACTAGGGAGACTACGACTCGAGCCTAGATGTTATCATGCAAATCATCCCTAAGTTAAGGTTTCTAGCTAAATGGCACAAGGGCCAACCTATCCTAAGTATGGCTCACACAGGGAGCAAGCCACACACACTTAACTTGCACAGGAAGCAAGCCAAGCAAAACCTAACTTGCACAGGAAGCAAGTCTAAACTAATCCTAACTTGCACAGGAAGCAAGTCAAACAATCCTATCTTGCACGGGAAGCAAGTCAAACAATCCTATCTTGCACAGGAAGCAAGTCAAACAATCCTACAAGCACAGATAGCACACGCTATACACAAACAAGTGGCTCAAACAAGGGTTAGGTTTTAGTCAAGGGGTCATATCAACCTCGACAAACAAACCTCTGGAACTGGGTGAATGTTGCTCTTAACCTTGCCATTGAGGGGCTAAGGTGAAGCAGATGAAAGGTGAGTGAAGATGAGACTTCACAGCTCTTATCCCTGGCCTGGGAGAGCTCAAGACAAGAATGTGTGGGTTCAGAAAGTAGGAACCCTTCTACACATTAAGACTGACTCAACTGTACAATTGTACAAGATCTTGGGTTTGTATCTGAAATGCATCAACACAGTGGTGTGAGCAAAGCAGATGACACACTGAATAGTGGGGGATAGATTGCATATCCCTACCTTCCACCAATTGCCTCTTCACTTAGGAGGTCTTTGACCCTATGCAAGGACAAAGTTAAACAGTCACAAACATTGCCTCTTAAGGAGGACTTCAGACAGTTGCCTGGCCAAGTAACAGGCCAGGTCTTCCAGACTACATGAAGTAGAAGAGACATACCTCAATGCAAATTGCTTATACAAGCAAAGCAAAGCAAAAAGTTCACAAGGAACTAAGCAACTAAAGCACCTGAAACAGTCAAGCAGATGTTAGTATGCAACTTCAAACAAAACAAACAGAAACAAGCACCAACAGTCAATTAGGGGGCACAAGGATGTGCAAGGCACAAGGCTTAGGGCATGTGAGCCAAGCCACCTACAAAACAAATAGGTTAGACAATGATATTTAAGCAAGCTCAGTCAAAAGAATTGGTCTCAATGGCCATTTGATGGTCAACCTGAAAACACAAGCTCAAAGGTGAGTAACAGGACCACTAGGACAAGCCTAAGGTCAAAAGTGAATGAGAAAGTCAAGACAGCAAGGGGTAAGTATCCAAAATCATATTCAAACAATTAGGAAACAAAACCAATTGGGCTCACATCCATATCAATCACTAACATCGTTTCATGAACAGATTAGGTCAAAACATGGCAATCAGAAGCTCATAGAAGTCAACAGCAAGACTTAACTCAAAAGCAACCTTAAACATTTTCAAAAATCACCAAATAAATCATGAACAATCCTAACACATAGCATGGTAAGCATGTCAAATTTCATCCCATTTGGACAAGTGGAAGGCAGTCAATGAAAATCAGAAAGTCAAGGCCATTTTGAACATGCTCAATGAAGTCAACCAAGCATGCATCAACTTAGAAAAATCATAAGTCAAGAATGGTGTATGATAAATGAATGGGATCAAAACCATGGCAAAGATGAGGATGTCTAGTTATCTCATGTAAAATTTCATGTCCATCTAATAAAGTATGAGAATTTCACAAATGAAATGGGAACATGTGTCACACAAGGGCAACATTTGACTAGGCAGGGAAGAAAAATCTCAAACAAATGGAAAATGACACAAATAATTCCAAGAAAATTCACATGTAAACTAGACATATAAGAGTAGGTTCATGCAAAAAATCAGATCAATTGGAGGTCAAGAAGCATGGTAATGAAAATCATGAAGTTGGACATCAATGGTGTGACACAAATTGTCACACCCTAATTCAAAAAATCATAACTCACAAACCACAAATGATAAATGCACAAACTCTACACCAAAATCACCATGAGTGTGTCTATTTTAAGCACAAAAAATTTGGGAGCCATTGGATACATTCTCATCATTTCACAATTGATTTGGCAAAGTGTACAAAAATTGGTCACATGTCACAAACCCTAAGGCCATTTAAAAACCACTCATCCAAAAATTCTGGAAAAATAATGATAAAAAAGTAGAGATCATGATGAACACAACACAAAAAAATCCATGATTTTAGGATCAAAAATGAGCAAGTTATGATTTTTGGAAGATTGGTTATAAAATGTGAAATTAAAATGGAATAAAATGAGGCACGAATGGCAGTTTGGTAATATTTGGATCCACTTAATGATACGCTGCCGTTTTTGGGCCAAGGAGGAAATGTTTTAATTGGTGGGAGGAAGAAAAGTGGCATGCACGTGAAAATGAAACAGAAAAAATCTGGGAAAATATTTTGGAAGTTAGGGTTTCACTGTTCATCACCATCCCCAAATCATGATTTCACAAACTTGCCCAAAAATCAAAATTGAATATATGGAAATGATCAGCAAACAATGACAAGCATGAATCCCTCATTGATTTCCATTAAAACCTCAACATGCTCATGAATCGACCAAAAACAAAACTTGACATCAAACTTCACAACAATATATCTTCATGAATAAGCAGCCAATTCAAAAAAGTAAAAGCATTATGATGCTCAGCATGGATAGACCTACACTAAGCATGTATCAATTTGACAAAAGAGAGAGGTCGAAAATTTACCAAACTGAACAGGGCAATGTTGAATGTGATGCTGGAGATGCTTTTACAGCTTGACAGGTATCCAAATAGCTTCAAAGGGTCCAAGGCAAGCTGTTTGACACCTTACTTGAACTTGAATCAAGCTGGAAATGAAGATGGCCACTGAACTGGTTTTTGCTTGATTTTGAGAAAGGTTGTGTTTTTAATTTTCAAACAGTGAGCAATGGAGGTTTGAGACAGCTTCAATACACCCTATGGATCATGGCAAACTAATTTGCTAAGCTTGGAATGGCCTGAGAGTGAAAGTAGCTCTAAAAATGCAAATTTGACACAATGTGACAAGTTGAAAAGTGATTTTGAGTTCTTGATGTTTTCTGCAGGTTTTGAGGCTTTGGACACTTGCTATGTGATATTTGAGATGTGTTGGCAATGCTCTTTTGATCAACAAATGCTTAGAACAAGAGCTGTCATGTTTTGGCTATTTTGTGGCCTTTTGAATGAAATGTGAAAATGAGATTGGGAACACCATGGTTTATGCTGGCTTGTGGCTGCCCTTAGTGGTTCAAAAGGATGCTTGGATTGTGTTCAGGGCAAGGCAAGGCTTGGTGACTTTGGAGTTTTTGACAGAAAATTTGAAAATGCAAGAAGGTGAGATTTTGAAAGTGAATGAGGTTGGTTGGTCTGCTATGTTATGTTTGATGGCTGCAATTTAATTCAGAATGAGGAAAGGATAGTGAAAAAAACAAAGGCCAGGGTTTTTGTTCTTTGAAGTTTGGACTGGTTTTTGATAAATGTCAAGATGAGGTGATGTTTAGAAAATGGATGAAGGTGGTTGTGTTATGTGAGCTAGCAGGGTTTGTTCATGACAGAAAAAGAAGTTTGGTTTGCTGTTGGATGTTGGTTTGTTTGACAGGATTTTTTCTTGGCAAAATGCAAGTGAGGTGGTTTGAATGAATGAGGCTTGTTGGTTAAGTTATGTCATGTTGGTCATGTTTGGAAGTTTCAAAATGGTGAGCCCTTTGGGAAGTGGCAAATGGCCAGGTTTTGTCTGAGCTTGGACAGACAAGGTGGGATGCAAATAGTAGCCAGTTTTTGAATGAGTGTGGTTTTTCTAGTTTTCTATTGTGTGCTGCTACTGTCCTTTTGTTGACAGAAAAAAATGGGAATGGCCTTTAGGGTGCCTTTGTTGGTTTTGTGATGACAGGGAAAAATGGTGGAAGTGTTGTTTAAGCTAGCTTAGTTTGTTGTGTTTTTGACAGAAAAATAGCCAAGTGAGCAAGGGCTTTGGTTGGAAAATAAGTGAAGGTTGTTTGTGGTATGCTGCTTGTGTTTGGACAGAGTGAATGAGATGCCAAGGCCAAGGGTCAAATGTAGGGTTTTAGTGCTGCTGTAGGCAATTGATTTTACTGCAGTTGGATGGTGGCTGGCAAGGTAAGGCAAGGCTTAGGTTTTAAAACACAAGGCAAGGCCCAGTTTGAAGGAGGTTTTTGGTGAGTGAGTTAAATCCAATGCCTTGTTATGTGTTGGCTACTGTTGCTGTTTTTCATAGCAGCAAAATGGTGAGGAACCATGTGCAAGGCAAGGCAAGGTTGGGTTTGGAGCTTTTGTTTTGGACAGAAAATGTGGGATGCAAAATAGCAGGGTTAGTGAGCAGAATCCATTTCCCTGTGCCAATCTATTTTTCTGATGTATGTTGTTGTCTGCAGGATGTTGTCAAGCCAATTTAGTTCATTGGTTCTTTGATGTTTGGACTGATATAAACAAAGGTGTCAAAGTGAGGTTTTGGCCATGGCAGGAAAAGTGATGCAGTATATGTTCAAGCCAGCCTTAGTTTGTTGGTTTTGGACTTGACAGGTTTTGTAAGATACAAATAAGCAAAGGTTTTGGTTGGTCTATTGGGAATTTGGACAGAAAATGCACAAGCAAAGTGAGAGGCTTTTTCCAGTTTGGACAGGAAAGGTTGAGATACAAGTAGCAGGGTCAGTTGAGAGAGTGGGCCATCATCTAAAAATGAAGTGTTGTTGGTTTTGTGATGACAGGGAAAAATGATGGAAAAATGGTTTTGAGCAATTGCCAAGGTTTTTTTTTCTTTTCTGCTGCAGTGTTGTGACAGGTTTTTAGAAGAGAAAATGCCAAGGGTTTGTGGTCTTGCGGTTTGTGGTATGGCTTGGCAGGATGGATGCTTGCCTCTGCTGTATTTTGTTGCTTCCATCTCCTTTGTAGTCTGGCCAGGTTTTTTGACAGAAAAAATGTGGCCAAGGGTAAGAGCATCGTTGGCCAAAGAGTGAAGGTCATTGTGGTAAGGCCAAATGCAGTTCAAAATGGCAGCAGGAACATGTACAAGGTATGGTTGGTTTGTCCTTTTTCTGCTTTCCCTTGACAATCCTTTTTTCTTGAAGAATGGCCAAAAGGTGAAACTCTATTGATGAGTGAAAGGAATGGTTAGCCTACTGTGCTGCTACTATCCTCCATCTGCAGAAAATATGATGAGGAGGTATGTTGTTATGGTCATGGTACAAGTATGGTTGTGGAAGCATGGTGAACACATGTACTTTTGCCCAATTTTCAGCAACTAAGCATGGCCTTCTATTGTTGTTGGTTTGGGCTGCAGGATGAGGCTCTAATGACAGAAAAAATGCTGCATAATTGCTGTCCTTTTGAGGTGCAAGGCAAGGCATGGTGGAAGCATGGACAAGTATGGTGAAATTGTACCTTTCTTACAATTCAAGCAACCAAACAATGGCCTCATGTACTGCATATTTTGACTTTGCAAACACATTCTAAATGACATTTATGAGCTGTTCCAATTGGCCAAATGTTGAAAAAATGTTTAAATCAAAAAGTCAACTCTTGGTCAAACTTACATTTAAATGAAAAAGGTCAAAATATGCCATTTTGATTGGTGAAGTTTTGGCATATGAAATTTATATTTTTGGAAAGAGGGGATCAAATGTGACTTGTAGGAAAAAACCCCACCAAAATTGGCCAAACGGTTTGAGAGATATGGCCTTCTGAAGTTCAAGATTTTCTGAAATCGATTCGATCATAACTTGCCAACCACACATGGGAATTAAGAGTTCTAGGACTTTTTGGAAATGGGAGAACAAGATCTTCAACTTTCATGTTGGGCAAAAATTCATTTGAGGCTTGTATCATGATGTAAGTTTGAGGATCAAAACTTTCCATTTCTGGTAAGTTTCAGTTACAGGCCCAGTTTCCGTTTTGGGAAATTTCTGATCTGGCTTCAAATTCTTCCATGATGGTGTTTGGCATGATATATGATGACTATTTGGACATGAATGAACTCTCACAAACCAATTCCAATCATCCAATCACTGATTAAATGGACAGTTGACCAACAGTTGACTTTTAGGGTTTCTGTCTGATTGTGCATTGACTGATGACTTCCAAACCCTAATTCCTTGAGAATTTGACTTCAAATGATGTCCCAAGTTGTTTGAACCCTTGATTATTGACCATGGTGCCCAAATTCCACAAGAATGACCACCATCCACTGCTTTGACTGACAGTTGACTTTCTTTGACTTTTGATTGTCTGTGTATGAACTGCTGACCTCTGAGTCTTCAATCCTTGCCTTGAACACTTCAAATGGACCACCAAGTCATGTGAACTTGTTTCACACAACCTAGGGCATTGGTTCCTTGAGAAATACCTTTGCTTGCTTGGTTGACTGATCAGGAGATTAGTTTGACCTAATTTCTTGATTGGCTTGCACTTGAGGCAAAAGAGGCAATGCAATGCTATGCAATGGACCATGATATGCTATGACCTAATATGAAAATGTATGTACAATGATAGGTGCAAATTTGAGGTGCTACAGCTGCCCCTATTCAATCAGCTGGGAACCCGAATGGATGAGAGCAACGGCTGTCAGACTTTCAGGGTAAACAGGGATTGAATACCAAGAACCGTAGAATTTGCACAATACAGGGATCCACCAATGGAAACGTCCACTGGGATTTGATATTTATTGCTGGGTATATATTTTTTGGTTTTCAAAGGGTACAGCCACATCCAGACATCGCAACGACGATGAATGGGAACAACAATCACAGCTAGATGCCAACGGACAACTAGGAAAAACTCGACGTTTATCGGGACCAACGGAGAGGTAACCAGACGCTATTGAATAACTGGGAGGGATACAACCATACGTCAACGGACGAAATGAGAAAAACTCAACGTTTACCAAGACCAACGGAGAGGTAACCAACTGGGGACGACCAGGAAAAACTCGACGTTTATCGAAACCAACGGAGAGGTAACCAGACATTAATGAATGACTGGGGGGACTCGACCAGACATCAACGGATGAATGGGAGAAAACTCGACGTTTACAGACATCGGAAGATGATGTTTACAGACACCAAAAAGATCGACCAGACATTTACTGATGAATGGGAAGACTCGACGTTTACAGACATCGGAAGATGATGTTTACAGACACCAAAAAGATTGACCAGACATTTACAGATGAATGGGAATGAGAGAAACACAACCAGACGTCAAAGGACGACTGGGAAAAACTCGTCGTTTATCGAAACCAACGGAGAGGTAAATCCACGTGGGGACAGGTACAACTAGACATCATCGGATGTCTAGGAAAAACTCGACGTTTATCGACACCAACGGAGAGGAGAAATACTTCACTTGGGAAGGAGGACACAACCAAATCATCAACGGATGATCGGGAAAAACTCGACGTTTATCGACACCAACGGAGAGGAGGAAACTCTACTGGGGAGAGTGAACACAACCAAATCATCAACGGATGATCGGGAAAAACTCGACGTTTATCGACACCAACGGAGAGGAGGAAACTCTACTGGGGAGAGTGAACACAACCAAATCATCAACGGATGATCGGGAAAAACTCGACGTTTATCGACACCAACGGAGAGGAGGAAACTCTACTTCGGTCTGAATACCGGAAAATTGGCCTCGTGCCATGAGTACATCGACCTGATCGTCGGAAACTCCTTCGGTCTGAATACCGGAAAATTGGCCTTGTGCCATGAGTACATCGACCTGACCGTCGGAAACTCCTTCGGTCTGAATACCGGAAAATTGGCCTTGTGCCATGAGTACATCGACCTGATCGTCGGAAACTCCTTCGGTCTGAATACCGGAAAATTGGCCTTGTGCCATGAGTACATCGACCTGATCGTCGGAAACTCCTTCGGTCTGAATACCGGAAAATTGGCCTTGTGCCATGAGTACATCGACCTGATCGTCGGAAACTCCTTCGGTCTGAATACCGGGAAATCATAAGACATATTATCTATAGCCGTCAAAACGTAGATAATACACTCGCATGGAAGATTATCCATGACCGGGTTGTAGGTTGAAAACCACGGAAAAGTAACCAGTCATCATCGGGATGAGCACAAAGGGTTAATTCCAACAAGGGGAGGAAAGTGGGATTTTACAACTACCAGCTAGTGGGTAGAAAACCACAAAGATAGGACTTACAGCTACCGGTTTGGTGGTAGAGGCCAATGGAAAAGTAACCAGTCATCATCGGGATGAGCACACAGGGTTAACTCCAACAAGGGGATGAAAGTGGGATTTTACAACTACCAGCTAGTGGGTAGAAAACCACAAAGATAGGACTTACAGCTACCGGTTTGGTGGTAGAGGCCAATGGAAAAGTAACCAGTCATCATCGGGATGAGCACACAGGGTTAACTCCAACAAGGGGATGAAAGTGGGATTTTACAACTACCAGCTAGTGGGTAGAAAACCACAAAGATAGGACTTACAGCTACCGGTTTGGTGGTAGAGGCCAACAAAATCTGCTGAGGATAAGATGAATGAGTGCCGGTTAGTGAGCGACTATTCATTTATGCCCCAGGGCAGTACAAGGGATAGTCAACAAGAAGCCAATTTAGGATCGATCCAAAAGGCAGACTGAAACAAGACTCATCCTAATGAGGAAAGAACTCCATAGGGAAAACCCATCCCGTATAGGGAGGGAACGGAAGCAACCGTCATCCACGAGGATGTATCTCAGTGGGGAAATGGCAGGAAAAGATTGACACTTTCTGCTTAAGGGGTAGACTCTACATGGAGGGATCAGACACACCCATATCTGCTTAAGGAAAAAGACTCAAGCTGGCAAGACGCTAACAATTGGGGAGTGACACTGCTAGGGATACCCGCTCGACTGAGGAATCACTTGTTCGGAAGACACCAACCTCTCAACCATGCTGATGAACCCAATTCTGAAGCCGATCCGAGGGCGCGATGCTAAACTCTTTCCAACAACCCAATCTTGGCTGGTCGCCACGGCCTAGGGCTAATGGATATGCTTGCAATGTTGATGCATGAGTTTTTCTTGTTTTACACAATGCCCCATGATCATGGAAATGCTATGCACTAATGATGCAATATGCTATGCTTATCTAAATGCTGAATGCATAAACACACGTCTCCTTCAGAGACAACACCGGGGAACTCCAGGAACTGTGCTGGGGAATGGTAAATCGACTTCACTGGGAGGAAGACTCAACCAATCTTCAGATAGGATAAACCCTGCTTTGGAGAACGTCTGTTACTCTGCTAGGGATAACCCACGCGATCCATGGGTAGAATCAACTCAGCTGGGGATGCAGATATCAGTCTACTACAGAAACCCGTCCAATCCACTGGTAGGATGAACTCTGCTGGAGAAATAAATGCTACTCCATTAGGGACGACCCAACCAATCAATATGTAAGAGAATCACTGCTGGAGATGTATTTCATGAGACCCGCTCCACTCGGGGAACTTACTGAGGAAAACCACACCATTCTGCTGAGGAGAACAATCCTTGTGGAGAGAACAACCACTGTAGCAGTGAGAGTAACAACTCTGTTGAGGATGATAACACGTCGTATCATACTGGAGATGAATTCCCACAAACCTGCTTGGGATAAGCACTCACGGCCATACTGGAGATGATAGCGTCACCAAAACCATTTGTTGGGGAACACACCAACGGTCTACAGATAAACTCCACTGGGGTGCTCCTGAGTAAAATAACTGCCAGGCGCCCAGCGGGGATTCTCAACTGGGGAAATCTGCAATCACAGGACTGCTGGGGAGAAGCAATCCTTAGATCTGTTGGGGAAAGGAGGTACTGTCCACAGGTATCTCTGCAGGGGAAATAACTCTGATAGCTTCAATACTGGCCTAGGCTGGGGACGTGATGACCTTCAGGCTTGCTGAGGAGACAACGATCTCGAATCTACCAGGGAGATTACACTCTCAATCCTCTGGGGAGATACAGTTTGTTGGACGGGGATGTCGGTCGACTCATCATCCACCCATAGTGTTGACTTTCCACTTTTAAGGACTCCCAGACTCTTCTGGACTTTTCTGCTCCATCATCTTGTATTCCAAATCTCGTCCGTACTCCACGGGGATCGAGCTCCTGGTATTCATACATACTTTCCAATCATCAGACTTTGAAGAGTCTTCTTGATTAACTTTCCAGGATCGTCGTTGTAATCCTTCACCGTCTTTTCACGGTTCATCTATCCCTTGCCCCTGGTTGGACTCTGAGGGGATCTTTTGTCAAAAAGGTTCATATTACAACTGGCAAATGAATGAAGATGTCTAACAGCACCTGCACAAGAGATCGTCAGATAAAAACGTGCCCTAGGTATGCCCCAGGTGTTCTGCTATTTCAACACTTAGGTCACTCAGACTTCCAAGTAAGATTTCCAGATTTCAATCTCACAGGCATGCATCAGAAGGGACCTCTATGTTTCAAAAGGCAAATATTCTTATCAAAATGAATAGATGTTTTCGTAATCAAAACAGTAATGACACAAAAACAAAATTTACTTGATCGAACACACGCTTTATTTGACTGGAATAAAAGATGGTTCACAATTGAGCAACACACAGGAAGCAAACCCTGGAAAGAGGTGATTGCACATAAAAGAAAAAAAATCTATCCTAGTGGCAACGTGAAACTGCGATCTCATCGGGTTCCAACTCAGTTACACCTCATATGTCCTCAAGACTTCCCGCACTTTCTGTCTTCTGAACGAGACGCTTCCGATCGGTCTTTGTCGGAGATCAGCCAAGTCATCAAGAGCACAAACGATCATGCTGGATGCAGTTGTTCGTTTCATTCCCTCTTTTGCCTGGACCGCCCTTTCGGGTTTCAGTCCACCGGGATACCCTTTTTTGCCCAAGTCGCCCTTGCGGGTTTTCAACTTGCCGGGTGTACAGTTCTTTTCTTTTATTATCCCTAACTTTTGCCCGAACCTTTCTCTTTTTTTTTCTTGGTTCGCCGGGATGCCCATTTTTGCCTGGACTCTTTATTCTTTTTTTTTTTGTCCAGCGGGTTCCTTTCACGAAGTATTTTCTAACTGCGTCCGCACTCACAGTGGATGGAAAATCGTCGTCATCCGTGGTCGTAAGCAACAAGGTTCTGTCAGATGGGACCCTCTCGACCACGAATGGACATTCATAACTATTTGTCCATTTGCCCCACAATCGTCTTGAGGAGGAAGGATCCTTTTCCACCAATTCTTCTACGTGGTATGCGCGAGGTCACACTTCTTGGTTAACAACATGCTTCGTTTACTGGGTACAGCTGCCCCATGCCAGGTAACTGTCAGCCCTTTCCTTAATTGGACTCAACATGTCATTCCGAGTCTTTATCCATTCAGTCTTCTCTGATTTCTCATATTTTTGTGAGGAGGACACTGCCCCAGGTAAACGCACATCCCTAGGTTCAATATCCAGGATACAGACTTTATGTTCAGCCACCATTGTTGGTGCAACCAACTGTGATCCGGGAAGCACTACCTTATTCACCTCGTCTCCTTCCCCCTCAGACATCGGAATCCGTTCGGATTCAGGGTCAGGCCCCTCCTCCGGGATCAGTCACTCTCAATCCTTCGATTTGAGTACCTCGAGATGTCCTCATCAGGGACCTCAAACTTCCTTGGTTGATAACCTTTCATGGGGTTGCTGGCGAAGTGATCAAACAGTGCACACTCCTCTTGATTGCTCTTTGAAAGATATGCTGAACATCGTACGTCAGTTAGAATCATTTGCTCTCTTCCAACCTGTCCAGTCAATGCTAGCTTCTCAAGCATATACTTGATCAGATCCAATTTGGACATCCACGAAGTGGTATGAATCAGCATATACTGTCTCAGTCGGCGAGCAGCCTATGCCAAAGTACATCAAGTTTTTTCGAACAGTGTATTGTTTCACAGTCGATAAACTTTTTGCTTAGGTAAATTGCACACTCTTTTCGACAAGACCAGTCATGCTGACTCAACACGCACCTCGTAGACCCCTTGAGGGTTATCAAGTACCGGATTAACAGTTATTTCTTTCACTGAGGTATCGGAATCAAAGGTTCCTACGGCTTACCCCCCCTTTTTTTTTTTTTTTTTTTTTTTTTTTTTTTTTTTTTTTTTTAGCAGGATCGACCTCGATTCCTCTGATTCGCTCTCAACAAGCCTCGGTAGCTTGATGGGCAACACTCCATAAGTGCACTGCTTCAGACTCAACAGTATGAGTTATCTCGAACGGTCAAACAACTTGCCCCAAGTCTACTGGATGTCCCTGTTCTGCTTGGGACTTTGCCATCATGTCATCAACATGGCATTTGCTTTCACGATGAATCATATCACTAAACAAAGTCACCGTAGACCTCTGATACGTGGCACCGGCCTCATGTGACGGAACGACATCAACTTAGAACAGGAAGGTGCCCCTTGTGTGATGGACCTGGTTTACTTCATATCATCTGGAAACAATTCAATCTGGTCTTGGTCAAGAAGCCATCCATGAAGATAAACACTGAGACCTGAGCCATATAATCAACCAGTACCTCATTGTGATGTACCGGGAATCCATCTTTCTGATTAGATCTGCTCGCGTCTTGATAGTCTATTCACACCTTCTCTCTTTCTCATCCTTTGTCGGCCTCAGCTTTTGCTTTCTAACCTCGGCGGAGCTTGGAGTAACAATCTTGAATCGCTCCTCGTGCGGTTGAATCACCTTCTCCTCTTGTTTCAATGACCTGGCTAATTCCAACAAATTACAATCTTCTTCGCCTTTTTCTCTGGCATGATAGATCGAATTGTCGAAGTCATACAGAGGTGTAACCAAATCGTTATCGGTGAGACCAGGAGGGTAATCACTTTGGAATGAGACAAAATCAAAAGGAAAGAGAATGAAAAAACGTTGCCATTTTTATTTGTTTTTTTTTCTTTTTTAAATTGCAAAATTAAATGAAAAACAGGGAACACCGTTTTAACTACAAAAACATCCATTCATTACTGATGCAAAATGTTGCATAATGAAACACATGAGATGGCCCTTACAATGGACCATTACGTTTCGGGCAAAACGTATGGCTTTCATGCAAACAAAAATTGAAAAACAGAAATACTATTCTTCAGAATGAGTGACAGTGATGCTTTTGGAGGCCTTCCAATCGCCTGGCACGCACGACTCTATCCATAACTCGAGTTCGCGGTCGCTGTCAACATCTTCAACCACTGAACGGGCATGACCGGGATCCAACATTCCTGCACTGACGAAGGCGTACAGTGGACAACATCCTCTGTCTGGTCTAGACGACTCTAAATCCGGATGATAACCGACTCCAAACATGTCTGCTTTTGCCACGATGTCAATGATCCTTCCCCAGCCTTGGGTCTCTTGGTTCTTTACCACCTCCAGAGCTTGTTTATAAGAAGAAATGGACAGCTTCTTCTTTTTCTCAGCAGCAAGGGCATTCTCTTCCTGGATGGTTTCAACTGTCAGACTGGGTGCTTTGCGTCTTACATTATCCACTTCTACCTTCTTCATCCTCTGGGTCGGGTCCTTTATCAACATACACTCCTCTGTAGTGACAGTTGCACAAGTATTATCAGCAGCAGGTAAGGCTCCATCCTGTAGCAGAAGTTTTGGAAACATAGCCTTTGGACCTTTTAGCTGACCCTCTTCAATCATTTCTACTCCTTTCTTGGCCTTCTTCACCATCTTGACTTTTGCTGGTCTCTGCCTGAGTGCGGGGTCGACATCCTCATTCATTATCTGGGCCAAGCTAATAGCCTTGGAGTCCACCAGATCTTGGACGATATGCTTAAAAGCTCTGCAACCTTCAATGCTGTGTCCGGGTGCCCCAGAGTGAAACTCGCACTTGGCACTCTCATCATAGTTGGCAGGCCTCTGCTGCTGTTCTATAGGAATCAATATCCTTGGCCGTACTAAAGCAAGATCCATCAACCTTTGGAACAGAAGGGCGTAAGTCACGGGTGGTTCCTCAAACTGACGATCCTCTTTCTTCTTCTTTACCTGACTCTTAGCTCTCGGTGTCTTCTGTTGAGGTGGCTGTTGTTGCTGTTGAGCAGGCGGATTGTTGACAGGAGTGGTTACAGTGACAGCATAAGGATGATAACGATCTTTGCTACGTTCTTTCTTTGCAGGCACACCAACTGGCTCAACCTTCTTCTTGAATGGACCACTGTCGGAGGGTTTCTCTGCTACAGTACCAGAAGGTTTGTTCACTTCGGAGGACAGAGCCTTCTCCTGAACTTTCTCCACTATCAGCCATTTCTCAATCCTTTCCAATCTTTCAGACATGGCTTTCTGTCCCAAGGCAAGCCCTTGCACAACACTGAACAACTCCCTCATCATATCTTTCAGCTCAAGGATGTCGGCGTTGGGAAGATCCATCAGCTTGGATTTGTTGACCCCCAGCAGGTTATCTGAACAGACGAGCTATGCGTACCGGTTGAATACTGAAACCTACAAAACAGCAAACGGGTTAGTATGACTCACACATGCAATGTTTGTCCGTACTAGGGATATTCAGTCCTCTTTTTTTTTGGTTTCATTGAGACAGATAAAATTTCATCAACAACATTCTGACATCTAGATGTCTCTCAACCGAGTTTTAATTTAAAAATACATGAGCCCTGAGTACGGACAAACATGAGTTGAATGCAGATGAATGCGAGGTGATATGATGCAAATGCATGAATGCAGGCCCTTGTGCCACCAAGCCAACTGTAGACCCTCTGCTTTTCTGAATCAGTCAATCTGTGGGATCAAGTCACCATAAATCCAACTTGGGGGGGTTCCGAAATAAACGGAACCGGAGATTATATCACTTATCTTTACAGGAACAACCACTGAACGGGTGACAAACGGATCCTCTGAACAAGTACTCTCAACTCAGCCCGGGGATCCGAAATAAACGGAACCCGCTGATAAACCATGAACAGAACTCTGGCGTCCCAGAAATAAATGCCCCATAATTCACAGTCACCATCAGTACCAAGAGTCACCAACACGTCACCAACCAATCAGCAACTGTACCTGCTAAAATGATCAAACCCTTCCCCACTCACGGGTGTCGTCTAGGCCAGGGTAAGGTCGAGAGAAACGCAGCATAAATAACCTTTCGCAGAATATCATCCTGTGCACACCCGATGTATGCACCGATAATATCCCACCAGGGTCTGAACTGCTCGTGATATCAATGTTCCGCTAAGTGGCGTACACCACCCGCTTCCCATGAATCACTCTATTCCTAGGTTTCCTAGATTTCACTCATAGCCTGGGTATTGGGCCTTTTACCTCGAGTAACTCCCACCCCAAACAGAGAAACACAGCACAGCCAGCAAATGAATATGAATGAAATGCAAACATTAATGCAAATAATAAATGCAAACAATAAATGCACATATATACAATGATTGCAATAAAAAACAGCACAAAGCAACCAAAACCCTAACCTAGAGAGCGCTAGGAGAGACTCGCTCAGGGAAGATGGACCAGCATAGGTCAACTTCTCTATATCCCCAGCAGAGTCGCCAGCTGTCGCATCGCGCGAAAAAACCGGCGGGAAAAGAAAGAACAACAGAGCCGCCACCGTGCGTTATTTATCCCAAAAGAGGGAAAGGAAACGCTCAGAGTAAACCTGGAAAAGAACATGGTCTCGCGACCAAAGAGAATGGGTTCGGGAGTCGGTTATGCGAAGGGAAGGTATTAGCACCCCTACGCATCCGTAGTACTCTACGGGATCCACGCACAAAAGGAAGGAATATTGGTTGCTAAACACTGCTCAAATACTCACACACACTGGCTGAAAGAAACGCAAGAAACTGACTGAAACTGACTCGGCAGGATGTCGCATCCTGGGCCTACTTAGCCTATCAGGCATAGACATCAGAGTCGAAGTAGTTCGGACTGGGGAAACGACACATGCTCGCTAGGATGTCGCATCCTATGCATACGTATCTTCTTGGACGAGAGAAGAATCAGAGCATTCGTAGCTCGACTGACACGCACACAAACCAACAAGACACAGGCAAACGTGGAGCCCGACTGCCAATCACTGGACTTATGTCAGCATCCGAACCAAAACGCACTCAAGAAGGCAAACATGGAGCCCAAATGCCAATCACTGGACTTACATTGACATCCGAACCTAAACAAACACAACAGAGAGATAGGGAGTCGGGGACTCAGCCTATAACTGTCAAGCACACACAAACAAGACAGACAGCAAATGCTAAGGAGTCAGGGACTCGAGCCTAGCAAAGGTCAAACAACACACTCGAAAAAGAAAAAGGGCGCCCGGAGAGATCAGCTCAATCTCCTGCCTACATACTTCATCTGGTGTGAAGATCAGGGCGATGTAGTTCCCCTACGCAGGGATAAGGATCTAGCCTAACCAGATAACAGAGGGAGACACAACTAGGGAGACTACGACTTGAGCCTAGATGTTATCATGCAAATCATCCCTAAGTTAAGGTTTCTAGCTAAATGGCACAAGGGCCAACCTATCCTAAGTATGGCTCACACAGGGAGCAAGCCACACACACTTAACTTGCACAGGAAGCAAGCCAAGCAAAACCTAACTTGCACAGGAAGCAAGTCTAAACTAATCCTAACTTGCACAGGAAGCAAGTCAAACAATCCTATCTTGCACGGGAAGCAAGTCAAACAATCCTATCTTGCACAGGAAGCAAGTCAAACAATCCTACAAGCACAGATAGCACACGCTATACACAAACAAGTGGCTCAAACAAGGGTTAGGTTTTAGTCAAGGGGTCATATCAACCTCGACAAACAAACCTCTGGAACTGGGTGAATGTTGCTCTTAACCTTGCCATTGAGGGGCTAAGGTGAAGCAGATGAAAGGTGAGTGAAGATGAGACTTCACAGCTCTTATCCCTGGCCTGGGAGAGCTCAAGACAAGAATGTGTGGGTTCATAAAGTAGGAACCCTTCTACACATTAAGACTGACTCAACTGTACAATTGTACAAGATCTTGGGTTTGTATCTGAAATGCATCAACACAGTGGTGTGAGCAAAGCAGATGACACACTGAATAGTGGGGGATAGATTGCATATCCCTACCTTCCACCAATTGCCTCTTCACTTAGGAGGTCTTTGACCCTATGCAAGGACAAAGTTAAACAGTCACAAACATTGCCTCTTAAGGAGGACTTCAGACAGTTGCCTGGCCAAGTAACAGGCCAGGTCTTCCAGACTACATGAAGTAGAAGAGACATACCTCAATGCAAATTGCTTATACAAGCAAAGCAAAGCAAAAAGTTCACAAGGAACTAAGCAACTAAAGCACCTGAAACAGTCAAGCAGATGTTAGTATGCAACTTCAAACAAAACAAACAGAAACAAGCACCAACAGTCAATTAGGGGGCACAAGGATGTGCAAGGCACAAGGCTTAGGGCATGTGAGCCAAGCCACCTACAAAACAAATAGGTTAGACAATGATATTTAAGCAAGCTCAGTCAAAAGAATTGGTCTCAATGGCCATTTGATGGTCAACCTGAAAACACAAGCTCAAAGGTGAGTAACAGGACCACTAGGACAAGCCTAAGGTCAAAAGTGAATGAGAAAGTCAAGACAGCAAGGGGTAAGTATCCAAAATCATATTCAAACAATTAGGAAACAAAACCAATTGGGCTCACATCCATATCAATCACTAACATCGTTTCATGAACAGATTAGGTCAAAACATGGCAATCAGAAGCTCATAGAAGTCAACAGCAAGACTTAACTCAAAAGCAACCTTAAACATTTTCAAAAATCACCAAATAAATCATGAACAATCCTAACACATAGCATGGTAAGCATGTCAAATTTCATCCCATTTGGACAAGTGGAAGGCAGTCAATGAAAATCAGAAAGTCAAGGCCATTTTGAACATGCTCAATGAAGTCAACCAAGCATGCATCAACTTAGAAAAATCATAAGTCAAGAATGGTGTATGATAAATGAATGGGATCAAAACCATGGCAAAGATGAGGATGTCTAGTTATCTCATGTAAAATTTCATGTCCATCTAATAAAGTATGAGAATTTCACAAATGAAATGGGAACATGTGTCACACAAGGGCAACATTTGACTAGGCAGGGAAGAAAAATCTCAAACAAATGGAAAATGACACAAATAATTCCAAGAAAATTCACATGTAAACTAGACATATAAGAGTAGGTTCATGCAAAAAATCAGATCAATTGGAGGTCAAGAAGCATGGTAATGAAAATCATGAAGTTGGACATCAATGGTGTGACACAAATTGTCACACCCTAATTCAAAAAATCATAACTCACAAACCACAAATGATAAATGCACAAACTCTACACCAAAATCACCATGAGTGTGTCTATTTTAAGAACAAAAAATTTGGGAGCCATTGGATACATTCTCATCATTTCACAATTGATTTGGCAAAGTGTACAAAAATTGGTCACATGTCACAAACCCTAAGGCCATTTAAAAACCACTCATCCAAAAATTCTGGAAAAATAATGATAAAAAAGTAGAGATCATGATGAACACAACACAAAAAAATCCATGATTTTAGGATCAAAAATGAGCAAGTTATGATTTTTGGAAGATTGGTTATAAAATGTGAAATTAAAATGGAATAAAATGAGGCACGAATGGCAGTTTGGTAATATTTGGATCCACTTAATGATACGCTGCCGTTTTTGGGCCAAGGAGGAAATGTTTTAATTGGTGGGAGGAAGAAAAGTGGCATGCACGTGAAAATGAAACAGAAAAAATCTGGGAAAATATTTTGGAAGTTAGGGTTTCATTGTTCATCACCATCCCCAAATCATGATTTCACAAACTTGCCCAAAAATCAAAATTGAATATATGGAAATGATCAGCAAACAATGACAAGCATGAATCCCTCATTGATTTCCATTAAAACCTCAACATGCTCATGAATCGACCAAAAACAAAACTTGACATCAAACTTCACAACAATATATCTTCATGAATAAGCAGCCAATTCAAAAAAGTAAAAGCATTATGATGCTCAGCATGGATAGACCTACACTAAGCATGTATCAATTTGACAAAAGAGAGAGGTCGAAAATTTACCAAACTGAACAGGGCAATGTTGAATGTGATGCTGGAGATGCTTTTACAGCTTGACAGGTATCCAAATAGCTTCAAAGGGTCCAAGGCAAGCTGTTTGACACCTTACTTGAACTTGAATCAAGCTGGAAATGAAGATGGCCACTGAACTGGTTTTTGCTTGATTTTGAGAAAGGTTGTGTTTTTAATTTTCAAACAGTGAGCAATGGAGGTTTGAGACAGCTTCAATACACCCTATGGATCATGGCAAACTAATTTGCTAAGCTTGGAATGGCCTGAGAGTGAAAGTAGCTCTAAAAATGCAAATTTGACACAATGTGACAAGTTGAAAAGTGATTTTGAGTTCTTGATGTTTTCTGCAGGTTTTGAGGCTTTGGACACTTGCTATGTGATATTTGAGATGTGTTGGCAATGCTCTTTTGATCAACAAATGCTTAGAACAAGAGCTGTCATGTTTTGGCTATTTTGTGGCCTTTTGAATGAAATGTGAAAATGAGATTGGGAACACCATGGTTTATGCTGGCTTGTGGCTGCCCTTAGTGGTTCAAAAGGATGCTTGGATTGTGTTCAGGGCAAGGCAAGGCTTGGTGACTTTGGAGTTTTTGACAGAAAATTTGAAAATGCAAGAAGGTGAGATTTTGAAAGTGAATGAGGTTGGTTGGTCTGCTATGTTATGTTTGATGGCTGCAATTTAATTCAGAATGAGGAAAGGATAGTGAAAAAAACAAAGGCCAGGGTTTTTGTTCTTTGAAGTTTGGACTGGTTTTTGATAAATGTCAAGATGAGGTGATGTTTAGAAAATGGATGAAGGTGGTTGTGTTATGTGAGCTAGCAGGGTTTGTTCATGACAGAAAAAGAAGTTTGGTTTGCTGTTGGATGTTGGTTTGTTTGACAGGATTTTTTCTTGGCAAAATGCAAGTGAGGTGGTTTGAATGAATGAGGCTTGTTGGTTAAGTTATGTCATGTTGGTCATGTTTGGAAGTTTCAAAATGGTGAGCCCTTTGGGAAGTGGCAAATGGCCAGGTTTTGTCTGAGCTTGGACAGACAAGGTGGGATGCAAATAGTAGCCAGTTTTTGAATGAGTGTGGTTTTTCTAGTTTTCTACTGTGTGCTGCTACTGTCCTTTTGTTGACAGAAAAAAATGGGAATGGCCTTTAGGGTGCCTTTGTTGGTTTTGTGATGACAGGGAAAAATGGTGGAAGTGTTGTTTAAGCTAGCTTAGTTTGTTGTGTTTTTGACAGAAAAATAGCCAAGTGAGCAAGGGCTTTGGTTGGAAAATAAGTGAAGGTTGTTTGTGGTATGCTGCTTGTGTTTGGACAGAGTGAATGAGATGCCAAGGCCAAGGGTCAAATGTAGGGTTTTAGTGCTGCTGTAGGCAATTGATTTTACTGCAGTTGGATGGTGGCTGGCAAGGTAAGGCAAGGCTTAGGTTTTAAAACACAAGGCAAGGCCCAGTTTGAAGGAGGTTTTTGGTGAGTGAGTTAAATCCAATGCCTTGTTATGTGTTGGCTACTGTTGCTGTTTTTCATAGCAGCAAAATGGTGAGGAACCATGTGCAAGGCAAGGCAAGGTTGGGTTTGGAGCTTTTGTTTTGGACAGAAAATGTGGGATGCAAAATAGCAGGGTTAGTGAGCAGAATCCATTTCCCTGTGCCAATCTATTTTTCTGATGTATGTTGTTGTCTGCAGGATGTTGTCAAGCCAATTTAGTTCATTGGTTCTTTGATGTTTGGACTGATATAAACAAAGGTGTCAAAGTGAGGTTTTGGCCATGGCAGGAAAAGTGATGCAGTATATGTTCAAGCCAGCCTTAGTTTGTTGGTTTTGGACTTGACAGGTTTTGTAAGATACAAATAAGCAAAGGTTTTGGTTGGTCTATTGGGAATTTGGACAGAAAATGCACAAGCAAAGTGAGAGGCTTTTTCCAGTTTGGACAGGAAAGGTTGAGATACAAGTAGCAGGGTCAGTTGAGAGAGTGGGCCATCATCTAAAAATGAAGTGTTGTTGGTTTTGTGATGACAGGGAAAAATGATGGAAAAATGGTTTTGAGCAATTGCCAAGGTTTTTTTTTCTTTTCTGCTGCAGTGTTGTGACAGGTTTTTAGAAGAGAAAATGCCAAGGGTTTGTGGTCTTGCGGTTTGTGGTATGGCTTGGCAGGATGGATGCTTGCCTCTGCTGTATTTTGTTGCTTCCATCTCCTTTGTAGTCTGGCCAGGTTTTTTGACAGAAAAAATGTGGCCAAGGGTAAGAGCATCGTTGGCCAAAGAGTGAAGGTCATTGTGGTAAGGCCAAATGCAGTTCAAAATGGCAGCAGGAACATGTACAAGGTATGGTTGGTTTGTCCTTTTTCTGCTTTCCCTTGACAATCCTTTTTTCTTGAAGAATGGCCAAAAGGTGAAACTCTATTGATGAGTGAAAGGAATGGTTAGCCTACTGTGCTGCTACTATCCTCCATCTGCAGAAAATATGATGAGGAGGTATGTTGTTATGGTCATGGTACAAGTATGGTTGTGGAAGCATGGTGAACACATGTACTTTTGCCCAATTTTCAGCAACTAAGCATGGCCTTCTATTGTTGTTGGTTTGGGCTGCAGGATGAGGCTCTAATGACAGAAAAAATGCTGCATAATTGCTGTCCTTTTGAGGTGCAAGGCAAGGCATGGTGGAAGCATGGACAAGTATGGTGAAATTGTACCTTTCTTACAATTCAAGCAACCAAACAATGGCCTCATGTACTGCATATTTTGACTTTGCAAACACATTCTAAATGACATTTATGAGCTGTTCCAATTGGCCAAATGTTGAAAAAATGTTTAAATCAAAAAGTCAACTCTTGGTCAAACTTACATTTAAATGAAAAAGGTCAAAATATGCCATTTTGATTGGTGAAGTTTTGGCATATGAAATTTATATTTTTGGAAAGAGGGGATCAAATGTGACTTGTAGGAAAAAACCCCACCAAAATTGGCCAAACGGTTTGAGAGATATGGCCTTCTGAAGTTCAAGATTTTCTGAAATCGATTCGATCATAACTTGCCAACCACACATGGGAATTAAGAGTTCTAGGACTTTTTGGAAATGGGAGAACAAGATCTTCAACTTTCATGTTGGGCAAAAATTCATTTGAGGCTTGTATCATGATGTAAGTTTGAGGATCAAAACTTTCCATTTCTGGTAAGTTTCAGTTACAGGCCCAGTTTCCGTTTTGGGAAATTTCTGATCTGGCTTCAAATTCTTCCATGATGGTGTTTGGCATGATATATGATGACTATTTGGACATGAATGAACTCTCACAAACCAATTCCAATCATCCAATCACTGATTAAATGGACAGTTGACCAACAGTTGACTTTTAGGGTTTCTGTCTGATTGTGCATTGACTGATGACTTCCAAACCCTAATTCCTTGAGAATTTGACTTCAAATGATGTCCCAAGTTGTTTGAACCCTTGATTATTGACCATGGTGCCCAAATTCCACAAGAATGACCACCATCCACTGCTTTGACTGACAGTTGACTTTCTTTGACTTTTGATTGTCTGTGTATGAACTGCTGACCTCTGAGTCTTCAATCCTTGCCTTGAACACTTCAAATGGACCACCAAGTCATGTGAACTTGTTTCACACAACCTAGGGCATTGGTTCCTTGAGAAATACCTTTGCTTGCTTGGTTGACTGATCAGGAGATTAGTTTGACCTAATTTCTTGATTGGCTTGCACTTGAGGCAAAAGAGACAATGCAATGCTATGCAATGGACCATGATATGCTATGACCTAATATGAAAATGTATGTACAATGATAGGTGCAAATTTGAGGTGCTACAGAAGTCAAAGACAATTTCAAAGCATTCAAATGGACATTGAGAATGAAAATTCCAAATCAAAACAGAAATGATTCAAATAATTCTGGAAAACTTTATGAGCATTCCACACATCCCATGCAATCATCATACAAAAAATCAGAATCAACAGATATCATTTGATATGGAAATGAAATTGCACAAGTTGATCATCAAATTGTGTGACACAAATTGTCACACCATGCAAACATGTGTATAAAACAGAAATGGAAAATTAGAAAAATGCACAATCAAGCCTCAAACATCCATCGATATGTCAAGAATCATCATGCAAAGTTTCAGGGCATTTGGATCAATATCAAGCATTTCACAATGGAAAGAATGGAGCAAGGTCATATATGCACACATGTTCACATATTCTAACACAATTCAAAATCCAGCCATGCACAACTTCTGAATTTAACATCATAAAATAGAGGACATCTCAATGAAAAAGTAGCAAAAAACCAGGGATTATTTGGAGCATTTTTCAAATTGTTATGAATTTTCAAAGTTGGAAGAAAAATTTGAAATCAAAATGAACAAGTACAGGAAATATGGAGGGAAAGGGATAAATGATGAATGATTTGAAAAAGCGGTGCGCGCCAGAATCGAACCATGTTCACATTTGAAATGAAGCGCGCCATGCTGAAACGATGTCGTTTCATGCAAAAACCCTAGTCAGAACCAGAGTGGACGCTAAATGGACGCAAAGCCGTCGCTACATCGTCTTCCTCGCGAAGACGATGATGAACAGTAGCAAGCTCAAAATAATTTTCCAGAATTTCAAAACCTTTACATCATTTTAAAGCTCTTGTAATGGAGATTATAGATCAACAAAAATCTATTCCTAAATCATCACCAACAGAGAGAATCGAACGAAATAAGTTTGATGCACCAAACTTCCATAACATATAACTCACTCAATAATGCACCATTTCACATGAAATTTAGCTCAGATTCATCAGCAAAGAGAGATCTACATGAACATGTGCATGGATTTGAGAATTATGAAGTTCGAAAAACTAACCTCTTGAAGAGCAGCTTCTTGAAATGCACGATCCAAGGCCTTGAATGATCCAAATCCAATCCAGAATACTTGTAATGATGTTTGATGAAGAAATTGAAGCTTGAAACCGTGTAGATCTAGCTTATCAATCAACTTCCATTCTTGAGTTCTTGAGCTTGCTATGCACGAATTCTAACCAAAATCAATGATCCAAAGCTTGATTCTCCATCTACTACACTCAATGATTCAGAATATCAAAGAAAACTACAAGGTTATGTGAAGAAATTGCAAGTTTTGGTTGAGAGAAAAATTTTGATGTGAGATGAAAACTAGATCTAAAATGGTGAAAAGTGATTAAGCTCCTTGAAATTCTGTTAGGTTTAAGTATTTATATGCTCTCTTAATCACATTGCTAATCCACACTTAATTTGGTTAATTGAAATTAGGCAAAATAAGGTGTTTTGACAAAATTTCAAAAATGCATGGTGCATGTAGTAAACCCACGTGAACAGTGTCATGTGCTTGATCAAAGTCACTCAAAATCATTTTTTAAACACATTGGCAATGGTAAAAGGTTCCCATGATGCATCAATTTTAAATTTCCAAGTTTCCCTCCAAAATAAGCATGGAATAGCAAATGATCATATGATCGAAATTCATGCAATGTGATGAATGGTTTGGAAACTTCATGTCATGACAAGCATTTTAGAAAGAGAGGCACCAAATTTGGAGTTATGAATCAAAAGTTATGGCCATTTGAAGTTCCATGCACACTTGGCAATGATTGGATCATATCTCCTCAACCATTCATCAGATGCTCATGATCTTGGACTTTTTGGAAATGGGAGAGAAAGATCTTAAACTTTCATCTCGGACAAAATTTCATTTGAAGCTTCTTTGGTGTTGGAAAGTTGAGTTGAAGTTGGTCCAAAAGCTTGCCATTTTTGGAAACTTGAAATTATAGGTCACTTTCCATTTTTGGAAACTTTTGCTTTGGCTTCAAATTCTTCAACACTGATGTTTGACATGTTGAATAACCCTCTTTGGGACATGAATGAAATGTCTCAGACCATTTCTCCACCTCCTAGCCCTCAGTTGGCTTTTACGGGCCCCAGATGACCTGAAACTGCACTGTGGACTTTGAGCCTCTAACACTTGGCCAAGTTGTTTCAAAATGAACCTTGGGTTCACATAAGCTCTTGTGAATAACCATAGGGCCTTTCTCTCATGGAAATGCTTGGCTCCTTGCACATATGAATTCTCCTGACCAGTTTTGACTGATGAAAGGCAATGCACTATGCAATGTTAATGACCTAAAAATGAAATGAATGTACAAATGGGGAGTGCAAATTTGAGGTGCTACAGCTGCCCCTATTCAATCAACTGGGAACCTGAACGGATGAGAGCAACGGCTGTCAGACCTTCAAGGTAAACAGGGATTGGATACCAAAGAACCGTAGAAATTTGCACTCTGCGATGGATGATCAAAGAAAAGAAGGTTCACCAATGGCAGCTTCCAATGGGATCTGATATTTATCACTGGACCAGACAAGACGTTTACCAACGACTCTACTGGGGATTTCGATTTTTTCGGAAAGAGGAACCACGACCAGACACCGAAAGATGATGAATGGGAAGAGAAACCACGACTAGACGTCAACGGACGAATAGGAAAAGAGAAACCACGACTAGACATCGAAAGACGACGAATAGGAAGAGAAACCACGACTAGACGTCCACGGACGCATAGGAAAAGAGAAAACACGACTAGACGCCCACTGACGAATAAGAATAACTCGACCAGACATCAATGGATGAATGGGAGAAAGGAACCATGACTAGACATCGAAAGACGATGAATAGGAAGAGAAACCACGACTAGACGTCAACGGACGCATAGGAATAACTCGACCAGACATCAACGGATGAATGGGAGAAAGGAACCACGACTAGACATCGAAAGACGATGAATAGGAATAAAGAAACCACGACTAGACGTCAACGGACGCATAGGAATAACTCGACCAGACATCAACGGATGAATGGGAGAAAGGAACCACGACTAGACATCGAAAGACGATGAATTGGAATAAAGAAACCACGACTAGACGTCAACGGACGCATAGGAATAACTCGACCAGACATCAACGGATGAATGGGAGAAAGGAACCACGACTAGACATCGAAAGACGATGAATAGGAATAAAGAAACCACGACTAGACGTCAACGGACGCATAGGAATAACTCGACCAGACATCAACAGATGAATGGGAGAAAGGAACCACGACTAGACATCGAAAGACGATGAATAGGAATAAGGAAACCACGACTAGACATCGAAAGACGATGAATAGGAATAAAGAAACCACGACTAGACATCGAAAGACGATGAATAGGAATAAAGAAACCACGACTAGACATCGAAAGACGATGAATAGGAATAACTCGACCAGACATCAACGGATGAATGGGAGAAAGGAACCACTACTAGACATCGAAAGACGATGAATAGGAATAAAGAAACCACGACTAGACGCTAACTGACGAATAGGAATAACTCGACCAGACATCAACGGATGAATGGGAGAAAGGAACCACGACTAGACATCGAAAGACGATGAATAGGAATAAAGAAACTACGACTAGACGTCAATGGACGCATAGGAATAACTCGACCAGACATCAACGGATGAATGGGAGAAAGGAACCACGACTAGACATCGAAAGACGATGAATAGGAATAAGGAAACCACGACTAGACATCGAAAGACGATGAATAGGAATAAAGAAACCACGACTAGACATCGAAAGACGATGAATAGGAATAAAGAAACCACGACTAGACATCGAAAGACGATGAATAGGAATAACTCGACCTGACATCAACGGATGAATGGGAGAAAGGAACCACGACTAGACATCGAAAGACGATGAATAGGAATAAAGAAACCACGACTAGACGCCAACTGACGAATAGGAATAACTCGACCAGACATCAACGGATGAATGGGAGAAAGGAACCACGACTAGACATCGAAAGACGATGAATAGGAATAAAGAAACCACGACTAGACGCCAACTGACGAATAGGAATAACTCGACCAGACATTAACGGATGAATGGGAGAAAGGAACCACGACTAGACATCGAAAGACGATGAATAGGAATAAAGAAACCACGACTAGACGTCAACGGACGCATAGGAATAACTCGACCAGACATCAACGGATGAATGGGAGAAAGGAACCACGACTAGACATCGAAAGACGATGAATAGGAATAAAGAAACCACGACTAGACGTCAACGGACGCATAGGAATAACTCGACCTGACATCAACGGATGAATGGGAGAAAGGAACCACAACTAGACATCGAAATACGATGAATAGGAATAAAGAAACCACGACTAGACGTTAACGGACGCATAGGAATAACTCGACCAGACATCAACGGATGAATGGGAGAAAAAAGGATGTTACGAACATCGAAAGATGATGTCTACAGACACCAAAACAGGACTCACCCGGGGATCAAACCAGCATCGTAAGGATGACATCTACATATGTCAGGACAAGGCCACACACTTTCCGGGGACTACGCTGGGGAGTCAAGCTTTCCTCTCACCTGCGGGTGAGGAAACAAACCTCTCTAGTGATTACCAATCCCGAATGCTGTCAGGAGTTACCGCTGCAAATATGCCATGCGGATTGTTGAACAATGGTCCGCCTCTGCTGGGGATATGGTCCAATTAGGTTTAACACATGTATGCATATGTTTGAATTTCTATGGCGTAATGCTCCATATGGAATGGAAATGCTACGCGGTTTGAGGATGTAATGATTACTACATGCAAGATGCAAATGACGAACTCCCGCTGGGGAGAACTGGTTGCTCTGCTGAACACTCAATTCTGATTTGATCCTCCAACTCTGTGGGGAGACGCACTACTGGGGGTGCTTTGCTGATCTGACATTCTCAGAATGGCAGACGAACCAACTCAACTGGGGAGTCTCTGGCTGGGGAACACACCAACCTCTCAAATGTGCTGGGGAATAACATTGCTGCTGGGGGAAGGGGTAAACCTCACTGGGGACAACCTCCACTGAATCCAATCCGCTTGGAGACTCCGCTAGGGGAAACAAACAATATTCACCTCTACTGAGGATAACTGCCAATCCACGGGCATGAATAACCCTACTGAGGATAATTTTCACCAAACCTGATCCGCTTGGGGATTTCGCTGGGGAAAACATTCTTAACCCTGTTGGGGAAACTGCAAACTTGACCCTGCTGGGGATTACAGTACTTCATACCCGACTGTTGAGGAACAAACTACCCATGGGTACCACTGTAACACCCCGATAAAATAAGATAATTATTTAATTTAAGTTAATGATATATTTATTAATTAAATTAAATAATTGGGATTATTATTATTGGGTTATTATTTTATTGGAATAAAAGTTGGAATTAGAAAAGGTCCCATTTAGTAAAAAGGTTTATTTTTCACGTGAAAAGGAAAAAGGGGCAGAAAAGTGGAAAAAGGGCAAAGAGAACCAGAGAACAAGGGTTGAAGAGAGGAAGAACTTGAAGCTGCAGGATTTGCCGGATTAACTCAGGTAAGGGGGGTTTATCGTCGATTAAAGGGTATTATGGGATAACATGTAATGGGTAGTGATAGACTATTGATTTACCTCTGAATTGAATGATGCATGATGAAATTGTGAACCTTTGGATGAACGAAATTTGGATTATAAATGGAGGAAATTCGTAGGAATTAGATGTAATAATGTTAGATTTTGTGAAATCGAATAGGGTATGAATTGTGTTAGCAGATATGAACGAATAATATGTAAAATTGGACTGTGGAAGGTTGGATTGGATAGATCTCGTAGCAGAGAAAGCCATAGCAGATCTGGAAGTCTGGTTTCTGGTCATACGCGTATGGCACTAGGCAATACGCATATGAGATGGTCTGGTACGCGTATGGCACTAGGCAATACGCGTATGGATGAAGAAGATGATGTTTTGAACGTAGTTTGGTCTCTGTTGATACGCGTATGGAGAAGTGATACGCGTAGCATACGCGTATGAGATGGTGTTACACGTATGGGATTTGGCTGAGAAATGGGCCATACGCGTATGGGACTAGGCAGTACGTGTATGGGCAGGATTGTGATTTTTTCTATGCTGTTGTTGTGCAGTTTTTGGTTGTTCAGCTGAGTAATGTGATTTAGCTGATGTATGATATATTAGGGATCATTTCCCGTTGTTTTGAGTAGTATAGGTATTAGTAGAGTGTGTTAATACTGTGGTTGTTCTTGGGCATGATCTGATATGCTTATGTGATAAAATACTGATTGATGTATGATGGTATGCATGATCTTGTGAATGTATCAGTTATGTGTGCATTTGTGAATAGACTGTTTTATGGCTTAGAGTGTGAGCATATGTCTATTCTTGAATTGTGGTTGATGATTTAGCATTGCTAGGTGATTAGCATGCATATTGTGGCCTTTATGGTGGTAGCTAATTCCCATGGTGAGGAATTAGTGAGTTAGTCATTTTGGACTGTTGTTGATGTTTGCATGCTAGGTGAATTAGCGTGCATATCATAGCCCTTGGGGTGGTAGCTAATTCCCATGGTGAGGAATTAGTGAGTGAGTCACTAGGTCTCAAATGAGTGGGACTAGTGGGCTTGGTAGCCGTGCCTGGATTTAGACGGTGAGGTGAACTATATGTTCACAAATAGTCGGTACCGCATGCATGGAGTCTCATTGCATAATATGTGTATGGCGTATAATATGAATGGATGTATTCCAATATTATACGTGTGTTTGTGTTGATATTGAGTATGAGCATGAGTTGTATTGTATTGAGTATGATATTGAATTGATGTGCCGTTACCGAATGTGTGATGTGATTAGGGTGATTAATGTGTTAAATTACTTAACATGACATGATATTTTATAATGCTTGTTATATCGATTGAGGAACTCACCCTTACAACTATTTTTCAGGTAACGAGCAGTGATTGAGTAGGAGCTAGTGCTTGGAGTCTAGTATAGTCTCCTTAGTGGGTCATGCTCTGGTAGATGTAACATCGGGATGGGATGTTTTACTATGTTTTCTTTTGGTTGTTAAACAACTTTACATGTAATGTACCACATGGTTTGAATGTTGCTAGTTGTATCCGCTGCGTATTATGCACATGTTTTATTCTAATGAAATAAATGAGCATGACAGAATAATTTGGAAAACGGTGTGAATTGATTGTGTGACACCCTTAATTGCATAATTACTCTGATTGATATATTGCTATTTTAATTAAATATTTTGGGGTATCTTAGAAGGGTGTTACATTAGTGGTATCAGAGCATAGTCGGTCGAGTCGAGTCGTAATTATTCTGTTCCCCTGTACGGGATAGGTGTTGTGTAACCCTATCAGTACTTATTGTTTTAGCTTGTTGGGTTTTCAGAATAGAGATGGCTGGAAGAGGTAGAGACGATGCTGCGATTGCTGAGGCTCTGGGTATGCTAGCTGGAGTACTTGGAGGAAATCCGAATGTTGTGGGAATGGGAGCTGCTCGTCAACTGAGTGAGTTCCAGAAGAACAATCCTCCAATGTTCAAGGGAGCATACGATCCAGATGGTGCTCAGAAGTGGTTGAAGGAGATCGAGAGGATCTTCCGAGTGACTGAGTGTGCCGATAACCAGAAGGTCAGGTTCGGTACGCATATGCTGTCAGAGGAAGCGGATGATTGGTGGGTTGCTACCCGCACTGAGTTGGAAGCTGCTGGGAATACTGAGATCACTTGGGCGGTGTTCAGAGAGAGATTCCTGAGGAAGTACTTTCCAGAGGATGTCAGAGGAAAGAAAGAGATAGAGTTCTTAGAATTGAAGCAGGGTAACAGGTCTGTTACTGAGTATGCTGCTAAGTTCACAGAGTTGTCGAAGTATTATACTCCCTATAACGAGGCTACTGGGGAATTTTCGAAATGTGTGAAGTTTGAGAACGGGTTACGTCCCGAGATCAAGCAGGCTATTGGATATCAGCGGATTAGAGTGTTTTCTGATTTGGTTGACTGTTGCAGGATTTTTGAACAGGATACCAAGGCTAGAGCAGAGAGCTATCAGCAGAGGGTTGATAGGAAAGGCAAGAATCAGAATGATCGTGGGAAACCGTATGCAGTTGGCAAAGGTTTCCAGCGACAGAGTGGGATGAAGAGGCCTAGTGGGGGAGACTCCAGTGCCCCTGCTAAGTGTTACAGGTGTGGTCAGGCTGGACATCGTATCCATGAGTGTACCAGTAATGAGAAGAAGTGTTTCAAGTGTGGAAAAGGTGGTCACTTGGCTGCAGATTGCCGGTTGAAGACTGTGACTTGTTTCAACTGTGGAGAGGTGGGTCATATCAGTCCACAGTGTCCTAAGCCGAAGAGAGAGAACCAGTCGGGAGGCAAGGTCTTTGCTTTATCGGGTTCTGAGACTTCTGCAGATGATCGTTTGATCCGAGGTACGTGTTATATTAATGGCTTTCCTCTTGTAGCTATTATTGACACAGGTGCGACTCATTCCTTTATATCTTTGGATTGTGCTGTGAAACTTAAGTTAGAGATATCTGAGATGCATGGAAGTATGGTGATTGATACTCCTGCGAAGGGTTCGGTGACTACTACTTCAGTTTGTTTGAATTGTCCTTTGAGTATTTTTGGTAGAGACTTTGGGATGGACCTAGTGTGTCTTCCACTAGTGCAGATTGATGTTATCCTGGGTATGAACTGGTTGGCGTGTAACCGAGTCTATATCAATTGTTTTGATAAGACTGTGATCTTTCCTGAGAGTGAGGAAGGAAAGAGTTTGTTTCTATCAGCAAGGCAGGTGAATGAGGCAGTAGTAGATGGGGCAGAGTTGTTTATGCTGTTAGCGACTTTGGAGGCTAAAGATAAACTGGTGATTTGCGATCTAGCTGTGGTGTGTGATTTTCCTGATGTGTTTCCGGAAGAAGTGAATGAATTACCACCAGAGCGTGAAGTTGAGTTCTCGATTGATTTAGTACCTGGTACTAGGCCGATATCGATGGCTCCGTACCGTATGTCTGCTGTTGAGTTAACTGAATTGAAAAGTCAGTTGGAAGATCTGTTGGATAAGAAATTTATTCGTCCGAGTGTGTCACCGTGGGGTGCACCAGTGTTATTAGTTAAGAAGAAAGAAGGTACTATGAGGTTGTGTGTGGACTACAGGCAACTGAATAAAGTGACAATCAAGAATCGGTATCTTTTGCCGAGGATTGATGATTGATGGATCAGTTGGTTGGTGCGAGTGTGTTCAGCAAAATAGATTTGAGATCGGGTTATCATCAGATACGTGTGAAAACTGAGGATATTCAGAAGACTGCTTTCAAAACAAGGTATGGACATTATGAGTATTCTGTAATGCCTTTTGGTGTGACTAATGCGCCTGGAGTATTTATGGAGTATATGAATAGAATTTTCCATCCGTACCTAGACAAGTTTGTTGTGGTGTTTATTGACGATATTTTGGTGTATTCGAAATCTGAAGAAGAGCATGCTGAGCATGTGAGAGTGGTGTTAGGAATTCTACGAGAAAAGAAGTTATTTGCTAAACTGTCTAAGTGTGAATTTTGGTTAGAAGAGGTTAGTTTTCTTGGTCATGTGATTTCCAGAGGTGGTGTTGCTGTTGATCCTTCTAAGATAGAAGCGGTATCTAAGTGGGAAGCTCCGAAGTCAGTTTCGGAGATAAGGAGTTTTCTTGGACTTGCAGGTTATTATAGGAAGTTCATTGAGGGATTTTCTAAGTTGGCGTTACCGTTGACAATGTTAACTAGAAAGGGGCAAGCGTTTGTTTGGGACTCAAAATGTGAGGAAGGTTTCCAAGAGTTAAAGAGAAGGTTGACTACTGCTCCTATTCTGATATTACCAAGTTCGTCGGAAGCATTTGAGGTTTACTGTGATGCTTCATTGTTGGGTTTGGGTGGTGTGTTGATGCAGAATAAGCAGGTTATAGCCTATGCTTCGAGACAGCTGAGGGTTCATGAGAGGAACTATCCGACACACGATTTAGAGTTGGCAGCTGTGGTATTTGTTCTGAAGTTATGGAGGCATTACTTGTACGGGTCAAGATTTGAGGTTTTCAGTGACCATAAAAGTTTAAAGTATTTGTTTGATCAGAAAGAGCTGAATATGAGACAGAGGAGATGGTTAGAGTTTCTGAAGGATTATGACTTTGGTTTGAACTACCATCCGGGTAAAGCAAACGTAGTGGCTGATGCATTGAGTCGGAAATCATTGCATATGTCTATGTTAATGGTTAAGGAATTGGATTTAATTGAGCAGTTTAGAGACTTGAGTTTGGTGTGTGAGAGTACTCACAATAGTGTTAAATTGGGAATGTTGAAGTTAACGAGTGGTATTCTGGATGAGATTAGAGAGGGTCAGAAATCCGATGTGTTTTTGGTTGATAAGTTGACTCTAGTGAATCAAGGTCAAGGTGGTGAATTCAGAGTTGATGAGAATGGTGTTTTGAAATTTGGTAATCGGGTGTGTATTCCGGATGTTACCGAACTGAAGAAGAGTATTCTTGAGGAAGGACATCGTAGTGGCTTGAGTATTCATCCTGGGGCTACGAAGATGTATCATGATTTGAAAAAGTTATTTTGGTGGTCGGGAATGAAAAGAGAAATTGCGAGTTTTGTTTATTCTTGTTTAACTTGTCAGAAGTCAAAGATTGAGCATCAGAAGCCGTCTGGGCTAATGCAACCGTTGGCTATTCCAGAGTGGAAGTGGGATAGTATCAGTATGGATTTTGTTTCTGGTTTACCGAGAACGATTAAGAATTTTGAAGCTATTTGGGTGATTGTTGACAGATTGACAAAATCGGCTCATTTTATTCCGATCAGAATGGACTATCCATTGGAGAGATTAGCTGAATTGTATATTGAGAAAATTGTAAGTTTGCATGGTATTCCGTCGAGTATTGTTTCGGACAGAGATCCTAGATTTACATCGAAGTTCTGGGAAGGTTTGCAGAGGGCTTTGGGAACCAAGCTGAGATTGAGTTCTGCATATCATCCGCAAACTGATGGTCAGACTGAGAGGACGATTCAGTCACTAGAGGATCTTTTGAGAGCTTGTGTTTTGGAAAAGGGAGGTGCTTGGGATTGTTATTTACCTTTGATTGAGTTTACCTACAACAATAGTTTTCATTCGAGCATTGGTATGGCACCATTTGAAGCTTTGTATGGTAGGAGATGTCGGACGCCTTTATGTTGGTATGAGTCCGGTGAGAGTGTTGTGATTGGACCGGAGATTGTTCAACAAACTACGGAAAGGATTAAGATGATTCAGGAGAAGATGAGGATTGCTCAGAGTCGTCAGAAGAGTTATCACGACAAGAGGAGGAAGTCACTTGAGTTTCAAGAGGGAGATCATGTGTTTCTTCGTGTTACTCCGATAACTGGGGTTGGTCGAGCTTTAAAGTCGAAGAAGTTGACACCTCGATTTATTGGTCCTTATCAGATTTTGGAGAGGATAGGGGAGGTAGCCTATCGTATCGCCTTACCGCCGTCACTTGCGAATTTGCATGAGGTTTTTCATGTGTCTCAGTTGAGGAGGTACATTCATGATCCGTCGCATGTGGTCCAAGTAGATGATGTCCAGGTGAGAGATAACCTGACTGTTGAAACATCACCTATGAGGATTGAGGATCGAGAGTTGAAGCAGTTGCGGGGTAAAGAGATTGCTTTGGTAAAGGTAGCTTGGGGAGGACCAGCAGGTGGCAATGTGACTTGGGAACTAGAGAGTCAGATGAAGGAGTCTTATCCAGAGTTATTCGCTTGAGGTATGTTTTCGAGGACGAAAACTCTTTTAGTGGGGGAGAGTTGTAACACCTCGATAAAATAAGATAATTATTTAATTTAAGTTAATGATATATTTATTAATTTAATTAAATAATTGGGATTATTATTATTGGGTTATTATTTTATTGGAATAAAAGTTGGAATTAGAAAAGGTCCCATTTAGTAAAAAGGTTTATTTTTCACGTGAAAAGGAAAAAGGGGCAGAAAAGTGGAAAAAGGGCAAAGAGAACCAGAGAACAAGGGTTGAAGAGAGGAAGAACTTGAAGCTGCAGGATTTGCCGGATTAACTCAGGTAAGGGGGGTTTATCGTCGATTAATGGGTATTATGGGATAACATGTAATGGGTAGTGATAGACTATTGATTTACCTCTGAATTGAATGATGCATGATGAAATTGTGAACCTTTGGATGAACGAAATTTGGATTATAAATGGAGGAAATTCGTAGGAATTAGATGTAATAATGTTAGATTTTGTGAAATCGAATAGGGTATGAATTGTGTTAGCAGATATGAACGAATAATATGTAAAATTGGACTGTGGAAGGTTGGATTGGATAGATCTCGTAGCAGAGAAAGCCATAGCAGATCTGGAAGTCTGGTTTCTGGTCATACGCGTATGGCACTAGGCAATACGCGTATGAGATGGTCTGGTACGCGTATGGCACTAGGCAATACGCGTATGGATGAAGAAGATGATGTTTTGAACGTAGTTTGGTCTCTGTTGGTACGCGTATGGAGAAGTGATACGCGTAGCATACGCGTATGAGATGGTGTTACGCGTATGGGATTTGGCTGAGAAATGGGCCATACGCGTATGGGACTAGGCAGTACGCGTATGGGCAGGATTGTGATTTTTTCTATGCTGTTGTTGTGCAGTTTTTGGTTGTTCAGCTGAGTAATGTGATTTAGCTGATGTATGATATATTAGGGATCATTTCCCGTTGTTTTGAGTAGTATAGGTATTAGTAGAGTGTGCTAATACTGTGGTTGTTCTTGGGCATGATCTGATATGCTTATGTGATAAAATACTGATTGATGTATGATGGTATGCATGATCTTGTGAATGTATCAGTTATGTGTGCATTTGTGAATAGACTGTTTTATGGCTTAGAGTGTGACCATATGTCTATTCTTGAATTGTGGTTGATGATTTAGCATTGCTAGGTGATTAGCATGCATATTGTGGCCTTTATGGTGGTAGCTAATTCCCATGGTGAGGAATTAGTGAGTTAGTCATTTTGGACTGTTGTTGATGTTTGCATGCTAGGTGAATTAGCGTGCATATCATAGCCCTTGGGGTGGTAGCTAATTCCCATGGTGAGGAATTAGTGAGTGAGTCACTAGGTCTCAAATGAGTGGGACTAGTGGGCTTGGTAGCCGTGCCTGGATTTGGACGGTGAGGTGAACTATATGTTCACAAATAGTCGGTACCGCATGCATGGAGTCTCATTGCATAATATGTGTATGGCGTATAATATGAATGGATGTATTCCAATATTATACGTGTGTTTGTGTTGATATTGAGTATGAGCATGAGTTGTATTGTATTGAGTATGATATTGAATTGATGTGCCGTTACCGAATGTGTGATGTGATTAGGGTGATTAATGTGTTAAATTACTTAACATGACATGATATTTTATAATGCTTGTTATATCGATTGAGGAACTCACCCTTACAACTATTTTTCAGGTAACGAGCAGTGATTGAGTAGGAGCTAGTGCTTGGAGTCTAGTATAGTCTCCTTAGTGGGTCATGCTCTGGTAGATGTAACATCGGGATGGGATGTTTTACTATGTTTTCTTTTGGTTGTTAAACAACTTTACATGTAATGTACCACATGGTTTGAATGTTGCTAGTTGTATCCGCTGCGTATTATGCACATGTTTTATTCTAATGAAATAAATGAGCATGACAGGATAATTTGGAAAACGGTGTGAATTGATTGTGTGACACCCTTAATTGCATAATTACTCTGATTGATATATTGCTATTTTAATTAAATATTTTGGGGTATCTTAGAAGGGTGTTACAACCACCGCTGGGGATACGGCAACCTTCAGACTCAGTGGGGACCCACAGTCTTCAGACTAACTGGGGATAAAGTAGCCTTTGAACCTGCTGCTGAGGGACACACTACCCATAGACGCCTCTGCCGGGGAAGAGCAGTTCTAATAGTTTTCAGACTTGCTGGGGAAACGTCCTCAACCCTGCTGAGGAATCCCTGATCTCGAATACGCTGGGGAGACAAGTCCTGAACTTGCTTTAGCCAACCTAACTTCTCACCCTACTGGACAGTGTTGAAACGTCTCTGAACAAACCGTGGCTTATCTGCTTCAGCCAGGAATCAAAGGTAATAACCTGCAAAACAGCAAGACATACATGCCCCAGGGGATTGTATGGACAAGATACACCCAAGTGTACTCAACATTCAAAATGATTTTTAAATGTTTTATCTTTCTTCACGTTATTGTCTAGCCTTCACGTTTTTATATGCAATGTTTATCAAAAATCCGGACGTTTTTTGCAAACAAAATAGTAAAATAAAAACAAGAGAGCAATTTATCTGAATAACGACTTTTATTGATTGAAAATGTGCCTGAAAAGGCAAATACATCAGGAAGCAATTCCTAGAAAGAGGTAATTGCGCACAAAAGGAAAAATCTATCCTAGTGGCAATGTGAACACGGCATCCACTATTTCCCAATTCTATTATGACTCACAGATCATCAACTTCCTCCCAAATCCCTTGCTTTCTGAGAAGAATGATTGGACCGATCATATCCTTCGAGATGGTAGACCCTGAAGCGCGATGAAGTACAGATAACTCAGACTGTAGCCTTCGCCTTAATCCCTCTTTTGCCTGGATCGCCCTTTCGGGTTTTCAATCCACCGGGATACCCATTTTTGCCTAAGCCGCCCTTGTGGGTTTTCGACTTACCGGGTGTACATATTTTTTCATTCTCTATCCCTAACTTTTGCCCGAACCTTTTTCTTTTTTTTCTTGATTTGCCGGGATGCCCTTTTTTTCCTGGACTCTTTTATTCTTTTCGCCCAGTGGGTCAATTTATGCGAAGTATTTTTTGACTACATCTGAGTTCACAGGGGCCGGAAAATCTTCACCATCCATAGTTGTAAGCATCAAGGCTCCACCAGAGAAAACCTTCTTAACAACATATGGACCTTCGTAATTTGGAGTCCACTTGCCCCTGTTATCTGTACCGGGAGGAAGGATCCTCTTCAAAACCAAATCACCTGTCTGATAGCCTCGAGGACGCACTTTCTGATCAAAGGCTTTCTTCATCCTTCTCTGATACAATTGCCCATGGCACACAGCTGCTAACCGCTTCTCTTCGATAAGGCTCAACTCATTAAACCTTATTCGAATCCATTCAGCTTCGTCCAGTTTGACATCCAACAGGACTCTCAGAGAAGGAATCTCCACTTCAACAGGTAGGACTGCTTCCATACCATACACAAGGGAGTAAGGGGTCGCCCCGGTCGACGTACGTACTGAGGTACGGTACCCATGCAAAGCGAAAGGCAGCATCTCATGCCAATCCTTGTACGTCACGACCATCTTCTGCACAATCTTCTTAATGTTCTTGTTTGCCGCCTCTACAGCACCATTCATCTTCGGTCTGTAAGGAGAAGAATTGTGATATTCAATCTTGAAATCTTTGCAAAGCTCCTTCATCATCTTGTTATTGAGATTCGAACCATTGTCAGTGATCATTCTCTCCGGAACCCCATAACGACAGATAATCTCTTTTTTAATGAATCGGGCAACCACTTGCTTGGTAACGTTAGCATAGGAAGCTGCTTCCACCCACTTGGTGAAGTAATCAATCGCAACCAGGATGAAGCGATGTCCATTAGAAGCAGTAGGTTCAATCTTCCCAATCATATCGATGCCCCACATCGCGAATGTCCAAGGAGAATTCATGACATTCAGAGGGCTTGGTGGTACATGCACCTTATCAGTATAGATCTGACATTTGTGGCATTTCCGAGCGTATTTGGAACAATCGGATTCCATGGTCATCCAGTAATAGCCGGCTCTCAACAACTTCTTGGACATTGCATGACCACCAGCATGGGTACCAAAAGATCCCTCGTGTACTTCCTGCATCAACATGTCTGCTTCGTGTCTATCCACGCATCTGAGCAGAACCATGTCGAAGTTCCTCTTGTACAACACATCATCCTGATTCAAATAAAAGCTTCCAGCTAGCCTTCTCAGGGTTTTCTTGTCATTCTTTGACGCTCCTTCAGGATACTCCTGTCTCTTGAGGAAATTCTTGATATCATAGTACCAAGGCTTCTCATCCACAACAGACTCGGCTGCAAACATATACACAGGCCTCTCGAGTCGATTCACAGCAACATGTGGCACATGATTCCACCAATGAACTTTGATCATAGAAGACAAAGTAGCCAAGGCGTCAGCCATCTGATTTTCGTCTCGAGGGACATGATACAACTTCACTGTCTTGAAGAAAGTCAGGATCCTTCTGGTGTAATCTCGATTAGGAATCAAATGCGGCTGATGAGTATTCCAATCTCCATGGACTTGGTTAATCACTAGAGCGGAATCTCCATAAATGTCTAGAGTTTTGATCCTTAGATCAATGACTTCTTCAATACCCATGATACAAGCCTCATACTCAACCTCGTTGTTGGTTACGTCAAAAGTCAATCTGGCAGAAAAAGGTATGTGTGCACCTTTAGGATTGATGAGTACTGCCCCAACACCGTTGCCATTCATATTTACCGCCCCATCAAACATCAATGTCCACTTGTCATCAGGATCCGGTCCTTCCTCGACAAGAGGCTCTTCACAATCTTTCATCTTAAGATACATGATGTCTTCATCAGGGAATTCAAACATCATCGGCTGATAGTCATCAATCGGTTTCTCAGCAAGGTAGTCTGACAGAACACTACCTTTGATGGCCTTCTGCGACGTATACTGGATATTATTTTCTGTTAAAATCATCTGCCAACGAGCAACGCGCCCGGTGAGAGCCGGCTTCTCAAAGATGTACTTCACTGGATCCATCTTAGAAATCAAGAAGGTAGTATGGTTCAACATATACTGCCTCAGTCGGCGAGCAGCCCATGCCAAAGCACAGCAAGTTTTCTCGAGCTGCGAATATCTTATTTCACAGTCGGTAAACTTTTTGCTAAGGTAGTATATAGCATGCTCTTTTCGACCAGACTCGTCATGCTGTCCCAATACACACCCCATCGAGTTCTCAGTCACTGAAAGGTACATTATCAGAGGCCTCCCAGGAACTGGAGGTATAAGAATTGGAGGTTTCTACAAATATTCTTTTATCTTATCAAAAGCTTTTTGACAGTCATTGTTTCACCTGATTGCTTGATCTTTTCTTAACAATTTGAATATTGGTTCACACGTGGCAGTTAGGTGAGATATGAACTGTGCAATGTAGTTCAACCTCCCTAAAAACCCATGAACCTGCTTTTCAGTTCTTGGTTCAGGCATTTCTTGAATAGCTTTTACTTTCGCTGGATCAACCTCAATCCCTTTCTCATTGACAATGAAGCCTAACATCTTTCCGGATCTCACCCCAAACGTACACTTGTTTGGATTCAGCCTCAGTTTGAATTTTCTCAGTCTTTCAAACAACTTCTGCAGGTTTACCAAGTGCTCCTCTTCTGTCTGTGACTTCGCAATCATATCATCCACGTACACTTCAATTTCTTTGTGCATCATGTCATGAAAGAGAGTCGTCATAGCCCTCTGATAGGTAGCGCCGACATTCTTCAGCCCAAATGGCATCACCTTATAGCAGAACGTGCCCCAAGGTGTAATGAATGTCGTCTTTTCCATGTCTTCTGGCGCCATCTTAATCTGATTATAGCCAGAAAATCCATCCATGAAAGAGAAAACCGAGGATTGAGCAGTGTTATCAACCAATACATCAATGTGAGGTAATGGGAAGTCATCTTTCGGACTGGCTCTGTTTAAATCCCGGTAATCGACACACATCCTGACTTTACCATCCTTCTTTGGCACGGGTACGATGTTGGCCACCCAAGGGGGATAATTGGTAACTGCCAGAAAACCTGCATCCAACTGCTTCTGAACCTCTTCTTTAATCTTTACAGCCATATCAGGACTGGTTCTACGAAGCTTCTGCTTGACCGAAGGACAGTCTTCTCTAAGAGGTAGCCTGTGCACCATAAAATCTATATCCAACCCAGGCATATCTTGATACGACCAGGGGAATATCTCCACATATTCTCTCAGCATTTCAATCAGCCCTCTCTTGACATCTTCCTTCAAAGCAACCCCGATTTTGATCTCTCTTTTGGCATCCTCAGTACCAAGGTTAATAATTTCCAACTCTTCCTGATGAGGTTGGATGACCCTTTCCTCCTGCTTCAATAATCTGACCAGTTCTTTAGGGAGTTCACAGTCTTCCTCACTCTCCTCTTCGGCTTGGTATATGGGATTATCGAAATCATACTGAGCCATAACAGAACTGTTTTTAGTGGAGTCCACAAGATCGATTATGCATGTTTAATGCTTTATTTTAGAAAAGAGTTCAAGAAAGTCACAAAAACAAAAAACATTGCCATTTTTATTGTTTTGAAAGTGAAAATAAAAACAGAAAGACAGTGAGCACAAATTTGTTTGCAAAACGTCCTTTATTAATGATAATCATTGAAAACATGATGTGGCCCTACAATGAACCACTACGCCTCGGGCAGAGCGCAGGGTTTTTATGCAAAATGAAAAATAAAAGAAAATTACTCTGACTGAAGAGTAACTTGGACCATTTCTTCGGCTGTCCAATTGTTCACCATCTCCCCTGGAGCACACGGGCGCACCCAGTTGTCCATATCATAATCACTGTCACCGTCTTCACTATCGGCTGCAAAGACGTCACCATGATTCATCAACACAGCGCTGGTGAAGGTACTCGGCCCTTTCTGAACACCCTGCTCTGCCTGAAGAGGTTGGTAGCCAATACCGAATTTGTCTTCTTTCACAGGCATGTCAACCATCTTGCCCCATCCTTCTGCATTGCCAGATTTGACAACCTCTACAGCTTGCTTGTATGATGCAATTGAGGCACCTGACTTCTTCTGCTCAGCAAAAGCCACCTTCTCAAGAGCAACGGTCTCAAACGCTTGGCACAGAGTTTCATGGATCTCGCCATCCATCTCCACATACTTGAAGGAAGATAGATGACTCACAAGAATGTCCTCCTCGCCGCACACAGTTACAATTTGACCGTTCCATACATACTTCAGCTTCTGATGGAGAGTTGACGTCACCGCCCCAGCCCCATGTATCCAGGGACGCCCCAATAGACAACTATATGCTGGTTGAATATCCATCACATAGAAGATAACATCAAACACTTCTGGGCCAATCTTCACGGGCAATGTGACTTCACCAAAAATAGACCGTTTGGATCCATCAAATGCACGAACAATGAGATCACTCGGAGTGAGGACAACCCCTTCAACATCAATCTTGCTCAAAATCTTCTTGGGCAACACATTCAAAGACGAGCCAGTATCCACCAGCACATGCGACAACACTGCGCCTTTACACTCCATGGTGATATGCAGAGCTTTGTTATGGTTGCGACCCTCAGGCGTCAAATCCAAGTCTGTGAACCCCAAACCATGCCTTGTGCTCACATTCACAATAACACCCTCAAGTTGATTGACAGAAATCTCCTGAGGCACGTAAGCCAGATTCAACATTTTCAGCAAGGCATTACGGTGTGCCTCAGAGCACAGCAACAGTGAGAGGATAGAGATTTTGGACGGAGTTTGATTCAGCTGATCCACAATCTTATAATCACTTTTCTTGATGATCTTCATGAACTCCTCCACATCTTTCTCAAATGAACCCTCCGGCGCTTCCTTCTGCACAGGTCCTTCTTCTACCACAGCTTGTTTCCCCTTTGCTTTGGCAAGAGCCTCGGCATTGTTGTCTCTCAAGGTCTGTGGCGCAAACAGACGACCACTTCTTGTAAAACCTCCAGGTCCTCCCACATTGTCCACAGCCGGACCGACAGTTACTGGAGCTTTAACCGGTACACCAATGGTCACTGGAGCTTGATTCACTGGCCTTGTCTGACTTTCTGACCTTCTGTTATTGCGGTAAGCATTATCATACTTCCATGGGACCGCCCTACTGTTCTCAACAGGTCTTCTATTAGAAGCAACAACAGTAGTAGGAACACCAACAGTCTCGGGCACAGATATAGTCACCAGAGTACTAACAGTTATGGGTGCACTAACGTTTCTTGGCACACGTCCAGGACCCTCGGACGGCTTGAAATAAATGGTGACAGTTGAGACCACCTCACGACCTTTCTCAGCCCGACTAAACTGTAGGCAACCATCATCAATCAGACCCTGGACACCTATCCTCAGTTTTTCACAACCATTCTTTTGATCAGCACAGTCTGAGCAACTTGCACCACAGCCCGGGAACACTCCCCCTTTCAGCAGACGCTCTTTCACAACGCACAGCGAAGTCTGAACCTTATCAACATCAACCACCAGATCTAAAGCTTCCCCATCTTCCACATTGTTCACCCTGGGCCCACCATGTTGAGGCATAGGGTTATTCACAACATTCGGAACAGGAGCAAAGTTGATTGTTTTGGCGTCAATCAAATCTTGGACCTTATGATGAAAAGCCCAACAGTTCTCAATATGATGCCCCGGTGCACCAGAATGAAAGTCACAATGAGCATTGGCATCATACCCAGCAGGAATTCTTGTCAACGGAGCCATGGTGCGAAGCTCAACAAATTTCAATCTGAGCAGTTCGGGAAGCAACTCAGCATATGTCATTGGTAGCGGATCAAAATGACGCTCAGGCATTCTCTGCCTTGGTTTAAACGGGCGTTGCTGTTGTTGTTGTTGGTGTTGGTGTTGTGGAGCCCTTTGTTGTTGTTGCTGAGGTTGAGGTTGGGGTGCTGGGATGGTCACAGCGGCAACCTGACGATACTGCCCTCTGTTCACATTCCTCCGATGGTGCACAGCATTAGTCTCCCCATCCCTCCTTCGGGGTGCCCCAGAGAATGGCTTTTTTGAACTGGAAGACGAGGAACCAGAATCCTGAATCTTCCCTGCTTTAATGAGACTCTCGGTCCTCTCTCCGCAGATAACCACATCGGAAAAGCTACCGAACGGGAAACTCCCCATACGGTCCATAAACACACCTTGCAAAGTCCCAATGAACATATCGGTTAGCTCTCTCTCCAGCATAGGAGGTTGCACTCTTGCAGCTAACTCACGCCACCTCTGGGCGTACTCCTTGAAACTTTCACCAGATTTTTGAAACAGGCTCTGCAGTTGGGTTCTGCTCGGAGCCATATCCATATTGTGCTTATACTGCCTCAAGAAGGCTTCACCCAAGTCTCTCCAGCTTCTCACAGACTCTCTTTTCAACTCCATGTACCAGTCCAAGGAAGCTCCAGACAAGCTATCCTGGAAAAAATACATCCACATCTTCTCATCATCTGTGTATGCGGAGATTTTTCTGTAGTAAGCCTGCACATGGGTGCGAGGGCAAGAAGTGTCGTTGTATTTGTCAAAGGACGGCGCCTTGAATTTGTAAGGAATTCTCAGCCCCTCAACCAATCCCATGTTGGTTACATCAAATCCCAAAGAGTTTTGACACTCCATGGCTCTGATCTTCTCAGCTAGGGCATCAACCTTCCTATCCCTCTCTTCAGTTCTTCCCACTTCGTCTTCATCACTGAGAACGGTGAACATATCCTCTTGTCTATCAACCAGCGGAGCATGATGACGAACTGGAGCCCGGGTTGCTCTAACGTTAACAGTCTCAGCAGCAATAGGTTGTCCGTTGATCCTGATACCCCTCAACTCATCACCCACAACATAGTTGTTGACGGGAATAGTAGCAGCAACAACATTGTCATTAGTAGGGACCCCCTCTGGTGAGGCATGATGGACAGGTGGAATCACAGCTTCCTGTCTCTGGGCTAAGGCACGCAGCTCCTCTTGCCCTTGAACGACCCCTTGCATCATAGTCATGAATTGGGCCATGTTAGCCCTCATCTCAGCCAATTCAGCCTGAACTTGATCCATACTTCTCCGTTGATTTAGTCTTGTCGCGTAGCGGTGCAGATGACGATCAGCAATCCTGCCTAAGACAGGAACCAGAATGAGAAGCCTTGTTCAAGAACACCTGTAATGCAAGAATGATATGTGTATGATGCGTGTGATGCGTATGCAGGTTAACTTTTCTTTTTCTATGCATTATTATTTTTTTTTTGAAAATAAACATGCTATGATGCAAATGATGAAGCCATGGAAGGTTGGTTGAGTATCTCATGGCACAGGATCAAAACTTCGGCATGAATTCGGCACTGGAAACCACAGATCAAAATCATCTAGAACCCAAAGTCATCGGGAACCCATACTTACGAACCAAGTCACCATCTGAGCAAGTACCCTCAAATTCAGCCCAGGGATCCGAAATAAACGGAACCCTCTAATCAATACCAGGGTCAAACCTCCGGTGTCCAGAAATAAAGACCCATAAATCCATCTGAACCATAATCACCATCACAGAATCACTGACGGGAGTCTGCATCTGTAAGGATCAAACCCTCCCCTCACAGGTGAATTCTAACAAGGTCATCCTAAGGCGGATAATAGTCTCGACAATCGGGCAAAGATACTCAACGGTTTTGCCCTTTCGGGTGTGCCGTTGCAGCTCTCTTGAGATCATCTAAACCAAAGATCCAGGAAAGAACGGTCACCGAAGTCAACAGCTCAAATGGGATAACCCAACCTAAGTGGAATAACTCCACCCGGAAGGACTCTCTCAGATGAACCTCGTCTGGCTGTGGTATGTCACATCTCCGCAGCATGTCGTACAACATGTGAAGAGACATGAGACCACGCTAATCCTAGGTGTATACTCAGGCCTGGGTATTGGGCGTCACTCAGAACACCCACCCCAAATCAGAGGAACAACCTGTATAGAATCCAACATGATGATAATATGATGCATGCAAACATATATGACACCAATCACAGCATGATAATCATAAATGCAATAAATAAAACAGTACAAGAACCCAAACCCTATCCTAAAGAGCGCTAGGATTGACTCGCTTAGGGAAGATGGACCAGCAAGAGGTCAATTTCTCAGGATAGTCCCCAGCAGAGTCGCCAGCTGTCGCATTATGCGAAAAACCGGCGGGAAAAGAAACAGAGCCGCCACCGTGCGTTATTTATCCCAAAAGAGGGAAAGGAAACGCTCGAAGTAAACCTGGAAAGGACATGGTCTTGCGACCAGAGATTGATAGGACCGGGAGTCGGTTATGCGAAGGGAAGGTATTAGCACCCCTACGCATCTGTCGTACTCGACGGGATCCACGCTCAAAAGAATAGAAGAAAGGTTGCTAGATAACTGCTCAAAACACTACACACACTGGAAGGAAACACAGATGAAAGACGGAGGAAACGGACTCGGGGAATGTGCTCGCTAGGATATCGCATCCGATGCATACGTATCTTCTCTAACCAGAGAAAGAATCAGAGCACTCGTAGCTCGGCTAACGCACGCCAAACAAAACACAAACAGGAAACCGACTGCCAATAGCTGGACTTACGTCAGACTCCGAACAAACAAACACAAACAGGAAACCGACTGCCAATCGCTGGACTTACGTCAGACTCCGAACAAACCAACACACACAGGAAACCGACTGCCAATCGCTGGACTTATGTCAGACTCCAAACACACACAAGGGGGTTGAAAAAGAAAAAGGGCGCCCGGAGAGATCTGCTCATCTCCTGCCTACGTACCTCATCTGGTATGAGGATCAGGGCGACATAGTTCCCCTCAACAGGGAAAGAACTTCTATCCTAACCAGAGACTAGGGAGATAACAGACTACTAGGGAGACTACGACTCGAGCCTAGAAGTTGTCATGCATATGATCCCTATGTTGAGGTCTCTAATCCTAACTTGCACAGGAAGCAAGCTATCCTAAACAGCACATAATCAAACACAAGCACAAGAGAGTAAGCACACACACTATATGCAAACAAGTGGCTCATACAAGGCTAGGCTTTAGTCAAGGGGTCAAATCAACCTCGACAAACAAGCCTACTGGAAAAGGGTGTTGTTAACTCTTAACCCTAACATTGACAGTTAGGGTGAAGCAGATGAAATGGGAATGAGGGTATGACCTCATAGCTCTTATCCCTGGCCTGGGAGAGCTTGAAACAATGAAAGTGTGGGAGTTCAGAATGTGGGACTCTACTCCACATGACTGACACAACAAGATTTTGGGGTTTTTATTCAAAGTGCATAAACACATGGTGTGAGCAGGATGAATGACTCAACTGAATAGCAGGGGATGGATTGCACATCCCTTTTATCTGCCAATGCCTCTTCACTTAGGAGGTCTTTGAATGTACAAGGCACAAAGATACACAACCACAAACATTGCCTCTTAAGGAGGGCTTCAGACAGGTGCCTGCCAAAGTAACATGACAGGTCTTCCAGACTACATGAAGATCAAGGATTATACCTAAGTGGTATGCCAACCACAAGCAAAGAAAAGCAAAGTTCAAATGAACTTAAAGCAACTTAGGTACCTGTGTAAACAACTAAACAAATCAGTACAGTAATCAGACAAACAGACAACAGTCAACAACAAACAGACAATCCCAATGTACAATAAATAAGCCATAAGGCAAACTCAAGTGAATTATCATCTACCTACAAAACAACCAAATGTTAGCAATCAATAGCAAATATCAACATTCAAATGATGAAGTAACATCAACCATGGAGATTAGGTGCTTGGTCCTGAAATTCAAAGCTCACATGTAAGTACAAACCACTAGGTCAAAGCCTAGGATCAAAGGTGAAGAAAAAACTCAAAACAGGGGCTAATATTCAACACAATGCAACTTCAAACACATATTAACATGTCCTAAAAAGAACAAAAACAAAATCATCAAGGAAGGCCATTTCATGTGCAAGAGAAGTCAAAGAACATTTCAAAGCATTCAAATGGTCATTGAGAATGAAAATTCCAAATCAAAACATAAATAATTCAAATAATTCTGGAAAACTTTATGAGCATTCCAAACATCCCATGCAATCATCATACAAAAAATCAGAATCAACAGAGATCATTTGATATGGAAATGAAATTGCACAAGTTGATCATCAAATTGTGTGACACAAGTTGTCACACCATGCAAACATGTGTATAAAACAGAAATGGCAAATGATAAAAATGCACAATCAAGCCTCAAACATCCATCAATATGTCAAGAATCATCATGCAAAATTTCAGGGCATTTGGATCAATATCAAGCATTTCACAATGGAAAGAATGGAGCAAGGTCATATATGCACACATGTTTACATATTCTAACACAATTCAAAATCCAGCCATGCACACCTTCAGAATTTAACATCATAAAATAGAGGACATCTCAATGAACAAGTAGCAAAAAACCAGGGATTATTTGGAGCATTTTTCAAATTGTTATGAATTTTCAAAGTTGGAAGAAAAATTTGAAATCAAAATGAACAAGTACATGAAATATGGAGGGAAAGGGATAAATGATGAATGATTTGAAAAAGCGGTGCGCGCCAGAATCGAACCATGTTCACATTTGAAATGAAGCGCGCCATGCTGAAACGATGCCGTTTCATGCAAAAACCCTAGCCAGAACCAGAGTGGACGCTAAATGGACGCAAAGCCGCCGCTACATCGTCTTCCTCGCGAAGACGATGATGAACAGTAGCAAGCTCAAAATAATTTTCCAGAATTTCAAAACCTTTACATCATTTTAAAGCTCTTGTAATGGAGATTATAGATCAACAAAAATCTAATCCTAAATCATCACCAACAGAGAGAATCGAACGAAATAAGTTTGATGCACCAAACTTCCATCACATATAACTCACTCAATAATGCACCATTTCACATGAAATTTAGCTCAGATTCATCAACAAAGAGAGATCTACATGAACATGTGCATGGATTTGAGAATTATGAAGTTCGAAAAACTAACCTCTTGAAGAGCAACTTCTTGAAATGCACGATCCAAGGCCTTGAATGATCCAAATCCAATCCAGAATACTTGTAATGATGTTTGATGAAGAAATTGAAGCTTGAAACCGTGTAGATCTAGCTTATCAATCAACTTCCATTCTTGAGTTCTTGAGCTTGCTATGCACGAATTCTAACCAAAATCAATTATCCAAAGCTTGATTCTCCATCTACTACACTCAATGATTCAGAATATCAAAGAAAACTGCAAGGTTATGTGAAGAAATTGCAAGTTTTGGTTGAGAGAAAATTTTTGATGTGAGATGAAAACTAGATCTAAAATGGTGAAAAGTGATTAATCAAAAGTTATGGCCATTTGAAGTTCCATACACACTTGGCAATGATTGGATCATATCTCCTCAACCATTCATCAGATGCTCATGATCTTAGACTTTTTGGAAATGGGAGAGAAAGATCTTCAACTTTCATCTCGGACAAAATTTCATTTGAAGCTTATTTGATGTTGGAAAGTTGAGTTGAAGTTGGTCTAAAAACTTGCCATTTTTGGAAACTTGAAATTATAGGTCACTTTCCATTTTTAGAAACTTTTGCTTTGGCTTCAAATTCTTCAACACTGATGTTTGACATGTTGAATAACCCTCTTTGGGACATGAATGAAATGTCTCAGACCATTTCTCCACCTCCTAGCCCTCAGTTGACTTTGCAGTTGACTTTTACGGGCCCCAGATGACCTGAAACTGCACTGTGGACTTTGAGCCTCTAACACTTGGCCAAGTTATTTCAAAATGAACCTTGGGTTCACATAAGCTCTTGTGAATAACCATAGGGCCTTTTTTCTCATGGAAATGCTTGGATCCTTGCACATATGAATTCTCCTGACCAGTTTTGACTGATGAAAGGCAATGCACTATGCAATGTTAATGACCTAAAAATGAAATGAATGTACAAATGGGGGGTGCAAATTTGAGGTGCTACACTATGCACAAAATTAAAAGTTTAGAGTTGAAAAGATCTAACCAACGGGTAGCAATCTAATAGACAAGAATGTCTTATAGAAATCCCAAATTCCCTTGGATATTAGAATCAAGCAACAAACAATTCATACAATATTATTTTGAATAGCAAGGCATCAAATAAAGATAGCCCCATCCAAGCCTTAGTCACTCCATGATCTCTTTCAAATTTGCCCATGTAGCAGATAAATTCCACAAGTCACATGTTTAAAATAACAACTTCATAATGACCATGTTGCAGATGAACTCAGAGGGATCTTCAAAGATGTATCAGATGAAGTTTCAAATTTCAAGCACTTGGTTACACAAAAGTTGGCATTGGCCAAGTTCTTTAGCATAGGGAGGTTGCCTAGATTCTAAGTCCAATTGTCCAAGATCAAGCCAACAGTCCACACAAAAGTTTTTTAGGGTTTTTGTTCTTATTATGTACATTAATGGTCCAAGACCACACAAACAAACAAAATATACAGAAGCAAGATATATCACACAATATGGTCCAAATGGACAAAGGGAAAATGACATTAACATAAACAATTAGAATGAAATGAATAAATGGAAAATGAATAGAGCTTAAAATTAAATGGCATTAAAGTAAATGGCTTGAAATTAAATGTTAGTTGTTAATGAGTTAGAAGTTAGTATTGTTTTGCTTTTTGTTTTAAGTCATTCTTTGGAGAACAGTCAATCCAATCATCACAAGCATGAATCCTTGAGCCAAGACATCTTCCAAAGGAAGGAAAAAAGGTCAAGTTTCCACACAATACCATAGATGAGAGTATCCGTCATCGGTTAGGATGAACATATCAAGGATAAACTCAACAGGGAAGAAAATATGTCATCGGTTAAGATGAACATATCAAGGATAGACTTTCCTGGGAATCGTCATGGAGGATATGCGACACCGGTTAGGATGAACATATCAAGGATAAACCAACTGAGAAAAAAGTAGGAATTACATCTATTAAATGCTAGATAGAAGCCCATCAAAGAGAAAATCTATCACCGGTTAGGATGAACATATCAATGATAGACTCTGTGAGGAGGGAAAATAAGAATTACATCTATCAGTTACTGGATAGAATACCAAGAGAGAGTATTCGTCACTGGTTAAAGTGAACGTATCAAGGATTAACTATGCAAAAGTAGGATTTACAACTACCGGTTACAGGGTAGAAGACCGCAAAGAGAAGGAAACCTGTCATCGGTTAGGATGAACATATCAAGGATTAACTCTTTGGGGAACAAAATAGGGATTACAACTACCTTTTTACTGGGTAGAATACCAAGGATGAGAATATCCATCATCGATTAGGATCAACATATTAAGGATAAACTCAGACAGGGGAGAGAAAGATATCCGTCACCGGTTATGATGAAAATATCAAGGATATATTTCTGGAAAAATGAATCCACTGGGGACTCTATCGAGGAGAAAAACAGGGATACTCTTGTCGGGTATTGGGCAAGAAGTAACAAACTACAAACTAAGAAGAATATTACCAGTTACTGGGCAATAAACTCTTAGGAGACTCCAAGCATCTATCTAGGCAAGAGCTAGAAAGAAACAGTCAATCAAGACTCAACCCAATGAGGATACATCTCAAGGGGAATGGTCCCATCCATATAATCAACTTGGGAGGAAGCTGAAACAATGATCATCCACGAGGAAAGAACAGAGTGGGGAAAGGAGAAAGGTTAAAGTCTTTCTGCTTAAGGGGCCGACACTCTATAAATTGAGGGAGGACAGACACCAAATTTGTATGGGGATAAAGTACCACCATAACAGAGAATAAGAATCTCAGACAATAATTCAGCAAATACGATGATGCAAATATGCAATTATGAAATTACATGATATGTATATGTGTGTGTGTGTGTGTGTGTATATATATATATATATATATATATATATATATATATATATATATATATATATATATATATATATATATATATATATATATATATATATATATCATGATTATGTTGACAAAACAACCACAAAGGATACAAAGGTGTCGCCAAATTTGAGTCACCGGTATAATCCTCGGTCAGTCCACCAAAAGAGGGAGACAACTGTCGGAGAACGGAGATAGATCAACATCCCAAAGGCTCAAACTTAACTGAGGAAGGAGGAGATCTGCTAGGGAAAGGAAATGTTATCGAATTCTGCTGAAGATCAACCCTACCGAGAAATACACAAAAAATCCGCTGGGGACTACAGAAACTCTATCGGGGATACGAACTCTGCAGGGAACTGAATCAACCGACTTAGCTGGGAAAAGTACAGAAGATCTGTCGGGGGTCAAACACTCCGCAGGGGAACTGGATCAACAAACTCGGCTAGGGATTCCCGAAGGGTTAACTATTTGGGGGAACCTATGATGCTCTACACTTAAGACTTGATGTTCTTCGGAATGCTGTTGATGTTTCTTTTTAATTGCTGTGAAAAAATTCTTGCTTTTATATGTTTAAGAAAAATGATTCTGATTAAATTTTTAGTTTAAAAAATGATCATAATAAAATTTAAAACGATTGGCTGAAGTAAATAAGAGTGGAATTAGTTGGATAAAAGCTCAACTTTATTTAATAGAATGGTAGTCTGTAAATGACAAGACTCCATAGATCTTTACAAAGTTGAAAATGGTAATTTACATGGAAAAGGGTTACATTAAATACAAATGACCACTAATCCTTCCACCAACTCTTGATATCCGGTGTGCTTTTGACCGCTACCGGGGATAATGAATCGATGTCAACCCTTATGCTCAACAAAATCTTTCCAACACTGGAAAATCGGCGGAGTGCAGTTACTTGCCATAATCCCTAATTTTTGCATAAGTTTCCCCAAGGTGGGGTACTCAACTTATCGGGAAATTCTTTCTGTTTTATGTCTCTAACTTTTGCCTGGATCGTCCTTTTGGGTTTTCAATCCACTGAGACGCTCCTTTTTTGCCTAAGCCGCCATTTTGGGTTTTCAACTTAGCGAGCTGTTCTTTTATTTTTTTAGGCGAAGTATTTCTTGACTGCATCTACGTTCACAGGACGAGTGAACTCTTCACCATCCATAGTTGTAAGAATCAAAGCACCGCCTGAAAAGGCTCTCTTGACAACATATGGGCCTTCATAATTAGGAGTCCATTTGCCCCTAGAATCTGGTTTTAACGATAAAATCTTCATGAGCACAACGTCACCTTCACTGAACACCCGAGGTATGACCTTCTTATCAAAAGCTTTCTTTATCCTCTGTTGATATAACTGACCATGACACATGGCAGTTAATCTCTTCTCTTCTATTAAATTCAACTGATCAAACCTGGTTTGACACCATTCAACCTTATTCAACTTGGCTTCCATGAGCACACGCAGCGAAGGAATCTCAACCTCTACGAGGAGCACTGCTTCCATACCATAAACAAGGGAGAAAAGGGTTGCCCCTGTTGAAGTGCGGATGGATGTACGATACCCGTGCAAAGCAAATGGGAGCATCTTATGCCAATCTTTATATGTAACAACCATCTTCTGGATAATCTTTTTAATGTTCTTATTGGCAGCTTCAACAACCCCATTCATCTTAGGTCTGTAGGGAGAAGAATTATGATGTGCAATCTTGAAATCCTTGCAAAGAGCTTCCATCATATTACTGTTCAAGTTAGATTCATTATCAGTAATGATATTACTTGGCACACCATAACGGCATATGATTTGATTCTTGATAAACCTCACAACAAATTGCTTGGTTACACTTGCATACGATGTCGCTTCAACCCATTTCGTGAAGTAGTCAATTGCCACTAAAATGAAATGATGTCCATTCGAAGCTTTGGGCTCAATCATCCCAATCATATCGATTCCCCACATGGAGAAGGGCCATGGGGAAGAAATAACATTAAATAGTGTCGGAGGAACATGAAACTTATTTGCATATATTTGACACTTGTGGCATTTCTTCATAAACTTGCAACAGTCAGATTCCATTGTCAACCAATAGTAACCTGCTCGCAACGTCTTCTTCGCCATTGCCTGTCCATTGGAATGAGTACCAAAGGAACCTTCATGCACTTCGGTCATCAACAAGTCTACTTCGTGTCTATCCACGCATCTGAGCAGAACCATGTTGAAGTTTCTCTTGTACAGTACATCACCATTCAAGTAGAAATTGTCGGCTAACCTTCTCAAAGTCTTCTTATCTTTCAAAGATGCCCCGGGCGGGTAAATCTGACTTTGAAGGAAACACTTGATATCAAAATACTATGGCGTTTCATCTTTGACTTCCTCAACAACAAACACATGAGCTGGTCTATCAAGAAGCATCACAGACAAATTGGGAACCTCATTCCAATACTTCACTATGATCATTGATGCCAACGTTGCAAGAGCATCTTCCATCCGGTTTTCATCTCGGGGGATATGATGAAACTCAACCTTTGTAAAGAAAGTTGAAATCCTCCTCACATAATCTCTATATGGTATTAAACCGGGTTGATTCATCTCCCATTCACCTTTGATCTGATTCATAACCAAAGCAGAATCTTCGAAGACATCTAGATACTTAATTCTGAGATCAATGGCCTCTTCGAGCCCCATAATGCAAGCTTCATATTCTGCCATATTGTTTGTACACTTGAAAGTCAATCTAGATGTAAATGGTAGATGTGAACTATGAGGAGTAATAATCACTGCCCCAATGCCATTTCCATATTGGTTAACAGCTCCATCAAATACCATGCCCCAACGGGAACCAAGTTATGGCCCCTCTTCAAGCAATGGTTCATCACAATCTTTCATTTTCAAGTACAAGATCTCTTCATCAGGAAAATCATACCGCACTTACTGGTAATCTTCAATTGGTTGGTGAGCCAAATGGTCAGCCAAGATACTACCTTTGATTGCTTTCTGAGATCGGTATTCGATATCATACTCTGATAACAACATCTACCAACAGGCAATTCTCCCAGTTAAAGCAGGCTTCTCAAATATATACTTGATCGAATCCATTTTGGATATCAACCAAGTGGTATGATTTAACATATACTAACGCAAACGCTTAGCAGCCCAAGCCAATGCGCAACAACTTTTCTCAAGCATAAAATACCGAGTCTCACAGTCGGTGAACTTCTTACTGAGGTAGTAAATTACACATTCTTTCTTTCCAGTCTCATCTTGCTGGCCAAGAACACAACCCATACTATCTTCAAGCACAGTCAAATACATGATCAATGGTCTTCCTTCAACAGGTGGAGACAAAATCGGAGGCTCAAGCAGATATTCCTTGATATTTTCAAAAGCTTTCTGGCAGTCTTCGGTCTAATCACATGACTAATCTTTTCGAAGAAACTTGAATATAGGCGCACATGTGGTAGTCATGTGTAAAATGAATCTTGAGATATAATTCAAGCGGCCGAGAAAACCTCTGACTTGCTTCTCAGTTTTGGGCACATGCATCTCTTGTATTGCTTTGACCATGGCAGGATCAACTTCAATACCCTTCTCGCTGACAATAACGCCCAACAACTTACCAGAACGAACACCAAAAGTACACTTATTGGGATTCAAGCGGAGTTTATACTTTCTCAAACATTGGAAAAGCTTCAACAAATGCTCAACATGTTCCTCTTCATCAATTGATTTATCAATCATGTCATCGACATAAACTTCAATCTCTTTATGCATCATATCATGAAAAAGAATAGTCATTGCTCTTTGGTAAGTTGCACCAGCATTCTTTAAACCGAAAGGCATCACTCTATAACAGAATCTTCCCCAAGGTGTAATGAATGTGGTCTTCTCCATATCTTCAGGTGCCATCTTGATCTGATTATATCCGGAAAATCCATCCATAAACAAAAAGACTTTGAACTTAGCAGTATTGTCTACCAATATATCAATGTGTGGCAAAGGGAAATCATCTTTCGGACTGGATTTATTCAAATCTCAATAGTCAACACACATGCGGACTTTCCCATCTTTCTTTTCCACAGGCATAATATTGGCCACCCATTGTGGATACTCAGCGGTCATAAGGAAACCGACGTAAATCTGCTTCTGCACTTCTTCTTTGATCTTCACATCCATATCAGGGTGCGTTATTCTCAATTTCTGCTTCAACGACAATCTATGCTCCATAATCTCAGAATCCAAACCAGGCATGTCTTGATATCACCAAGCAAATATATCTGAGTACTCTCGAAGAAGATCAATCAACCCCTTCTTGACATCTAGACACAGTCGAGACCCAATCTTGACTTCTTTCACATCATCCTCAGAACCCAAGTTGACTAGCTCAATCTGCTCTTCGAACGGCTGAATGGTCTTTTCATCATGCTCAAGAAGACGAGATAATTCATCACTCACTTCTTCATCACTCTCCTCCTCGGCCTCAAACACAGAGAATTCAAAATTTGGAGAAGGAGAAGGATCATTGTATTCAATGGGGTTAGAAACCAACCTGCATAATGATTTGATATTTTGATTTTAGAGAAACGAATTTGGGACCAAATATTATGCAGATGGACAATTATATTGTTTATTTATGTTTTTTGTGATTACCATCTTCAGAATAAAGCAAAAAGTAAAAACAAACATCATAGATGTGGATGTATAGAATTAATTTTATTAATGATCAATTTGAAAATGCCCAACAATGTTCACTTCTCCCTTAGGCCTAGGAGAAGGATTTTTCAAAGCATATAAAAGCAATTACTTAGATCGATGCAAAATAACAGGAACATCAACAGCAGTTCAATTGTTGCAAGCCTTTCCACGCGTCACAAAATTGGTGCAGTTTTCCTCTCCGTCATCCTCTAGCACGACAGCTAAGTGTTGTTCATTGCCATTCATGAACCCTCCGCTATGGAAGCTAAGTTGCATATCTTCATACCTTGCAGCTGATGAACCTCGCTGAAAACCCATACCGGTTTTGCCTTTGTTGTCGGAGACCTCTACCATGCGCCCCCACTGATCAACATTGCCTTCTTCAACAATCTTCCTTGCATCTTTCAATGAGGACATATGTGCCCTAACTCTCTTTTGAGCAGCAATAGATAAAGCGTGGAACGGAGATCCAACCTCATCCTCAGCTTCAACGTAAGAGAAAGATGGCAGATGGCTAACCAACAACGCCTTCTACCCACCAACAATGACGAGCTTGCCATTCTTAACAAATTTGAGATTCTGATATAAAGTGGAGGTAACAGCTCCCGCCTCATGGATCCATGGCCTTCCTAATAAACAATTGTAGGCCAGGTGGATATCCATTACTTGAAAAGTAATTTGAAAATCACTCGGACCTATCTTCACTGGAAGGTCCACTTGACCAATAACTGTTTTGCGGGAACCGTCGAAAGCTTTGACGATTACACCGCTATACCTCATGGGCGCTCCTTGATATGATATCTTTGACAGAGTTAACTCTGGAAACACATTCAGTGACGACCCAGTGTCAATAAACACATTTGACAAAGCATCATCTTTGCAATTCATAGAGATATGCAAAGCCAAGTTATGATTCCTACCCTCCTATGAGTGTATCTGCATCTTTTAATGATTATGCTTTTATTCAAAGAGGATAAGATGAAAGTGAATAAAAATTATTGCCATTTTGAAAGCAAAATGAAAGAAAATGAGCACAATTGAATGCGAAATGCATTTTTATTTATGATAATCAGAAATTAAAACAATGGGAATCCCTACAAAGATACCAGTATGCCTTGGACATAACATATGGATTTTAAAAAAAAGAAGTAAATTACTTTTTTAGAAAAAAGACTTCCGGGATCTCAACACTTGTCTAGTTTTAGAGCTCTTCTCCTGGAATGCCATGGTGCAACAGATCTAGCATTGATTCATCATATGCTTCATGAAAGGCTCATCATTCACCATGACCACTTGGTTCCCATGGATGCAACCAATAGTCTTGAAGGTTTCTTGGATGGGCAAGACTCGTTCTTTGCCAACTTTCAGGGTTTGGATCTTCTCTTCACTCAAAAGTTGTTGGTATCTCAGACTGAACCGATCTCTTTTATCAAAAAGCTCCAGTATCTTTCCCCAGCCTTCAATATGCCCAACCTCTACAATGGATTTTACACCTTCCAAGAAGCCATTGAGGTTTTAGGTTTCTTATTCTCTTTAACTGGCCATGCTAGCACAGCGCTTGCTATTTCCATGGCTTGGAAAAGAGTTTCTAGCATTTTTCCTTCTACTTCGGTAGACCGAAATAAATATAAATGGATCACCAAAATATCTTTTCTCCCACCTAAAACTATCATTTTTCCACTGATGATAAACTTGAGCTTTTGATGGAGAGTTGAAGTAACTACTCCAGCAGCATGGATCCAGGGGTGTCCAAGTAGTCATCTATAAGTTAGATGTATTTCCATGACTTGGAATGTAATGGAGAAAGTGTGGGGACCAATTTTTATAGGAAGACCATCTCTTTAATCACAAATCGCCTCGAACCATCAAAATCTTTCACGGTCAAAGCACTGGTTTTCAACGAAACTCCCTCCAGAGTTAACTTCATCAATGTGCTTTTTGGCACGATGTTTAAGGAAAACCCGATGTCAACCAACACTCGAGATAGAATAGTGTCAAGGCATTCCATAGAAATGTGCAAGGCATTGTTATATGATCTTCCCTCTGTGGTTAGCTCGTCATTGCAGAAGCCCAAGCAACTTCCTGCATTGATATTTGCAGCTAACCCATCGAACTGGTCAACTGTTATATTTTTTATAACATGGGTTACGCACAAGACCTTCATCAAGGATTCTTAGCATGCCTCTGTGCTCAACATTAATGATAATATTGAAATCTTTGATGGAGTGTGGTTCAGCTAGTCGACCACACGGTAGTCACTTTTCTTTATTATTCTCATGAACTCATCGACTTCCTTATGAGAAGATGCCCCTTTGGGAGAACTTTGTCTATGATCAATGTCAGTAATTTCCTCCCCTTTAGCCTTGGCTAGGGCTTCATCATTTCTGTTATGTGCATAAATAGGAGCGAATACGCGATCGTGTAAGACCCCAATTTTGACACTAAGATCCCTCATGCATTTTATCATAAGCATTAGCATTGGGATCATACATTGGCATCCTCCTTGCCCCTCCTTCATTAGATTTATTTTAGGAGAGATCACAAAGAACTTTGTGATTATATCATACTTTTATTTTATCATTTTTACTAACCAAAATACCAAAAATATGTCTTTGTATCTATCTAACTCTTTTGTAGGTAAGGGACATGATCTCATTGATTCATTGATCACATCTAGGGTTTGAGACCCTCTTAAACAAAGAGAACAATCAAGAATTGATTCAAGAATTTTTATGAGCATCATATATGAGTCCCGATGTTCTCTACATGTTATATTGATCAAGTTGGCTTCAAGAGTTTGAAGGTGATTTGCCTTGGAAACCCTAGTTTGACTGGGTATCTTGAGTAACTTCTCCAACAAGATATCTAACCAATTGATCAAATTTCTCAAGGGACACTTAAAATTTCATCATCTTATGCATATATGATCTACCATGATCCAAGAAAGTCAAGATATTTGGAAGTTAGCAAGTTGGTTGATGGTGGTTGGCCAGATGAATTCATCTGATCAAAACTGGGTCTCCCTAGACCCTATCTCCTACTATTTTCACCATATGAAAATGATTCCAAGAGAAAACTTACTCTAAATGACATTACAAACAACTTTCATGTTGAGACCTAGAGCTATTTTTTCTTGGAAAATCATTTTCTATGTTGACACATTATAGGTCATTTTGTCTAAACCCTAATTTGAAAGTCAACTTCCCAAGGCCATAACTTGCTCAATTTTTATGAGATGAAAGATTTCCAAGTTTCAAAATCAAATTAAATGTGTCTAATTCAACGTTTATGTTTGGAGTGGGAGCTAATTCAACTTCTTTGCACATGTGATATGAGGCTACATTATAGGTCACTTTTGACCTATACCATTGATCAAGTGATTTTGCCAAACTTCAAAAATTCATAACTCTATCATTTCAATTCCAAATGACATGAAATTGGTGACCATTTTGAAGGTCTTTGAGAGAGCTATAACTTTGATAAAGACACTTTTCTCATTTGAAGCTCCCATAAAAAGTTAAGCAAGGTGGAATATTGAGACATATGGCTTGACACTTAGAAAGTTTTTGATATGTCAAGTTTTTCCAAACTTTCACCTCAAATATCTTCAAGTTCCAAGATCCAAATGAAAAAGTGTTCAACATCAAACTTTTTCCTCTTGATCTCACCTTTCCAAAGAGCTAAATTTCATGCATTTTGGATGATAAATACATAGGTTGCGCATGGCTTAAACAGGCTGGTATCATGTGGCATGGATCAAACTTCAAACAACAATGCTCAATTGCCTTGCAATCCAATCCACCTCAAATGCATCTGAACTTCATTTTGGACTTTTGGACAATCATTTCATGGGCCTATGCGCGCCCATGCAGCTTGCTTACATCATTTGGCCAAAATTGGAAAGTTGAAGAAGTGTGCAATTAACATTTGAATTCTCTATAAATTGAAGCTCTTGTGATCAGAATTAACACACACACTGCGCCAGCTTTGATTCCCCACAGAAAACCCTTCATACCAAGAGGATAAACCTGGGAAATTCAGTTGAATTTGAGCTTGAATCTCCACTGTTTTGGAATTTAATTCTCCAGGAGTCCATTGATTCTAAGCCATTCCATTCCTCTTTTACAAGCAATTGAAGTGAAGCAAAGCACGATTCAGATCAAGATCTAGCAAGCTCAGGCCTCCATTGAAGGTAATTTGCAGAAAACTTGATCTCTTCGATAATCCTTGTTTCTTGCTCAATTCTCTTGATTATTGTGTTGGCATAAGTCCTACCAATGTAGGTAAGGTGTTTGAGTTGCTTTGAGGCTGAATCGAAGCAACTCAGATCATGAACCTCATTTTTCAATTCCACATATCTCTCAATATAGTTGGAATTGGAAGAAATGGAGGTGATATTCGTGCTCAGTGATGTTTCCTCTTTAAAATCATGTCCCTGTTTGAAATTTTGGTGATGGTTGATGATGACCAGTCCGGTGAGGCTCGCCGGAGAAGACAACCGGAGCTCTGGCTCCGGTAATGATGTGTCCAAGGTCCAGACTGTGTGATCCAACTCCTGCGTTCTAATCTTGGTCGTGCATTGTGATTACCATGTTTATAACGCGCTTGACTAAGGTGTTGGTGGAACGCGCGTTGTGGATCATCAGATCTGCCACCTCAATTAATAAGGGAGATCTGATGGTCCACGTATTTTTGCATTTTCTGATTTTTCATTTAATTCTATTTTATTCAATAATTCATATTAAATTCAAAATTGATCCCAAAAATATGGGATTTTCACCAAATATTTTCAAATATTTTTCTCTTTCATATTCTGAATTAAATTATTTTTTGGATCATTATTAATATTTTTCATAAATTAATTGATTTTTCATTTGTTTTTAATGGTTTAAAAATATTTTTAAGTGTCCAAAAATTATAAAAAATTTTATCCAAGGTCCTTTGACCTTGTTTGATCTATGATAAATCACATGACCATTTATTTAGTGTTTTGATGTGATTTTAGGATTTAGACAAAACATATTTGAATTTAATGTATATTTTTATCTTTTTAATTGAATAAATGTCATTTTAATTGTGTTGACTATTTGGATTGACTTATTTGAGTTTCTCATTTCTTGTTGGGTCTTGGTCAAGGTTGATTTGACTTTGTCAACTTAATATTATTGGATTTAGGGGATTGATGGAATGTACATTCCATCTCCCAAAGTGAATGAATAATATTAATTTGGTAAAAGTCCTCCTTTGACCAATTTGTGATCATATTCATCCCTCTCCCTCTTCATCTGATTCCCCTTCTTCATCCATTCATTTTCAATTGGCCAATGACATCTCAAAGTCCTAATGCTAGTTGGTTGAAAGATTAACATGAGTATGGATGAGATTAGGCCACACCTTTGCATATTTTTTTTGTGTGGTATGTTTAATGAGCATAGTTTTTAATACTATATCTCCAACATGCATTAAAACCAAAAGTTTATTGTCCGGCCTCAAATAGTTGTGACTTCTATATAAGTCCAATTACGATTGTTTAACATAGCGCTAAATTTGTGACACAAAAGGCATAAGCATTCTAGTTAGTGAGATTGTAAGTCTCCCCCTTCCATGGTATTGTGTGGAAACTTGGCCTTCTTTCCTTCCTTTGGAAGATGTTTTGGTTCAAGGATCCATGCTTGTGGCAAGTGGGTTGAGTGATCTCCAAAGAATGTCTTGAAATCAAAAGCAAAACAAAACTAACTATTAACTTACTAACCATTAACTTTTACTTTCAAGCTTTTACTTTTAATGCAATTTACTTTTAGTATTCCATTATCATTTGTCATTGTACATATCATTCTAATTGTTTATGTTTATGCAATTTTCACTTTGTCCACTTCGACCATATTGTGTGATATACCTTGTTTTCTTGTTTGTTGATTGGTCTTTGACCATTAATGTACATAATAATAACAAAAAAACCTAAAAGACTTTTGAGTGGACTGTTGTTTTGATCTCCCCAATTGGACTTAGAACTTAGGCAACATTCCTTTGCGGACTTGGCCAATGCCAATTTGTTGAAGAACCAAAAGCTTGCAATTTGAATTCATCTGATACATCATTCAAGATCTCTCCAGTTTAATCTGTAATATTGGTCATTGTTAAGCTGTTATGTTGAACCTATGACTTGTGGAATTCATCTGCTACATAGGCTACTTTGAAGAAGATCATTGAAGTGGATAAGCTTGGATGAGGCCATCTTTATTTGATGCCTTTGCTCTTCAAGATTGATATAATTGTGCATATGTGTGTTGCTTGATTCTGAAAAGTCCAAGGGAATTTTGGGTTTCTATTGACATACTTGTCTATTGGATTGCTCCCATTTGGTCAGATCTTTTCAACTTTAAACTTTTAAATTTTTGTGCATAGGGTAGTCTCTTCATCTTCTCCCCATTTCTTTAATTTCAAAATCTCTCCCTCCATTTTCAAAAACTTCTTTGTGTGAACTACTTTTGTTCTAAACTTTGACCACTTTTGCAAAAAGATAGAAACTTTGGCCTTATGCCATTGCATTTTTCAAACTTATTTTCTTAAATCAAACTTGTAAATGAACTTAATTATACTTGACTTAAACTTTCAAAAAATCCAAAAACAACTAACTCATTCAAACCATTTTAGGCCTTTGTGCCTTCCAAGTTTAATTTTTGTTAAAACCAACATACTCACTTTGAAATTTCTAGCACGAACTACGAGGTTTTGATCCCTCATTTTTATGTTGGTACGTAGGCACGAGACTGAAGGTCTTGTCAAACACAAAAATATAATTAATGAATTCTTTTCTCATCCCCCCATTCTATTTGTTTGTAAACATCATTTTGTACAAAATACATATGCACACAAAAAGGGCTCCCTAGGAGTACCTAGGACACTTTGGGTGCTAACACCTTCCCTCTGTGTAACCAACCCCCTTACCTGTGATCTCTGAGTTTTATTAGTTTTTATTTGAAAACTTCTTACTAATTGGGTTTTGTTCGTACTTTTTCCCTTTTTCCCTTGGAAATAATAAAAGCGCGGTGGCGACTCTTGTTAATTGATCTTTAGCTCGTCAATAGCTTCATGATCATGAATTTCCCGCTACAGAAATTAAATGGCGACTCTGCTGGGGAGTAGTCTCTAGTGGGTTTAGCCTACTTTTTTGTGTGAATATATTTGTATATATGTGATGTTTGTATATATGTATGTGTGATATAATCTACTTGTTGTGCTTGGTGATCTCTGAGTGGTGAGATAAGTTCTAACCCGAACTTGAGTGCAATTAAGATAGGAGGATGGTATAGTCATGTTCGACTTGTGTGGAGTAGTCCTTAACAAGTTGGCTTGAGATCCATCTGCTCAGTGGAGACTTCTTTGGATTTGGAAATATCACATAAATATTTGTGGTTAGGCATTACTATTTCTAATTGGGTCTGGTAAGTTAAGGACCTTAGAACACCTAACCCATCTTGGCCTATTTAGGACATAGTGCGGAAGCTGTTCAAGTGTAGACTTGATAACAGTTGTTACGCGATACTACACTCAGACGAGTTTCTCTTGAGAATATTATGGGTCGATGAGTCAGTCATCTTAACCTGTAATATCCGATAGATGGAATTAAGACTCTGGGAACTTTTTAGAACATGACCTACAGGTTTTTATCCTTAGTTCACTCCTACAGGCAAAGATCTGTTTAGGAAGAGTGTTGTTGAGCTGTGCTTAGTGCCCAATGTGAAAATCTCAGTCAAATTCAAAGTACCTGACTTTGAGAAGTATAAGGGAAACTCATATCCACTCAGTCATCTTGTGATGTATGCCCACAAGATGTCAACCCAGACAGATAATGATCAACTACTGATTCACTATTTCCAGGATAGCCTGACAGGTGCTGCACTCCGGTGGTATATGGGGCTAGATAGTGCAAGCATCCGCACTTTCAATGATCTAGGAGAGGCTCTCGTGAAACAGTACAAGTACAACATGGATATGGCGCCAGATAGGGACCAGCTGAGGTCCATGTCTCAGAAAGACAAGGAGACGTTCAAAGAGTACGCCCAACGTTGGAGGGAGTTGGCTGCCCAGATTACTCCTTCTTTAGAGGAGAAGGAGATTACGAAAATCTTTCTCAAAACCCTGAGTTCATTTTATTATGAACATATGATCACCAGTGCCCCCAGTGATTTTACCGAAATGGTAAACATGGGGATGAGACTTGAAGAAGGGGTCCGTGAAGGACGGTTGTCGAAAGAAGAGGCGTCAACTAGCAAGAAGTATGGGAGCAATTTTAGCAAGAGGAAGGAAAATGAAACAAATGTAGTAAGCAGTGGGAGGCAGAGGAGGCTTCAAGCCAGAAGGAATTTACCATCCCATCAACATCATCATCATCAAGTATCTTCTATTATTCCAGTGTTTTCAAAATCAGTCAACAATACCAATTCAACAATAACAACAACATCAGTATCAAAATCAACATCAACAACAACAATCGCAACAAAAAACAAACACCTACAATAACAACAATTCCAACAACAATCATCGCCAGCAACAGAACTTCGAGAGGAAGAAGGTCTCTTTCGGCCCAATTCATATGTCATATGTCGAACTATACCCATCTTTAGTCCTTAAGAATTTGATTCAACCGAGGAATCCACCATAGATCCCAGAACCACTTACCTGAGCATCGTTATGCTTTTCACCAGGGTGCACCTGGGCACGATATTGAGAATTGTTATCCGCTGAAATATGAGGTGCAAAAGCTTATGAAGAGTGGCATGGTGTCTTTTGAAGACCGAGCGCCTAATGTGAAAGCTAATCCTTTGCTCGCTAATGGGATTTCTTTAGTGAACATGATGGACGGTTGTCCAGGTGAATTCAAATTTTTTGATGTTCGGTTTATCCGAAGGTCTTTAGTGTAGATGCACAAAGATATCTGTTTGGTGAGTGACTGCGAACATGATCATGAAGGTTGTGATATTTGTAGTGTGAACCCAAGAGGGTGTGCTGTAGTGAAAAGGGATATCTAGCGTCTGATGGATGAAGGCATGATCCAGATTGTTCAATCCCGTCATGTAGATGACGATGTTAATGTCATTGTTCCCGTTTTCAAGCAACCAGAGTAGTTGGTGATTCAGTATGATAGAAGCAGCAACAAGAATATCAATAATATATCAGTTTCGCCGTTGGTACTACGGTTGGCGGGCCCAGTCCCGTATGCATCTGATAAGGATGCACCGTATCAATATAATGCTACGATGATAGAGAAAGTTCAAGAGGTCCCGTTGCCTACGACCAGTTCAGTAGTGAGCATTGCAGATGTTACGAAGGTGACCCGCAGTGGTCGAGTTTTTGGACCGGTGATCCCGGAGAATAAGGAAGAATTGATTGTTGGTAAGAAGGCGGAGGTGCCTAGTGTAGATCCTGTTGGTTGTTAAAGAGATAAGTCTGGTGAATCCAGAAATTTGAAAGCCAGTAGAGATGATGATGAGGTACTCCGCCTGATCAAGAGGAGTGAATTTAACGTGGTTGAGCAGTTGCTTCAGACTCCCTCGAAGATTTCCGTGTTGTCTCTGCTTTTAAAGTCTGAAGCACACAGAGAAGCACTCCAGAGAGTTCTTAAACAGGCATGCGTAGAGAAAGATGTTATTGTGGCTCAATTTGATCACATTGTAGCCAACATCACTTCACGCAACAATTTGAGCTTTTGCGATGAAGAACTCCCTGAAGAGGGAAGAAATCACAATCTGGCTTTGCATATCTCGATGAATTGCAAGGAAGATGCTTTGTCAAATGTGCTAGTTGACACTGGCTCGTCACTCAATGTGCTTCCAAAGTCAACATTGTCAAAGTTATCTTATCAAGGAGCTCCCATGAGATACAGTGGGGTAATTGTCAAAGCCTTTGATGGCTCGCGCAAGACTGTCATTGGGGAAGTGGACCTTCCAGTCAAGATAGGTCCGAGTGATTTTCAGATTACTTTCCAGGTAATGGATATTCACCCGGCCTACAACTGTTTGTTAGGAAGGCCATGGATTCATGAAGCAGAAGTTGTTACTTCCACTCTGCACCAGAAGCTCAAGTTTATCAAGAATGGCAAGTTGGTGATTGTGGGAGGTGAGAAAGTGCTGTTGGTCAACCATTTGTCATCTTTTTCATATGTGGAAGCTGAGGATGAGGTTGGAACGCCGTTCCAAGCCTTATCAATTGTTGCTGAGAAGAGAGTTGGGGCACCTATGTCCTCTCTAAAAGATGCGCAGAAGATTGTTGAGGAAGGTCCTGTTGATCAGTGGGGGCGTGTGGTAGAGGTCGCCGACAATAAGGGAAGAACTGGTTTGGGGTTCCAAAAGTGTTCGTCAACCGTTAGATCAGAAGAGATGCAACTCAGTTTCCGTAGCGGAGGGTTCATTCATGGGAATGAACAACACTTAGCTGTTGTGCTAGAGGGTAATGAAGAGGAAGATTGCACCAACTTTGTGACGCATGGACAGACATGAAACAATTGGACTGCTGTTGATATTCCTGTTATTTTGCATCGATCTAAGTAATTTACTTTTTATATTTTAAAATCCTTCTCTTATGCCTAAGGGAGAAGTGAACATTGTTGATCATCAATAAAATTAATTCTATTCATCCACATCTTTGATGTTTATTTTTACTTTTTGCTTATTTCTGAAAATGGTAATCACAAAAAACATAAATAAACAATATAATTGTCCATCTACATAGTATTTGGTCACAAATTCATTTCTCTAAAGTCAAAATATCAAATCAATATGCAGGTTGGTTCCTAACCCCATTGAATACAATGATCCTTCTCCTTCTCCAAATTTTGAATTCCCTATGTTTGAGGCCGAGGAGGAAAGTGATGTAGAAGTGAGTGATGAATTGTCTCGTCTTCTTGAGCAAGATGAAAAGATTATTCAGCCATTTGAAGAGTAGATTGAGCTTGTCAACTTGGGTTCCGAAAATGATGTGAAAGAAGTCAAGATTGGGTCTCGACTGTGTCCAGATGCTAAGAAGGGGTTGATTGATCTCCTGCGAGAGTATTCAGATGTGTTTGCTTGATCCTATAAAGACATGCCTGGTTTGGATTCTGAGATTGTAGAGCATAGATTGTCGTTAAAGCCAGAATGCCCGTCAGTCAAGCAGAAGTTGAGAAGAACGCATCTTGATATGGCTGTGAAGATCAAAGAGGAAGTTCAGAAGCAGATTGATGCTGGTTTCCTTGTAACTATTGAGTATCCGCAATGGGTGGCCAATATTGTGTCTATACCAAAGAAAGATAGAAAAGTCCACATTTGTGTTGACTATAGAGATTTGAATAAAGCCAGTCCGAAAGATGATTTCCCTCTGCCACACATTGATATGTTGGTAGACAATACTTCTAAATTCAAAGTCTTTTCGTTTATGGATGGATTTTCCGGATATAACCGGATTAAGATTGCACCCGAGGATATGGAGAAGACTACATTCATTACACCCTGGGGAACATTCTGTTATAGAGTAATGCCTTTCGGTCTAAAGAATGCTGGTGCAACTTACCAGAGAGCAATGACTACTCTTTTTCATGATATGATGCATAAAGAGATTGAAGTTTATGTCGATCACATGATTGCTAAATCGATTGATGAAGAGGAACATGTTGAGCATTTGTTGAAGCTATTCCAGCGTTTGAGGAAGTATAAACTCTGCTTGAATCCCAATAAGTGTACTTTTGGTGTTCGTTCTGGGAAGTTGTTGGGCTTTATTGTCAGCGAGAAGGGTATTGAGGTTGATCCTGCCAAGGTCAAAGCAATACAAGAGATGCTTGCGCCCAGAACTGAGAAGCAAGTCAGAGGTTTTCTCGGCCGCTTGAATTATATTTCCAGATTCATTTCCCACATGACTGCCACATGTGCGCCTATATTCAAGCTTCTTCGGAAAGATCAGTCTTGTGATTGGACCGAAGACTGCCAGAAAGCATTTGATAGTATCAAGGAATATTTACTTGAGCCTCCGATTTTGTCTCCCCCTGCTGAAGGAAGACCGTTGATCATGTATTTGACTGTGCTCGAAGATAGTATGGGTTGTGTTCTTGGTCAGCAAGATGAGACTGGGAAGAGAGAATTTTCAATTTAATACCTCAGTAAGAAATTCATCGACTGTGAGACTCGGTATTTGATGCTTGAGAAAACTTGTTGCGCATTGGCTTGGGCTGCTAAGCGTCTGCGTCAGTATATGTTGAATCATACCACTTGGTTGATATCCAAAATGGATCCAATCAAGTATATATTTGAGAAGCCTGCTTTAACTGGGAGAATTGCCCGTTGGCAGATGTTGTTATCAGAGTATGATATTGAATACCGATCTCAGAAAGCAATCAAAGGTAGTATCTTGGCTGACCATCTGGCTCACCAACCAATTGAAGATTATCAGTTAGTACAGTACGATTTTCCAGATGAAGATATTTTGTACTTGAAAATAAAAGATTGTGATGAACCATTGCTAGATGAAGGGCCAGAACTTGGTTCCCGTTGGGGCATGGTATTTGATGGAGCTATTAATTAATATGGAAATGGCATTGGGGAAATAATTATTACTCCTTAAGGCACGCATCTACCATTTACAGCTAGATTGACTTTCAAGTGTACAAACAACATGGCAGAATATGAAGCTTGCATTATGGGGCTTGAAGAGGCCATGAATCTCAGAATCAAATATTTGGATGTCTTCGGTGATTCAGCTTTGATAGTAAATTAGATCAAAGAAGAATGGGAGACAAATCAACCCGGTTTGATACCATATAGAGATTATGCGAGGAGGATTTCAACTTTCTTTACAAAGGTTGAGTTTCATCATATCACTTGTGATGAAAACCGGATGGTAGACGCTCTTGAATGTTATCTCTTCCTCATGGCCTTTCTCCATGTGGGGAATTGATATGATTGGGATGATTTAGCCTAAAGCTTCTAATGGACATTGTTTCATTTTGGTGGCAATTGATTACTTCAAAAAATGGGTTGAAGCGGTATCATATTAAAATGTAACCAAGCAAGTTGTTGTAAGGTTTATTAAGAATCAAATCATATGTCATTATGGTGTGCCAAGCAAGATCATTACTGATAATGGATTGAACTTGAATAACAATATGGTGGAAGCTCTTTGTAAAGACTTCAAGATTGCACATCATAATTCTTCTCCCTATAGACCCAAGATGAATGGGGCTGTTGAAGCTGCGAATAAGAACATCAAGAAGATTAACTAGAAGATGGTTGTTACGTACAAGGATTGACATGAGATGCTCCCATTTGCGTTGCATGGGTACCGTACATCCATCCGCACTTCAATAGGGGCAACCCCTTTCTCTCTTGTTTATGGTATGGAAGCAGTGCTCCCCGTAGAGGTTGAGATTCCTTCATTGCGTGTGCTCATGGAAGCCAAGTTGACTAAAGCTGAATGGTGTCAGACTAGGTTTGACTTGTTGAATTTAATGGAAGAGAAGAGGTTGACTGCCATGTGTCATGGTCAGTTATATCAGCAAAGGATGAAGAAAGTTTTTGATAAGAAGGTCAAACATCGCGTGTTCAGAGAAGGTGACCTTGTGCTCAAGAAGATTTTGTCGTTCAAACCAGATTCCAGAGGAAAATGGACTCCCAATTATGAAGGCCCATATGTTGTCAAGAAAGCCTTTTCAGGCGGTGCATTGATTCTTACAACTATGGATGGTGAAGAGTTCACTCGTCCTGTGAACGTAGATGCAGTCAAGAAATACTTCGTCTAAAAAGAATAGAACAACTCGCTAAGTTGAAAACCCGAAAGGGCGGCTTAGGCAAAAATGAGCGTCTCGGTGGATTGAAAACCCGAAAGGGCGATCCAGGGAAAAATTAGAGACATAAAAACAGAAGTAATTTCCCGATAAGTTGAGTACCCCACACTGGGGAAACTTATGCAAAAATTAGGGATTATGGCAAGTAACTAAATTCTGTTGATCTTCAGTGATTTTTTGAAGACTTGTTTGAGCACAAGGGTTGACGTCAGTTCATCTTCAGCAGCGGTCAAAAACACAGTGGATATCAAGATTTGGTAGAAGGATTAATGATCATTTGTATTCAATGTAACCCTTTTCCATGTAAATTACCATTTTCAACTTTGTAAAATCTATGGAGTCTTGTCATTTACAGACTACCATCCTATTAAATAAAGTTGAGCTTTTATCCAATTGTTTCTACTCTTATTTACTTCAGCCAATAGTGTTAAATTTTTATTATGATCATTTTAAAATTAAAATTTCAAATCAAAATTAAATTTTCTTTAAAATATAAAAGCAAAAACTTTTCCAAAGCAAGTAAAAGGAATATCAACAGCATTTCAGTAAGAAGCAAGTTCTTAAGTGTGAAGTATCTGAGGTTTCCCAAGCAGTAACTCTTTGGGTATCTCTAGGCATCAGTGTTGATTCATGTCCTCAATAGAGTGCTTTTGTCCTTAGCTAGCGGATTCAATTCCCCGGTAAGGTTTCTTTCTGTTCCCCAGCTGAGTTGGTTGATTCATATGCTCTGTGGCGTATTATTTTCCCCCAGTAAAGTCGCTGAGATGCTTGCACATCCCTAGCAGTGTGTCTTGGTCCCCAACAGAGATTTGGCCTTCCCAGCGGAGTTTGTATTTCTTCAGCAAGACGATTGTCATCAGAAGATATTTGATCTCCCTCCGGTAGATCACTTTGGTGTCTTCACCTTTGCTCCTAGTCAGAGTTTTCTCCTGGTTTCTGAGTTGCTATTTGTTTACCCCCAGTAGGGTTGTCTCCCATTTTATGGTGTTGACCTAAAATTCCCTACAGTTGGATGTGTTTTCTCCTCAGCAGATCTCCTCCTTCCCCGACTAGGGTTTAAGCTTTTGGGATGTTGATCTCTCTGTTCTTCAGCAGTTTGTATCCATGATTTTTGTGGATTGACCGAGGATTGTACCGGTGTTTCAAATTCTTTGCGACACCTCTGTATCCTTCGTGATCGTCTTGCCAGCATAATCACCATATAAACATATACATATACATTCATATAATTTCATGATTTTTCATATCCTGCATATTCGATTTGTTCGAGATTTTCATTCTCTGTTATGGCGGTACTTTATCCCCATATCCAATCTGGTGTCTGTCCTCCTTCAATTGTAGAGTGTCAGCCTCTAAGCAGAAAAAACTTTAACCCTTCTCTGTTTCCCCACTGAGTTGTTTCCTCGTGGATGATTGTTAATTCAATTTCCTCTCCATCAATTTTTCTGGAGAGAATTACTCCCCTTGAGTTATGTCCTCATTGGGTTGAGTCTTGATTGACTGTTCTTTCTAGCTCTTACCTAGATAGATATTTTGGTACCCTAAGGGTCTATTACCCAGTAACTGGTAATATTCTTCTTAGTTTATGGTTTGTTACTTCTTGCCCAATACCCGGCAAAAGTACCCCTTTTTCTCCCCAGTGGAGTCTCCTGAAGTATATCCTCGATATGTTCATCTCAAACAGGTGACGGGTATCTTTCGTTCCCCCGCGTGAGTCTATCCTTGATATGTTCACTTTAACCAGTGACGGATATTCTCTCCTTTGGTATTCTACCCAGTAAAAAGGTAGTTGTAATCCCTATTTTGTTTCCCCAGAGAGTTAATCATTGATATGTTCATCTTAATCGATGACAGGTTTTCTTCTCTTTGTTGGTCTTCTACCCAGTAACCGGTAGTTATAAATCATATTGTTGCCTTTTAGCGGAGTCTATCCTTGATATGTTCACTTTAACCAGTGACGGATTTTCTCTTCTTCGGTATTCTATCCAGTAACTGATAGATGTGATCCCTATTTTCTCCCCTTTTAGAGTCTATCCTTGATATGTTCACTTTAACCAGTGACAGATTTTCTCTTTGATTGGTCTTCTACCTAGTAATCGGTAGTTGTAAATCCTACTTTGTCCCTTCGCAGAGTTAATCCTTGATATGTTCATCCTAACCGGTGACGGATTCTCTTTCCGACGGTTTTCTATATAGTTTCCGATAGATGTAATTTCCCTTATTGTTCAGTTGGTATATCCTTGATATGTTCATCCTAACCGATGACAGGTATCCTTCTTGACATCCCCAGGCAACTCTATCCTTGATATGTTCATCTTAATCGGTGACGGATTTTCTTCCCTGTCGAGTTTATCCTTGATATGTTCACTTTAACCAGTGATGGATACTCTCACCCTTTGGCCTTCTGCCCAGTAACTAGTAGTTGTAAATCCTATTTTTTGCATTTTTCCCCAGCTAGGCTATTCTTACCCAGTAACCGGTAATGAATACTCCCTCCTGGCCTTTTCCTCAGGAAGTCATCCTTGATATGTTCATCCTAACCGATGACGGATGTCCTCCCTGTCAGATCTTTATCATCTCCTTACCTAGTAACAGGTAGTAGATAATAGATGTCTGCTCCTCCTGTGTTGAAATTTTGTTTTCTCCTCAGTCGAGTCGAGTGTGCATTTCCTTAGTGAAATCGCTTTTCCCTGCACGAGTCGAATATTTCAGTTTTATCCTGGCTTATTCGTATTCCCTGCAAATGTTTGTTTCCCAGGCTGAGTCCTTTCCATTTTATATGGATCCCCTCGATTCCCTCAGTAGTTTTAAGTCGTAGCCTGGCCTACGCATAACTCCTTTTATCCCCTCAGAGTCTCTGTCTTCCCAGTGAGTTTTCCCTAGGGAATGCATTGTGCTCCTGCGGATTTTCGGTCCCTCTGATTTCTTTTTTCCTTTGTGGCAATATTTCCCCACAAAGTATTAACTTTTGCATTCATATCATATGCATCATGAGGTCTCTTAGGGACCAAAATTCGTTTCTCTATATTGGTATTTAAGCACATTCTACTGAGTCGAGCCGAAGATTTTAACCTTCACCTCCTCAATTAGAATGTCCTTAAATAGGGGCAGGTGTAAAACCCCAATTTTGACCCTAAGATCCCTCATGAAATTTAATCATAAGCATTAACATTGGGATCATCCCTTGGCATCCTCCTTACCCCTTGTGCATTGGGTTTGTTTTGGAGAGATCACCAAGCACTTTGTGATTATATCATACTTGTATTTTTATCATTTCACTAACCAAAATACCAAAAATATGTCTTTGTGGTTGTCTAACTCTTTTGTAGGTAAGGGACATGATTTCCTTGATTCATTGATTACATCTAGGGTTTGAGACCCTCATGAACAAAGAGCACCATCAAAAATTAACTCAAGAATTTTTATGAGCATCATATATGAGTCCCAATTGCTTCTACATATTATATTGATCAAGTTTGCTTCAAGAGTTTGAGGGTGATTTGCCTTGGAAACCCTAGTTTGACTGGGTATCTTGAGTAACTTCTCCAACAAGCTATCTCACCAATTGATCAAATTTATCAAGGGACATATAAAATTTCATCATCTTATGCATATATGATCTACCATGAGCCAAGAAAGTCAATAGAATTGGAAATTAGCAAGTTGGTTGATGGTGGTTGGCCATAATGAATTCATCTGATCAAAATTGGGTCTCCCTAGACCCTATCTCCTACAATTTTCACCATATGAAAATGATTATAAGAGAAAACTTACTCTAAATGACATTCAAAACAACTTTCATGTTGAGACCTAGATCTAGTTTTGCTTGGAAAATCATTTTCTATGTTGAAACATTATAGGTCATTTTGTTTAAACCCTAATTTGGAAGTCAACTTCCCAAGGCCATAACTTGCTCAATTTTTATGAGATGAAAGATTTACAAGTTACACAATCAAATTCAATGTGTCTACTTATACTTTTATGTTTGGAGTGGGAGCTAATTCAACTTATTTGCACATGTGATATGAGGCTACATTATAGGTCACTTTTGACCTATACCATTGATCAAGAGATTTTGCCAAACTTCAAAAATACATAACTCTATCATTTCAAATCCAAATGATATGAAATTGGTGACCATTTTGAAGGTCTTTGAGAGAGCTACAACTTTGATGAATACACGTTTCTCATTTGAAGCTCCCATAAAAAGTTAAGCAAGGTGGAATATTGTGACATATGGCTTGACACCTAGAAAATTTTCAATATGTCAAATTTTTCCAAACTTCCACCTCAAATATCTCCAAGTTCCAAGCTCCAAATGAAAAAGTGTTCAACATCAAACTTGTTCCTCTTGATCTCTCATTTCCAAAGAGCTAAAATTCATGCATTTTGGATGAGAAATGCATAGGTTGCGCATGGCTTAAACAGGCTGGTATCATGTGTCATGGATTAAACTTCAAGTATCAATGTGTAATTGCCTTGCATTCCAAACTTGCTTCAACATATATGAACTTCAAATTTGCAGAAAATTTGACCTCTTCGATTCTCCTTGTTTCTTGCTCAATTCTCTTGATTATTGTGTTGGTTGAAGTCCTACCAATGTAGGCAAGGTGTTTGAGTTGTTTTGATGATGAATCGAAGCAACTCAGATCATGTAACTCATTTTTCAATTCCACATATCTCTCGATATAGATGGAATTGGAAGAAATGGAGGTGATATTCGTGCTCAGTGATATTTTCTCTCTAAAATCATGTCCTTGTTTGAAATTCTGGTGATGGTTGATGATGACCAGTCCGGCGAGGCTCGCCGGAGAAGACAACTGGAGCTCTGGCTCCGGTAATGATGTGTCTAAGGTCCAGACTGTGTGATCCAACTCTTGCGTTCTAATCTTGGTCGTGCATTGTGATTACCATGTTTATAACGCGCTTGACTAAGGTGTTGGTGGAACGCGCGTTATGGATCATCAGATCTGCCACCTCAATTAATAAGAGAGATCTGATGGTCCACGTATTTTTGCATTTTCTGATTTTTCATTTAATTCTATTTTATTCAATAATTCATATTAAATTCAAAATTGATCCCAAAAATATGGGATTTTCACCAAAAAATTTCAAATATTTTTCTCTTTCATATTCTGAATTAAATTATTTTTTGGATCATTATTAATATTTTTCATAAATTAATTGATTTTTCATTTGTTTTTAATGGTTTAAAAATATTTTTAAGTGTCCAAAAATTATGAATTTTTTTATCCAAGGTCCTTTGACCTTGTTGAACCTATGATACATCACATGGCCATTTATTTGGTGTTTTGATGTGATTTTAGGATTTGGACAAAACATATTTGAACTTAATGCATTATTTTAATACTTTTAATTGAATAAATGTCATTTTAATTGTGTTGACCATTTGGATTGACTTATTTGAATTTCTCATTTGTTGGACCTTGGTCAAGGTTGATTTGACTTTGTCAAGTTAATATTATTGGATTTAGGGGATTGATGAAATGTACATTCCATCTCCCAAAATGAATGAATAATATTAATTTGGTAAAAGTCCTCCTTTGACTAATTTGTGATCTCATTCATCCCTTTCCCTCTTCATCTAATTCCCCTTCTTCATCCATTCATTTCAATTGGCTAATGACATCTCAAAGTCCTAATGCTAGTTGATTGAAAGATTAACATGAGTATGGATGAGATTAGGTCACACCTTTGCATATTTTTTGTGTGTGGTATGTTTAATGAGCATGGTTCTTAATACTATGTCTCCAACATGCATTAACACCAAAAGTTTATTGCCCAACCTCAAATAGTTGTGACTTCTACATAAGTCCAATTACGATTGCTTAACATAGCGTTAAATTTGTGACACAAAAGGCATAAGCATTCTAGTTAGTCAGATTGTAAGTCTCCCATCTTCCATGGTATTGTGTGGAATCTTGACCTTCTTTCCTTCCTTTGGAAGATGTTTTGGTTCAAGGATCCATGCTTGTGGAAAGTGGGTTGAGTGTTCTCCAAAGAATGTCTTGAAATCAAAAGCAAAACAAAACAAACTATTAACTTACTAACCATTAACTTTTACTTTCAAGCTTTTACTTTTAATGCAATTTATTTTTATTATCATTTGTCATTGTACATATCATTCTAATTGTTTATGTTTATGCAATTTTCATTTTGTCCACTTGGACCATATTGTATGATATACTTTGTTGCTTTGTTTGTTTGATTGGTCTTTGACCACTAATGCACATAATAATAACAAAAATCATAAAAGACAATTTGAGTGGACTGTTGGTTTGATCTCCCCAATTGGACTTAGAACTTAGGCAACATCCCTTTGCTAATGGACTTGGCCAATGCCAATTTGCTGAAAGACTAAGAACTTGCAAGTTTGAATTCATCTGATACATCATTCAAGATCTCTCCAGATTCATCTGCAACATTGATCCTTGTTAAGATGTTATGTTGAACCTGTGACTTGTGGAATTCATCTTCTACATGGGCTATTTTGAGGAAGATCTTTAAAGTGGATAAGCTTGGATGAGGCCATCTTTATTTGATGCCTTTGCTCTTCAAGATTGATATAATTGCGCATATGTGTGTTGCTTGATTCTAAAAAGTCCAAGGGAATTCTGGGTTTTTATTGACATACTTGTCTATTGGATTGCTCCCATTTGGTCAGATCTTTTCAACTTTAAACTTTTAAATTTTTGTATCTAGGGTAGTCTCTTCATCTTCTTCACATTTCTTTAATTTCAAAATCTCTCCCTCCATTTTCAAAAACTTCTTTGTGTGAACTACTTTTGTTCTAAACTTTGACCACTTTCAAAGAGGTAGAAACTTTGGCCTTATGCCATTGCATTTTCAAACTTATTTTCTTAAATCAAACTTGTAAATAAACTTAACCATATTTGACTTAAACTTTGAAAAAACCAAAAAAAAAGAACTAACTCATTCAAACCATTTTAGGCCTTTGTGCCTTTCAAACTTAATTTTTGTTAAAACCAACATACTCACTTTGAAATTTCTAGCACGAACTACGAGGTTTTGATCCCTCATTTATATGTTGGTACGTAGGCACAAGACCGAAGGTCTTGTCAAACAAAAAAATATAATTAATCAATTCTTTCCTCATCCCCCCATTCTATTTGTTTGTAAACATCACTTTGTACAAAATACATATGCACACAAAAAGGGCTCCCTAGGAGTACCTAGGACACTTTGGGTGCTAACACCTTCCCTCTGTGTAACCAACCCCCTTACCTGTGATCTCTGACTTTTATTAGTTTTTATTTGAAAACTTCTTACTATTTGGGTTTTGTTCGCATTTTTTCCCTTTTCCCTTGGAAACAATAAAATCACGGTGGCGACTCTTGTTAATTTATCTTTAGCTTGTCAATAGCTTAATGATCATGAATTTCTCGCTACACTATTCGAGGCGCATTGGATTCTTCCATTTTTTAGGCCGTACTCGATGCGTTCTCCGATTGACACCAAGTGAGCGAAGTCTGATGCTGCACTACTAATCATCCTTTCGAAGTAAGGACTTTGCAAGGTGTTTCTGAATAATTCCATCAATTCTTTTTCTAAGAGTGTGGGTTCTACACAACCTGCTAACTCTCTCCATCTTTGGGCATACCTTCTGAAGGATTCGTTGCTTTCCTGAGATAAGGCTCTCAACTCCATGCGATCGGGAGCCATGTCCAAATTATATTTGTACTGCTTCAAAAAGACATTAGCTAGGTCCAACGATGACTGAATGTGACTCCTTTCTAACCTCATATACCAACTCAATGATGCCCTAGTCAAACTGTCCTAAAAACAGTGAATCATTAGCTTATCATTGTGAGCATAAGAGGTCATTTTTTGACAGAACATCACCAAATGGTGCTTTGGACAACTATCCCCTTTGTACTTCTCAAATTCTGGTATTTTGAATTTTACGGGTATAATCAGGTTATGTACTAAACACATGTCTAAAGCATTCAGTTCAACAATATCTTGTCCTTCTATGGCCTTGAGTGTTTTCTCTAGCACACGACATTTTTTAGCAATCTCATCACCTTGTGGTCGTTTAGTATTAACCACCAGGCTTGCTCTATGGGAATCTGGAACAGAGAATGAAAAACTGTGATACTCAACAGCATCATGATATGAGGAACCCCCGTCTCGGACAATATGACGTTCTTGTACAACAGAGTTATCAACTGGGGTTCGCACAAGCTGAGGTTAGGTAAGATCATTTACTGGAGGTGGAATGACATTCCCAATAACTGCAGTTCGCTGAATATTGTCCTTCCTCTTTTCTAAAGCTATCATAGCCTCCACAAGTTGGTATATCTGGTTTTTCATCGAGTCAACATCTCCTCTCAATGCAATATGACTTTGCTCCAATGGATCCATGGTCTTTCAAGAGCTACTTCAAGTCTGATACGAATGTCGGGAATTCAACTGCGAGTTATGGACAAAGGATGGGATGAGTTTTTTTTGTTTATGAAAATGATATGCAATTCATGCTGATGAGATGAGAATGCATAAAATTTTGTATTTAGGTATGCAAAGAAAATGTAATTCAGGTATAGTTAGGATCCAGGATAACATGGGTATCATATGGTACGCCCTATACGGAGGTTCTATGTTCTCTACCCCACACACAAAGAATGGCTCCTAAGGTTGCTCCTTTCCAAGACAAAACTTAGAGTCATGGATTGTGTTCAGGATCCCATCGCAATAATGGGCTAGCCACATCGTGATAGAAGTTCTGAATCAATCTACCCTAAGTGGGATTTTTGAATTGTTCGAATGGGGTGTAGACCCCTCGGTTCAATACTACACAATCGCCAATCATGAAGACGGACTTCGGTTTAAGGCGAAGTTCCTAGAGTCACGGACCGTGTTCAAAGTTTCCTCGCAATGATGGGCTGGCCATATTGTGATGGAAATTACGAACAGATCTACTCTAGGTGGAGTCTTCGTATTGTCCCAATAAGGTGTATACCCCTCGGTTCAATACTACACAGCTCTGGGTTCTAAGTTCTTCTCAAAGCTCGGGTACAGAGCTTATCTCACAACATGAATCCAAAACCATAGATCACCCAATATAGCATCAGAATAAATCACATATAACATAAATAATACAGTAAGATACAGAGAAGCAATATGGAAGAAAACAATATTTTAGCATTCATAGCAATTTGAACTAAATTAGGCTTAACTCTCTCTAGCTTGGAGCCGATATCCCCAGCAGAGTTGTCATCTGTCGCATCTCGAAAAGTATGATTCCTCGCGATGGTCACGGAAAAAATTAGTTCGAACAGAGTCGCCACCGAACTTTATTTATCCCAATGAAGGAATAGGAAAATATCGATAAAACCTTTAGAAAATAGAATAATGGTCGTCGTAACCATATTCAGGTTCGGGAGTCGATTACGCAAGGGGAAGGTATTAGCACCCCTCACGTTCGTTGTACTCAACGGGAACCTTTTAGTTAAAACTTGCGGTTTGAATGTTATTTAATGTTGTTTGTTTTCTTCGAGTGATAAAAATATTGAAAAGAGATGGATGGAAACCTCGGAAGGGGGAAAAGGGAGGTTTTTTATTAGTGTGCTCGCCAAGATCTCGCAATCTCGTGCCTACGTATCCTTATAGTGCAATAAGGAAATCAGAGCATTCGTAGTTTAGGGAACTACGATTTAGTTGGTGTCTTTTACAAACGACTGTTTAGATCGCTTCTAAAGGCTAAACGTTGGCTTGTCTGCTCTCGGCGGAGGCTTAAGCACTAGTTTGTTGTGCACGTTAGAAAGGATTGAATAGTGTTCTTTTTTAAAAGAGTTTCGATCGCACGGGGGCGATGAAAGAGGTTTGATAAGTTAGATATGTTTTAATGAACAAGTGATTAGATCACATCCTAGCGGTTAAATGTTGGCTTGTCTACTCTCGGCGGAGGCTTAAGCACTAGTTTGTGTACGCACTAGAAAGGATTAAGCAATGTTCTTTCTGAAAAGATTTAAGTGGTTGATTGCGCGGGGGTGAGGCATTAAGTTTAATATGTTTGGTATTTTGAATAAGAACAACAAAAGATTGAGCAATATGGTGCACACCAATCGTTCAATTCTTTCGAGGAATAACAAGGCGAACACCTTCTACTCCCTTTTCGTTCAAGTTATTATTGAAAGTTGTTTGCGGAAATCGAATATGCGTGGTAGTGAGGCGTGCGCCTCCCACTTGCTTATTCAAGGAACAATGAGGCGTGCGCCACCCATTCCTTTATTAAAGCTTATTTAGAGTGTCTTAATCGGACGACGGAAAAAAATCGAGCAATATGGTGGGCGCCAATCATTCAATTATTCGAGAGATGGTGAGGCGAGCGCCTCCCATTCTCCTTTTATATTGATTTGAAAAATAAAAAATGTTTTAGAAATTATATTAATTTGGAAGAAATGATTTGGATTTGGATTTGGTACGGTTTTAATCGGGTGACAAGAGTTCGAGCAATGTGGCATGCGCCAATCGTTAGAGTACTTGGGAAATAGTGAAGCGAACGCTTCCTATATTCTTTTTCGTCCCAAGTTTTAATTTATAACAGAATGTTCTTTGGAGGTTATATTCATTCGAAAAATGATTTAAATTTGCATGGTTAATCGGATTTAAATAGAAATACCTAGTGTATCAATCATCTAATCGATTTAATTATAGTCGAGTAGGTCTCATTGTAAGAAAGCCCAAGAGTAAGCTATGTGAGGTTGGTGGCGATGCATAAAAGTGATCGGCTTACAAATGTATTTAAATGGGCTCGACAGTTGAGTCGAGAATTGTGCGATTCTAATGGTTTAAAGTGGTTTTGAATCGAATATGAATTTGAAAGAGTTTTGTAAATGAAATGATAGTGAAAAATGATGGTGAAATAAGTCGTTCCATTTTTAATTAACAAAATTAATTCATTAAAATTCGGTTAAATCGATTAATCAAGTTAATTAAGATTAATTATCAAAATTATTTAATTGGATCAAATAATCAGATAAATTAAAATTAATTAATCGTAATTAAACTACTTGAGCAAAAATTTAATTAATTAATTAATTAAATTAAAGGAGGAATAAAATAGGTGATAATGTCAATTTAGTCGGTATGAATTAATGAAGATGTGCTCAAAACCGGTTTGTACGAAATGACAACATGATTAATGTCATACGCAAAATCATAACACGGTGAAAATATACAATCAATATATAGAAATTTGGGGCGGCGTAACAGCATGAAATAGCCGAACCCGCAGATTGTAATCTCGATTTATTGTAATGAAATCCAAACGGTCATTGCCAATATATTTATTTACAACAGCTACAATTTCTTTAATATATGGGAGGTGTATTAATAGGAATGGGGCACATGATAAATGAACACAGTGGGCTTAACACACAATGAAAGCCCAATATCTTTTCCAAATAATAACCTATAATAATCATGAAAAAGAAGTAAAACAATAATTTAAAAGAAAACAAAATAAAAAGAAACATAAACCATTTCTAATGGGATCTAAACACTCCAATTAACTTCTCTAAAAAAACAGATAATTTGAAACCCACCAATATTAACTGGGTAAAAAGAATGAAACAAAAGAAACTGTTTCTTATCTCTCTCAATATGCATAAGAATTATCAACCTCAGATCCAAACACACAACCTTATCACAAGTGGGATTCTAAACCATACTATATAATTCAGTAAACAACACCAAGGATAATTTCTTAATGAACAAACTAAAAGATTATTTATTAATACAATACACAAACTCAACAATAATTCCTCAAAACAAAAAAAAACAATGTCAAAGAAAGTGAGAAGCAACTAACAATACGGCGTTTTGAATGGAATTTAAGACATACGATTGTGAGTCACAGCGAGCCGATCACGTATGTTTTCGGAGAGTTGAGCTCGATGAGAAAATCAAATTGTTGTCATTGTTTATTGGGTTAAGCGCTTTGTGATTGGTGCGGTCGAGGATTTTGAATCGTGAGCTTCGTTTGTTGAGCGACAGTTGGAAGGTAGATGTTATGGCGGTACCGATGAGGGCCGAAAAAATGATGGAACTTGGAGGTGAGAGAGTGAGGTTTACGGTGTTTTGATGACAGTTCACAGCGGTGGATGTTGGTTGATTTGGAAAGGGTGAGCCGCATTGAGGTGAATACGAGTGGAGTCGAAAGATTTTGATGACGGTTCGCGGCGGAAGAGTTTCGAGAAAGAAAAAGGAGATCGTCGGTGGAAAAGAAGGTTGAAGACGATGGGTTTTCGGTTTGTGGATGACGGAGGTTGGGTCGTCGACGGTGAAGGGCGCGTGGTGGATGCGCGCGGTGGTCGGAGTTATTGGATGTGAGGTGGCAATCAAAGTGAAGGTGGGTTTGTGACGGACGGAGAAAGAAGGTTGACGGAGTGTGATGTGGGAAGAAGATGAACAGTGCGGTGCGTGTGGTCAGAAAGTTGAGGAAAAGACGGAAGAGAGTTTTTGCTTTTCCTTTTTCGTTTTTTTCTTATTTTCCAGCAGAGAGAGTCTTTATTTCTTTTTTCTTTTGCATTTAATCTCTCTTTTGGCCAATAAGACGAGGACATCTTTTTTTAGTATACATGAGCTATCAAGAAATTTTGTATCTCCTCCCTGCTAGTTGTCCATGTGTTAACGGTTAAATGGGATGAAATCTTGGTACATGGGGCGTGTGGCTGATGGTCATTGGGTGGAGGAGATATTTTGGATTTTTCCTGATTTTATATATTAAACAAGTAAATAGTATGCTAATTTATGATTGGTTAATAAGAGAAAGTGAGGATAATGAATCTAAACCATTGCTTAAATTCGAATCAACGGTCCATATTAACTCAAAGAAGCACGAACAATTTTAAAATGGCAAAGTTGCCCCTTCTAGATGATTTAATTGATTTAAATGGGATTAAATCAATTAATTCAAAATAAAATTCACAACTTTTCAAATAATCATGATGAAATTAAAATAAGAGCATGGAAAATTCTATTTACTTACTCTGAATATTTTGGCGAAAGAATAAAGTTAAAACGACTAAAAATGAATAAAAGTCGGGCGAAAATTTGCTCGAAAAATTAAATCGGACGCACTAGAATGATCAGCACGAAATAAAATTATTGAAAAAATACAGCGTTTCTTTAAATTTTGAAATAATTTTTCACCGGTTAAAAGGCTCAGGCGGGTCAAACTGCAGCTGAAAAAGTCGTCAAAAAATATAACGAGCACACCAGGTTGAACTACGGGAATCGTAGATTAATAATACTAGTGTCTGCAAGTTTAATTTTGAAACTTTTTACCCATTAATTTTACACGTACTTGAAAAATGATTTAACCAAATTGTCTGTATTTCTAAGAATTTATTCCGACTGATATTTTAGATATTATTCATGATGAAATGCATATTATGTTGTACATATGATGCAAACTGAAATTAAAATTGAATTTATGAAATTTTAAAATGCCCGAACAAAATTGGGGTATGACAGAGATATTGTTCAGAATTTCATACGGGAAATCAAAGATAAGACATTGCGGAAGAAGGTTGTCAATGCAGGTTACACATTATCAGAACCTTCTTTCAAACACTACCGCGAAGAAATAAGATTGTCAAACGAAGATGCAGTACGGTGGATCTATAGTATTCCATTGGAGAAGTGGACGAGTGCATACGACAACGATCAACGTTGGAGCCACATGACAACAAATCTTGTGAAATCAATGAACTCTATCTTCAAAGGTATATGTAACCTACCTATAACCGCTTTGGTGCAGGCAACATATTTCAGGCTATGGGCGCTATTTGAGAGCAGACGTTCCAAATGGAGTTCAGTGTTGCAATCTGGGCAATTGTTCAGTGACACTTCAATATTACGTCGGCATTTCGCTTCTGAATGTATGCAAACATGGTTAAAACGCAAAAACTTGAAGGAGAGTGGAGTTGAATGAGATAAAATATGGTAGTATGGGATGATTTTGTGTGAAAAATATTGCATTCAAGGCGTGATATTTATAGAGAGGAGGCAACATGTCAATAACATACAGGCACCAGAGGCATTGGCGCCTCCTCATGAGGGTCAATGCATACGCCAAGGGCATTGACGCCTCCTCATGAGGGGCCCAATGCAGGCGTCAGTGCCTTGGGCGCCTCCTCTTGATGTTTAAGGGATGCGCCAGTTCATCTAGCACATCCTCTTTTAAATATGGTTATTTTAGAATTTTTAAATTTTTTTTTTGTTATTTTGGAATTATTTTTGAAAAAGTTGGTTATTCTACAATAATAATGTTAGAATATTTTTATGCGTGTGTTTGTTTAAAGTTAAAGTACACATTATTAAATATTTCTAAAACTTATAAAAATGGTTAATTTGGATTTTAGTTTATAATTAATGATTTAATATTAAGATCTAATTAGGACTATTCTTAAAGAAGATTAAAACTTTAAAAAACCTTTATTACATTCTTAACCGAAATAACCAATATAATAATTTTAATTAACTTTTTATTGGGTACAAAGATTAATGATACAATTTATAGATATTGTATAGAAGATTATAAAATTTAATCTAATAGTGAATTTTATAATATATCAGTAGGGCTCAAATGAGTAGTCAGAATTCGTCTCACTTTGACTTTACTCTATAATTTATAAATGTTAATTTTATTTGTATAATTATTTTTAATAGTGTTTTTTTCATTGTTAATATATAATCGAGTTGATTCATAAATCTAATGAATTAAACTACATAATTTATGTTCAATTCATTTAATTAATATTTTTTTTTATATTTATGAATCATGTTTACTCTTTAATTATCAAATAGAATTTCGAATTATATTTGGATTGATTATATTTATTGCCAACTATACATATTAGTGATTTTTTTACCCAAATAACCTTATTTTTCAAAAAAAAAAGTTTAACTAATCCACTTTTCAGATTATTTCCCAAAATACCCCACTTTGAAGAGGAGGCACCAGATGAATTGGCGTCTGCTCTTAAACTTAGAGAGGAGGCACCAATTGGATTGGCTAGTGCACTTAGTGTTGTCAATCCAATTGGCGCTTGTGTGTTAAGTTTTAAAGGAGGCGCCAATTGGTCTGGCACCTGTGTGTGTTTCGTGATTTTTTTTTAACATTGTACATTTTAGATAAAATCGAAATCAGACCAATTCATATTAATATTAATACGTGTTTACACAAAAAGACTAATGTCGTTGACCGGGATGACCTAACTGACCTCCGGTCCCACATCATCTAGCTACCCGGACTCGTGACCCTAACCCACATTGATGATTCACCCCAGGTGTTTGAGTATCTGAGGGCCCAATAACATCACCACCAACTGTAGGAGATTGTCTGAGATATTCAGACAAATTTGCGTAATCTTGTGTATGCACTAAAGGGCTACCGCCATAGCTGAGTTCATGACCCATGTCAGAGTAGTTGAGTTATGTTTGAGTTATTAGAGGGTGGCCAGGACGATTGAAGGGAGACATTGGTGTGAATGATGCGTTGAGGAAAGGTTGAAATGATTGTTGTGGTGTTTGGTAGCCATATGGTTGTTGCAAGTTTTGGTTTTGTGATGTTTGGACTTCTTGGCTATAGTAGGAGGAAGGACGATTGGTGTTAAATGATCGCTGAGTGTTTTGTCTAAGGCGGTTATGGTAGGGTGATGTGTTGGGTGCATAACGATGTTGGGTGTCTTGATGATGATCTAATTGTTGGTGGTGGTACGGGGTATGCTCTTGGTATTATGGTTGGGTGTTTGGCATGTTATGGTTGTAGGTTTGTATGTTTGTGGATCATAAATTTTGAAGGATAGGGGGTTCTGAGTAACCGGTCTGACAATGTTGTTGGGGGTTAAATGTTGAACCTTCTTGTGTGTAAGTTTCTTGGCGTGGATCGTATATGTACATTTCGTCGGTGATGAACTCAAATCCAACCGATTTGTACCATGCAATATAATTACGAGTTGGTTTTTCTTCGGTTGGCATCAGAACGTCAGTTAAGACATGGTCTTATCGGTGCTTCCATTTTCGACACTCAGATCTGCGAAGCTTTGCCATAGGTTAAAGTTCCATTGGTTGTTAACTTTTCGTATATGCCATTCTCCGAGGTTTGTCAGGGGATCTGGGATGTGTTAAAGCATACCGAACAACAATTTAACATGATCACTATTGTGCATCTCCATAGTGGTGAATCTTATGATCGGTGTGCATGCAGTCCAAACGGATGCGTCTTATTCGTTGATTTCGTGGTCATGATCCAAATTTAGATATGGATGGCAAATGAACTGAAATGTGAAAATTTATTAGATTATAAATTTGTTAGAAGAAATAAACAAATTTTTATGAAATAATTAGGTTAATGGCAACACATCCATCGATCGAAGGTGATCCAAGAGATTGCGATACTGGGTAATATAGTGTCTAGGACATCTGTTATAACTCATACCACGTGTCGACCATCTGTACCATAAAAGTAAAAATATTATTTAGAGATAATAATCGATAAAGTAAGGGAATATAGTTCATTTTTAAGAACTTACTTTTGTGCGTACGGGAATGTGAATGGGTTGTTGTTGACGGGCGCTAGGGACGATAGTCTGGACCAACCCCATGCTTGGAGCAAAAAAGCACATCCAAAAAATGTAGATGTGTCTTTGTATGCATTTTTACACAAAGAGCTATAAGGTAAGCCAAACAAGCAGACCCTCAACTGTAACTACTTATTCTATCTACATGTCTTAGTAAAGGTTAATACATAACATGCATACTAGAACCACTACCTTCGGGAAATAAAAATAAACCAATTTAAAGTATAATATAACACCTAATTTTTATTATTCGATCGTCTTCGGTAGAATTCTCATATAACTGTAAGTTGTTATGATATGCCTTAAGGCGTGAAAGGAGTATACCTTGACCTCTCGAGTTATCATCTAACAAGTCAGCATCCAAGATGTCCATGCAAATTGAATTCGCATAGTTGGTTTTACCATTTACCGCCTTACCTTCGATAGGCAGTCCAATAACATGTAGACATCTTCTAACGTCACTGTACATTCACCGATTGAAAACCAGAATGTGTGTGTCTCGGGACGCCATCTTTCACATAATGCAAGAATAAATTTAGTATCAACCGACCAAGACATTATTTTGCTAACATGTCCAAAACCGGCGAGTTCGACATAAGGTTGAATCATCGTGTCCATGTGAACAAATTCGTGGACACGAGTTCGAAACCTAGAAACATCCTAAAAAATAAACAACAAAATAAGTTACTTTATGAAAAATAAACAACAAAATAAGTTACTTTATAAAAAATTGTGTTAGAAAAATAATACAAGAATTAAACGCTTACATAAGTTGCTATGTTTGCAACTGTGCCTCTATGCGATTCACCCATAGTGAGCAGAGACATCTTGTCGTAGTAAATATATGAAACAATGGTTGTTGCAGATGAAAGAGTGGTTGTTGCAGAGGAAGAAGTGATTGGTGGTGATGAAGAAGTGAATCTTGCATGGCTATTTATAATGAGAGACATGCAAAGACATGTAAAAGTTTGAATGCATGGATAAATGGGCTTTCATGCAGGCGTCAATTGGTTTGACTTACACATGCAAACTTACAATGCTAGCGCCATATGAACCAACGCCTCCTAGGCTTGCATGCATGCATGGTCTTCACATAGGCTGCAGGCTGCATGGCTATCTGCATGCAGAATCTCGAGGTCTGTAAGGTGTCATATGGACTGGAGCCCATGTACAAATAATGCATGCAAGAGCCAATAGGAATGGTGCTAGGGCTTGCATGCATGCCATGTTACCTGGCTATTTAAGTGTCTTACCATGTCATCCTAAAATCAACACCAATTCATCTGTACCAAAATTTTTACTATTCATCTGCACCCAAATATATTATTAATGCTCACTGCAACAGTGAGATATATGAGTGTGATGTATACGAGTTTTGTTTTCGAAACACCGATATTATCCGACTTACGATCAAGAGAAATTCAAATTTCCTGCATTTGAAAAAACAAATAGAGTCCTGCATAGGATCTGGTCTTGTGTCATAGATCACGTATCAAAATCCAATTTATTTCGAGAAAAATCAATGTAAATTTTACCCGCTAAAGGTACGGGACGATGAAGATGTTGAATATATGTTTTTTAGTCACGAACTTTCTGGTTGCTACTCTATTGAGTTATATATTACTCTTCAACCAAGTATACTATCTCAACAATCTCAGATAACTAATCAAGTTGAATCTAATGAATTTGATTCAAAAAAACTCAGATGAAGCCGACCTAGAAGCAGAAGCAGAAGTCAATGTCGTTGATGAAGAAGAATAAGAGACCGAGACACAGGTCGATCATATGTTGAACAACAACATTGAAGATGACGATCATCCAGCGTCATTACCTCCAAGTCATGTATATAATCCGCCTCAACATATGATAAACATGGATCTGCATGAATATGAGACATCTAACAATGTTTTTTATAACCCGTATCCACGATCAGAGGGTGAGTTAAAAGTGGGAGATATGTTCCTCACTAAAGAAGAATGTGTGCGAGCTATCAAAAAATTTCACATGAATAACTCTACTGATTTCACCGTGAAATGCACTGATTCGAGAAGGTATGTCATCGAATGTCGTAAGATCCTTTACAAGTTTCAGTTGGCAACGTCTCACAAGAAGAGAAGCGACTCTTGGGAGATAACTTCTATAGACCCACCTCACAGTTGCATTGCCACTAATGTTGTACAAAATCACCATAAATTAAGCGCTGCATTGATATGTCAAGACATTTTGCCGCTTGTTAACAAAGAATCATCAGTGAAGGTGAGTATAATAATATCTCATATCATCACAAGATATAATTATACTCCATCTTACAAGAAAGCATGGATTGTAAGGACAAAGGTTGTTGAACAGGTATTCAATAACTAAGAGGATTCATACAAAGAATTGCCATGGTTTTTATGGGCACTTAAAACATACGCACCAGGAACTGTTGCAATTATGGAGACATTATCAACATTTATGCAAGACGGAACTTGCGTTGCTGGAAATAGAATCTTTCACCGCCTCTTTTGGGCGTTTCAACCATGCATCAAAGGTTTTGCATTCTGCAAACCTATTATTCAAATTGATGGAACATGGTTATACGAAAAATACAATGGTACTTTGCTTATGACTGTTGCACAAGACGACAACAATAATGTCTTTCCCATTTCCTTTTCTCTGGTTGAAGGTGAAACCTCTAGTGGTTAGGGTTTCTTCCTTCGACATCTCAGAACACTTGCCGCTAAACATGTCAATTTCTGTTTGATTTCAGATAGACATGCTGTCATTGAGAGTGCTTACAATAACCATGATAACGGATGGCATGATCCTCCTTCTACCCATGTCTATTGCATTAGACATATCGCACAAAACTTCATGCGTGCAATAAAAGACAAGAACCTTCGCAAAAAAGTGGTGAATGCATGGTATGCTCTAACTCAGTCGTCATTTCGACATTACCGTGACGAAGTTAGATTGTCTAATGCAGATGCAGGAAGGTGGGTGGATAACATACCAGTAGAGCAATAGACAAGGGCATTTTACAGAGGCTGTCGATGGGGCCACATGACAACAAACCTTGTGGAATGCATGAACGGCGTATTCAAAGGCATTATAAACCTACATATAACCGCATTGGTCAGAACACCATACTTTAGGTTGGCATCTACCTTCGCAACCAGAGGTGAAAGATGGAGTGCAATGTTAATGTCAGGTCAAATATTCAGTGAATATTATATGAAAGTGATGAAAAAGGAAAGTATCAAAGCTACCACACACGGGGTTACAGTCTTTGACCATCATAGGAAAAATTTCAGTGTACAGGAAACCATGGACCATAATGAGGGGATACCAAATTTATCCTATGCTGTCAAACTAAACAGAAGTTTGTGCGACTGTGGAAAGTTCTACACCTTCCGTATTCCTTGCTCCCATGTCATTGCGGCATGCGCACATACTCGTCAGGACGCTTACAACCATCTATCTGATGTTTACAAGGCCATTATTGTCATGAATGTGTATAAAAAAAGCTTCTTAGTGCTACCAATGGAGGAATATTGGCCTCCATGTGAAGGTGATATAGTTTGGCACAATGATGAGATGTGAAGAAAGAAAAAATAATGACCAAACAACACGCGTATTAGAACAGAAATGGATACAACTGATAAAATGATAAGATTATGTAGTATATGTCGTCAACCCAGACACAATAAGAACAAATGTCCCAATCTAGGAGCAGCATCTGCATCAATAATTTAGTACCTTCTTTCAATTTTTGTAACCTTGAATTTTTATATATCATTAACTTTTTGTTACAACAAGGTTAACAACAAACATCACTACAACATAAGCACACTTAAAACAGAACAAGTCTAAATAAACAACACAAAAAACAAACATCGAATACAGATGAAAATACTTAACCATAATAATTAAAAATAACATTTCTAATTGATTACAACAATCAAACTGATGTCATCTGGTCCAAACATCATTTCCCTAGCATCCTTGTCAGTTTTTACTCGCACCTAACCAAATATACTATCGAGTCTCTCAATACTTCTAATTTTTTCCCATTCTGCTATTTTTCCATCTAACCAACGAACCAGCTCCCTCTTCAGTTGATCGAAATTACAGATGTTCCAGAAGAGCATAAACATCGGAGACTTATCTCTCGAATAAATCACTTTTCCATAGCGGCGACAAACACCAAACATATTTGCAATATGACGAAATGAGATATGAAAAAATGAATCACAACACCTCTATTTATAAAAAAAATTGCACATTACACTGAGGTGCCAAACCAATTGGCGCCTCCTCTCACTTTATACACATGGGCGCCAATTGGATTGGCAGCACCATGTGTTGTTGTCTTCAATTGATGTCCCCTCTTAAAAATTAAGGGTAAACATCGATTGGTCTGACGCCTATTGATCGATCACCATTTCCATTGAATTTCCGCCGCTAATCCGACATATTTTCATCACCTTGGTAAGATTTATGTTTTTTTTAGTTGCATTTGAGTCAATTAGCAGGTTTTGTTGGTTTGGTATTGCATTGCATTCGATTACGAGTTTATGTCAAAAAGATCTCGTTTATGCTTCGTTTGGTAGTGTCATTGTTACAGGTTTAAAAGCAAGAATGGTGAAGTTCTGGACACTCTGAAGGACAAAAATATGAAAAAACAGCAGGTCAACACGGGCACCCGTGTGCCACAACACTGCCCGTGTTGTTGATCAAGCAGAGCAGAGAGGGAGCAGAAAAACAGAGATCAACACGGCCACCCGTGTGCCACCACACGGCCGTGTTGATTAAAACAGTGCATCAACACGGGCACCCGTGTGTAGGGACACGGCCCGTGTTGTTGCCACTGTAACTTATGCTGAAAATAATTAATGATGAAGAACAACACGGCCACCCGTGTGCCACCACACGACCGTGTTGATTCTACGCAGCTTGGAAAACCTAATTTTTGCTGTGTGAACCGGTTCTGCTCATTAAGGGTAGTTTGGACCTTTAGCTTGGAGGAGAGTCATCTGAAGCTATAAGAAGGCTTGGAAGAGAAAGAGAAGGGACCTTTTGACAGACGAACGAAAGCATTGCATTGGAGAAGATAGCGAATACGACGGATTTGAAGACGGCGAGATTCAAGGGTATCAACCATTGAAGATCAAACTCTCATAATTCTTTGTAATGTCTAATCTTTACTTTATGAGTTCTTTAAGTACTATGAGAGGCTAAACCCCCTGATGCTAGGGGGTGGTCCTGATGTTATCGTATGCTATGAATTTGAACCAATGATTTCTTGATTACTATGTTACGTATTTCAATTCAATTGTGTGATGTTATTGTGCTTTTGTATCGGACAAATACAAATTAATCTATGACTTCCAATAACAGGATTGTAATTGGTAGGGTTTTCACACAATTGGGTTTATGAATGCATCATCTAGGACTAGTAACTTTCGTAAATCACCGTAAACCTTGATATTTTGTATGATTAAAACCAATGATTAATTGAATGGACATTTGAGTAAGAATTGGTAGTTTAATAGTTTCTTCCTTAAGGACTTAAGTAAGAACATTCTGAGGTTAGGTGATTGAATGTATCATATGTATTAAGGAAATCGGGACTGAATTCATAACCGGTTAACTCAACCACTCACCCTAGCATCTTTTATCTTAATCAATTATTTTTACTATTTTTGTGTCTACTATTATAAATTCCAAAACAACCAAACCATTATCTTTTTGTTCTGATAGAATCAAATTAAAATAAGTAATTCCTACGCAATCCTTGAGATCGATACTTGGAAATAAAACTCCTTATTACTACATCGGTAAAAATAGTACACTTGCTATTTTTCCGATCACCTATGCCTTAAAAAAAATTTTTTTTTGAAACTGGGATAGATTGAGAATTTGTTTGAAAACTAAATTATTTTGAGATTTTTTTTAAAAATGTGAAAAATTCGAGTAAAAAATTTCATATTAGTATAGACCTATCAAAATAGCCTCACTTTACTTTTCTTACTAACAAAACTAAAAAAACAAAATTATTTAATTGGCAAACCAAATTAAACTAAAAAAAAACAAATGACATTTTTTTGGTGGACTTTACTAATGACTCCATGCCTTAAATGCGTTTGATTTATTTTGAGATTGAAAATATTAATTTTGAATGACTTATTTTTAGAAATTTGATTTTGACGGAACGGTATTTAAAATATATACAAAACAAATTTTATTTAAGACATATGTTTAAAAGCGAGCTAAACGATAATTGAATACTTAATATGAATTGTAAAAGAAAAACTTCAAAATTCTAACTTCAAATTCACTTACATAAAAATAAAGAAAAACTTGAACATGTAAATATTTATTCTAACTTCTTAAATTATATTTAACTCCTCTTAGAATTAAACTGTTCTAAACAAGACTTAGATCCAATACATACTGAGCATACACAGTAAGACACTAAAATGGGCATAAACGTTTTGGGCCTGTAATGAAGATATAAAATCCATCAGCACTCTCTATAATACAATGAAGCCCATACACCAAATAATGAATGATATATATAAAAGTGCTAAAGTCATTTAACAATTTAATCGCCAAAATTGAGGATATATTTAGAAATTTTTATTTTATATATTTATTTATTTACTCATTATTTATTTTATTATATCTTGTTAATTATTTTAAATTTTATATTCATAAATTATTTATTTATATTATTTATCTAACTATAAGACTATTTTAATTAATGAATAAAAGATTCTTTATTTTAATTTTTAATGTTAGCCATTTTAAATAATTTTTATTAATTATTCCACTAACGGCATCTTTGCTGTCAAAATTGAATATATATTGTTTCTTTTATAATTATTTGTTTTCATTTTTTAATGTTAGCTATTTTTTGATAATTTTTAAATAATTATTCTTTCATAATTATTCCACTAAGTATTTATATATTATTTATTCCACTATATTCCACTAACTATTGTTATAATTACTCCACTACTATCTTATATACAAAAATTATTAAGTCACTTGAGAACTTTGACTCTAAAATTAAAGATATAGTTATAATTTTCTATTCATATATTTATTTATTTATTTATTATTTATTTCACTATATCCCACTAACTATATATATATATATATATATATATATATATATATATATATATATATATATATATATATATATATATATATATATATATATATATATATATATATATATATATATATATATATATATATATATATATATATATATATATATATATATATATATATATATATATATATATATATATTCCACTATATCTCATTAACTATTTTAATTAATTAATTAATTAAATTTTAATTTATATATTTTTTTCATTTTTTAATGTTAGCCATTTTTAATAATATTGTTTTATAAATATTCCACACAAAAAATTTAAGTCACTTAGCAACTTAGACACCAAAATTGAAGATAAATTATTTCTTTTATAATTAATTGTTTTTATTTTTAATGTTATCCATTTTAAATTTTTTAATAATTATTCTTTGATAATTATTTCCCTAAATATTTATTATTACTTATTCCTTTATATTCCATTTACAATTTTTATAATTATTCCACTAATTATTTATTTATTATTTATTCCACCAAGTATTTATTTATTATTTATCCCACTATAGTGTGATAATTATAAAATAAATTGAAATGCTTAACATAAAAAAATGAAAAGAAATAATTATAAAAGAAATATTAATTTAAATATGAAAAAAAATTAACGTTAAAAAAATGAAAACTCATAAAATATTATCTTATATATAAAAGATGTGAAATCACTAAGTGTTATTTTCAAGAACTAGATATAAATGCAGTTCGTGAATTGAACCTCTTGAGCCGACATTGTTGGTTTCAGATACGGCGGCACCGGAGTGGACATGCAAGGTTAACACTGAATTGTCCAAGTATTTACCAGTAATTTCTGACAAATAACCGCTAGTCTTCCAATATTATAGATTTTGGTAACTTATAGGATCGACTAGATTGATCCTAGGACATGTGTCTCAAGAACTATTATTATGGTGATTTGACTCATGATTAAGTTTGTTTCTGGTTTATGAATAGTGAAAGGTGTTTCGACAATAATTCTAAACGAAATTTATGACTTTATAGGCAAAGAGTAAATGGCAGAAACTTTGTAAAAAAAAGGTTTTTTAAAGATAACAAAAGTACTTGGCAAAGGTGAAGATAAATAACTTGAAGTAAACGTTTTAAGTTTTGAGAAAGTGCTGGAAATGAAAGTTTGGTGAAATGTAAATGCAAAGGTAAAAGTGATGATGAAATACTGAAAATAAGAGCAATTCGACAGAAGAAAAGACAGTAAATGGTTTTAGTTTAAATAACTTGCATAAAATAAATAACATGAAACGAAATCATGGTGTTCTTCATACATACATTTTCAGCAAAGACTCTTTTCTCTCGCTCTGGTACTTTGAGTATTTTAGTGAATTTTTGTATATTTGTTTGAACACACTGAAATCTAAAACTAAGACTCCTATTTATAACAATTCGACCCTAACGGTCTCTACATAGATGACTGCCACGTTCGACATTTTCAAGCGTTGCGTGTCTCAGATGCTTCCACGCGTTGGCCTGACGAAACTGCTTCGTTTGAATTTCAAATCTTTCCCGCTTGAAGCTTTGAATCTGTCAAACGCCTACGTCGAAGAGAACTTGTGGAGATCCAAAAAATCTTCTAAGTCTCAGGCTTCGACAAGAAAGGTCATTTTTCCCAAGAAAAGAATTTAACAAATAGCTTCGACACGGCCATTTTTATTTGTTCTCCAAAACATAACACTTTCAAAGAACTTCACCTATTTGTCGAAATCTACAGCTAACAAATTGCCCCCAATAAATGTCTATTTCGAATCAATGCAGAAATGGGCATTTTTTGTAATCACCAGATTTCGACCAGAGACCTTTCATAGACCTAAAAGTCCACATCTGTCAGTTAATCATGATTTACTTTTTCAAAACGTCTCATCAAGACGTGTGCGCAGTTATTGTCATCATGAATTTCAACTTCCAAGAATAATGAACAGTAATCCCTGTACCCTTTTCACAGAAAAGCCACCACGTGGCCCACTACCTTGGCAAGGTGTAACCAATCGGCTTCGTAGGTTAGTACTATAAAAACTCATTGTCACTTCTTTCTTCCTTTTTACGAAAATCTTCATCTTCAACCTGAGTTCATCTCTAAAACTTCTCTAAAAACATTTCTTCTTCCTTAAAACCCTAATCCTTCAAAACCTCCAAAAAACCCATAACAATGTCTTCTGATAAACAGCAAAAGCAATCAAAGAACATCAAAGGTGTTGGATCCTAAAAAAGTTCTGCTTCTCAGAACATTCCAACTAGCACAATCATAACTGTTGGGGATCGGGAGTACATTACTTTTCCAAAACTCATTAAAGAACAAAAAGAAATATTTGCTTCCTAGGTAATGATTCCTTCTCTACTTTCTGGAAATACTTTAGGGTTTTTAGGCCCATTAGTATCTGAAGGTCATTTAGAGAAATGTGTAAAGTTTTTTCCTTGTTATCATACTACCAAACCCATAGCCAACAAAACTGTTTCCTCCAGAAATGCTGAAGATTCAGTCCAAAGAGAGGCTTTTCAACTGGATTTTATCACTGATAGTTTCAGACCCTTTCGTTCTTGTCCAACTCTAGACAAATCCTATTTAGCTTGGTTGACGAAAGTTGAGAAAAAGAAAGCTTCATTTTGGAAATAATTGGGTATTTTCAACCTGATTCAGATGTCGAAGTTGGGGTTTAGCTACTGCCAACCTTTACTATTATCCAGTCTGTATTTCTGGGATAGTACATATAACACCTTTCATTTCCCTTGTGGAATGATGACTCCTATGCTCTTCGACGTAGCTTCCATTTCTGGACTTCCTCCGACAGGAGAAACCTTCGACCCCTATCAAGACTATGAAAACTTGATTGACTTCAACGTCAAGAATGCTTCGTTAAGCACTTATATTAATTTGTATCATGCTGATGGGGAAGAAGTTTCTGACATAGAACATATAACATTCTTAGGTCTATGGTTATCCAAGTTCTTCTTCTACTGTAAATCTCTGCAAGTTGCAAAGAGATTTTTAACACTTGCTAACCAATTGCATGGTGGTCGAAGAGTATGTTTAAGTGAACTCTTATTGGCTAGTTTGTATGAAAGCCTAGGATCTTCTAGTGCTAAGTTAAAGGAGTATAAAGTTGGTACCAACTTATTACTATCTGGGCCTTATTGGCTTCTTCAATTGTGGCTCAATTCCACCTTCGAATCCTTTTTGCCAACACATAGAAATGTTGATGAAAATGCCCCAGAGATAGTAAATCGAAGCATTGAAGGCACCAGACTCCTTCAGCTGACTCCAGTTGATGATGTTGACAACTTACAAACCTCCCTTACCAAATACACCTTGATGTTCTCGAAGCGTCACCATTTCTCTCCTTCGATGGCTCCTTTTGCCAGTCGAACTCATGGTCCTTCCTGGTTCACTGCTTCGCTCAAAGATGCTGTGAAGGACGCCAGCACAGAGATCGAAGATATATGGCGTGCCTTTCTCTTCCCAAGGCTGCTTGTTTCTAGGATCTTTCCAGTAAAGAGCCATGTGTGTCCGTTGGCTTATCAACCTAATTTTGTCTCTCGATAATTTGGGTTGTGTCAACTTATTCCTGTTTCTTTATTCAATCGAAAGCGCGAGACTTGCTGTGCAGGGACTGACTGGAGCGCTCGAGACATTGCAACCCACAAAGAATTCCATGCAAACTTTGCTGAATTCCAATTAATAGCATACCAACCGTCATTCTACTCCACCAATAGTTTCGCCACTTGGTGGATAGATTTCTATTCCAAGAATATGTTTACTACTGCTGAAATCAAGAAACGTCTAACGAAGGCCTTTTCATCTTTGCAGGAAAATATCTACAAGGGTAAGCTTACTCATTCTGAAGAAATCCAAGCATTCCAAAAGTACTTTGAAACTGTCTATAACCCAATGGAACTTGTTCAAACCGTTTGTTATGCAACGACAATTTTAAAAGCGAAATTTGAAAAACAAATTGCCAAAAAGAGATTTCCCAAAGCTGTAAAACCTGAATTTAAATATGATTTGGCCTTTGAGTGCGAACCACCCATATTTCCAAATTTACCCAGTGCAGATTTTGCTTTGTCATTTTTCCCCCTTACCCAACTTGGTTCACATGTGGGGACATTTTTAACATACTGAAAAATGACCAACAAAGACTTGCTAAAAGAGTAGTTGCAACCAAACATACCTTAGACAGTTTCAAAGTCTTTCTTCACTTCGACTTAGATGTAGTGAGAATTACTTCTTCGACATGTGAAGGTGTGGAATGTTTGGATTTCTTGGTTTTATAACTCATTTTCGTCTTTTGCCAATCTTTTAAACATCTGCATGTTTCGACTAACTCACATTCTTCTTTTAGCTGTCGAAAGGAAGGTGGTGAAGAAAGAGAAGCCTGTGGCGAAAGCAAGTTCGAATACTGATTCTAAACCAACTACCTCTTCAAGCCAGGGAGCTCCTTCTGCCAAGGATGTTGCTCCAGAAAAAACGAAGAAGAGTTCAAAGGTATTACATCAAATAACTTCTTTGTCTCTTTCGTATTTTTCTAACTGTTTATAATTTTCCTTTTTCAGGGTAGTGGCAAGCCTCCTTTGACGCCCAAGAAAAGAAAAGTCCCCACTACAAATGTAATTCTTGTCGAAGACGATGAAGAAGAAACTCCTCCAACTCCACTTAAGAAAAAACAGAAAAAGAATAAGGCAACAGTTTCCCCTTACCAAACAAATAAACAACAAGGTGTCGAAATCAACATTCTCCCTCCTCCTTCAAAGGAAACTCAATCCCAGCCCTCTGGTGGCGCAGCGCTGGAGCACATTGGGAGCAATGCTTCTGACCCTGAGGCTCAACAGGTAAACTTCTATCTTGAGTGTTTTATCTTTCGACTAACTCCTATTTTATTCTAACACTTTGTTTTCAGGAAAAACCTACCACTCCCCTTATTTCTACTGCCAATCAGAGTGATCCTTCGAGCGGCATGAATCCATCTCCTCCTCCGACAATCAGCGGCGCTATCCAAAATAAAGGATCTTCGACTGGAGCCCAAAGTCTCAAAGCAGATAATGCCCAGAACGAACAAGAAACCTCTTCTCTTGGTGAAGATGGTAAAAGAGATTTGAAGCACGCTGAAGAGAAGGACTCGGCAGAGAAAGAAGATTCTGAGGATACCCCCAGTAATTCTCCTACAAGAGTTGCGTTCCCTTCAGATTATGCTGACGAGGATGATCAGGATTCTGATGAGATTGAGGGGTATTTTCAGGAAGATGAAGACATGAGTGAGGGAGAAGCTGATCCTGAAGGAAATCAGACTGGAACCGGTGATGCTAATGTCGAAACGGTCCCAAATCCAACTAATGTTCGACCATCCATCATCCAGACTTCGCCTATATCACTTACTGAGGAGGAGAAAAAAGCTTTAAAACAAAATGATCCCCTCAAGTATATAAGGTTAATGATGGCTCAAAGAGAATCTTCTTCAGAGCAAAGCATTTGGACGAAGAAAGGTTGCATGCGTTAAATGGATAATGCATACAATAAGAGGATAGCAAAGACAAGGAGAGGATAGCAAGTCCAAAGTGCTTGATCTAAAGTTTTGTGCCAATTTTTTGGCTTCTTCCCTACATGCTTTTTGATTAAACCAATTATTACTTTATTGGCTGCTTCGACTTGCCCATTGGCTTGAGCATAATAGGGTGTGGATGTTAATAATTTGAAACCCATTTCCTTTGCAAACTCTTACATCTTTTGACCAGTAAAAATTGATCCTTGATCTGTTGTTATACTTTCTGGGATTCCAAATCTATATAATATTTGCCTTTGAATGAATTCAATGACAGTTTCTTGATCCACATTTACTAAAGGTACTGCTTCGACCCATTTCGTGAAATAGTCAATTCCTACAAGTATGTACCTTTGACCTTTGGATGAATTGGGTCGAATTTCCCCAATTAGATATAATGCCCAACCTCTGAAAGGCCAAGGCTTGATAATTGCATGAAGCTCACTTGCAGGAGCATGTTGAATTCCTGTATGTATTTGACATTCTTGGCAACCCTTAGCAAACTCTATACAATCTTTTAACATGGTGGGCCAATACATTCCATATCTGAAAAGCAACCATTTCATCTTATGGCCTGCCTGGTGTGCTCCAAAGGCTCCACTATGTACACTAGATAATGCCAAGTATGCTTCATTTTCTCCTAAACATTTCAACAGGATCCCTTCAGGGGTTTTCTTGAATAATTCATTCCCCATCAAAACATAAGATAAAGCCCTGTACTTGGTTTTTCTTTCTGCATTTGTCGAAGGGTCCTTAAGATAATTAATAATTGGATTCCTCCAATCTGTATCCATTAAGGTATCAATGGCCAGTACTTCAAACTCTTCTTTGTTAGCATATCCTAACTGAGTGCTTTCCAAATCAGTCGGAGACAATCTGGCAGTCATTGCTTTTCCTCTTACTTCGACAAGTTCCTCTAGCTTCCCTTTTGAAATTCTATATCCTGAAGCTATTTCTGCTAAGTCATTAGCTTCTTGGTTTTTTATTCTAGGGACATGTTTTATGTCTATATATTCAAAAAATTTAAGCAGCCTATTTGCAATGACGAAGTACATAATCAAATTTTCTTTTATACATTTGTACTCCTTCGTTAGTTGCTTGATTACTAATTCTGAGTCTCCTTTAATTTCGACCCTAGTTACGCCCAATTCCAATGAAGCCTCAAGTCCTGCAATAAGGGCTTCATATTTTGCTTCGTTGTTAGAACAAAGGGGACCTTCAATTCTATATTTGAGTTTTGTTGGAATTCCATCAGGAGAAATTATCATGATCCCAACTCCACTTCCATCCTTATGAGTGGAACCGTCGAAGAATAATCTCCAAGGTTTCAACTCAACTTGAAGTTGAGGACTTTCGACCACTGCATGATCTACAATAAAGTCTGATACTATTTGTCCCTTCATTGCCCTTAAAGGAATAAAGGCTAAAGAGTATTCAGTGAGCGCTAATGCCCATTTGCTAATTCGACTGTGCATTATTGGCTTTGATAACATATACTTAATGACATCAAAATGTGAAGAGACGTATAAATCAATAGGTTTTATATAATACTTGAGTTTAGTACAAGAGAAATGCAAACAAAGACACAACTTTTCTATTGAAGTGTATCTAGTTTCTGCATCATTTAAAACCCTACTAAGATGATAAATGGCTCTTTCGACGCCATCTTTATTCTCTTGTGCTAACATGCTACCTATAGTAGTCTCGGAAGCTGATATATACAGTCTCATAGGCTTCTTTCCGCATGGTGGTGCCAAGATAGGAGGATTCGTCAGATAATGTTTTATCTTGTTGAATGCCTTTTGATGTTCATCATTCCATTCGAACTTCCCTTGTTTCAGGCGTAGGAGGGGAGAGAAGGCTTGGGTTCGACCACTTAAGTTTGAGATGAATCTTCTCAGGAAGTTTATCTTTCCTAACAATGATTGCAATTCTTTCTTAGTTGATGGTGCTTTGGTTTCCATAATAGCCTTCGTCTTATTCTGATTGATTTCTATCCCCTTTTTATGGACCACAAAGCCCAGAAAATCTCCAGCCTGCACAAAGAATGCACATTTAAGAGGGTTCATCTTTAAGCCATGTTTTCTCATTCTTTCGAATGATTGGCTATGATGGGTGAGATGATCTTTTGTCTGATATAGATTTTATCACAATGTCATCTATGTAAACTTGCATAAATGTCTTTATATAATCATGGAATATAGAATTCATTGCTTGCTGGTATGTTGCCCCAACATTTTTTAGACCAAAGGGCATAACTATCCACTCATAAGTGCCTATTGCCCCTGGACATCGAAAGGCTGTTTTGGAAGCATCCTCTTCTGCAATGAAAATCTGGTTATAGCCAGAATATCCATCAAGCATGCTAAGATATTCATAGCCTGCAACTGAGCCAACCAGCATATCTGCCACAGGCATTGGATACTCATCTTTAGGAGTTGCTGCATTTAGATCACGAAAATCTATACACACTCGTAAAGAGCCATTTTTCTTGATAACAGGAATCATGTTTGCAATCCATTCGACATACCTTGTGGTCCTAATGAAATTGCAACGAAGAAGTCTTTCGACCTTTTTTTTTATCTTTGAAAGGATCTCTGGGGCGAATCTCCTTGGATTCTACTTGATGGGCTTCTTGCCATCCTTGATAGGAAGCTTCAGTTCGACCAGGTCCCTCTTCAAACCAGGCATCTCGTCGTAGTCCCAAGCAAAACAATCCTTGTTTTCTCTTAGTAGTTGAATTACTCTTACTTTCAACTTGGGGTCCAGTTTAGTGCTGATGTAGGTGATTCTTTTTGTACTCCCATCTCTAAGATCAATTTCTTCAAGAGGATCTTGCGCCAACATCTTCGCACTCAACGTCACTAGGTCTTTTTCGAATCCCAGAGGTTCTTCGTCATATATGGCATCTAACCTCTGTTCTGTTAGTTTCACAGGTACCTGTTCGTCAGGGGGTTTTGGTTTAAAGTACTCCTCAGGTCCTGTATTATAGGTTTCACCATGTGTGGCTTCATCAGCCATGTTAGTTATCTCGGCATCGGAGCCGTTTTTCTTTTGTTCTCAGCCATGTAGGCCGAAATCTTTTTGAAAAAGGAAGACTCAGGCATAATACAGGTCTTCAACCCAGCCTGTTGGCCGTATTTCAGATGATTCCCCTTCTTCTGGGTCCCCCTTAATTTCCCTATCCCACTGAAAGCCATTGGGATGTAGAGTCAAGAAATACAAAGCGTTTTTATTTGGGGCGTAGCATTCTTCAGCTGGGTGGCATGGTCCTATATGAGCCAAGTTCTTGTCGAAGTTCTTCTTGTCTACATGGTTCACTTCTGCCATGAAGTAACTTTGGTCAGCTTCAACATTTTCTACCACACCATCTTCTCTCCCGATGGATATCCTCTGATGCATGGTCGAAGGAACGACCCCTATTCCATGTATCCATTCCCTTCCTAGTAGTAAGTTGTAATTCGCCTTCGCATGTATCACCATGAACATTGTTGGTCTTGTGATTGATCCAACAGTCAGATCTACTTGTATGACACCCAAAGTCTGTCCTATCTTACCCTCATAGTTTGACAATACCATATTGTGAGGTTTGACATCAATGTCAAACATACATATCTTTTTTAACATGAATTGAGGCATCAGATTGACTGCTTCTCCTGCGTCCACCAGAACATTATTCACCCCCACATGTCCAACTTTGGCTCTAATGTATAGGGGCTTGAGATGATTCTGCATCCCTTGGTGAGGCCTTTCAAAAAGAGCGTTCTACTCTTCGACAACACCGTTGTTGAGAACATAGTAACACACAAGTTTATGCTTCGCCATCTCCACAGCATCTGCTTCCTCATTATCTTCCACCTCCGTCTCCTGATTATATTCGTATGGCAGAACTGAGACCACATTGCAATTCATATTAACAGATGACACTCCATCGGACTCAAAGTCGTCAGTGAGCATTTCTTCCTCTCTTACTTGTTCCTCCTGAATTTTCTGATTTTTATTTTCATCTGGAAACAACTTCCTTCCTACAGGTGGTTTGGTCGAATTTGTGACATTTGGGGGAACCTTGACGTTGCTGGATTCTCCAATCTCCCTTGAAGTCATCTCTCTTTTAGCCTTCCTCAACCTCTGATGTCTTCTCCACTGGGATCTTGACATAGGATTCTTTCCTTTGTAGTTCTCCAGCCTGATAGCCTCTCTCTTAGATGCCTGCAACTGTTTTCTATAAGCCCAAGAGGTTCTTCCTCCATCCTCAAAACTTCTCCACTTTCCTTTCTTCGACCCCGCCTGAGTCCATTTGTCCTCAGGGACTTCTGCTGGAAGTTTAAACATAACTCTTTTCGCCCTTGGGTGAGGGATGTCTGGCCTCTTAGGAACTCCCCTCTTGTCGAAGATATACATATTCGGGTTACCTCCATGTCCGTCCCAACCTTGGTTAGATGGGATTCTTTCGAATGCTTCAGCTAATTCTCTATTGTACACTGCCCCACACCTGGGACACATCAGGCATTCTGTTTCGTACTTGTAGCAACGCACAATAAAACCAAGAAGGCTTTCTCCAGGCTTGGGATATACCTTCTGTAGTTGACTTTCCTTCCTCCAGTTTCTCTCAGTCTTTGTTCGTTGCCATCTTTCATAGTCCTTAGCCACCCTTCGACATATCCTGATGTTACACCTTGGGCATAACAACATGTCTGAATTTCTTTTCTGACATCTTCAAAGGTATTCACGTAGGCTTTCATTGGCTTTGGGATAGCCAAACTGCATCCCCTCTTGCTCCATCTTCAGACATTTCTCCACTTCCTCCATTTCTGGGGGGGGGGGGGGGGGGTTGGTTCAGATCCACCATGTTGACACCTAGATTGGCGCCATCAGTGATTGAAATTTCCTCAAATTTCTTCCTTAGGCCTTCAGTAGCCTCAGTTGCTTTCCCATTAAGACCTTCAGTGGCCCTTGGTTCGACATTAGCAACCTGTTCACCTTTGACAGAGATTCCAAAGGGAACATCGTTATTTAGGCCATTAGTAGCCTGCTTTCCATCTAGCGCATAACCTCCTGTTTTTGTTGCCTTCGCAGCTTCCACTTCCCCTATGTCAATCATGTTGATTTCGACAGGTTCAGCATAATTTGTGTCAGCAATGTTAAGGGGATCACCGTCAACTTTCATCTGGTTTTTCCCCTTGTTAGCGAACTTGAGGCGACCATCCTTAATTGCATTCTGAATAAGATCCCTGAAAAGAAAGCATTGTGAGGTTTTATGGCCTAAAAACTGTGATATTTACAGAAGCCTATTTTCTTCCGTTGTTCTAACGGAGGAATTTTGGTATTAGGAGGCACTATCATTTGGCCATATTTTACTAATAAATCGAAGATTTCGTCACATTTGGTAACATCAAATGTGTAAGTCTTTTTAGGAAATCTATCATTCATTTCAGTTTCGACAGGGTTCATGCCATTCGACAGTGTAAGTAATTTACAGGCATAAGGTGGTGCTTCTTTTAATTCAACCAAATCTACTTCGAATTCCTCATGACCATAAGGGTCATTAGAGATTTCAGACTCCCTATCTTCGAATTCGACATAAGCAACCCTTTCTTTCTTATAATTCTTATTCGCTTTGGCCTTTTCAGTTTTTAAGCGTTCGACCTGTCGAACCCTGTCTGCTAATTGGGCCATATCTCTTAGATACTGGGTATCTAACTTTTTCCTGATGGAATAGTCTAAACCTCCAGCGGCCAGTTCGACCAACTCGTGTTCAGGTACTATTGTAAAGCATCTAGATTTCAACAAACGGAACCTATTCAGATAATCATCTATAGGTTCAATGAATTTTCTTTTGATACTGGCTAATTCCTTAAGACTTATCTTAGTTTGGCCCATGTAGAATTGTTCATGAAACAATCTTTCCAAATGAGGCTAAGTATCTATGGAATTTGGTGGCAAAGTTGTAAACCACGTGAAGGCATTCTTCGTTAAAGAACTGGGGAAATATTTCATTCTTAGGTTCTCACAGTTCGCCAAATCCCCTGCCTCAGTCATGTATCTGGCTATGTGTTCTATAGTGGATTCACTAGTGTCCCCTGAGAATTTGGTGAACTTAGGGATTTTACAACCCCTTGGTAATTCAGTTTGTAGGACGTATTCTGATAAAGGAGAGGAATAATTTGGCCGTCGAAGTCCTGTATTCAGACCATTCTGGGCCATGATTCTCTCTATCATAGTAGTTAAATCATTTTCCATCATGTTTTCCCGCCTAACCCTATGAATTACTTCGTCTGCATCCTGGTCTCTATTAACCATTATTACTCTCCTGGGTTGTTCTTCAGGGACTTCCCGTCGAATTGGCTATTGTTCCAATCTTGCCCCCATGACCCTTTCGTCAGGCGTTTGTCTTGGTGGTCGAACCTGATCTATAGTTGGTTCTTCTTCCTGGATTATAACCTGGTTTGGCCTGCATCGAACATAGGACTGTGGGGCGCCTAGGGGATCTGCTATGCGTCTCATCTGCGCTGACAGTTGTTGGTATGTTTGGGCATTATCATTGTTAGTCCTATTTACATTCTGTATTAGGGGAGAAAAAACGGTATTCATTTCTCTGGCCAGAACTCCTACCATATCATGGTTACTGGCATCCATTTGTTATCTAAAAGCTGCTTGGTTATTCGTTGTAAGGGTAAGTAATAGGGTGGAGACTCCTTGTGATTGGGTATTTCAACCTACATGGTTCATGCCAGAGCTAGAATTTTGAATTGGCGAAATAACCGTATTATGGGGTTGAGTATATATGGAAGAATTGTTTTGAAGTCCCAACATGGCAGTAGATGGCATTCCATATGAGTATTCTCTCAAAGGCCTAAAATTCTCAAATCCTGGTGGCTTAGGGGTTGAAATTGCAGGAATGTCTGCTACGCTTGACATAATAGGCATTGTTGTCGAATTATGCAAGGCCATGGATCCGGATGTTGGTATGGCCTGTGCACTAGGGATCTCAGTGGATGCATTAATCGAATTTGCTCTGATTGTGCCTGTTCCCTGGGGAGGAAATTGTTCCCCCTGACTGGTTGTATTAACCATCTTTTTTGTGTTTTTTCTTTTGGTTATAGGTTATGAATTGTTGGCTATCTTACCACTTCTAAGGATCATACAACACTAATTTTTTTAAACCAAAAGAATAACAACATTTTTGTATTGTAAAAGTAAAGCAAACTATTATAATTAACAATTCTTTTGACACTGTCCCACTGGGCGTGCCAATTTGTTTACCAGTAATTTCTGACAAACAACCGTTAGTCTTCCAATATTATAGATTTTGGTAACTTATAGGATCGACTAGATTGATCCTAGGACATGTGTCTCAAGAACTATTATTATGGTGATTTGACTCATGATTAAGTTTGTTTCTACTTTATGAATAGTGAAAGGTGTTTCGACAATAATTCTAAACAAAATTTATGACTTTATAGGCAAAGAGTAAATGGCAGAAACTTTGTAAAAAAAGGTTTTTTAAAGATAACAAAAGTACTTGGCAAAGGTGAAGATAAATAACTTGAAGTAAACGTTTTAAGTTTTGAGAAAGTGCTGGAAATGAAAGTTTGGCGAAATGTAAATGCAAAGGTAAAAGTGATGATGAAATACTGAAAATAAGGGCAATTCGACAGAAGAAAAGACAGTAAATGGTTTTAGTTTAAATAACTTGCATAAAATAAATAACATGAAACGAAATCATGGTGTTCTTCATACATACATTTTCAGCAAAGACTCTTTTCTCTCGCTCTGGTACTTTGAGTATTTTAGTGAATTTTTGTATATTTGTTTGAACACACTGAAATCTAAAACTAAGACTCCTATTTATAACAATTCAACCCTAACGGTCTCTACACAGATGACTGCCACGTTCGACATTTTCAAGTGTTGCGTGTCTCAGATGCTTCCACGCGTTGGCCTGACGAAACTGCTTCGTTTGAATTTCAAATCTTTCCCGCTTGAAGCTTCGAATCTGTCAATCGCCTACGTCGAAGAGAACTTGTGGAGATCCAAAAAATCTTCTAAGCCTCAGGCTTCGACAAGAAAGGTCCTTTTTCCCAAGAAAAGAATTTAACAAATAGCTTCGACACAGCCTTTTTTATTTGTTCTCCAAAACATAACACTTTCAAAGAACTTCACCTATTTGTCGAAATCTCCAGCTAACACCAAGTCAGTTCAATTTTTATGAAGACAGTCTACCTAAGTATTATGTTTTGACGAAAAAAAAAAAAAAATCAAGTTCAAGTGTCAAAAAGAAGGAAAAGACTTCTCAACATTAAGTATAAAGAGTTACCTCAAAAGGATTAAATATGCTCTAAGTTAATGGATACCCAGAAAGAACTTGAGTTCTCCCATCAGACTCATCTCAAGCTCTGCCTACATTGACTTAGCAAACACCTTGCACAAGGTAGAATTAGAAGAACCAAATATGATATCATCCACATAAATTTGAACAATTTGAATATCATTTTTGAATGTCTTACAAAATAAAGTAGTATCAACCTTTCCACTTGTAAAATCATTTTCTAAAAGAAAATTGTTTTGTCTTTCATACCATGCTCTACAAGCCTTTTTCAGACCATACAAATATTTCTTAAGCAATATCACGTAGTAGATATTCTCTTAGGGTTGACACTGTTCCATTCTTCCAAGACTCCTTTATTTAGGCAGTGAAAATATTTGTTGTAGGGCAGAAATGGAATTCACAAATGTAGTTATATCCTTGCATAACAATCTTTGAAAATGGGAGATACAATGGTATAGTTGTACAATTCTTTTTCCATAAAATCAATGTAGTGGAAGGAATATTGATCTTATTTTAGGTACTATTTTCTCACATAAAACTTTTTGATCTTATCTTCAATTATTCATAGGCTTTAGATAGAGAGTTGATGAAGCATGCATAGAAGAAGAATCAGAGTCTGTATGAGATAGTCTTCAGAAGTTTGTCTTCAAAACCTTGGTCATCATAGTTGTTGAGTGCAAGATACCAGAGCCTGACAACATCAAAAGCATTGAGCAATATTTGTTGAACACATATACTCAGAATCGGAGTGCACTAGGTTCAGAGTCTGATGACGTCACACGTTACTTTATCAAAGTCAGAACTTGTATCTAGTATCTGAACACTTAACAAAACCATTTGGACATAAAATTGTTCTTTATGAATCTATGTATTGTTATCATTAAAACATAAGGCCAAATGAATAACCAAATCTTGTTCTTTTAGATGCATCCTTGTGCAATCGCTCAATAAAAGCAGTAAGAAATGGAGTATCGAGCATGGTAAGTGAGTAGTCGGCAAATGCGAGGAGTTCAAAAATCATATATAATATGCCTGACCTGCTCAGGCATCGGATTCTTGGGGAAGTTCTTTAGCTTCGACCCGTGCGATGTCACCTTCACTAGGAGACGGTCCTGTAACAAACAAAATTTAAATAATTAGCAGTTAGCTTTCAACACATCATGGAACAATACTATATAAATTAAAGTTAAACATAAAATATATATACATCTCCCTGCCATAGTCGGTATGCCACATGGTCAGCATACTCGGTAAGCACAGACCGGTCAATGGGACCTCCCTGGAATGCTCCATCAGTGTGCATTGACGCCTCTGTCGACGGAGTTGTAACCTCGATGTCAGCAGTAACAATATGGATCGAATTTGTGGTAGACACCTGATCCGCTGTCGCACGTGGATCAAAACGAGTAGTTTTTCAAAAATGTAGTTTAACGACAAATTGACTCAAATATCGTTCTCAAGGATTCTTGTTTAATTAATCTACCGATAGAACAAAAGGAGGGGGGGTTGGTTGGTTTAGATTCGAAAAAGTGATTTTTAAAAGTGATTATAAAATAAGCTGACACGAACCAACCTACTGCATCATCTTCCGACTTATCATTGATTCTTATAAAATTCCAAATCCCTAACGGGTCTGCTCCTATTCGATTACAATTACCATTAACAAGCGTAAAGGAAATTATGCGAGTAATATTCCCAAATTCCGAATTAAGCAAACAGATTCAAAACTATTGCGAATTAAGCAGATGCAACTTGATCGTTCGTGATAAAATAAAAGCTATGTTAACACGAAATTGATTCGGGATCATCATTCATCAATCGAATTTAAGGATTCTATCCTATAACAATAATTAGATTAAGCAAATAATTGGAATTATAAGAAGAATTCAAAGGAAACGAATTGGAATTAATAAAAACCTCAAAGCGGATTCTGAATTACAGCAGGTTGATTCAAAAGGGATTAGTTCTACATAGTCATCTTGCTAGCTCTTAAAAAATCGTACATCAACCTCAACAGAAAAACGTGACACTGTTTTTGGCTGCCTAACCTAGGTAAAAACACACAAACCCGTTTCACAACTCAACCGGGTCAAATGTACGGTCCATGCCCAATACATCTAACCCAAACAAAATATAAAAATAATGCAGCAGCTTCAACGAAATTTCTGGCCCTGCTACAGTCTGATTCAGCTTTCGACGTCTGAACAAAAGTTGTAGATCTTTTTCTTAACTTTCCATCAACTGGTAGCATGTCTCAATCCGATACTCCTAGCTCAAGATATGATTTTTCTCGCGAAAGCTACTAATGCTGAAAATTAAATACGAAAATTAAATAAGTGCAAAAATAAAATAAATTATGAAAACACATTAAAACATAAAAATAATCAAAGCAAATCGAAGAAATGCTTAAGTACAAACATGGAAGAACGTGCATCAAAATTCACTGATCAAATTCCCCCATACTTGAACTTTTGAACTCCGAGCAAAATGAAAAACAAAACAAAACACAGACACATCAACGGTTACTCATTCTAGGCTACAAGTCATCTTCGGTTAAGTTTGCTTCGATATGTACTAATCTTGCACACTAAGGACATTGAAAGAACACTAATCCACAATTATGCAGACATAAATCTCCTGAATACACAAATCAACTCGAATCATGTTATTATGTTAAAGCCTAACTTACTCATCCTTCTTTGGCTCTTTCTCATTCAGGCGCAATCACATTAAGCCCGTTATCTCCACACACTCATAGCAAGGCGACCGGTTAGTGACTCTGATTCTTTTCTGCACGGGGTTCTGGTACTTAAGTGTCATAATCCTTTGCTTACTCAATTGTAGTTGTGGGGGATCAGATCGTAATCCGCCCTACCAAGTTCAGCACCAGAACCCGCTGAACCAACTACAAAAGAGTCTTATTTCCAACTTTTTTTGAAGGTTCCACAACCGTTGGGTTAAGTGACCGGGTGAGGGTCACCAAACTTAGAAGGTGTATTCCTTTATTTTTTTTATTTTTTTCAGAACACTCACTTATATTCATCGGCTTCCCTGCGTAGAGTGTGTGTGAGATGGTGCTGACTGCTGAAATAAACTACTCAAGAGCTGTTAGAGGATGAGAATGTAAGGCTAAAACATAATAAAAATTCAACTCAATTTCCATATGCAGGAGACTTACGGTGTTAAGACGATACCGATCTTGTGAATTTTTCCCAAGTCTCCGCAAACTAATCTCAAATTAGTCAGTCTATAGCCTAAAACTTTCAAGAAGATGCATTTTTTTTAATTTAGCAACTAAAAACCAAAAACAGAGAAAAACTGAAAAACAAAATAAACAAAACAAAACAAATAAATGGTTCCCTCCCCCACACTTAAAACATACATTGTCCTCAATGAAATACCATAAATATAAAATAAGAGTGGGAGAAAGGAAAGAACACACCCGAGGAGTCAAGACGGATAAGTGATTGCATAAGCAGTCTTTCCCAAAGAGAGTTCTTCTGCAGTCTCTTCTTCCAAAGTCGGGTTCTCATGTAGTAGCTTTGGGTAGTGTCCATTGACTTTGAAATTTTGATTAGTGTATTCGCCATGTATTCCAGGATCAAAGAAGAATCTTTGATAAGTAAAAGTGTTGAATGGGCGCGTGAAAGTGATCTCATTTTTCATAACATCAAGAATTAAAGGATTACGGGGTTTCCTCACTACTTTTGTTTCATCTTTAAGTGAGATCTTATACATACATATGGATGGGCTAATATCACGAGTGTCAGCCAAGGTCCATCTAATTCCCTTCTTATGTTTCTGCTTAAGTTGGAGCTTTGATGAATAATATAAATCCTCAGGAAGTGGTTTAGGCTCTAAAGAATGTGGTTGTTCAATGGATGGTATGTTTGGGGCAGCCGGAATGTCAAGAGCTTCAGCTACATAAACAACTTCATTTACATTGTCACCCTACAAGGCAGCATCAATCTCAGCACAAACAGCACAAAGGTTAGTGTTAGTACAATCATCACATGAGTAAATATCTTCAAAACCAGATAAAGTTGGAAAATCAGCTGAAAACAAATTAGAATAAACTTCATCAACAACTTCAGAAACCAACTCTATTTGAAAAACAGAATGCTCTTCCTCGTCAATCTTCTTATTTTTCAATACTCCTTGTGGGAAAGGGATTGATGATACATACTTTTTTTCAACCTCAACAATAATAGAAGGTTCAGGCTTATTTTCAAGTGTTACACTAACAATGTTTTTATTTTTTTCTGGGGCTGTTTCTGTAACCTTTCTAGATCTCAACGAAATCGCACTCACATTAGCCTTAGAATCCTTTGGATTGACAACTGTTTGGGCTGGAAGCTGGTTCGACCCTTGGGCTTGCATGTTATTTATTTGAGTAGCAAGTTGTCCCATTTGCGTGTTCAAGGTATGAATGCTAGAATCGGTCCTTTGTTGGAATTGGAGATTGTTGGCGGCCATTTGTTTGACAAGTTCCTCTAGTGAAGGTTCAGAAGGTGAAAAGGTGGTTACTTGTGGAGGGTTATATGGTGGTGATGATGGAATGGGTAGCATCAATTGTTTCACTAAAGAGGTAAGCTCATCAATTCTAGTTTCTAGAGCCTTGTTGGAAGAAGAAACCCGAATCTCATTCACACCTTTTGCTTGGACCACAAAATTATCCCTTGTTATGAACTGTTGGGAGTTAAGTGACATGTTCCCAATCAAGGAATTGGCAACAATAGGATATTCAATACACAAAGCATTATAATTAACATCAGGGACAACAAGTTCTCTCAGAGTTCTTTGGTCAGTCATGTTAAACTTAATAGAAAAGAAAAAAAAATCAACAAATAATGAGAAAACACAACTAACTCAGCAATGCAGCAACAAATAGGAAAATACCGACAATGTCCCTATTAAGTAAAAACAATTGAAATACGAAAAAAATGATTAAAATAAAATAAAAAAATACAAAATTACGAAAATTAATCTAATAACGTCAATTAAGAATTTTCAGAATTTTTGCGGAATTTTCTGAAATTACCAAAACAGAAAATAAATCATAAAAAATAGAAAAATAAGGAATTTCGATTTTTTAGGGTGTCGTCCATTATTTAGTACCTAAATAAAGGCTTTTGATCCTTGATTTTTTTCTAATAAATCGATAAAAAATCGGAATAATCTGAGACGATTTTCTTAAAAACAAACTTTTTTTCCTAAACCGCAAAAAGACCCGAACGCAAGAAAGTTAAGACAAAAAATGCTAAAAAAACAAACAAAAAAAACAACACCTATGACTATAAAAATGATTAATATAATCAAGAATCCCCGGCAACGGCGCCAATTTGATCCGCTGTCGCACGCAGATCAAAACGAGTAGTTTTTCAAAAATGTAGTTTAACGACAAATTGACTCAAATATCGTTCTCAAGGATTCTTGTTTAATTAATCTACCGATAGAACAAAAGGGGGGGGGGGGTTGGTTGGTTTAGATTCGAAAAAGTGATTTTTAAAAGTGATTATAAAATAAGCTGACACGAACCGACCTACTGCATCATCTTCCGACTTATCATTGATTCTTATAAAATTCCAAAGCCCTAACGGGTCTGCTCCTATTCGATTACAATTACCATTAACAAGCGTAAAGGAAATTATGCGAGTAATATTCCCAAATTCTGAATTAAGCAAACGGATTAAAAACTATTGCGAATTAAGCAGACGCAACTTGATCGTTCGTGATAAAATAAAAGCTATGTTAACACAAAATTGATTCGGGATCATCATTCATCAATCGAATTTAAGGATTCTATCCTATAACAACAATTAGATTAAGCAAATAATTGGAATTATAAGAAGAATTCAAAGGAAACAAATTGGAATTAATAAAAACCTCAAAGCGGATTCTGAATTATAGCAGGTTGATTCAAAAGGGATTAGTTCTCCATAGTCATCTTGCTAGCTCTCAAAAAATCGTACATCAACCTCAACAGAAAAACGTGACACTGTTTTTGGCTGCCTAACCTAGGTAAAAACACCCAAACCCGTTTCACAACTCAACCGGGTCAAATGTACGATCCAGGCCCAATACAACTAACCCAAACAAAATATAAAAATAATGCAGCAACTTCAACGAAATTTCTGGCCCTGCTACAGTCTGATTCAGCTCTCGACGTCTGAACAAAAGTTGTAGATCTTTTTCTTAGCTTTCCATCAACTGGTAGCACGTCTCAATCCGATACTCCTAGCTTAAGATATGATTTTTCTCGCGAAAGCTACTAATGCTGAAAATTAAATACGAAAATTAAATAAGTGCAAAAATAAAATAAATTATGAAAACACATTAAAACATAAAAATAATCAAAGCAAACCGAAGAAATGCTTAAGTACAAACATGGAAGAACGTGCATCAAAATGCACTGATCAACACCTCATCAGCAATATGGATATCTGGTTGGACCACCTCATCTGCAACAGGGGAATCTGGTTGTACCACCTCACATGCCACTTTATTAACAACCTCAATAGCAACATGTATTGCATTTGTCTCCACCGTTTGGTCATGAACATCCTGGACATGCACCTCTTAAGCATGAACATCCTCAACATCATCTCTGGGTTGCTTGTCTGATCTCACCGCTCGGCGTCGGGTGCTATGGGGTGCGCGGAAGTGCCCTTGCTCAACCAACTGTTTCTGTGTGATTCGGGTAGAATCACTCGTCCAGCCCGTAGCTGGGAAGACTTATCCCCAGCAGCCCTAGCCTGGGTTGTCGCTCTATTTGTAACTCTTCCTACAACAATATCGTCCCTTCCCTTGTATTTCACTACAAAAACGAAAAAAACTGTTAAGTTTTAGAAATTTTGAAATTTCCCTAATTTCATTGAAAATTCTGAAGTTTCTGGGGGAAAACCATTATTTTAACTTCCAGAAATTCTGAAAATTCCGGGGAAATGCATATAAAATGTACCACAAATTATGAAATTTTAGGAACAAATATTTTCAAATATACTGGAAATTCTGAAATTCACGGTACAAATTCAACTGATTTCCTCACAATTTTGCAATTTTCAATAAAATACTTACTGATTTCAAAACTCCCAAGAGACAAATTAAAATTTGAGGTATCGCTAAAAGAATTCTAAATTTTTGCAAATGTTTGATAGATTTTGAAAATGAGTAAAAAATTTACTATGGTTCTAGAGGTGACTAGTTAAATATTTTGTATCAAGTAGTGTGAATTTGAGGTGAATTAAGTCTTGGACATTTGAACTTTTGAACGGTCCAAAACACTAAATAACTTTGGCACCAAAATTAAAGATATATTTATAAATTTTTATTCATATAACTATTTAATTGTTTCAAAAAGTTTATTATAAAATTCATACACCGATCGATAAGAATTCATATAAGCTTTTCAAATTTTATAATTTACTTTCTACCATTTAAAATGTTTACCTTTCTATTTTAACTCCACAATTTTACATTTTTTTTGTTTTTGTTTTCTATTTTATTTTTTCAACTAAGTTTTCAATTAAAAATATTTATATTATAGTGTATTCTAAATTATTTATTCAAATTAAAATGATTTTAAATAATAATTTATAAAATTTATCCGTCAACCATATAGAGCGAACACTAGTTAAGCGTACAGGGCGAACACTAATTAAGCCTAAAAGTACTAGACATTTAATTTCAAATATTTAGGCTTCGAAATTCATTTTGACAAAAAAAAAACTTAAAAATTCATTATTGAAATTCCCTTCTCTAAAGAAGAGAATTCTATATAAAGATAATCTTTTATTCAAAAGTTAACATTTTCAATTTTTCAAGAAAATCTTATTATTTTAAGGTTTTAAAGAGTGTTTTTGAGGCACTTTTCAAAAATAAAATGTGTTAAAAGTATTTTGAGTAATTTAAGTGTGGTAACCGGTTAATAAGGGGGTGTAACCAGTTACAGCAAGACCAAAAGCACTTTTGAGTTGTAGAAAAGTGAAAACTTCGAGGGTGTAACCGATTAACATCTGAGGTTAATCGGTTACCATTAAATGTGTTATTATTTCATGTCAGCTGTAATCGGTTACATGCCCGAGTTTTTGCATTTTTTATTACGTAATTACTTGTTTTATGTCTCAATCATTTTGTAACACTTGTATAGATGCCTTGGAGTCATTCTCATCTTTGATTAATGCAATTATCACTCTCACCCTCAATTCTCTCTCTCTCTCTCTCTCTCTCTCTCTCACACACACACACACACACACTCACACACACACACACACACACACACAATTTTCCTCTTTCACTCTCCACACTCTAATTTTCTCCACCACTCACCAATCTTGTGGTTTAAAGTTCCAATATTTGGCATGAAGAGCCTGATTCTGATCCACAAACACCTAGTGTGCAATATGAATTATGTCTCCAATGAAATAATCTCTGCAAACTTACATACCCTTGATACGAAAAATCATGGCAAATGGTGCAAGCAAATGAAAGTGTTGTTTGGCTACCAAGATATTCTTGCAGTGATCAAGAACGCGGTAAATCCTCTTGTCGAAGGTGCAACAGATGCACAATAAGCAACACATAAGAAAGAAAAGACGAAAGATTTCAAGGCGCTATTTTTGATCCATCAATATGTGGATGGTGACAACTTTGAGAAAATTGGTGATTGTGAATCATCAAAGCAAGCGTGGGAGATCTTAGATAAGGCATACGCAGGGGCTGATAAGGAGAAAGTGGTGAGGTTACAAACTAACAAGCATCAACTTGAACTAATTAAAATGGAAGAAAATGAGATAATCTGTCGCGTCGCAAAAAATACCAAGAAGAAAAAACTCCCCAGCAAAATCACCAGTTGTCGCACTGTAAAAAATATTCGAGTGCATCGCACGGTCGATATACAACAGAGTCGCCACCGAAATTTATTTATTCCAAAGGAAAGGGAAAATATCGATAAGACCCACGAAGAAAAGGGAAAATGTATAGTCGTCGCCACCTTGAGCGGATTTGGGAGTCGGTTATGCAATGAGAATGTATTAGCACCCCTGATATCCGTTCTACTCAAGGGAACCGTTTTGATCGTTTTTCGTAATGGGTGTTAACTAGAAGTTTCTTGTGATTACTGATTTATTATATGATTTTTATAAAGGTTTTAACTATGGTAAAAATACAAGTTTTTTAATTAATGTGCTCGCTAAAATTTCAAAACCTTGTGCATACGCATTCTCAAGGTGCACTAAGAAAATCAGAGCTTCGTAGTTCGTGGTAGAAAATAAGTGTTTAATGGTTGATTTTATTGAACAATGTTAAGGTTACGTTCTAGCAGTTAAACGTTTCTTGTTTTCTCATGCATGGGATGCTTAAGAGTTTGTTTATATCGCGATAGAATAGATATAACATGTTCGTTTGTGAAAAGTTTTTTATTGGTGTTTATCCTAAGGCAAAAATAGAGTTTGATGTGTTGAGATTGTTTTTAGTCTGAAGACAAATATTCAGACAGGGAGCTCTTCAACAGTGTCTAAACATTCGGAGAAGGATCATGAAAAATATATGGCGAATTAAGTCAAAGTTCGTTAATGGAAGACAACTATTTGAAGGTGTGAAAAACACAAGAAAATGGGGGGGGGGGGGGTGAATTGGGTTTTAAAAACAAATGCTTTTTACCAACTCAATAACACCACTTAAATGTTAATAACAAAAAGATAAAATCACAAATATTTTTATCCTGGTTCCCTTGAAACTCAAAGCTACTCAAGTCCACCCGCCAAGGTGATTTTTCCTTATATATAACGACTTAATCCACTATAATCAATTGATTACAATAATCACAAAGAATAATCTTATTTGTCTTCTCGAGGATCTGACTATACCCTAGTCTCCTTAAGGAATCACAAAGAACAACTTTCTTTGTCTTCTCAAGGACCCGACTATACCCTAGTCTCCTTAAGGAAAATCAAACAAACAGTTTGAATAATATTTTGTGTGTTTACAAGATGCTTCTACACAAGAAGATTTTACACAAATGAAATGCAAACTCTAAAATAAAAATTGAGTACAAAAATTGATAGCTTTTCACGAAGAAATAGACTTGTCAAATTATTTTAGCGCTTCAGCCTTTTTTTCAAGTCTCCAAGTCCCACTTATATAGCATAAGAAAAGAGACCGTTGGAGGGGAAAATGGGGACATAAAATAGAGCGGTTGACCACTACTGGATTGGTGAAAGGAGTGATAATATGTATTGTCTTCTCCCACATATTCAGTGACAGGTGTGATGTATAGTACTATCCTTACCCATGATATCAGGTAGTGGAAATAATATTTAATTTGTACTATGTACTATTTGATCACGTATCCATTTGATTTTATCTTCACGTTCATTGGATTCTGATGAAAGTTGATGAAGCATGAAATGAAGAAACATACAACTGGATTCAGAAACTTCATAATCTTCGGTCATAACCTTAACAACGTCAGCAGTTTGGCTTGAGATCTTCAGTATCTTCAGAATCTACAGTCAGAACCTTGATAACCTCAACGTCTTACTTGAGATCTTTAGAATCTTTATCTAGGTAACAAAACTTCAAAAGCTTTCCATTCTTCAGAACCTTGACGATCAGAGTCACGTCCAGAAGCATAAGTGGAGAGAATTTTGCAGCAACAACATGGCGTCTCTTCAGAAACTTCCCAGGAGTGATTCAGCATAGAAGCAGAAAGAACATTGCAGCAACAACTTGATATCTTTCAGAACTTCTCATAATTAGCGCAAAAGTAGAATTTGGAACACAATGTTCAGAAACTGATGACGTTGCACGTCATATACTCAGAATCAGAACTGTTTGTTTAACCACACAATAACAAACCATTAGGGGTATCAAAATTGTTCTCACACAAATACAACATTGTTATCATCAAAACTCAAGGTATATATGCATAACCAAATCTTGTTCTAACAATCTCCCTCTTTTTGATGATGACAAAAACAAGTATTTTGGTGAACAGTTTTGTACAAGGTAATCACAGAAAGATAAATCATATATAAGCACAAAGCTCCCCTGAGATGTATAATCCAAAAAAGATAAAATCAGAATGAAAGAGAACTTTCCTAATTAACCTTTTTGAAGTACCAGAAGGATCTTTCATCAGAATCTGGTTTGTCTTCAGAAGTTGCTTGAACTTATCCAGAGCACTGGTTGTCAAACTCAACATTTTGATGAACTTCACTTTAAAAGCTTGGTTGAACTCTTTTGAAGAAGCTTTAGATCCTAGTTCTCTTTGAAATTATCTTTGAATATTTGAAAGAGCTTTTAGAGTCTGGTTATGAATTCTTCTTAAAGAGCTTGATTACCAAGTCTGATTACCAATTTTACAATTCCTCAGAGCTTGATGTCGTTTTCAATTCCTCAAATATACGTAAAATTAGCGGGCTAAAATTTTCAAGATTGATCTTGTAGACGTCAATTTTATTAATCTACGATTCACTTAATTTAATTTGGCGTGCTCATTTTAATTTTTATACTACTTTTTAGATCGCATTTCGATCAGTCTAAGCCTTTTAACAGGTCAAATTTTATTTCAAAATTGGTTCAAACGCTATATATTTCTAAGATGTTTATTTCGCGTTGATCATTTTGGTGTAGTCAGTTTAGTTTTTCGAGCATTTTTGTGTCCGAGTTTTATTCATCTTGAGTGATTTTATTTTTATTTCTTTGTCAAAAAATTCATAATAACTAATTAGAGTTTTTTATGTTTTGGTTCGGATTTAATTTTAGTTATTTATATTAGTATTATTTTTATTTAATCTAAATTGTTTAGAATTATTTTTATACTAACAACCCTCCAAAGGGCATTGTTGGTATTAAATAAAGTTGCAACCCTAAAACTCATGCTATATATTGCTTAATTAGCAAATGTAAAGGTAGACCAATCAATCCAATACACCAAGCGGCGCACTATTCATGTAGATCTCCCTCTCTCTCTCTCTCTCTATCTCTATCTATATATCTATCTATCTATCTATCTCAAATCTCAATTCAGTAAGTAACAAATAAGAGAGTAAGAAAGAGATTCGCTTCTTTTTTCATTGACCATTGAATGCCCTTCTTTACTATACTATAACATTAACACACTTTCCAAATGATATATCTCTCCCTCAACTTTTAAAAAAAACACCTCCATATAACCACCATAATACCTCCTTCATTTTCACCACAAAAACCATATGCACCACCTTTCTTCAACCCACTCATCCAACAACTCACCATGGATCTGACGACAAACACGAAACCGGTCACCACCATTGTTTCCGCACCTCCGCCATAGTAATCTTCTCTCCCCTATTTTTGTTAGAAGTTTTATTTAATCTTGAAATTAGGATGAGATAGGTTTCGATTCACATATAACGATGTTGATTTTGTTTTTGATTTTTTTTCTATCCGAAATCGGTGTCAACAATGGAAGGGATTGGGTTTGTTTTAAATTTGAATGGTTTGTTTGCTTTGATTTGATTAAATAAATTTAGATATTATTCTTGTACCATTTGTTTTGTTGATTGATGAGAAGAACAAAGAGAAACTGATTAAGAGAGTAATAAAGAGAAGAAGAAAGCAAATTTGAGAGACTGAGGAGAAGAATTTTTTTTTACGTTTGTGCAACTGATTTTTTTTTTTTTTTTTTACATTTTCTTAAAAATAAAAGGTAATTAATTAGGGTTGAAAAGTAAACCCAAATTCTTATACTAATTGTTTTTATTATTTATGTATTTAAAAAAAAGGGTTAATGAGAAATTGTTATCGTTAATGTTTTCGCCATGCCCACCTAAATTGTTTATTTAATTTTTAGAATTTGTGTCACCCTTCTTTACATAATCACATTCTAAATCCATATATGCACCCCTTGTTTTTTTTATTATTTCTTTTAATTAGTTAAATAATTTATTAATTTTTAATTGATTAGTTAATTATAGGTTTAATTAATTAATTGCCTCTTAATTGTTAAGTGGATTATTTGGTTAGTTGTTTAATCGATCTCATTTTGATAAATTATTTACTTAGGTAATTTCTTTTTTAATTCATGCCCATATTATCGTACATATGAATAATTGCACTTGACATTTCACACAAATTCAATTTCGCACCAAGTTTCCATTTTTAAAATCAAGTCAAGCAATTTCACAAAATCATTTTAAAGCTAATATGAATCAAACCTCGATCAAATATTGGGTGATTTTTCTCGATCAAACGCAAATGTTGAAAATCTTTTTTTTAACAAACTCGAAAGAAGAGGACCATTGGAATCTGGCATTCCGGTGGGAACCCTCGAATGATCAGTCCCGAGCCTCGCGTTTTGGGTTAACCGTTCATTCTTTTCTTTCGTCCCTAAAACACTTTAATTAACTTGGACAAAATAAGAGCCGTTGAGATCAAGCATTCTGGCGCAACTCTTTGAACAATTGATTCTTATCAAGCATTTGTTGTCCATCAAACATTTTTCTCAATTAATTCGAATGAAAAAGGACCATTGGAATCTAGCATTCTGGTGGAACCTCGAATGATTGATCCAAAGGCTTATGTCTCGGTCTCATCAAACATTCATCAATTACCTAAAAAAAACCAATCAAACAATTTTCTCGCCACCGTGCGATTGATCAGAAAAACCTTTTCATAAACGAAAGACATCTTGTCTTAAGATGATGTAAAGCAATGCTTCGTCCATAATTGTTGAGTTGAGATAAGTGACGTTTTTCCGAATGTTGATTTGTAAATCCATTCGATGTGGTATACGTCCGCTCCTCATCTATTTTTGGTAAAACAATGTTCTTAGTCAATTAATACAAGATAGCTTTCGCTAAAATTGACCAAGAAACAAAAAACATTCTACCCAGAACTACGGAAGCCTTGAATTCTCTATTGCACCCGGAGATACGTAGGATCAGGATTACGAAATCTTGTCAGGCCCATTAATAAAAAAATTAGCTTTAGTTCCTTTTCTTCCCCCTAATAATAAAAACCTTTGTAGGTTCTCTGTAAAATTCAAAAACATTTATCTTCTCTCTTTTTCTATCCCAAATAAGTAGAAGATTAGAAACTAACATAAGCTAACATTCATTCGAAACTAACTAAATGGTACTCGTTGAATACAACGGACGTGAGGGGTGCTATTATCTTCCCCTTGTGTAATTGACTCCCGAACCCTGATATTGGTTGCGATGACCATATATTATCCTTTCTTTTAGGGGTTTTATCGATATTTTCCCTTTTCCTCTTTGGGAATAAATAAAGTTCGGTGGCGACTCTGTTCAGTCCATCACACAAGCGTGCGATTGCGCTCCACGAGTGATGTGTTCTCATTTTTCGAGGTGCGATAGGTTCTGAGAAGGAGGAGGCAGAGGAAGTCTGGATAGTATCAACTGAAACATCATTTCCTTCCTATCTAGATATTCTTTGACAAAGCATCCTCAATTTTCATATCCTCGATGGTCTTTAGAATCACTTCATGAATATCCCTAGAAGAGGTTCTAACTGATTATTGATTATTACAAACCTCAATCTGTTGTTCTTCAGAAGCAACCTGTTAAGCAACAACATCCTCTATGACACATTCTAGGTGACCATTATCTACCCCAGCTTCTTGAACAACTTCCTTAACCTCCAGAGCAGGAGGACACTATGGAGTATTTCATAACTTTCAGAGTTCCATTAGGGTACAAACCTAGAAACTGAAGTTTCTTTTAGATACTTTGTACCCAAAGTTATTTAGCTTGGAGATTTTGGAGTTAATCCAACTTCTGTGAGCTTCCCAAGACGCGTCATTTTCTGCAAGATTAGATGGTAAACAACTAGTCCTCATATCAGCATGAAGGCAACTTCTTGAGTCTGACTCAAAATTCTTCAGAATCTTACCAACATTTGGGTTTTCTAGGGAATCTGACAGAAAGATCCGTTATGGTTGGATGAGGATCCAGACCATAAAAACTTGGAAGAGAAGGGGGATTGGCCTCGTGTCTTTCCGAATCAGATACTTCTGGTTCAGGTTCAAAATTGAGCAGGCCTTCAGAAGTACCCTTAGACACTTGGTTACCAGAATCTCTCTCGAGAGATCTTCTGGGTGTTGTTATCTTTGGATTTTCAATGTGGGGAGCATAAACAATTTGAGATGGAGGTGGAATGGGTGATGAAGGTAATTCTAAAGGAGGTGGCGTTTAATGTTCTACAATTCACTTAAGTGCACCGTACCTTACGGTGTTCCTTATTTACTCTATCTCTCATCAATCTGTCCTTTTGTGTGTGACCCTATAGGTTTTCGCGGCATTAGCAATTATATTAAATCACGTATTTAACATAATAAACAGTGAGCGGTATCTAGCAACACATCACTACTACCCAAGACACGAAAATGTCATGTGATCTGACAAATCCTTTTATGATAATACTTATGTGTATAATTACCCTTTTTCCCTTATGTTTATATTGAACACAAGTCATAGACCGTGCCATCCTTGTCCAGTTCAATATTGGGCCCGTAGACACTTATCCTGTTACGCAGGATGGGCAAATTCCATCTAGGTCACTAATGTCCCTCAACATGCTTCGTGGAGTACCCATCAATTGTCTTTATGGTCATCCAGTTACGGACAATGTTTGATCAACAATAAAGTACTCGACTCTACTTCTAGGGTCCATAGTGGTTTCAGGTCGAAGGGTGGTATACACAAATATCACCATGAGAATAACTTATGACACTGTGCATAACATTCTATATGGTATTCTCATAGCGGGTTAATCCAGTATAAATATTATTCATAATATTCATACCTATGTTTAAGACTTGATAACTCCTTATCCATGATCCATGAGATGTGATCATCAATCTATATACATAATAGTCTTAATTCTTTAATGTTATCCCACTTCACAACACATCTAGAATATGGATACTTTAAGAATAATGTCCTTATGTTTAATGGGATCTCATGATTAAGTCACACTTGATACATTAAACGGACTATCTATTCTAGGGACTTTATTAAAAAAACATAATAAAGAAAAAGCCTTTTATTATTAATAAATAATTCGATACAAGTACCAAAAGTATTGGCCTCTAGGGCTTACACCAACAATCTCCCACTAGCACTAGAGCCAATCAGACATACCACTAATGCCCATAGATCTAGTATGGCCATCATGCTTCTGCTGCGCAAGAGGCTTTGTCAGTGGGTTAGCAATATTGTCAAGTGTATGTACTCTGCATATTTTCACATCTCCTCTATCTATTATCTCTCGAATGAGGTGATAACGCCTAAGTATGTGTTTGGATCGTTGGTGAGATCTAGGCTCCTTAGCTTGTGCAATAGCACCATTGTTATCACAATAGATACCAATGGGATCCACAATGTTAGGAACTATGCCAAGTTAACTAATGAACTTTTTGATCCAAACAACTTCTTTTACTGCACTTGAGGCAGCAATATACTCGACCTCAGTTGTAGAATCAACAACTGTATCTTGCTTTGAACTTTTCCAGCTCACAGTGCAACCATTTAAGCAAAACACATAACCAGATTGCGATCTAAAGTCATCCTTATCTGTCTAGAAGCTAGCATCGGTGTATCCAATTACAACAAGCTCTTTCTGACCTCCATATATCAAGAATGAGTCCTTAGTCCTTCTAAAATACTTAAGGATATTATTGACAGCTACCCAATGAGCATCACCGGGATCAGATTGGTACCTACTCGTTGCACTTAAAGCATATGAGACATCTGGTTGGGTAAATAACATGGCATACATGATAGATCCTATTGCAGATGCATATGGAATCTTATTCATGTGATCCCTTTCTTCCTTAGTTGAAGGGGATTGTGTTTTTGATAGACACATGCCATGTTGCATAGGTATGAATCCTTTCTTAGAATCATGCATATTAAAGCGTCTCATCACTTTGTCTATGTATGTACTCTGACTTAGGCCAATCCGTTTTTGTAATCTATCTCTATAGATCCTGATTCCTGATATATAGGCTGCTTCACCTAGGTCCTTCATAGAAAAACATTTCCCCAACCAAGACTTTACTTGTTGCAGGGTAGGGACATCATTTCCAATGAGTAATATGTTATCTACATATAATACCAGGAAGACGATCATGCTCCCACTAACCTTCTTGTATACACAAGGCTCATCTTCAATCTTGACGAATCCATATTGTTTTACTGTTTCATCAAAATGAAGATTCCAGCTTCTGGAAGCTTGCTTCAATCCATAAATTGATCTTTGTAACTTACATATATTTTGGGCTTCTTCTGGTATGTCAAATCCTTCAGGATGTGTCATGTACACATCCCCAAGAAGATTCCCATTAAGGAAAGCCGTTTTGACATCCATTTACCATATTTCATAATCATGATATGCAGCGATAACAAGTAAAATCCGAACAGATTTAAGCATTGCAACTGGTGAAAAGGTCTCATCATAGTCAACCCTCATGAATTTGTTTATATCCTTTTGCAACCAGTCTTGCCTTATAGGTATGTACCTTACCATCTATGTCAGTCTTCTTTTTGAAGACCCACTTGCATCATATAAGGTTAACTCCCACAAGAGGCTCTACCAAGGTCCAAACCTAGTTTGTGTACATGGAATCCATTTCAGATTTCATGGCTTCTAGCCACTTCTCAGACTCGGGACCAGTTATGGCATCTTGGTAGCTCACAGGTGTAAGACCCCAATTTTGACCCTAAGATCCCTCATGCAATTTCATCATAAGCACTAGCATGGGATCATACCTTGGTATCCTCCTTACCCCTTTTTCATTGGGTTTGTTTTGGGAGAGATCACCAAGCACTTTGTGATTATACCATGCTTGTATTTTATCATTTCACTAACCAAAATACCAAAAATATGTCTTTGCATTTGTCTAACTCTTTTGTAGGAAGGGCATGATCTTCATTGATCTATCAAGTTCACATCTAGGGTTTGAGACCCTCATGAGAAAAGAGCAAAACCAAGAATTAATTCAAGAATGGTTATGAACATCATATATGAGTCCCAATGTCCTCTACATATTATATTGATCAAGTTTTCTTCAAGAGTTTAAGGGTGATTTGTCTTGGAAACCCTAGTTTGACTGGGTATCTTAAGTAACTTCTCCAACAAGCTATCTCACCAATTGATAAAATTTATCAAGGGACAGTTCAAAAATCATCATCTTATGCATATATGATCTACCATGAGCCAAGAAAGTCAAGAGAATTTGAATTTAGCAAGTTGGTTGATGGTGGTTGGCCAGATGAATTCATCTGATCAAAACTATGTCTCCCTAGACCCTATCTCCTAAAATTTTCACCATATGAAAATGATTCCAAGAGAAAACTTACTCTAAATGACATTATAAACAACTTTCATGTTGATACCTAGATCTAGTTTTTCTTAGAAAATCATTTTCTATGTTGAAACATTATAGGTCATTTTGTCTAAACCCTATTTTGAAAGTCAACTTACCAAGGCCATAACTTTTTCATTTTTTATGATATGAAAGATTTCTAAGTTGCAAAATCAAATTCAATGTGTCCACTTCAACTTTTATGTTTGGGGTGGGATCTAATTCAACTTTTATGAGCATGTGATATGAGGTTACATTATAGGTCACTTTTGACCTATACCATTGATCAAGTGATTTTTCCAAACTTCAAAAATACATAACTCTATCATTTTAAATCCAAATGACATAAAATTGGTGACCATTTTGAAGGTATTTGATAGATCTACAACTTTCATGAAGACACTTTTCTCATTCGAACCTCATATAAAAAGTTAAGCAAGGTGGAATATTAAGATATATGACTTGACACTTAGAAAAATTTTGATATGTCAAAAATTTCCAAACTTCCACCTTAAATTTCTCCAAGTTCCAAGCTCCAAATGAAAAAGTGTTGAACATGAAAGTTGTTCCTATTGGTCTCACATTTCCAAATATCTTAAATTCATTCATTTTGGACAAGAAATGCATAGGTTGTGCATGGTATAAACAGGGTGACATCATTTGGCAAGGATCAAACTTCAAACATCAATGCACACTTGCCTTGCAATCCAAGCTTAATTCAGAACATCCAATGTTCATTTGTGGACCTCAAGCAATCATTTCATGGGCCTATGCGCGCCCATGCACACTTGCATCACCATTTGCCAAAATTGGAAAGTAATTTGAAGTGTACAATTATCAACTGTTTCAGCTATAAATAGAGCTTCAATTGCTCAGAAATTCACACACATTGGCGCCAGCTTTGATCCCCCATCTCAAACCCTCACTTTGCAAAGGATAAGCCTGAAAAATTCTCTTGAATTTGAGATTGAATTTCCACTATTTTGAAATTCAATTCTCCAGGAATCCATAGCCTTTCAAGCATCTAACCCTTCTTCTGCAAGCAAGTGGAGTGAGATCAAGCATAAGAAAGATCAAGATCAGTTGAATCCAGACCTCCATTGAAGGTATTTTCCAGAAATTTTGAACTCTTCGATTCTCTCAAATTCTTGCTCAATTCTATTGATTCTTTGGTTGTCTGAAGTCCTACCAATGTAGGCAAGAAGATTGAGTTGCTTTGAGGCCAAATCGAAGCAACTCAGTTCATGTACCTCAAATTTCAACTCCATGTATCTCTCAATATACTTGGAGTTAGAGTTAATTGAGGCCAGATTCGAGCTCAGTGCCATTTTTTCTTTAAGATCATGTCCTTGTTTTTCATTTTGGTGATGGTTGATGGTGGACCAGTCCAGTGAGGTCCACCGGAGAAGATGACCGGAGCTCTGGCTCCGACGATGCATTGGCAAGACTCTGAACCACGTGATCCATTCCTTTTGTTTTAATCTTGAGCGTTGGTTTTAATTACCACCTGTGTAGCGCTGTTGACTCATGACCATGTGGAACGCGCGCTAGGGACCATCTGATCTGCCACCTCAATTAATGAGGGAGATCAGATGGTCCATGTATTTTTAGTTTTCTGAATTTTTATTTTAATTGCATTATTTTCAATAATTCATATTAAATTCAATATTGATCCAAAAAATATGGGACTTTCACCAAAAAAATTCAAAAATTTTCAAATATTTTTCTCTTTCATATTCTAAATTTAAATTATTTTTTGGATCATTATTAATATTTTTCATGAATTAATTGATTTTGAATTTGTTTTTAATTATTAAAAAATATTTTTAAGTGTTTAAAAATTATGAAATTTTTTCTCCAAGGTCCTTTGACCTTGTTTGACCTATGATAAATCTAATGGCCATTTATTTGGTGTTTTGATGAGATTTTAGGAATTTGACAAACCATATTTGATTTAAATGCAGTATTTTATTATTTTTAATTGAATAAATGCCAATTATTTTTGTTGACCACTTGTATTGACTTGTTTGAGTTTGCTTGTTGTTGTTGGGCCTTGGTCAAGGTTGATTTAAGTTTGTCAAGTTAATATCATTGGATTTAGGGGATTGATGGAATGTACATTCCATCTCCCAAAATGAATGAATGATATTAATTTGGTAAGAGTCCTCCTTTGACCAATTTGTGATTTCATTCATCCCCCTCCCACTTCATCTCATTCCTCTTCTTCATTTATTCATTCCACTTGGCCTATGACATCTCAAAGTCCTAATGCTAGTTGATTGAAAAATTGACATGAGTATGGATGAGATTAGGCCACACCTTTTGCATATTCTTTTTGTGTGTGGTATGTTTCATGAGCATAGTCCATTATACTATGTCTCTAACATGCATTAACACCAAAATTCTATTGCCCGATCTCAAATAGTTGTGACTTCTACATAAGTCCAATTACGATTGCTTAACATAGTGCTAAATTTGTGACATAAAAGGCATAAGCATTCTAGTTAGTGAGATTGTAAGTCTCCCCTCTTTCATGGTATTATATGGAAACTTGGCTTTCTTTCCTTCCTTTGGAAGATGTTTTGGTTCAAGGATCCATGCTTGTGATAAGTGGGTTGAGTGTTCTCCAAAGAATGTCTTGAAAGCAAAAGCAAAAACAAAACAATACTAACTTTTAACCTACTAACTACTAACTTTTAATTTCAAGCTTTTACTTTAATGCAGTTTACTTTTAGCACTTTATTTCATTTGCCATTGTTCATATCATTCTAATTGTTTAAGTTAATGTAATTTTCACTTTGTCCATTTGGACCATATTGTGTGATATATTTTGTTTGTGTATACTTTGCTTGTTTGTGTGATCTTTGACCATTAATGTACATAATAATAACAAAAAACCCTAAAAAAAATTGAGTGGACTGTTGGCTTGATCTTGGACAAATGGACTTAGAATCTAGGCAACCTTCCTAAGATAATGGACTTGGCCAATGCCAACTTATTGAAGAACCAAGTGCTTGCAATTTGAAATTCATCTGATACATCTTTGAAGACATCTCTAAGTTCATCTCCGACATGATCATTGTGAAGTTGTTATTTGGAACTTGTGACTTGTGGAATTCATCTGTTACATGGGCAATTTTTGAAGAAGATCATGGAATGGATAAGCTTGGATGATGCCATCTTTATTTGATGCCTTGCTCTTTAAGATAATATAATTGTGCATTTGTGTGTTGCTTGATTCTAAAAGTCCAAGGGAATTCTGGGTTTCTATTGACATTTTTGTCTATTGGATTGCTACCCACTTGGTCAGATCTTTTCAACTCTAAACTCTTAAATTTTGTACATAGGATAGTCTCTTCATCTTCTCCCCATTTCTTTAATTTCAAAATCTCTCCCTCCATTTTTCAAAATCTTCTTTGTGTGAACTACTCTTGTTCTAAAACTTTGACCACTGTTGTAAAAAAGATAGAAACTTTGGCCTTATGCCATTGCATTTTCAAACTTATTTTCTTAAATCAAACTTGTAAATAAACTTAACTATACTTGACTTAAAATTTCAAAAAGCTAAAAAGAACCAACTCATTCAAATCATTTTAGGCCTTTGTGCCTTTCAAACTTAAATTTTGTTAAAATCAATGCATCCACTTTGAAATTTGTATCATGAAGTACGAGGTTTTGATCCCTCATTTTTATGTTGGTACGTAGGCACAAGACCGAAGGTCTTGTCAAACACAGAAATATAATTAATGAATTCTTTTCTCATCCCCCCATTCTATTTGTTTGTAAACATCACTTTGTACAAAATACATATGCACACAAAAAGGGCTCCCTAGGAGCACCTAGGACACTTTGGGTGCTAACACCTTCCCTCTGTGTAACCAACCACCTTACCTGTGATATCTGACTTTTATTAGTTTTTATTTGAAAACTTCTTACTTTTTTGGGTTTTGTTCGTACTTTTTCCCTTTTCCTTTGGAAACAATAAAAGCGCGGTGGCAACTCTTGTTATTTGATCTCTAGCTTGTCAATAGCTTGATGATCATGAATTTCCTACTACAACAGGCTCATCTTGATCCATGAGTAATACATCACCTTGATCAATTATGAGATATTCATATCTCTCAGGTAGATGATGTATCCTGCTTGACCTACGCTGGTCTTGTTCTACTTGAGCAGGTTGCTCTTCCGCAATTACTTGTGTTTCCTACTCTAATTCCTCCATAGGTGTATCAATGCTTTGTGATTCTTGAATTTCTTCAAGCTCTACTTTCCTCCCACTGATTCCTTTGGAAATAAAATCCTTTTATAGGAAAACTCCAGTTCGAGCGACAAACACTTTGCCCTAAGAAGGATTGTAAAAGTAATACCCTATTATTTTTTTAGGATATCCCACAAATAAGCATTTGTCAGATTTGGGCTCAAGCTTAGTTGAAATTTGTCGTTTCACATAAACTTCGCAACCCCAGATCTTCATGTAAGACATGTGTGGTTTCTTACCACTCCATATCTCATATGGTTTCTTCTCAACCTTTTTGGATGAAACACAGTTAAGTGTGTAAGCTGCTGTCAATAGTGCATGTCCCCAAAAGGAGTTTGGAAGATCGGCGTGACTCATCATGGATCGGACCATGTCTAACAAGGTTCGATTTCTTCTCTCAGATACACCGTTCCATTGGGGCATTCCAGGAGGAGTAAGTTGGGATAGGATCCCACACTCTTTCAGATGGTCATCAAACTCTAGGCTTAAATACTCACCACCTCGATCTGATAGAAGAATTTTAATATTCTTACCTATTTGGTTTTGTACTTCATTCTTGAATTCCTTGAACTTTTAAAAGGACTCTGATTTGTGTTTCATTAAATACACATAACCATATCTACTAAAATCATAAGTAAATGTGATGAAGTACTGAAAACCTCCTCTGGCTGGTATGTTCAATGGTCCACATACATCAGTATGTAGGAGGGCCAAAAGATCATTAGCTCTTTCACCTTTTCCTGTGAATGGAGACTTTGTCATCTTTCCAATTAAACAAGATATGCATGTCTCATATGATTCATAATAAAAAGAGTCCAAGAGTCCATCTTTATGGAGTTTGGAAATGCGTTTCTCATTTATGCGGCCTAATCGAAAATGCCACAGGTAAGTTGGATTTAACTCATTAGGTTTCATTCTTTTAGTATTAATGTTATAAATAGGCATTTCAAGATCAAGGACATATAGTCCATTGTTCATTTGTGCAGTAGCATAGAATATATCATTCAAATAAATGGAGCAACAATTGTTCTTTATTATAAATGGAAAACCAAACTTGTCTAAACAAGAAACGTAAATGATATTCCTGCTAATTGTAGGTACATATAACAGTTCTCTAACTGAATTATTAAACCACTAGGTAAAGTCAATACATAAGTTCCTACGGATAAAGCAACAACCTTTGCTCCATTGCCAACTCGTAGGTCAACTTCACCTTTTGCCAAATCTCTATTCCTTTTTAGCCCATCCACATTGGTACAAATGTGAGAACCGCATCTAGTATCTAATACCCATGATGCAGAAGTAGATAAATTAATTTCAATACCAAAAATACCTGAAGTTGAAGTCTCTACTCCATTCTTCTTATCTTCCAGGTACTTTGGGCAGTTTCTCTTCTAGTGTCCGGTCTTACCGCAATGGAAGCAGGTGCCTTCCTTTGCTATGCCTCCACTAGGCTTCAAAGCAGGAGCAGTGGGTTTGGGTTTGGCAACTTCCTTGCCTTTCCCTTTATCACCCTGCTTGGTGGGTCTTTTGTTATGTCTCTTTCCATTTTCGATCATCAGAATGGACTTCCCTTTTGACTTCAGATTCTGCTTAGTAGTTCTTAACATGGCTAGCAGTTCAGAAAGAGATTTGCCCATATCATTCATATTGAAATTAAGGAAAAATTGACTGAATCTATCTGGAAACGATTGGAAGATCAAATAAGTCACAAGTTCCTTTCCGAGGGGAAAACCCAACCTCTCAAGGTTCTCCACATACCCAATCATCTTGATCACATGGGGACCTACAGGGGCTCCCTCAGCTAACTTGCCTTGAAAAAGGGCTTTTGAAACTTCAAACCTTTCATGCCTTGCCTGCTCTTGATAGAGCATCTTCAGGTGTTCGATCATATCGAACGCTTCCATGTTCTCATGTTACTTTTGCAACTCTGAGTTCATGGTAGCTAGCATGAGGCAAGCAGTTTCATTGTCATCATCGACATGCTTCTTATAAGCATCCCTTTCTGCCTTGATGCAGAACTAGGAGGTTCCTCTTCAGGAACAAGTTTCTCTAAGACATACAACTTTCTATCATGTTTGAGGATAATCCTCAGATTTCGGTGCCAATCCAGAAAATTTGTCCCAGACAATTTTTCCTTATCAAGGATTAATCGTAAAATGTTGTTAGAGGTGTTTGTTGTCATGGTAATCTACATGAAAATAATGAAGATATAAGTATTAATAACATATTTAATTAGGCCTTTAATTAAATATGCTCCCACTATTTTACTCTAACCAAATGACCCTCACCATTTGATTCGGAAAATCCCATTGGAAGATTTTCTAGTGGGTCGAGATCCACATTTCACTTTGTTTTAAGTCCGCGAAGGCGGATTACACAAAACTAGGTTATTTAGGTAGGAACTCCTTCCAATTGTATCTAATACAACTCTCGAATATTTTAGTTGGGTGAATAACTCCTTATTCTGATCCATCACATGGATCATTTCCAACTCTTGCTTCTAAACATATATAATCTTATTATAATTTGTTTAGTTAAGTTTGACCCATTGTTTTAGCAATTGGATATTACAATCATCTCATGGCACCTTACTAATATAGAATATGCACCTCGCGTAGGAGAAAGCTACATCATCCGATACTAGTCTTGATGAGTGCTAAAACTTGGAAAGCATAAACTTAATATTTAATTTGAGGGAATTTGCAATTATTCTGATCTCACCGGCTTATTTATCATATAAATCGTCTCTCACATAGATCAACATACATTCACATGCATCAACATACATTCACATGCATCAACATACATTCACATGCATCAACATACATACAAAATGAAACAGTTATGGCCCCTAGCGCAATTGTTTTCCTAAGCCAATGAGAGAACCTAAGCTAACCTAATAACGATCTAAGCTTCTCCAAACAAGATTTTCAAGGTTGTCCTCCTTGGATATTGTATTCTTCTCTTTCTCTATAATATTACATTACATAAAAGAAACTCGTTTTACATACGAGGGAGTGAGATGAGAAAATAAGTTACATTAAGAGATTAAAAGAGAGGCATGACACGCATGTCGTATTTTAAAATCCCAAAACAAAATAAAGGAAAACTAAGGCCTTAACGGATAACCACATGACAATAATAATAAACACATTATTATTATTAATTTAAATTCTATTAATTAAATAAACCAAATTAAATTTCGGCGACTGATCACACTACGCAGAGTTAGCCGGGGGTTCCGCAGTCACAACCCTAATCGCATAACTCTTTGACAACACAACCCTTGTACCGTCATGAACCTTAACGCAACAATTTCATACCGTCAAACACATCTCGATCGTTAATTCAGTATGATTGATCAACATGTCATTGCTTCACCATACTAATGTCGGATTAAGAAGCAAATAACCATTGATCGCTCAAAGGAAAACAACCATTAAGTGTTTGAATGAATGAAACAGAAACAATATATCATATATACCGTATTTTGCATCAGAATTACTTATATCATATATATAACTTGATCGATCTCAATTGTGTAACCTATGGACGATCGCTGTATCGCTGCTTCATCATACTAACGTCGGATTCCGAAGCATAGTCAACATCAATCATCCAAATCGTACACACATGATGCCAAATTTAATTACTCGTTTATTCTTTGATTCATTCTGTCTTTTAGTCGTATTAATACAGAAAATACAGAAAATAAACAACTATCAGATGTATGGTTTCGTAAGTGGCTCTGATACCACTGAAAGAGAATAACGATCCAAGATGAAATGGAAATTAATTTTTTTTCCTTTAGTGATCCTTACAATGGGCATGATCAATGATAGAATCGTTACCTCCTGTGGCGATTGAAACCCTTGATGCAGATCAAAGGAGTGATCACGAATGTTGAATGGAGACAACGTGTCTACTCAGTCCACACGAACGGAATCCTTCAGTCTCAGTGCTAGCTGCTACGAATGAAGGCTTTGAGTGAGAGAGAGAGAGAGAGAGAGAGAGAGAGAGAAACGAAAATTTTCAGCTAATCAAATGCTTCTGCACAAGGGTTCTATTTATAGAATCACTTGTGTGGGCTGCAAGCTAAAAAGCCCACTTAAGTGTATGTGGCCCATATTTTATGATATGCCAAAATCACTTAAGCGCGTGGTACCTTACCATATTTCGTATTCTACTTAAGTACACCGTATCTTACGATGTTCTACAATTCACTTAAGTGCACCGTACCTTACGGTGTTCCTTATTTACACGATCTCTCATCAATTCGTCCTTTTGTGTGTGAGCATATAGGTTTTCATGACATTAGCAATTATATTAAATCACATATTTAACATAATAAACAGTGAGAAGTATCTAGCAACACATCACTGCTATCCAAGACACGAAAATGTCATGTGATCTGACAAACCCTTTTGTGATAATGCTTATGTGTATAATTACCTTTTTACCCTTATGTCTATATTGAACATAAGGCATAGACCATGTCATCCTTGACCAGTTCAATATTGGGCCCGTAGACATTTATCCTATTACGCAGGATGAGCAAATTCCATCTAGGCCAGTCATGTCCCTCAACATGCTTCGTGGAGTACCCATCAACTGTCTTTATGGTCATCTAGTTACGGATAATGTTTGATAAACAATAAAGCACTCGACTCTACATCTAGGGTCCATAGTGGTTTCAGGTCGAAGGGTGGTATACACCATTATCACCATGAGAATGACTTATGATACTTTGCATAACATTCTATATGGTATTCTCATAACGGGTCAATCCAGTATAAATATTACTCCTAATATTCATACCTATGTTTAAGACTTGATAACTCCTTATCCATGATCCATGAGATGTGATCATCAGTCTATATACATAATAGTCTTGATGCTTTAATGTTATCCCACTTCATAACAAAGCTCGACTATGAATACTTTAAGAATAATGTCCTTATGTTTAATTGGATCTCATGATTAAGTCACACTTGATACATTAAACGGACTATCTATTCTAGGGACTTTATTAAACAAACATAATAAAGAAAAAAACATTTTTACTATTAATAAATAATTCGATACAAGTACCAAAAGTATTGGCCTCTAGGGCTTACACCAACAGACCCAGCTCAGTATATGAGGCTAATTGGATCCTTGCGTTATTTGTGCAATACGCGACCGGACTTGGCCTTTAGTGTCAGTTTGTGATTAGATTCATGGGGGGGGGGGGGGGGGGACCAAAGGTGTCTCACTTGGCAGCAGTCAATAGGATCCTATGATATGTCAAATGTTCTGTTGGTTGCGGATACGGGAAGAAAATGCAATTTGCTCGGTTTTACCGATTCCAATTGGCGCGGAGATAAAGATGATCAAAAATCTACATTTGGATACATCTTTATGTTTGGTGGAACACCAATATCATGGTGTTTTAAAAAGGAACCAGTAGTTGCACTCTCCTCTTGTGAGACCGAGTGTATTATCGCTTCGTTATGTGTGTGCCAAGCCGTGTGACTTATGGACGAGTTGGATAGCAGTGAGGGTGAGGCTGTTACACTCCTAGTTGACAATGTTTCTGCGAAATCTTGCTAAGAACCCAATTGTACACGGGAGGAGCAAACATATTAAGATGAGGTTTCACTACTTGAGGGAGCTTGTTAGTGAATGAAGGTTAAGATTGAGATATTGCAAAAGTGAAGATCAAGTGACTGATTTGTTGACTAAGGGAGTCACAAATGATGTGTTCAAGAGGTTGAAGATGAACATGGGCATGAACGACTAGGAGCACATAAAATAAAGTGGTGTGTTAAAAGATGAGTAATTCAACTACTGTAACCGGTGAACACGGGGGTGTAACCGGTTACAGCAAGACCAAAAATACTTTTGAGTTGCAGAAAAGTGAAAACTTCGAGGATATAACCGATTAACATTTGAGGTTAAACGGTTACCACTTAAAGTGTTATTATTTTCATGTCAGTTGAAAATGGTTACAAGTTTGGTATAATCAATTACAATACCGAGTTTTTTGCACTTTTCTATTATGTAATTATTTGTTTTAGATCCCAATCATTTTATAACACTTGTATAAATACCTTGGAGGCATTCTCATCTTTGATTAATGCAATTATCATTTTCACCCTCAATTATCTCTCTCTCAAATTTTCTCTTTCACTTTCTACACTTCAATTTTCTCCATTATTCACCAACCTTATTTTTCAAAAGTTCCACCTAAATTCACAATGCACATGTAAAAGCGACTGCTTGATTTATTTGGTTTTATCAAACTCGAAAATAGTTCTTCATTTTAACTATTGAACTTTAATTATCTCTCAATTATCATAATTATTGTGCTATTGAACCGAAATGAATTTTCACTGAAAAATAGTTATTTTTAGCTCAAAAATGATACTTATATTGAGATCAAAATTGGGGCAAAACATCACAATCTTTGAGTCAACAAATTTGAGTTAGAGTAAAAAATTGAAATAAATATGACAGTTGATCATAGAAATGTTTCATTTTAAAAAGAATATTTTGCAAGTTTGGAAAAATAAAGAGAAAAAAAAGTGGATTAGATATCTCAAGTGGTATCTAGTAATTGATATACACGAGTATAGGTGTTAAACATTTTTATGTATTTTTTTTATAATTTATTAATGTAAATAAATTATTAATACTTATTAATTAATAATTAAAAAAAAATCATGTTTGATTGAATTTTTGATCATCTAATTGTATCCAACTCATGACGATAATCAATTCTTTTTATATATCCCATTTGTTGGAGTTTTGATCCTCATAAAATTGTATTTTCTCTTCACATTTCAAAGTTATGGGCATAAAATATACCTTTTGTGCCAAAAAAATAACCATTTTTAGAGGCTAAAAATTTGAGTTAAGGATAAAACGTTTTTATATAAAATTAGTTTTGAAACCTTGAGTTTTGAATGTGTGTCTTCTGATATCTTGTTTAAATTTGGTTAAAATGTTAGATCAAATTGATTCAGAATTTTCCTGATTTTAAATGAAGTTTTCACAAATGAACAATAAAATTGATCCTTTAAATTAATTGATCGTAAGATTGGATATCAAAATTTCATTAAAAAAATAACATAAAAAACATTCACATGAAGTTGTAAACTCTATTATAAAAAATAAATTTAAAATCGTGAAAATAAAAATAAAAAAATATATTAAATTTAAATGGAATTAGTAATTTGAATGACCATTTTAAAAAATACTTTTTATTTATTTATAATTCTCAATATCAATGATAAGTAAATTTAAATATGTTATAACATAAAATAAAAACAAAATTTTAAATAGCCATATGTATGTTTTTAATCAATTTAATAATCTTAATTTTTAAAATAATTTCTTTTATGAATTTATAATTTTCTTATCTAATAATTTAATGGTCGAAATTTCACCTATTAAAAATGAATAAGCGAAAAATAACTAGTTCAAACATACATTCTCCTATTTAACATCTCTATACAATTGTCATGTGAATTGATTTAACAACACAATCATATATTTTCTTTAATTACTTTACTTACGTAAAAACATTCAATTACTGAAAATGTTGAAACATAAACATCTGCTCTTTTTTTCCCTTCAATTGGATTTTTCCAAGAAACTCAAAAAGTTTAACACGCATGTCATGCTTACAACATATGTATCCAATTCCACTAGTTGATTAGATAGAAGAACCTACGTTCGTGCATGAGAAAAGGAAGCACGCTCATAAAAGTAAAAAAACAAACAAATCACGACATTAATTGTTTGTTCCTTTATACACTTTGCCACTACCTCATCATGCATGGCTATTAATATAATATGTAGCATTTCCTCTTGCTTATGTGTAAATTTTGTAATGTATTATTTGTTTTATCCGTTTGTTGTTGGTTTCGGGTACATACGTACGTACGTGTTCCTTTTATCGGCACATGGAAACTCGATGTGTATTCCCTATCATGGTTCATTTCAAACACAAATCATATACTCATACGTTTCTATATTCTAATCCACTCATTTCTATGCGTATCTAGATTTGTTTTGAAGACCTTAATTATTTGATTCATGATATATACAGTTTGTTTTGTTTTTGTCGTGTGTTGGAGATTAGGTTATGTAATTGAAATACAGACAGAAGAATATTCAAAGATTTGGATGTTTGTGTTATAGGCACTAAGTGGGAGAAATAAAACAAGTATGTATAGTGCTTGCTTTGCTACACTTCAACTCGCCAAAGCATCCATTAGCCTTAATGTAGGGTCCGTCTATAATAAAAAATAATGGCTATATCTATTGTGAAATTGTTTTAGTGAATATTTAACATTGATATTCTTCCACGAGATTAATGTGGTTTAAAAGAAACAGTTTTGAGTTTGACACTCATTTTTTTTGAAAGGGCAGTTGTTGAGAGAGAGGCTTGGTTAAAGTATTTGCAGCAATTTGTGTAGTTGCAAAAACATGTTTGAACTCTGAGCTTGTTTGATACCACCTCTTCACAAATAAAATAAATATTTAATTTAATGTGCTTTGTTTAAGAATGTAGCATTAGATTAAGACAATAACAAAAATAGTATGAGTTAATACTCTATACTCTACTTCAACACTTGATCTTGCAAAAAGGGTTGTTTCTTTGAGCTACAAGATACAAATTGGAAACAAAATAGATATGACGTAAATGTTGATATACAATCATAACCCATTCAAAATCAATATAAACTCTTATAAAAATATTTTTGAATACGATTTGCAGACATTAACAATAAATCATGAGTAAAAGTAACACTCATATACCTTAAAAGTAACAATAAATCATGAGTAAAAGTAACACTCATATACCTTAAACTTTGTTTGACCACAGTCCAATGATGATCAAAGGGATTGACCATGAATTGGAAAGCCTTGTTAACCCTGTATGGATCGATAAAATAAGGATCATGCATAGTGTTAGTACCATGTTTGCTTGTCGTGGGTGAACATGGGTGTATTTATCTCATTTGCATCAACCATATTGACTATAGAGAGAATGTTTCTAATATACTTAGTTTGGGTTATGAGTAAATAATTATTGATCTCATATTTTACCTAAATACACTATTACAAAAAGTATCTATTATTACGGAAGGATTCCATCACAGATGATGATCCGTGATAACGAAGGACGTGATATTAAGTGTGCTACTTTTCACGACGGGTTAAGGTCCATGGTGAAAAATTGGATAATGTGCTATATTTCACCACGATTGAAAATTCCAACCGTGGTAAAATATAGTCAACCCACTTTTTACTACGGTTGGAACTTCCAAATATGGTAAAATATCTCTTAGTCTATTTTTTACCACAATTGAAAGTTCCAACTATAGTAAAAAGTCAGTCAGCCCAATTTTTCATTTTTACCACATGTTTTGCCTGACCATATTGAGAACTTCCATCATAATATAGAATATTAAATATTTCTAATAATACAACAACAACAACACCAATATCATCATCATCAACAACAACAAGAGCAAGAACAAGAGCAAAAACAACAACAACAACATGAGCAAGAGCAACAACAACTACAAGAAGAAGAAGAAGAAGAAGAAGAAGAAAAAGAAGAAGAAAAAGAAGAAGAGAAAGAGAAACAAGGACAACAACAAGAGCAAGAGCAACAAGAATAAGAACAACAACAATAATAACAACAAGAAGAGCAAGAGCAACAAGAACAAGAACAATAAAAACAAGAACAAGAACAAGAACAAGAACAAGAACAAGAACAACAACAACAACAACAACAACGATAAGAACTAAAACAACAATAAGAAATACAACAACAACGACGATGACAATGGAAACGACAACAACGACGACAATGACAACAACGATGACGATGACGACAACGACAACGACAATGATGATAACGACGACAATGACAACGAAAACGATGACGATAATAACAACGACGACGACAATGACAATGAAAATGACAAAGACGATGATGATGACAACGACAATGACGACAACGACGACGATGAGGTCAACGAGAAAGACAACGACGACAACGACAACGACAATAACGATAACGACGACAACGACAACGAAAACGATGACGATAATAACAACGACGACGACAATGACAATGAAAATGACAAAGACGATGATGATGACAACAACGACGATGATGAGGTCAACGAGAAAGATAACGACGATGACGACAATGGCAACGAAAACGACGACAACACCGACACTGGCAACAACAACGATATCAACAACAATGAAAACGACGACAACAACAATGACACAACAACAATAACAACGACAATGACAACAACAATGACAGCGACAACAACAACGACAAAGACAACAATGACAACAACAACAACAACAATAATAACAATAACGAAACGGAAACGACACCACCACCACCACCAATAATTTCAATAAGATATACCTAGGTTTTAAAGATATGATTCCAAAACTTGATTGTAAAAGGTCTAAACTCTCCCACAAATCAGATTGAATATCTTTAATTTTAGAAGTAAATTGTGTACTAACATAAGCTTGAAAGAATTTAAATGCAGATAAAACATTAGACTTTTATCTTTAGAAAATAGATTCAGATGCATTTAGAGAAAACCCTAAACCCTACAAATCAGAATGAGTAGAGTAACTACAATTAGAACGAGTAGAGAGAAAACCCTACAAATCAGTATGGTTAAAAATACTTCTGACTTTTTAAAAATCATGAATTTTTTTGTCTAAGGTCCTTTGACCTTGTTTGTCCTACGATAAATCCCTTGGCCATTTATTTGGTGTTTTGAAGGGATTTTGAGTTTTGACCAAATTAAAATGTATTTTAATTCACTTTTAATGTGATTTTTAATTGATTAAATGTTTAAAAATCTTGTTGAGCCATTTTTATGGTCTTGTGATGTTTGACTTTCTGTTTGGGCATTGGTCATAATGAATTTGACTTTTGTTGGATCAAAACCATTGGATTTAGGGGATTGATCAAATATACATTTCATCTCCCAAAATGAATGGATGATTTTGATTTGATGAAATTCCTCTCATGATCAATTTGTGTTTCTATCTTGCCCTCCCTCTTAATCTTCATCCTTATTCTTTCCCATTCCCTCATTTGACCAATGAAATCTCTAATGTCTAAATGCTAATTGATTCATCAATGACCTTGTGTCAGATGAATCAGTACAAGTATGACTGAGATAGGTCCCTCCCATTTTTTCTTTTAGTGTGTGGTATGTTTTAGGAGTTTGATTATTTGTATCAAATATCTAACATGCATTAACACCTATATTTTTATTGCGCGACCTCAGATAGTTGTGAGTTCTACATAAGTCCAGTTATGATTGCTTAACATAGAGCTAAATTTTACCCTCAAGGCATATCATTCTAGTACGTGAGATTGTAAGTCTCCCATTCTTCATGGCATTGTGGGGAAACTTGGCCTTTTTTCCTTTCATGAGAGCTAGTGGCATACTTGTTGAATTATCCAAGTTGGAGGCCTTCTCATGGAAGATGTCTTGGTTTAAGGATTCATACTTGTGAATGAATGGTTAAGTGTTCTCCAAAGAATGACTTAATGAATTAAAAATCACCACTAACTTTTGACTAACCATTGACTAACTCTTATTCATTATGCTTTTACTTTCAAGTCATTTACTTTATGCAATTTAAATTTTAATCATTTATCATTCGCTGTCATTTACATTTCATATAACTTGTTTATGTTTCAAGCCATTTTCACTTTGCTCACTTGAGCCATATCTTGTGATTGTGTATATTGTTTGATTGTTTTTGTTTTGTTTATGGTCTTAGGACCTTAAAACACATAATAACAACAAAAAAACCTAAAAAAATTTTGGTGGACTGATGAACTTGATCTGAAATTTTGGACTTAGGATTAGGCAACATTCCATATGCTAAAGGACTTGGTCAATGCCAACATTCTGAGACTGAACTATTCTTAACAAGTGATTTTCGTCTGATGCAAGACTTTGGATCTCTTTGATTCATATGCTACTTTGTCTTTGTGCTTAATTGTTATCTTGTTATTACCTATGTTTGATGTTTTGCTCTGAGTTGATCAAGAAATATTTCATCAGATACATTGGAAGACAATAAAGACTACTAGCTATTGGAATGCTTGCTTGGATGTGGCTATCTTTATGTGATGCTCTGATCTTTATGATGTCTGGATATTTATTATTGCTTGATCAAAATCCAAAGGAAAATGGGTTTCTAGATGACATTCTTGTCTGTTGGATTGCATCCCATTGGTCAGATCTTTTCAACTCTTAACTTTTAAATTTTTTGTTTAGGACAATCTCTTCATCTCCTCCCATTTCTTAAATTTCAAAATCTCTCCCTCCTTTCAAAGACTTTCTTTGCTTGTGATTTCAAACTTAGACATGATTTAATAATTAGAAACTTTGGCCTTATGCCAATGAATTTGAAAAATATTTTCTTAATCAAACTTTCAAATGAACTTAACCATATTGACTTAAATTCAAAAGAATAAAAATAATTAATAACCCCTTTCAAACCTTTGGCCTTTTTATGCCTTTTATTTAAATTTTTGTTAAAATCAACTCACCAACTCATTTGAAATTTTTACCACGAGCTACGAGGTTTTGATCCCTCATTTTTATGTTGGTACATAGGCACAAGACCAAAGGTCTTGTCAAACATAAAAATATAATCAATGAATTATTTTCTCATCCCCACACTCTATTTGATCAAATATCATTTATACCAAAAACACATGCACACATAAAAAGGGCTCCCTAGGAGTGCCTATGACACTTTGGATTCTAATACCTTCCCTCTATGTAACCAACCCCCTTACTTGTAATCTATGGTCTTTTATTAGTTTTGATTTGAAAACTTCTTATCTTTGGATTTTGTTCTTACTTTTTCCTTTTCCTTTGGAAACAATAAAAGCACGGTGGCCACTCTGGTTTTATTGATGTTAAGCTCATCCATAACTTGATGGTCATGAATTTACCACTACAATGAATATCCGACTTAGCTAGGGATCAAGCCCAAATGTGCCTCTTGTTTGAAGAAAACGGAAAAGTTCAGCGATAATTTTTAACAAAGGCTAAGAATACCCGACTCTGGTGGGGGGTATATGAAAATGATGAATTTCAACAATAACTGGAATATCTGACTCGCTAGGGAGAGAAGAAAAATCAGCGACGATTCATTAGCGACAGATAGAATACCTAACTCTTCTGGGAAGAAAAGTTGAAAGGAAAACAAACAGTTCAGTGACAATTCCTAGCTACAGATAGAAATACCCAACTTTGGTTGGGGAAGAAATTTTGGGGATGAAATATGACTTTACTAGGGGAAATCCCAAACAACGGTTGGGAGATTCCAAAATCTGATGAATCAATCTTGAGTAAAATCGGAATGTGAATTACAGAAGATACTTATGATGCAATGTTATGTATTCAAGATTCCGATGCATGTTTTGGTTTCTGCAGGGGATTACGCAAAATGCAAGATTTGCTAGTTACGCTAAGTGTGATTGGGCTTTGTGGGGGAATATCTGTTAGGGATGCCAGTTATGATTGGGCTTATAATTTGTTTGGGGAGAGTGTATTGACTTCCCGATATCGGAAACTTGGAATTTCGGATGCAAGCAGGCACTAGGTGTAATAGCTAGGATTTTTCGCCGAGGAATTTCTTGATTGGGCCAAGTCCAAGGGACTGTGTGGCACTTATGTGTTAAGGATACCAAACACGTTTTTGGTTACCTTTAGATACCTTTGAAATATAAGTAATTCAATGTTTCCCTTAAAAGTTTTTAGTAAAAGTTGTTTTTACCAAAAAATTTCCAATATGATATCAATTTGAGAAAAGTAACATATTGGAAACAAAGTAGGAAAAGTAAAACATTGAGCACATATAAAGGAACTGAATTTATTGATAATTGGTCCCAAAATGGGTGGTTTTGTACAAAGGAAGTAATTTCTAAAAGAGGTAATTACAAAAAGAAATTGAAAAAATTACAATGGCAATGAAATATCTCAGATTTCCACAAAATTCCAACTTTGCTATAGTCCTTATGTCCTTAACTGCCCTTTGATCTTGCTTCAGAAGGAAAGTGGTTGGATTGATTCGCAGGGGAGCAACTACATCAACTCATTGAGGAGTGAAGAAATATTCTTTACGAGATGCAACCTCTCCCTTTTATGAATCCCTAATTTTTTCGTAGATCGCCCTTTCGGGTTTTCAGTCTACCGGGATACCCATTTTTGCATAAGTCACCCTTTCAGGTTTGTAACTTACCGGAATCTTTTTTGTTAAGCGTAGTATTTTTTGAATGCATCTGTATTCACGTGGGATGGAAGATCTTCACCATCCATAGTTGAAAGGATTAAGGCTCATCCAGAGAAAACCCTCTTTACAACATATGGGCCTTCGTGGCGTCCATTTTCCCCTTGGATTGTGTAAGACCCCAAATTTTGACCCTAAGGTCCCTCATGCTATCTCATCATATGCATTAGCATTGGGATCACACCTTGGCATCCTCCTTACCCCTTATTCATTGGGTTTGCATTGGGAGAGATCACCAAGAAGATTTTTTATTGTATCATACTTTGTTTTTCATTATTTACTAACCAAAATACCAAAAATATGTCAATGTATAGTTTGTTACTTTTGTAGGTAGTGTGTGTGTTCACCCATGCTCTATCAAGCTTATATCTAGGGTTTAAGACCTTAAATGCAAGGACTTCAATTAAGAAATGGTTCACATTGGCTCTAAGAATCATATATGGATCCCCATGTTCTTCACATATCATTTTGATCAAGAAATCATCAAGAGTTTGGAATTTGTTTGCCTTGGAAATCCTAATTCATCTGGGTATCTTGTGTGACTTGTTCAACAAGTTTCTTCAACAATTGATCAAATATTTCAAGGTATATTTCATACTAAATCATCTTATGCATATATGATACTCCATGAGTCCCAAAAGTCAAGATAATGTCAAGCTAGCAAGTTGGTTCATGGTGGTTGACCAGAGAAAGTCAACTGGTCAAAACTGGGGTTCTCTAGACCCTATCTCCTACAATTTTTGTCATATTAAAATGATTAAAAAATAAAAGTCACTCAAAATGACATTCTAAACAACTTTAATGTTGAAGTGAAGATCTAGTTTAGCTTGGAAGGTCATGCTTTATGGTGAAAGATTATAGGTCATTTTGTCTGAACCCTAGTTTGGAGGTCAACTCCCCAAGACCATAAAGTGCTCAATTTTTATGAGATGAAAGCCATTAAAATTCCATGATCAAGTTAAAGATGGCTACTTAAACTTTTATGTTTGGAGTAAGTGTAAATTATACTTACAAATGCATGTTCCAAGAGGAAACATTATAGGTCATTTTGGGCCAATACCATTGAATAAGTGATTTTCCTCAACTTCTAAAATGCATAACTCCTTCATCCCAAATCCAAATGAGGTCAAATTTGTGACAAAATTTAATAGATTTGAAAGAGATACAACTTTTTGAAGGAACTTTTTTCATTTGAATTCCATAGAAATAGTTGTTCAAGATGGAAGAAGTGAACATTTGACTTGAGACTTAGAAAATTTTCAAATATGTTTGATTTCCCAAACTTCCACCTCAAAATTAATCATGATCTAAGCTTCAAATAAAAAAGTGTTCAACATGAAAGTTGTTCACCTTGATCTAACCTTTCCAAAAAGTCCAGAATCACCTCATTTGGCTAAAGAATGAAGGACTTGCACATGGGTACAATGTAAGGTACCATTTGGATGATTTTCACTTCCACATTTCATACACAAATGCATGGCCACATCACATGATTCTCACTCATTTTTGGATATGAATACATCACTTGATGGGCCTATCACACGCACATGCAAGCATACAAAGAGAATTACTAAAATTGGCAATTTTTGGAAGTGTATGGAAATGAATATCTTTGGCTATAAATACAACCCTCATTGCTCAAAATTGGGGACCTCATGCCCAAGCTTTGAACCTGCAATCCAAACCCTCACCATTAAAGGAAAATCTTGAAGGTTTTCATTTGAAAATCGAGCTTCAAATCTCCATCTGTTTTGAGATTGAAACTCCAAGAGTCCAGGTCATTTCTTGATCCTAATCACTTCCTACAAGCTTATGAAACAAAGCCAAGCACAATTAGAATCAAGATCAAGCAAGTTTAAAGCTCCCTCGAAGGTAATTTTCCATAATTTTCATCTCTTCGATTCTCTCTCAATTCTTCACTATTATTTGTAATTTTTGGTTGACTGAAGTCCTACCAATGCAGGCAAGAAGATTGAGTTGCTTTGAGGTCAAATCGAAGCAACTCAGTTCATGATCCTCAAAATTCAAATCCATGGATCTTTTTATATACTTGGAATTAGAGAAAATTGAGGCTAGATTCGAGCTCCTGAGCATTTTTTCTTTGAGTCCATGTCCTTGTTTTTCATTTTGGTGATGGTTAGTGGTGGACCAGTCCGGTGAGGTCCACCTGAGAAGAAGACCGAAGTCCTAGCTTCGGCGGTGTGTTGTCACACCTCTCAGCCACATGATCCATTTAAATTATTTTAATCTTAGCCCTTGGTTCTGATTACCAAGTGTGTGACTAGTTGACTGCAGTGCATCATGGAACGCACGCGCTTGGGCATCAGATCTTCCACCTCAATTAATGAGGGAGATCTGATGGCCCTTGTTTTTTCTTTTTTTTTCTTCTGATTTTTCATTTAATCCATTTATTTTGATTAATTCATATTAATTACATTTTTAATCAAAAAAATATGGGACTTTCACTAAAAATCTTTAAATATTTTCCACTTTCATTTTCTGAATTAAAATTATTTTTTGGATTAATTTTGATATTTTTCATGAATTAATTGTTTTTGTGCATATTTTTAATTGTTTAAAAATACTTCAGACTTTTAAAAAATTATGAATTTTTTTGTCTAAGGTCCTTTGACCTTGTTTGACCTAGGATAAATATCTTGGCCATTTATTTGGTATTTTGAAGAGGTTTTAGGTTTTGACCAAATTAAATTGAATTTAAATGCATTTTTAATTTGATTTTTAATTGATTAATTGTATAGAAATTATGTTGAGCCATTTTATTGACTTGTGATGTTTGACTATGTGTTTGGGCCTTGGTCAAGGTTGATTTTACTTTTGTTAAGTTAAAATCATTGGATTTAGGGGATTGATGAAATGTACATTTCATCTCCCAAAATGAATGAATGATTTTAATTTGAAAATTCCTCCTATGACCAATTTGTGTTTCTTTCATCTCCCATCCCTCTTCATATTCAATCCAGTTCTTCCCCATCTCTTTTATTGACTAATGAAATCTCCACATCCTAAGGCTAATTGGTTCATCAATAACCTTATGTTAGATGAACAAATACAAGTATGGATTAGATAGGTACATCCTTTTGATCTTTTTCTTTAAGTGTGTGGTATGTTCTAGGAGTTTGGTTCATCATACAAAATCTCTAACATGCATTAGCACCTAAATTTTTATTGCCCGACCTCAGATAGTTGTGACTTCTACATAAGTCCAATTATGATTGCTTAACATAGAGATAAATTTGACCCTAAAGGCATAGCATTCTAGTAAGTGATATTGTAAGTCTCCCCCCTTTCATGGTATTGTGTGGAAACTTGGCCTTTTTTCCTTCCTTTGGAAGATTTCTTGGGTCAAGGATCCATGCTTGTGAATAGAGGGTTGAGTGTTCTCCAAAGAATGACTTAATCAATTAAAAGGTAAAACATCACTAACATCTAACCAACTAACATTTGACTAACTTGTATTAATATTTCTTTTATTTTTAAGTCATTTACTTTATGCAATTTAAATTCAAGTCATTTACCATTTCATTTATCATTTTACATATCATTTAACTTGTTAATGTTTATGCCATTTTCACTTTGCTCATTTGAGCCATATATTGTGATTGTATATATATGCTTGTGTATTTTGTTTGGGTTTGTGGTCTTAGGACCTTAAAATGCTTAATAAACAACAAAAACCCTAAAAAATATTTCTGTGGACTGTTGGGTGTGATCTGAACTTTTGGACTTAGAATTAGGAAACATTGCATATGCAAAAGGACTTGGCCAATGCCAACATTTTTGAGACCAAGTTATTGTTATTTGAGCTTTCATCTGATACAAGTATTAGGATCCATATGAATTTATATGCCATATGGTCTTGATGCAATTGTTACTTTGAATCTATGTCTAAAGTCTTTTGATTAAAATCAATCCACTCATTTTGAAATTTATACCACGAACTACGAGGTTTTGATCCCTCATTTTTATGTTGGTACGTAGGCACGAGACCGAAGGTCTTGTCAAACACAAAACTATAATTAATGAATTCTTTTCTCATCTTTACACTCTATTTGTTTCAAACATCTTTTATACCAAAACACATACACACATAAAAAAGGGCTCCCTAGGAGTACCTAGGACACTTTGGGTGCTAACACCTTCCCTCTGTGTAACCAACCCCCTTACATGTAATCTCTGGAATTTTATTAGTTTTGATTTGAAAACTTCTTATCTTTGGGTTTTGTTAGTACTTTTCCCTTTTCCTTTGGGAACAATAAAAGCGCGGTGGCGACTCTGGTTTTATTGACGTCAAGTTTATCCATAGCTTGATGGTCATGAATTTACCGCTACAAAAATTAAGTGGCAACTCTGCCGGGGAGTAGTTCTCAGTGGGTTTAGCCTACTTTTTTATGTGTATATAATTATATATTTGATGTCTGTATATTTGTTTTGTGTGATATAATCTACTTGTTGTGCTTGGTGATCTCTGAGTGGTGAGATAAGCTCTAACCCAAACTTGAGTGCAATTAAGATAGGAGGATGTTATAGTCATGTTCGACTTGTGTGGAGTAGTCCTTAACAAGTTTACTTGAGACCCATCTACTCAGTGGAGGCCCTTTTGGAGCTATTGATGTTACACAAGTTATTTGTGGTTAGGCGTTACTTTTTCTGATTTGGGGTCCGAGAAGCTGAGGACCGTAAAACATTTAACCCAACTTGGCCTATTTAGGACGTAGTGCAGAGACTGTTCAGGTGTAGACTTGATAATAGTTGTTACACGATACTACACTCAGACGAGTTTCTCTTGAGAATATTATGGATTGATGAGTCAGTCATCCTAACCTATAATATCCGATAGATGGAATTAAGACTCTGGGAACTTTTTAGAACATGATCTATAGGGTTTTATCCTTATTACATTCCTTTGGGATGGTTCTTAACCTGACTCCATGCTCGTGACTCACAACAAACCCTTTGATTCTTGGTTGATCCAATCAAGTCTTGCCAATATCAATGGAACTTGGGTGTTGATAAGGTGAAAACCATAATCCACCAAAATGGACGATTGATCTTGAAAATGACTTGATTCATCCCTTGACCTTTGTTTGTTTGCCTTGTCTGTGATCCCTTATTTGTGATTGTTGCATTCATGCATTCACGCGCATCATAACATTCATCACACAAAAAATAACTTCAATGAACTAAAGTCTTATTTGCAAATATTTTCATACAATGGATTATGGACGAAGGAACACTAAGAAGTACAGTTTCAGATGTCCTGATTTGTAAGAGCTAAGGAAGTTGTCATTCTTTGTATTAGATCCCTTGGACTTCAAGAAACGTCATGGAAAGCTTTTATCTGTCTTACCTAAGGATATGGTTGAAGGACTCTTGAGTGTGTTGGTTCAGTTTTATGATCCTCTCAACCGTTGCTTCAGTTTTCCCGATTATCAGCTTATGCCCATCTCTTGGGAATACTAGTTTCTGACAAGGTGCCTTTTAGTGGATTGGAGGAAATTCCCAAATCTCATTTGATAGCTGAAGCTCTTCATCTGAAGAAGTATGAGATTGAGGCTCATTGGGTGAAGAAAGGAGGACTTTTTGGGTTGACTTTTGAGTTTGTCATAAGGAAAGCTACTGTCTTTGCTCAATCCGATAGTGTGGACGCTTTTGAAGCCATCTTTGTGTTGCTCATCTACGGTTTAGCTTTGTTCCCTAACATTGATGGTTTTATTGATGTTAACACCATTAGAATCTTCTTGATTGGGAATCATGTACCTACTCTGTTGGGTGATATGTACTTCTCTTTGCATCTGAGGAATTCTAAAGGTGGTGGGACTATTGTATGATGTGTTCCTCTTATCTACAAGTGGTTTATTTCGCACTTGTCTGAGACACCTGCTTTCATGGAGAACAAGCAATGTCTACGGTGGTCTCAAAGACTTATGTCTCTCACTAATGATGATATTGTTTGGTATGATTCTCTCTTGGGTAACTTGGATGTTATTGATAGTTTTGGTGAATTCTCTAATATGCCTCTCATTGGTACACATGGAGGAATCAACTACAACCCTGCTTTGACTCGTCGTCAACTTGGGTTCCCCTTGAGAAACAAACCTAATAACACTTAAATAAAAGGTCTTTTCTATCAAGAGGGTAAATATCCCAAACATTTGATGCAGAAGGTGATACATGCTTGGCATAATGTCCACAAGAATGGAAGATCTGAGCTTGGTATGCGCAACTGTGTGGCTTTGGAAGCTTATACTACTTGGGTGAAGAAGATAGCTTTGGAAATGAAGATGCCATATGCATGTGAGAGACCTGTGTCTTTGGTTATGGATGAGCCATTAACTCTCCCTAATCAAGATGTTGATGAGTTGGAAGATGCACTCTCCAAGATGAAGCAAGAGAGAGATATGTGGGAAGAGTGGTTCCATGCTTTAAGCCGAAAGCATGAGGAGTTGCAACTTGATTCAAAGGATAAAGACACACTTATTGAACTTCTTGACTATCGAGCAGTGAAGAGATAGAGAGAGAGCCATAGGGTCTATCTTCCTCTATTATGCCTCAGCCTTCCAGTGCTTGGAAGAAGATTGTTGATCAGCTTGTCCTTGAGAAGGCTCAGATGGAGACATCTTTTGAGGTTGAGATTTGACGCATCCAAAGCTAGTACGCGCCTACAGTTAGATCATCTGACACCGTTGTTAGGGGATCCTTAGGATGATTAGTTTCCTTTTCTCTTGTATTTGTACTTTGGTTCTGAAATCTTACTTAGTGTAATCTTTCCAAATTTTATGAATAAAAGAGATTTTTATGGTCAATCAAATTATTATTATTATTATATATTTAGAAATAAAACAATATGTTCCTTGAAATTAAAAATAAACAAAAACATTTCATTTCATGCATCATCTGTATAACAGGTTTTTTTCTGCCAGATGTCTTATCAGTTATTCTTCTGTGCTTTAGCCAAGCTGACTCACCGATACCACACTCGTGCTAATCAACCCAGAATTATAGAGCATTTGGAACAGGAGAACATAGAACTAAAGGATGAGATTGCTCAGCCGACTGCCATGATGGAGTCTGTTATTGCTGCGCAGAATCAGTCTTCACCAACTCCCGCAACTCCTCCCTAGAGGACTGTCAATTCCGAGGTTGCTACCTCGACCATGCCTGTTGTTGCTACTCAATCCGGTCCAACTATGCCTATTGGATTCCTGTGGGGGATGCCACCAAATTTCATGCCTGAATTTGCACCCACATTTACTTCTATAGCCCATTATGATAGCTCTAGATCGCACCATTAGGCTCCTTAATGTATTGTACTTTGAATTATATGATTATAAAAATATAGGTTGGACTCTATTTATTGTTACTTTAGTAACTATGTTAACTTGTGACACAAGTACAATGAATGACATCACTGCAGAGAGAAAATAAATGCAATTTATTTTTATTAATCTGATTTAAAATATGCAAGAGCCTATAGAATTTTTTACCACAATAAATTAATTTTGACCCAATATTATCCAAACTAACCATCTTTCCCTCATAAATATTAATATGCCAACTTTCAAACAAAAAAATTACACGTAGAAGGGGGTCTCAATAGGAATAAATTGCCCTATTAAATTTAGAAGATGGCGCCAATAGGAATAAAGCCCCCTTTAAAATTTGTATAGACTACAATTTGATTAAAGCACCCTCTTATATTTGTATGGGGGTGCCAATAGGAATAAAACCCCATCTATAATTTAAAAGGGGGCGCCAATAAGATTAAAGTCCCTTTTGTTGATTTACTTAGTTATTTTTAATATATATTATAATGATATAATATTATAATGTTTATTATTATTTTAATAGTAGAATTTTTTGAATAAATAGAGGTGATCATCTACAAATTTCTTCACACATCTTCTATTTTTATTCCTACAATTTTTTCTTTATTTGTTCAATAATGTATATTAGAAAATATGGGCATGTTATTTTTTCTAGAATCAAATCTCTGAAAAATATGTTTTTTGGAACATCCAAAGTTTAGAGCAACAATTATTACCCACCATAAGACAAAATAAATTAACATGGACTACCAAACACCACATCAGTTATTACCAATCTAAACATTCACACCAATGTCACTGTTCAATCAACTCTTCTACCATCCGACCATTACCTCATCAACACAACCAACACGACAAAACTACGAAGACATGGGCATCCAGCTCAATCTAGAGGACTTCACTGATTTGAGTTCATCGAGATGGACCTACGTTCACGAGGTTCTTCAATGATATTCAACACAATTCGCGATAGTTTCTTATGAAACACCTCATGTGGAACCATAGCCACAAAGACCACTAAGAGACATATGGCCTCGAGGATGTGGAATCGGTTGCCATTTATTTTGACAGGATCTTAGAAATTAATGTACAATTTTATTCGCAGATGAAATCTAAATATTATTATATTAAAATAATAATTAAGTTTATAATATTATATAGTATAATATATATTAAAAAATAAATAAATAAATCAAGAAGAAGGGGCTTTAATCCTATTGAACCCCCCATACAAATTTAAGAGGGGGACTTAATCCAATTAGCGCTCCCTTACAAATTCTAAAAGGGGCTTTATTCCTATTGGCACTCTCTCATAAATTTAAGAGGGGACTTTAATCCTATTGGCACCCCCTTCTACGTGTAATTTTTGTTTTGTTTAAAAGTTGGGTATATTGGTATTTATGAGAGAAAGATGGTTGGTTTGGATAATATTGGGTCAAAATATGGTTATTGTGGTAAAAAGTTTAAACCCTTAAGATCAATATATACTAATGTTTTGTAAATACCCTGTAGATATATTCTCTAACAAAATGACAACCTCCTCTAAAGAAAGGGATAAACAAAATTCAAATAAATATATTAGACTTTAACACCCTCCCTCAAACATGAATGTATATAATGCGATTCTAGTTTGGACACTAGATTAGAAAAAAGACTAGTGTGAAATGGTTATTTAAATACATCAGCAAATTGATTTGTGAATCAAAAGGATGAAGATGTATCATCTTGTACTTTATTCTAAACTAGATGGTAATCCATCTCAATGTGCTTGGATTACTCATGCAATACGAGGTTATTCATAGTGTATATTGAACTTTGGTTATCACAAAATGTTTTGACAGGTGGACGATGAAGAATTTGAATGTCTTGAATAAGATAAAATAGTCATTGGGCCCCATAGGAAGTGTTTTCTAGAGCCTTATATTCTTCCTCAGAGGAAGATCTGAAGACTGCTGGACATGTGACTTCAAGAGGGGGGGGGGGGGGGGTGGTGTGAATTATGGTATTCAAAATTTGCGATTAATTTTAAGTTTTTGTTACTTATGAAACAAGTTTTTAATGATCAGAAAAAAAGAAGAAGTAGAAAGTAAAAAAATAAAGTAAATAACTGAAAGTAAATTATAAGGGTTAGAGAGATGACACTAGAGAATTATCCAGGTTTGACCGAATGTTGGCCTACTCTTATCCCTAAGAGATCTTCTTCAGTTTTGACTATAAACTTGAGATTTTACAAGGTTATTCTCACAAAAATTTGATACAAGAAGATCTAGGTATTTTAATTTTGTTATCCTCAACCAAAATAAATATTTTCCACGAGCGAGCTAACAAACTGATTATAGATTTTACATGATGGTTTAAATAGCCAAACAAAACTTTTCCAGATTAAGTTCTAGAACCAAAAAGAGATTTTAAGACTGGTTAATTTGAGGCACCAAACTCAAGTCTTCAAGAGTATCTCACTCTTGAAAATTATAATGGCATGACACCAGTACAACTATTTCGTCACAAGTAGTTTTCACTCACAAGACACTAATGTAACTTTAGTGAATGATTATAGATTTTACATGATGGTTTAAATAGCCAAACAAAACTTTTCCATATTAAGTTCTAGAACCAAAAAGAGATTTTAAGACTGGTTAATTTGAGGAACCAAACTCAATTCTTCAAGAGTATCTCACTCTTGAAAATTATAATGGCATGACACCAGTACAACTATTTCGTCACAAGTAGTTTTCACTCATAAGACACTAAGGTAAGTTTAGTGAATATATATATATATATATATATATATATATATATATATATATATATATATATATATATATATATATATATATATATATATATATATATATATATATATATATATATATAGAGAGAGAGAGAGAGAGAGAGAGAGAGAGAGAGAGAGAGAGAGAGAGAGAGAGAGAGAGAGAGAGAGAGAGAGAGAGAGAGAGAGAGAAGATAAATAAATTTCAAAGAATTATAGAAATCCCAATTTCGGGTGTGTAGTTGTAAGACCCCAATTTTTACCCTAAGATCCCTCATGTTATCTCGGCATTTGCATTTGATTTGGGATCACACCTTCGCATCCTCCTTACCCCTCATTAATTGGGTTTGCATTGGGAGATATCACCAAGTATATTTGATTGTATCATACTTTGTTTTTAAGTATTTACTAACCAAAATGCCAAAAATATGTCCATATATAGCTTTGTTTCTTTTGTAGGAAGTGTATGTATCCACCAATGCCTCATCAAGCTTACATCTAGGGTTTGAGATCCTCAATGCAATGATATCAATCAAGATATGGTTCACATTATTTCTAGACATTATATATAGATCCCCATGATCTTCATTTATCATTTTGATCAAGAATTCATCAAGAGTTTGAAGCTTGTTTTCCTTAGAAACCCTAATTCATCTAGGTATCTTGTGTGACTTCCTCAACAAGTTTCTTCAACATTTAATCCAATATTTCAAGGGATACTTAATATTATATCATATTATACATATATGATACTCCATGCATCCAAGAGATCAATAGAACTTCAAGTTTTCAAGTTGGTTCATGGTGGTTGACCAGAGAAAGTCATTTGGTTAAAACCGGGGTTCACTAGCACCTATCTCTTACAATTCGTGTCATATGAAAATTATTCCAAGATAAAAGATACTATTTATGACATCCCAAACAACTTTCATGTTAATATCAAGATCTAGTTTTTCTTGGAAAGTCATTTTTTACGGTGAAAGATTATAGGTCATTTTGTCTGAACCCTAGTTAGGAGGTCAACTTCCTAGTACCATAACTTGCTCAATTTTTATGAGATGAAGGTCCTCCAAGTTTCATGATAAATTTAAAGATGTCCTATCTAACTTTGATTCTTTTAATAAGTTCAAATTCAACTTTCAAGGGAATGTTCCAAGAGGAAAGATTATAGGTCATTTTGGGCCATTACCATTGAGCAAGAGATTTTCCTCAACTTCTAAAATGCATAAATCCTTCATGCCAAATTCAAATGAGGTAAAATTTGTGACCAAATTGAATAGGTTTAAAATATATATAACTTTGAGGAAGGAAATTTTCCATTTGAAGCCCATAACAAAAGTTATTCAAGGTGGAAGAAGTGAACATTTGACTTGGGACTTAGAAAAATTTCAATTATGTTTGATTTTCCAAACTTCCACCTCAAACTTCATCTTGATCCAAGATTCAAATGGAAATGTGTTCTACATGAAAGTTGTTCACCTTGATCTCACCTTTCCAAAAAGTCAAGTATCACCTCATTTGGACCAAGATTGATGTACTTGCGCATGAGTTCTTCACAAGGTTCCATTTAGTAAGATTCATGGTCAAATTTCATTTCCTTTGTGTATGGCTATGTGACCTCATTTCAGGTTGGATAACACATAATATTGGATCATTTGGCATCATTTTATGGGCCTATCACATGCCAATGCATACATGCAAGTGAGATTGCTATTTTTGGAATTTTAATGGAAGTGCGTAGAAAGCAAGTGCATAGCCTATAAATACAACCTCTCTTGCTTAGAATTAGGAACACCTTATCCAAGCTTTGGACCTGCAATCCTAACCCTCACCATTAGAGGATAAACTTGAAGGTTTTCAATTGAAAATCGAGTTTCAATTTCACTTTAGTTTTGTAGTTGAAACTCCAAGAATCCAAGCCCTTCCTTGATCCATTTCACTTCCCGCAAGTATCTGAAGTCAAGCCAAGGCCGATTAGAAGCAAGATCAAGCAAGATTCAAGCTCCCTCGAAGGTGATTTTTGAAAAACTTCATCTCTTCGATTCTCTCTCAATTCTTCACCATTCTCTTTGATTTTTGGTTGGCTCAAGTCCTGCGAATGTAGGCAACATGATTGAGTTGCTTTGAGGTCAAATCGGAGCAACTCAGTTCACGATCCTCAAAATTTAAATCCCTGTATCTTTTGATATACTTGGATTTTGATAAAATTGAGACCAGATTCGAGCTCCTGAGCATTTTCTCTTTGAAATAGTGTCCTTGTTTCTCATTTTTAATTGAGATGAAGTTGGACCAGTCCGGTGAGGTTCACTAGAGGAGATGACTGAAGCTATAACTCTGGTGGTGTGTTGGCATGCCTCCTGACCATCAGATCATGTTCAAACGTTTTAATCTCAACCACTCCTTTGAATTACCACGCGTGTGATGCTTTGACTGAGGTGCATCGTAGATAGCGCGCGTGTGAACATTAAATCTGCCACATCAATTAAGTTGGGAGATCTGATGACCCTCAGTTTTTCCAATTTCTTTTTATTTTCTGAATTTTCATTTAATTGCTTTATTTTGTTTAATTCATAGAAATTTCTTTTTATTTGCTGAACTTTAAATATTTTTCTTTCTTATTATGAGTTAAAATTATTTTTTGGATTAATTTTGATATTTTTCATGAATTTAATGTTTTGTGCATATTCTTAATTGTTTAAAAATACTTCTGACATTTCAAAAATAGTGAAATTTTTTGTCTAAGGTCCTTTGACCTTATTTGACCCAGGATAAACCCATTGGCCATTTATTTGGTGTTGTGAAGGGATTTTAGGTTTTGACCAAATTAAAATGTATTTTAATTCACTTTTAATTGGATTTTTAATTGTTTAATTGTTTAAAAATTATGTTGAGCCATTTTTATGGTCTTGTGGTGTTGGACTTTCTGTTTAGGCCTTGGTCAAGGTTGATTTGACTTTTGTTGGATCAAACCATTTGATTTAGGGGATTGATGAAATGTACATTTCATCTCCCAAAATGAATGGATGGTTTTGATTTGATGAAAGTCCTCCCATGACCAATTTGTGTTTCTATCTTCCCCTTCCTCTTCATCTTCATCGCAATTCTTCCCCATACCCTCATTTGACCAATGAAATCTCTAATGTCTAAAGGCTAATTGATTCATCAATGACCTTTGTTCAGATGAATCAATACAAGTATGACTGAGATAGGTCCCTCCCTCTTGATCTTTTCTTTTAGTGTGTGATATGTGTAGCGGTAAAATCATGACCATCAAGCTATGGATAAGCTAGACGTTAATTAAACTAGAGTCGCCACCGTGCTTTTATTGTTTCCGAGGGAAAAGGGAAAGTAAGAACAAAACCCAAAAGATAAGAAGTTTTCAAATCAAAACTAATAAAATGCCAGAGATTACAGGTAAGGGGGTTGGTTACACAGAGGGAAGGTGTTAGCATCCAAAGTGTCCTAGGTACTCGTAGGGAGCCCTTTCTTGTGTGCATATGTATTTTTGTACAAAATGATGTTTGCAATAAAATGGAGTGGAGGGATGAGAAATGAATTCATTAATTATATTTTTGTGTTTGACAAGACCTTCGGACTTGTGCCTACGTACCAATATAAAATGAGGGATCAAAACCTCGTAGTTCGTGGTATCAATTTCAAAGTGAGTGCATTGCTTTTAACAAAATTTTAAGTTTAACAAGGGCGCAAAAGGCCTAAAAATGGTTTGAATGAGTGTTAGTTCTTTTTGGCTTTTGAAAATTTTAAGTTAAGTATAGTTAAGTTTATTTACAAAGTTTATTTAAGAAAAGAAGTTTGAAAATGCAATGGTCTAAGTGTAGAAAAAAAAGCATAAGAAAAGAAGATTTTAAAAAGGGGGAGAGGTTTTGAAATTAAAGAAGTGGGGAGGAGATGAAGAGACTCATCCTAAGCATAAATTTAAAAGTTAAGAGTTGAAAAGATCTGACCAATGGGCTGCAATCCAATAGACAAGAATGTCATATAGAAACCTAAATTTCCCTTGGACTTTAGAATAAAGCAATAATCAATACACAAAGAGAAAGGCATCAAATAAAGATAGTCACGTCCAAGCTTAGCAACTCCATGATCTTCTTCAAATTTACCCATGTAGCAGATGAAATCCAAAAGATGGCACACGACAGAGGGTCAAAATAACAACTTCATATTGATCACGTTGCAAATGAACTCAAATGGATCTTCAATTTTGTATCAGATGAAAGTTCACTTCACAAGCACTTGGTTTCATGAAAGTTGGCACTGGAAAAGACCTTTGCATAGGGAGTGCTGCCTAAATTCTAAGTCCAATAGTCTCAGATCAAACCAATAGTCCACACAAAATATTTTTTAGGGTTTTTGTTCTTATTATGTCCATTAAGGTCAAAAGAACACACAAACAAACAGATATATACAAACACAATATATCACAAAATATGGTCCAAGTGGACAAAGGGAAAATGACATTAAGGTAAACAACTTGAATGGTATGAATACTGGCAAATGGATAAAGCTTAAAAGATTAAAGTTCATAAAATGACTTGTAATTAAATGTTAGTTGTTAGTTGATTAGAAGTTAGTATTGCTTTTGCTTTGTTTTTGTTTAAGTCATTCTTTGGAGATAACTCAACCCACTTATCACAGGCATGGATCCTTGAACCAAGACATCTTCCAAAGGAAGGAAAAAAGGCAAAGTTTCCATATAATACCATGAAAGAGGGGAGACTTAAAATATCACTAACTAGAACGCTATGCCTTTTGTGTCTTAAATATAGCGCTATGTTAAGCAATCGTAATTGGACTTATGTAGAAGTCACAACTATTTGAGGCCGAGCAATAGAATTTTGGTGCTAATAGATGTTAGAGACATAGTATGATAAACTATGCTCATGAAATATGCCACACACAAAAAGAATATGCAAAATGGGGGACCTAATCTCATCCATACTTATGTTGATTTTACAATCAACTAGCCCTAGGATATAGAGATGTCATAGGTCCATGACATGAATGAATAAAGAAGGGGAATGAGATGAAGAGGGAGGGGGAATGGATTCAACACAAATTGGTCAATGGAGGACTTTTACCAAATTAAGATCATTCATTCATTTTGGGAGATGGAATGTACATTCCATCAATCCCCTAAATCCAATGATCTTAACCTAGCAAAGTCAAATCAACCTTGACCAAGGCCCAACAACACAAGTCAAACTCACTAAGTCAATTAAAATGGCTCTACATAATTAATTTGACATTTAATCAATTAAAAATAATAAAAATATGCATTAAATTAAATTATGGTTGGCCAATTTCCTAAAACCTCATCAAAACACCAAAGAAATGGCCATGAGATTTATCATAGGTCAAACAGGGTCAAAGGACCTTGGAGAAAAAATTTCAGAATTTTTGGAAACTAAAAGTATTTTTAAACAATTAAAAATATTTACAAAATCAATTAAATCATGAAAAATATTAATAATGATCCAAAATATAATTTTAATTCAGAAAATGAAAGAGGATTTTATTTAAATTTTTTTGGTGAAACTCTCATATTTTTTGGATCAATACTAAATTTAATATGAATTAATGAAAATAAAATAAATAAAAGGAAAATCAATTAATCGTTAAAAACGTGGACCACTTGATCTCGCTCATTAATTGAGGTGGCAGATCAAGTGAATGAAAACGTGTGTTCCATGGTACACTTGAGTCAGCGCGCCACACAGTTGGTAGTCAAAAGAAACGCTCATGATTAAAACATAAAGACTTGATCATGTGGCTCAGAACCTATCCAGCACATCACCGGAGCAAACCACCGGTCGTCTTCTCAGGCGACCTTGGCCGGACTGGTTCTCTCATCACCATCACAAAAATGAAAAATAAGGAGATGATCTTAAAGAAAAAATGGCACTGATCACGAATCTTACCTCAATTCATCCTAACTCCAAGTATATTGAGAGATACATGGAGTTGAAATTTGAGGTACATGAACTGAGTTACTTCGATTTGATCTCAAAGGAACTCATTCTTCTTGCCTACATTGGTAGGACTTCAGACAACCAAAGATCCAAGAGAATTAGTGAGAATTGAGAGAGAATCGAAGAGAAGAAAAAATCTGGAAAATACTTTCAATGCCGTGCAGAACTTGATCTCTCTTGCCTCAATTCTCGTTTGATCTTGCTTAGGAAGCTTGCAAAAGTGGCTTAGGATTGAAACAAAGCTTTGGATCCTTGAGTTTTTGAATCTCCAAACGGTGAGATTCAAACTCAATTTTCAAATGAAAATTCTCAGGTTTTCCTTTCAAATGTGAGGGTTTCAAGTAAGGGAGGCAAAGCTGGCGCGCAAGGGTCCTTAAATCTGATGCAAGAGCCTCTTATTTATAGCAAATTCAAGTGTTATTTGCACCTTCCAAAATGTTTCCAAATTTGGTAATTGAGTGATACATGCTTGCATGGGCGTGTACAAACCTATGAAGCACTCTATTAAGTCCACAATTACGTATAATTGAGTCTGAATGTGAATTGGAATGCAACACAAAAGTGTGTAGCTGTTTGAAGTTTGATCCTTGCCAAATGATGCAGCCATGTTCAGACCATGCGCATACCACTCAAACCTTGTCCAAAATGGATGAAATTAGACTCTTTGGAAACGTTAGATCAAGAAGAACAACTCTTATCTTGAACACTTTTCTATTTGAAGCTTGTATCATGATGAATTTTGAGGTGGAAGTTTGGAAATTTCAACATGTCAAAAAAATTTCTAAGTGTCAAGCCATATGTTCAATCATTCCACCTTGGCTAACTTTTCATGTGAGATTTAAATGGGAAAAGTGCCTTCATAAAAGTTATAGCTCTTTCACAAAACTTCAAAATGGTCACAAATTGGACCTCATTTGGATTTAGATGAATGAGTTATACATTTCTGAAGTCGAGGAAAATCAATTGTTCAATGATATTGGTCCAAAATGACCTATAATGTATCCTCATATCACATGCTCATAAAAGTTGATTTAGCTCTTCCTCCAAACATAAAAGTTTAAGTATACACCTTTAATTTGATTGTGTAACTTGGAAATCTTTCAATACTTAAAAATTGAGCAAGTTATGGCCTTGGGAAGTTGACCTCCAAATTAGGGTTTAGACAAAATGACCTATAATCTTTCAACATAAAAAATGACTTTCCAAGTAAACCTAGCTCTAGACCCCAACATAAAAGTTATTTCGAATGTCATTTAGAGTAACTTTTCTCTTGGAATCATTTTAATAGGATTAAAATTGTAGGAGATATGGTCTAGGGGACTCCAGTTTTGATCAGATGAATCCCTCTGGTCAACCCCCATCAACCACCTTGCTAGCTTGCAATTCTCTTGAATTTTTGGACTCATGGGAGATCATATATGCATAAGATGATGGAATTTGAAGTGTCCCTTGAAATATTTGATTAATTAGTGAAGAAGCTTGGTGAAGAAGTTTCACAAGATACCCAGATGAACTAGGGTTTCCAAGGCAAACCAATTCCAAACTCTTGAAGAATTCTTGATCAAATTAATATGTGAAGATTATGGGGACTTATATATGATGCCTAGAGCCTTTGTGGATCATTCTTGGTTGAGCTCTTAGCAATGAGGGTCTTAGACCCTAAATATGAACTTGATAGATTAAAGGTGATCAAGTGCCCTACATACAAAATAGTTAGGAAAATTAAAAGACATATATTTGGTATTTTGGTTAGTAAAGATGATAAAATACAAAGCTTGATATAATAAAATGGTGCTTGGTTATCTCTCCCAATACAAACCCAATGAATGAAGGGTAAGGAGGATGCCAAGGTATGATCCCAATGCTAATGCATATGATTAGATAGCATGAGAGATTGTAGGTTCAAAATTGGGGTCTTACAGCTTCCCCTATTTAAGGACATTCTAACTGAGGAGGTGAAGGTTAAAATCTTCATATCAACTAAGTAGAATGGGCTTAAATAACAACATATAGGAATAAATTTCGGTCCCTAAGAGACCTCATGATGCATATGATATGAATGCTAAAATAAAGTCTCTGTGGGGAACTATTGCCACAAAGGAACAGAATTCAGAGAGACTGAAAGTCTGCAGGAGCGTAATGCATTCCATAAGGAAAACTCACTAGGGAGACAAAGACTCTAGGGGGAATAAAAAAGGGTTGTGCGTAGGGCAGGCTACGACTTAAAAACTGCTGGGGGACTAGAGGAATTCCACGAAAATCGAAAGACTCAGCCGAGGAGAAAAGGACATCTGCAGGGGAAACGAATAAATCAGAATAAAGCTGAAATACTCAAACCATGCAGAAAAAAAGATTCCACTAAGGAAATGCGCACTCAAACTCAACTGGGGAAGAACCAAATCTTCAACATAAGAGGGACAAAAATATATTATCCACTACCAATCACTGGGTACGGAAAGAAAATCATTGATATGTTCACTATCAGTCAATGGTTAAAGTGAACACATCAATGATAGACTCAAAGGAAAGAAAATCCGTCACCGGTTAAGATGAACATATCAAGGATAGACTTGCCTGGGGATATTCAGGAGAATACCCGTCATCGGTTAAGATGAACATATCAAGGATAAATCACCTGAACAACAAGAGTAGGAACTACATCTATCGAATGCTGGATAGAATACCATCCGAGAGAATATCCGTCATCAGTTAGGATGAACATATCAAGGATAGACTCTGAGGGGAGAAAAAGCAGAACTTACAACTACCGGTTACTGGGTAGAAGACCGCAAAGAGAAGGAAACCCGTCATCGGTTAGGATGAACATATCCATGATTAACTCTCTAGGAAACAAATAGGGATTGCAACTACCTTTTTACTGGGTAGAATACCAAAGATGAGGATATCCGTCACCGGTCAGGATGAACATATCAAGGATAAACTCAAAGCTGAGGAAGAAAATATCTGTCACCGGTTAGGATGGACATATCAAGGATATACTTCCTAGGGATACGTGAAAACGAATCCGCTGGGGAGAAAAAGGTTACTTTTATCGGGTATTGGGCGAGAAGTAAAAAACTGCAAACTAAGAAGAATACTACCAGTTACTGGGTAATAGACTCTTAGAGGACAAAAAATATCTATCTAGGTAAGATCTAGAAAGAAACGGTCAATCAAGACTCAACCCAATGAGGATACAACTCAAGGGGAGTGGTTCCATCCAAGTAATCAACTGGGGAGGAAGCTGAAATAATAATCATCCACGAGGAATTAACTCGGTGGGGAAAGGAGAAAGGTTAAAGTCTTTCTGCTTAAGGAACTGATACTCTACAATTGAAGGAGAACAGACACACCAAACTTGCATGGGGATAAAGTACCACCATGATAGAGAATAGAAATCACAAGAATCTCAAAGTTCAATGATGCAATGATGCAATTATATGAATGTATATGTATATGTATATCTATATATGATGATTATGCTGACAAAACGACCGCAAAGGATGCAAAGATGTCGCAAATTTGAACCATCGATGCAATTCTCGGCCAATCCACAACAGAGGGAAACAACTGCTGGAGAAAGGAGATCAACATCTCAAAGGCTCAACCCTAGCTGGGGACGAAGATAGGAAATCTGCTGAAACTGCTACCAAACTCGGCGGGGAATTTTAGGTCAACACCATATCAAATGGGAGACGATCCTGCAGGGGACAAACATAAATAGATGCTCAGAGACCAGGAAAGAACTCTATCTGGGAGTGATTATGATGGCGATTGGCGGGGAAACCAAAGTTCTGCTGAAATCATGCAAACTGCTGCAATGAATGTCCGCTTTTGGCTGGGGAACAACCATAAACTCCATTAAGGACAAATATGGCTTCAAAGGCATCCTCACTCATGGCCTTCCCATAAACAGTAGCTTGAGCGATGAGGAACTCAGAAGGGAGACCTTGAATTCCACCTTTGATAGTCATATGAGCACCAACCAGAGATTCATCTATGTGCAACATGTCTGCTATCTCTTGAGAAGTAGGAATACTCTCCAAGCCACTGAACGACAACTGGTCCAGAATAGGTATACCCACAAGATAAGCATACTCCTCAAGGGTAGGCAAAAGCTGAAAGTCCAGAAACGTGAAGCAACGGTACAGAGGATCATAAAACTGCACCAATACGCTCATCAACCCTTCATCCACCTGAGTAGTCAGAAGAGGAAGAAGCTTCCCAAAACGAGCTTTGAAACCCAAGGGATCTAATACATAGGATGTCAAATTCCTTAACTCTTCTGGCTGTCTGAAGTCGTACTTCTTTGTATGCCTTCTTTGTCTTTCCATGTCTGAAATATTTGCAAATAAACCCCTTAAGTTCCTTGAAAATTTCCTTTTTATTATTGATGATATGGATGCAGATGAAGGCATGAATGCATGAATGCAACAATCACACTCAAGGATCAAGCAAAGCACACCAAACAAAGGTCATGGGATGGATCATATCATCCTTAATATCAATCATCCATTTTGGTGGATTATGGTTTACACCTTATCAACACCCAAGTTCCATTGATATTAAGGCCATATGAACGGATCGACCATGAATCAAGGGTTTATTGCAAGTCACGAGCATGGAGTCTCGGTTAAGAACCACCCAAATGGAGTGTACTAGGGTTTAAACCTGCCAAACATGTTCTACAAGAGGTTCCCATAGTCATCATCCCATATTTCGGATATTATCGGAGAAACGACTACTCGTATTCCAAAAATATTCTCAAGAGAGACTCTTATGAGTGTAGTATCGCGTAACAATCGTATCAAATCTTACATTTGAACGACTTCCGCACTACATCCTAAAAATAGGCCAAGACGGGTTTGGTAAACTAAGGTCCTTGGCTTCTAAGGTCCATATTGGAAAGAGTAATGTCTAACCACAACTTACTTGTGTGACATTATTGATCCCAACATGACCTCCACCAAGTGAATGGACTCGCAAGTCAACTTGCTAAGGAATAACTCCATACAAGTCGACGAGACTATGCCATTCTAAATGCACTCGAGTCCGGGTATAGAACTCATCTCACAAAGATCACCAAGCACACAAGCAAGTAATATATCAAGCAATTCAATCATTACATACAATACAGTAATCCCAAATTGCACAAAAATATGTCACAAACAATATAATACAACAAGTGTGAAAAGTTGGCAAAACCCACCAGGGAGACTTTGTTCCCCAGCAAAGTCGCCACTTTTCTGTAGCGGTGTATTCGTTACCATTGGAGATATTGACTAAATCCAAGGTAAATCATACAAAGTCGAGTCTCCACCGCACTTTTATTTATCCAAAGGAATGGTTAGAAAGCGAACAAAAACCTAAAAGTTTTACAAACAAAACTAGTAAAAGAAACAGAGATCTGGGTAAGGGGGTTGGTTATGCAATGGGAAGGTGTTAGGCACCCAAAACATCCTAGGTACTCCTAGGGAGCCCTTTTCATACTTGTTGCAAAGGTTATTGTTTTTGTGAAAATTTTTATTTGTGCAAACATGATTGAAGAGATGAGAAAAAAATATACAAGTTTATTTACATTTTGTGTTTGGATGGATAAACCCATTGCCTACGTACCCTCTTATAAAAAGATTAGGATCAAAACCTCGTAGTTCGGGTAAAAAATCTCAAAACAAATGAGTGGATTGATTGGTCCAAAAGCCTTAAGGTCTTTTGTTATCAAAGGGAGAAAACTCAACCTAAAACCACAAATCCACCATGTGAGGATAGCTTCAACATTCTATTGAGGGGTTAACCCTATAATAAGCATGGAAGGCTCATTGTCCATCACTAAGGACAAAGGTGAGTATTACATCTACCACAAAGATAACTCAAACCTAATAGCTAAAGGTTATGGAAAATTTGATTAAGAAAGTGGACATGGAACCACAAAACAAATTTGAATGGGTTATATTTACCAATTAGAAGTATATACAAAAATGGTCAAAGTTGACTTAAAGATTCAATTCAAAATGAGTATTATGAAAAGAAAGTTTGAAAATCAAAAGCATAAGGCTTAGGTTTCTAATGTTGAAAACAAAGTCAAATGTTTGCACAAAAAGGTTTTGGTTTGGGTTAGGGTGGAGAGATGAAGAAAACAAAAGGTGAGAGGTAAGAAATGAAACCACACTAGGAGTTCCTCTCTTGAGATCATATAAATGATCCAAGTAGATCCCATCCTTTGGAATAAGCAAGCACAAAGCATAAGCAATCACACAAGTCTCATAAGAGATCCTCAATGCATCTTATAACTTCCACATGGAATGAACATGATCATGATCTTTCAATTAAGCTCAAAAGGAAACTCCTAAGTTCAAGAGCACACACATCAAAAGTTCATAAGCAAACAATCATCACACACTATATACATACAAAAGGCTCAAACAAATGGGTGGGCTTTAGTCAAGAGGGGTCATGTCAACCTCGACAAACAAGCCAAACTGTAATGGGTAATCTGTAGCTCTTAACCACTAACATTGAGAGTTAGGGTGAAGCTGATCAAAATGGAAATGAGGATGAGACCTCATGCTCTTAACCCTGGTCAGGGTGAGCTCATGATAAAGAAAGCGTGGGGATCCAGAAAGTGGGATCCTATTCCACTTGACAGACACAAGACAAAGATCTTGGGTACATGTTCAGAAGCATCAGCACGTAGTGCGAGCATAAAGAACGACTCACTGAATAACGAGGGATTGACTACTAATCCCTTTTATCCATCAATTGCCTCAACTCTTGGAGGTCTTCTCAAGTATCACATGCCTCATCTTGGAGGTCTTTGTCACAATTGTAAACAAACACAACCAGAACCTCTGAAGGAGGACTTGCCAGCAAAATGCCTGCCAAAAAGGTGACAGGACTTCCAGACTACATGAAGTAAGAAGATAACTACCTAAGTGGTGTATCAACCACAATCCAAAGCTCAAGCAAGAGCAAAAAGCAAGCAACTAAGGTACCTGTACAAAGACTAAACAGTTAATATTTCAGTCAGAAAACCAACAGACAAACAGTGAAACCATTCACAGTTGCATAACTCAATGAACAATGCTCAAGCACTCAAATGAACTCATGAGCTCAAGCACATCAATTAGAACCTACAAAGCAAACATATGTTAGAACTCAAAGCATTTGCATCTCACAAAGTGAGAACAAATCAACCATCAATGCTAAGTGTCCAAACCTGACACACAAAGCACAATTAGTTTATGCACAAAACACTAGTACAAAGACTAAGTTCAAAACCAAACCAAATGATCAAAACAAAACTCAATCTTCCACATAATGCACATTAAAACATTCCATTTAATGTATTTAAAAGGACCAACATCAATTCAATAAGCAAATATCTCAAATGGCCTATGCTATGCAATGATCACAAAATATGCACAAAGTGAACTTCCAATTTAGAAAATTCAAATCAAAACAGAAATGCATGCAATGGCTTTGAAATTTTTTATGCAAGCTCCTTATGTCATGAACAATCATTATGCAAAAGATCAAATCCAGAAAAGTTCAAATGCTATGTGATCAAAAATGCAACAATCCAATATCAAAAATGTGACACAAATTGTCACATTCATCTCCATGTGTCAAAAATAATGATAGCATATGAGAAAAAATCCAAACCAGTGATCAAAAATGATATCATGTGTGAATGTCAAGCATGCAAAAAATGGGATCAAGAAGCTCAACACATAGAATTTCACAAGGCATTGAACACAACATATCAATTTAGCACAATGTGGATTCAAAAATTCACAAATCACAAACAAGACATCAACAATTCACAAAATTAATACCATAAAAAACTAGACTTTCATACAAAACTAGGAAAAATAATTGGAGATCATTTAAATCATTTTTCTGTTTTTTATGATTTTTCTAAAACAAGCAAAATAAATGAAATATGCATGGAAAATTGGAGGGAAATAAAACAATTCAAATCAAATCAGAAAATGTCACAACCACACGATCTCAGCATGCGCCAAGATCAAAGGCTCTCATTCAAACAAGCAAAACGATGCGTTTCATTAAACGCGTTGGCACACCACATCAGCAGTCAAACGCACACGCATCTCAGTCAAAGCAATTGCATTCAATCATTTGTACGCGCAAGGCACACATCAGCATCCACATGGCACAAACCCTAAGAAATTGCAGAGGCGCCGGAGCTAAGCTCCGGTCGTCTTCTCCGGCCAAGCTCCGGCGACCTCAACGACAAAATTTTCCAGAAATCACAAAGGCATACATCATTCGAACCAGTTTCTCATGTAGAATCCAAATATGCAATCAATTTCATCTAATTCATCCTATATTTTCCAGATCGAAGCAAAACATATTTGAGATCCAAACTTAAAGTTCACCATACATGCTCAATACTTAACCATTTTCAAATCTAAACACATGCACATACTCCACAAAGCAAGATCTATACATCTATGTACATAAAACAGCAAAAGGAGATGATGAATTTTGAATCACCTTGAAGTAAAGGTTGCTGAAATCGTGCTCTCAAGCGCTATGCAGCTCCAGATCTACTCCTTTGACCTTGCCTTGAAGCTTTGTGCAAACAGGAACACTTGAAACCACTTGATTCTTCCTCAATTTCAAACTTCCATCGCCATGCTCATGTACATGAACTGCATGAAATCTGGCTGAATTGCTCCAATCAATGGTCGATTCTTGCTCAATGAAGCATGATGATCAAGAATCTACAAGAATTTTTGGTGTTTGTGTGGAGAAAATCAAGATTCGAAGAGAGAGAAAAATGGAGGGAGTTTCAAATTTCAGATATGAAAATGCTTCTCTTTTCTCGTTAGGATTAGGGTTTGAGCTTATATATGCTTTGCTAATGATGCTGCTAATCACACTTTCCATTTGTTAATCAAGATTAAGGAGTTATGAAGTAATTTGCCAAAATGAAAATGAAGCTAGCATGTCCATATTCCACGTGCTCTTTCTCATGCAAGGGTTGGAAATTACTCAGTAGCAACCAAGAATCATCATTGGAATGTCAATTTGCTTGTATCATAAGCCAAAAAAGAACGATGAATAATTTCTTCAAAATGAACACGTGAAATAATGAGCATTTTGCCATGATTCTTTTGCACAATTGAGCCAAATGAGGTCAATTTGAGATTTCTTGCACATGAGGAGCATTTTGCAAAAAGAATGAATCAATTTGGAGCTTTGTATCAAAAGTTATGCCATTTTGAATTTCCATGCACACCTTGTGACCAAATGACCATAACTTCTCAGCCATTCATCATATGGACATGAATTAGGACTTTTTGAAAAGGGGAGATAAAGATCTACAACTTTCATGTTCACCAAAAATCCATTTGAAACTTCTTTAACATTGACAAGTCAAGTTGAATGTGGACTAAAAACTTGCCAAATTTGGAAACTTTGAATTATAGGTCATTTTCCATTTTTAGTAACTTTTGCCATGACCTTTGAATCTTCAAGATGGAAGTTTAGAATGATGAATAGGCCTCATTTGAACATGATTGAGGTGTCTCAACTCATTTCCCCCACCTCACAACCCTCAGTTGACTGCACAGTTGACTTTTTGGTCCTCAGATGACCTTGAAATGTCTGGATTAACTTGGGCCTTTACCACTTGATGAAATGGCTTCAAAATGAAACCCTAGCTCATGTAATCTCCTTAAAATGATCATGTGGTCCTCATCTCAAGAAAAATACCTCATCTCATGCACAAAGGATCTTCTTGAAGCTCTTGACCTGGTGCTTGCTTAAGCTACAGCAAAAAGCAAATGACATATTTTTGTGCTTTTGGTTAGTGAATAAAATGAGAAAAGCAATGATATACAATTCAAGCATGCTTGGTGATCTCAAACCACTCACAGGAGATCCCTACCCAAAAGGAAAGGGAGCCAAGATGCTAAAAGATCCTTGAGGCTATGCAATGTAGTGCTATGATGCCATGAGGGATCTTAGGGACAAAATTGGGGTCTTACAGATGCCCCTATTTAAGGTCATTCTAGCTGGAGAAGTGAAGGTTAAAATCTTCGTCTCGACGAGGTAGAATGGGCTTAAATAATAACAAAGAGACAAATTTTGGTCCCTAAGAGACCTCATAATGCAAATGTATGTATGCAAAACAAACAAACTCTGTGGGGATAAGTGTCCACAAAGAAGAAAAGACATCGGGAGAAATTGACAATCCATAGGAGTACTACGCTCACTAGGAATAGAGACTCCAACGGGGACTCTTATGGGGATAGAAAAGAAAATAAAAATGCGTGAGCAGGTCACGACTCAAAGCTGGGGAAAAGAGTTTCCAAAGGGAAAAAAAATCCACTGGAAAGACTCGAACTGACTCAAAGATGCATGTATTGGGGAATATGCCAACACAGCAAAACTATCCGCAATGGATACTTCGGATAAAAATCCGGACTCAGGATGGGGAAAGATTTGAACAAAACATCCCTGCAGGGGAAAATGCATGTATTGGGGAATATGCCAACACAGCGAAACTATCCGCAATGGATACTTCGGATAAAAAATCCGGACAAAAACAATCCACTAATGGACTTCGCTGGGGATGTCTTAAAAAAGACTCTCCTGGGGGGAGCAGCGGGATGAGGTGTTACCGATTACTGGGTAACAAGCTCAATGAGACATGTGATATGATCACCGGTATAAGGGTGAGAGAACAACAAGCTCGGGAAGAATGAATATCTAAGACCGGTATAAGGGTGAGAGATATCAATCAACCAAATCATCTAAGGAAGACCTAAAAAGGTATACCTCAACTCAGGAAAATCTGACTCCACAGGGGACCAAAGTCTTAATAGGGAGCAGAAGGAAGGAACACCAGGGATACCGGTTACTGGGCATATAATAGGTGACCAACCAAAGCGTGAATTGAGGGATATTCCCAAAACACTCATCATCCAAAAAGGAGGGCTGAAAAAGCAAACTCAACTTACAGGATGGACATTCGATTCCGCAAAGGGAATACGAATCTTACTCGAATGGGAAGAACAAAAGACTTCAACCAAAGAGTGCATGAGATATATTATCTATTACCGTCAGAACGTAGATAATATACTCGTATGGAAGATTATCCACAACCGGTTACTGGGTTAATAAAGGATAAATCGACCAAAAAGAGAAAGGCATCGGGATACCAAAACTAGGTATATAATGATGACCAATCAAGGGGAGCAACAAACATCACCGGCAAACGGTAAATGAAAGAGGACCCGCTGGGGATAAAATTGCTTAATCAGAGCAATTATCCAAACAAATGGGGGGAATATCAATACCGAATATTGGATAATGATAACCGTCAAAGAGGGGATTACATCTATCGGATACTGGGTAGAAAACCACGGAAATGAACATTCGATTCCAACACAGGGATATGAATCCTACTCAACTGGGGAAGAACAAAAGGCTTCGACCTAAGAGTGCATGAGATATACTATCTATTACCGTCAGAACGTAGATAATATACTCGCATGGAAGATTATCCACAACCGGTTACTGGGTTAATAAAGGATAAATCGACCGAAAGAGAAAGGCATCGGGATACCAAAACTAGGTATATGATGATGCCCAATCAAGGGGAGAAACAATCGTTACCAACAACAACAGAGTAGACGAAAGATGACTCGCTGGGGATAAATTGCGAGCACAAGGCAACTATCCAGGAAAAAGAGGGAATATCAACATCAAATACTGGATGAAGATAACCATCAAGAAGGGGATTACATCTACCGGATACTGGGTAGAAAACCACGGAAGAGTAACCGTCATCAACTAGGATGAACAACAATGGTTAACTCTGCGAGGGGAGGAACATAGGGTTTACAACTACCGGTATAAGGGAAGAAAACCACAAACTCCGCTAGGGGAAGAGAGTAGGATTTACAACTACCGGTATAAAGGTAGAAAACCATAAACTCCACTGAGGATAAGGTGAATAATCATTGATTATTGAACAATTATTCATTTACCACAGGGAAACACCAGAAACAGCCACAAGAGGCCAATTTAGGATCAAACCAAAAAGGCAAACTGAATCAAGACTCATCCTAATGAGGATATAACTCAATAGGGGAACCCATCCCAATATATGTGTTGGGAGGAAACGGAAACAACCGTCGTCCACGAGGATATAACTCAGTGGGGAATACAAAAGGAAAGAATAAACACTTTCTGCTTATGGGGCTGACTCTATATGGAGAGATCAGACACACACATCTGCTTGGGGAAATATATATCACTAAATAGCAGGAGACAACAAACAACAATATATGGCAAAGAATGCAACATGAATATCTGAGTGTTATAATTATGCATGTATGTGCGTGATTTATGTTTGATGAATGCTGACAAACAGACATATCTAACACAAACAGGTCCAGGAATCAACCACCCGGTACTACATCTCAAGAGAGAAAGCCAGGATCACCGGAGAATATCCAATCTGTCGGGGATCAGAGACAACAACATCTCTACAGGGATGAATCATCAGTCTCAGCTGGGAAAAAGTTCATTGCACAGGCAGAAACTGCCACAAAATACCGAACCTTCCAAAGAGGACACTTTTGCTGAGGAGGGAAGACCACTGCTCTGCTGAAGGGAGGGGAGGTGAATAACCTCAACAAGCACTCTGCTCGGTGGGATAAACCGCAACAAATATTCTGGGAGAAGAGGATACAGTCATGTCAGGAATATGAACAAATGTCTTACCCTGTTGGAAATCAAGCCACCCTTAGGAGAGCACTGAGAATCCCTTAAGTATCCTTTCATCATTGTGAATGTTCACTTTGTTAAAAAACAATATTTGTGAAAAATTCATTTATTTAAAACAATGACATTTTCTCAATTAAAACATGCAAAACATTTGTTGAATAGAAATAAATCAGAGTGCAAATAATTGGATAAAAGGTCAAATTCATTTAATGGAATGGTAGCCTGCAAATGGCAAGACCCCATAGATCTTTACAAATTTAAAATTGGTGATATATATTGGAAAAGGGCTACATTGAACATAATGACCATTTCTCCACCAATTCTGAGTTTGATGTATTCGAAGCTTCAGTTGATGACGAATGAACAAGAATCTCTGACGAAATGATAGTTGTAAAACACAGTCTTGTCAGGATGTAGTTACTTGCCAAATCCCTAATTTTTGCCTAGATTTCCCCAGGATGAGGTACTCAATCTAGCGGGATGCATATATTCATTTTTTTTCATGTCTCTAACTTTTGCCTGGATCGCCCTTTCGGGGTTTCAATCCACCGAGACGCTCATTTTTGCCTAAGCCGCCCTTTCGGGTTTTCAACTTAGCGAGCTATTCTATTTTTATTTTTAGGCGAAGTATTTCTTGACTGCATCTGAATTCACAGGACGAGTGAAATCCTCCCCATCCATAGTTGTAAGTATCAAAGCACCGCCTGAAAAGGCTCTCTTAACAACATATGGACCTTCATAGTTTGGAGTCCACTTGCCCCTGGAATCGGGCACGAAAGATAAGACTTTCTTGAGCACAAGGTCACCTTCTCGGAACACACGAGGCTTGACCTTCTTATCAAAATCTTTCTTCATTCTCTGCTGATATAGCTGACCATGACACATGGCAATCAATCTCTTCTCTTCTATCAAATTCAGCTGGTCATAACGACTCTAAATCCATTCAGAATCACTCAACTTGGCCTCCATCAAGACTCTCATTGATGGGATCTCCACCTCTATTGGGAGTACCGCCTCCATGCCATAAACAAGAGAGAAAGGGGTTGCTCCTGTTGAAGTGCGGACAGATGTACGATATCCATGCAAAGCAAATGGCAACATCTCATGCCAATCTTTGTACGTGACAACCATCTTCTGGATAATCTTCTTGATATTCTTATTAGCATCTTCAACAGCCCCATTCATCTTGGGTCTGTAAGGAGAAGAATTATGGTGTGCAATCTTGAACTCACTACACAACTCTTTCATCATCTTGTTATTCAAGTTAGATCCATTATCAGTAATGATCTTATCTGGCACACCATAACGGCATATGAGTTGATTCTTGATAAACTTCACAACCACCCGCCTGGTCACATTTGCATATGATGCGGCTTCAACCCACTTGGTGAAGTAATCAATTGCTACGAGAATAAACCTGTGTCCATTGGACGCTTTCGGCTCAATCATGCCAATCATGTCAATTCCCCACATAGAGAAAGGCCATGGTGATGAAATCACATTCAGAAGTGTCGGAGGAATATGAATCTTATCCGCATAAATCTGACACTTATGGCATTTCTTCACATATTTGCAGCAGTCAGACTCCATTGTCAGCCAATAGTAGCCTGCTCTCAACATCTTTCTAGCCATGGCATGTCCATTGGAATGAGTACCAAATGAACCCTCATGGACTTCAGTCATCAACAAGTCTGCTTCGTGTCTATCCACGCATCTGAGCAGAACCATGTCAAAATTTCTCTTATAAAACACTTCGCCATTGAGGTAGAAACTGCCTGACATTCTTCTCAAAGTCTTCCTATCTTCAACAGATGCCCCAGGCGGGTAAACCTGGTTCTGGAGGAAACACTTAATGTCGTAATACCAAGGCTTATCATCTTTCACCTCTTCAACTACAAATACATGAGCTGGTCTATCCAAGCGCATCACAGTGATATTGGGAACTTCATTCCAATATTTAACCACAATCATCGAAGCAAGCATAGCAAGAGCATCTGCCATCCGATTATCATCTCGAGGAATATGATGGAAGTCAACCTTAGTAAAGAACGTTGAAATCCTCCTCGCATAATCTCTATATGGAATAAGACCAGGCTGATTCGTTTCCCGCTCACCCTTAATCTGATTGACAACGAGGGCCGAATCACCATAAACATCAAGATGCTTGATCTTAAGATCAATGCACTCCTCCAATCCCATAATGCAGGCTTCGTACTCAGCCATATTATTCGTGCATTTGAAAGTTAGCCTTGCTGTAAAAGGAATATGTGTGCCCTGAGGAGTAATAATTACTGCCCCAATACCATTTCTGTACTGATTTACAGCGCCATAAAATACCATACTCCATCTGGAACCAGGCTCTGGCCCTTCATCGAGTGTAGGCTCATCACAATCTTTCATATTCAAATACAGAATCTCCTCATCTGGGAAGTTGTACTGAACTGACTGATAATCCTCAATCGGCTGATGTGCCAAGTGGTCAGCCAAGATACTACCTTTAATAGCCTTCTGAGCTCGATACTCAATATCATACTCAGATGATAACATCTGCCAACGGGCAATCCTCCCTGTTAAAGCAGGCTTCTCAAATATGTACTTGATTGGATCTATTCTGGATATCAACCAAGTTGTATGATTTATCATATACTGGCGTAAACGCTTAGCAGGCCAAGCCAAAGCACAGCATGTCTTCTCAAGCATTGAGTATCGAGACTCACAATCAGTGAACTTCTTACTCAGGTAGTAAATAACATACTTCTTCTTCCTTGATTCGTCTTGCTGACCAAGGACACAACCCATTGAGTCTTCAAGAACAGTCAGATACATGATCAAAGGTCTTCCTTCTACAGGGCGGAGACAGGATCGGAGGTTCAGACAGATACTCCTTGATACTATCGAAAGCTTTCTGGCAATCCTCGGTCCAATCATGAGACTGATCTTTCCGGAGGAGCTTGAATATCGGCGCACATGTGGCAGTCATGTGGGATATGAATCTGGAAATATAATTCAAGCGGCCAAGAAAACCTCGGACTTGCTTCTCAGTTTTGGGCGCAGGCATCTCTTGTATTGCTTTGACCTTTGTAGGATCAACCTCAATACCTCTTTCACTGACAATAAAGCCCAATAGCTTGCCAGAACGGACTCCAAATGTACACTTGTTGGGATTCAGACGAAGCTTATACTTCCTCAAACGCTGAAAAAGCTTCACCAAGTGCTCTACATGTTCAACTTCCGTTCTTGACTTAGCAATCATGTCATCAACATATACCTCAATCTCCTTGTGCATCATATCATGGAACAAGGTAGTCATAGCTCATTGATACGTGGCTCCGGCGTTCTTCAAACCGAAGGGCATCACTCGATAACAGAATGTTCCCCAAGGTGTGATGAATGTTGTCTTCTCCATATCCTCGGGTGCCATCTTAATCTGATTATATCCGGAAAATCCGTCCATAAATGAGAAGACTTTGAATTTAGCTGTATTGTCTACCAACATATCAATATGTGGTAGAGGAAATCATCTTTCGGACTAGCTTTATTCAAATCTCTATAATCCATACACATCCGAACTTTTCCGTCTTTCTTAGGCACGGGCACAATATTGGCCACCCATTGAGGATACGTAGAAGTCACCAGAAACCTCGCATCAATTTGCTTATGAACTTCCTCTTTGATCTTCACTGCCATATCAGGATGAGTTCTTCTGAGCTTCTGCTTCACAGGCACGCACTTAGGCTTCAAAGGCAGGAAATGTTGCACAATATCTGTATCTAGACCCGGCATGTCTTCATATGACCAAGCAAAGATATCAACATATTCTCGTAGCAATTCAATCAACCCCTTCTTGACAGATTCTTCCAGGAGTGCCCCAATCTTCACTTCTCGCACACAATCCTCAGACCCCAAGTTGACTGTTTCCAGATTCTCGAGATGCGGCTGAATGATCTTCTTTTCATGCTCGAGTAGATGGGTAATCTCATCAAGAATCTCTTCAACATCATCTTCCTCTGCCTCAAATACAGGGAACTCAAAATTGGGAGATGGCGTTGGATCATTATGTTCAATGGGTTTAGAAATCAACCTGCATAATGATTTTGGATATGAAAAGCTTTTAGAAATCAAACAAGGCAAATCATTATGCAGATGAAAAGATTGATTTTATTCTTTTTTAGGTTTTATGTGATCACCAATTTCATGCAAAAAAGCGAAAAGGGAAAATAATTGGGAAAACAAACATTTAACATGAATTTATTGAATGAAAATATCATTGTATTTATGTTGCCAACAATGTCATCACTTCTCCTTTTGGCATGGGAGAAGGGTTTTTAAACAAAGTGAACATTACGTTGACTTGTGGACAACTGTAGGAACATCCACAGCGACCCAATTGTTGCAGATCCCTCAAGGGATGACAAAATTGTCAGAGTCCTTCGCATCCTCTTCCAAAACAGCAACAACTTCTTCCTCCCGACCAGTGTGGATGAAACCTCCACTCTTGAACAGCCCTTTCTCATTGAAGACCCCAGAATAAAAGCCTATGCCATCCCGAGACTTATTGTCTTCCAGCTCAATCATTTTTCCTAGACCAGCAATTGCACCACACTCAATGGCCAATTTCGCATCTCTATAGGAAGCAAATGAAGCAGTTCTCTTCTCAACAGGCTCAGCTATAGATAAAGCTTGGAAAGGAGTTCCAACTTCATCTTCAGCATCTATGTACGAGAAGGAAGACAAGTGGCTAACTAGGAGAGCCTTTTCTCCCCCTACCACTACCAGTTTCTTATTTTTCACAAATTTCAGCTTCTGTTGTAGGGTGGATGTCACGGCGCCAGCCTCGTGAATCCATGGTCTGCCTAAGAGACAGCTGTACGATGGGTGAATATCCATAACCTGGAAGGTAATTTGGAAATCACTTGGTCCAATCTTGATAGGAAGATCAACTTCCCCAATCATAGTCTTACGCGACCCATCAAAAGCTTTCACAACAACTCCACTCTGCCTCATGGGAGGCCCTTGACAAGACAGTCTTGAGAGAGTAGATTTTGGCAATACATTCAGGGATGAGCCAGTGTCCACCAACACATTGGACATGGCATCGTCTTTGCAGTTCATGGATATGTGTAAAGCCAAGTTGTGGTCTCTTCCCTCCTCAGGGAGATCAGAGTCACAGAAACTCAAATTGTTGCAAGCAGTAATGTTTGCAACAATGCTATCGAACTGTTCTATTATGACATCATGATCTACATATGCCACATCCAAAACTTTCTGCAGAGCCTCTCTATGCGGTTCTGAATTCAGCAGCAATGATAACACGGATATCTTGGATGGTGTTTGTAGAAGCTGGTCTACAACATTGTACTCACTCTTCTTGATGAGCTTCAGCATCTCATCACAGTCTTCATTCACATTGCCACTAGGTCCAACAGAAGTAGGAGTTTTTAGTACAGAGGAGGGTTTAACAACAGGTGCCGGATTCGGGGTGCTCACAGCATTCCCAATCGAGCGTTCAATAAAATCAGCCTTAGCCTGAGGCTTTGGTGGTGCAGAAAACACGCGACCGCTACGGGTCAAACCACTTACATCAGCAATATTCACAACAGAGGAGGACGACAAAGTTACCTCTTTCCCATCTTCTACAGCAACAGCGTTGTAACGGAAGGGAATTGCCTTTTCAGACGAATACGGCACTGGACCGGCAGGCTTAATGATCAAAGAAGGGGAAACCTTCCGCTTGCTACCATCATATTTGATAATAACAGGTTCGGGTATCCGAAACACTGGGGAAATCACATTGACCTCAGACTCATCCTCGTCAACATTCCTATTCTGAAGGATCTCAATAACTCTTTCGTCCAGCATTTCCTGAAGGTCTTTGCGCACCTGGCGACAACCCAATCTGTTAACAGGGCAAATTCGGCATTTATCATGATCGTGCTCATAGTGACTGTAATCACACAACAGACGATGCAACTCAACCAGAGATTGTCGAATATGACTGACATATTTGACCTTGTACTTGCCAGGGCAGCCCTGGACCATGTTGACAGATTTCCCATTCTCGGGCAATGGGTTATTCTTAACATTAGGACCTGCGTCCTCAAAGCACAAAATGCCACACCTCATAAGGTCCTGAACCTTGGTCTTCAACGGAAAACAATTCTCCACATCGTGGCCGGGAGCACCATAATGATATACACAATGCAATTCAGGCTTATACCACCATTGAGGGTTAGCAGGTATAGCTGGTGGGTCTCTCGGAGAAATCAACTTCCTCTTTATCAAAGAGGGATATAGTTCTGAGTACGTCATTGGAATAGGATCAAAAGTGACCTTTTTCCTCTCGTAACTTGTGCTGGCTTGATTACTGTTGCGAGGCTGATAGGGCTGCTGTTACGGACGATGCTGTTGTTGCTGATATTGCTGAGGTGATTGCTGATTATTGCTATGCTGCTGATATTGTTGATTGTCTCTGAAAACAGGTGCTATATGAGCCACCTGATGCTGATTACCGGCAGGACGCACAGTCTTCCTCCTCATAGAGGGTCTTCTAGGTTTCATATGGGAGGTCACAGCATGTGCCTCTCCATCTTTCTTCTTTGCAAATGCCCCATATCGTTTGGAAGAAGAGTCTTCTTCTTTGGTTAGACGTCCTTCTCTAACCCCTTCTTCTAGACGCATCCCCATGTTCACCATCTCGGTGAAGTCAGAAGGAGCGCTAGCAATCATCCGCTCATAATAGAATGAACTCAAGGTCTTCAGAAAGATCTTGGTCATTTCCTTCTCTTCTAGCGGAGGCACAATCTGCGCTGCCAACTCTCGCCACCTCTGGGCGTACTCTTTGAATGTTTCTTTGTCCTTCTGGGACATGGCCCTCAATTGATCCCTATCGGGAGCCATATCCACATTATACTTGTATTGCTTGACGAAGGCCTCGCCAAGGTCATTGAAGGATAGGATGTTCGCACTGTCTAGCCCCATATACCATCTCAGAGCGGCACCAGACAGACTGTCCTGAAAGTAGTGTATGAGCAACTGGTCATTATCAGTCTGAGTTGACATCTTCCTGACATACATGACCAGGTGGCTGAGAGGACAAGTATTCCCCTTGTATTTTTCAAAGTCAGGGACCTTGAATTTCACAGGAATATTCACATTGGGAACCAAGCATAATTCGGCAGCAGACTTGCCAAAGAGATCCTTTCCTCTAAGAGTCTTCAAGTCCTTGCGAAGCTCAAGAAATTGATCATTCATAGCATCCATCTTCTCATGAACATCTGGGCCCTCAGATGGCTCAGAATGATAGATGGTGTCGTCTACCCTAGGCATGGTATGCACGACAGGAGGAGGAATAACAAGGATCGGGCTAGATGCCGACATAGAAGCAAAAGTTGGAGCAGGGCCCTCAAGCATGAAGTTGGGAGGAATCCCCCATAGAAACCCGGCTGGCATAGCTGTTGGAGCAAAATGTGCACTGGTTGCAGGTAGAGTTGAGGAAACAATCTCAGAGATGACTGTCCTCTGGGGAGGAGTTGAAGGTGTTAGAGAAGACTGGCTTTGGGAAGCCAGGAACGATTCCATCAAGGCACTCAGTCTGGCGACTTCTTCCTTGAGTTCACAGTTCTCTTGCTCTAGATGATCCATCAGTCTGGAAGAGTTGGCTCTAGTGTAGTACCGGTGAGTCAGCTTGTCTTCAAAATAAATGAAGAGCACATAGTTAGACCACAGGAGCAGAAGCCGGGAACAAAACCTGCTTATGCATATGATGCATGCAATGCTTGTGCATATGATTTGTTTTTTTATTTCAAAGGAACTCTAGGGTTTTATTTGCAAATTTTGGAAATATTAACTGTTTATCACATATGGAAATATCTCATCAAATTATATCAGGGTAAAGAAGTACAGCATTGTCAATCGTATACAAAAGAAAAGGAAAATAATCATCCTATGGATCCCTAGAAGCTCGGGACACATGAAGAACAGATGCGCGAAGCCTCTTCACCTCCCTCTCGTAAGCTGCCTCCATATCTGCCTTTTCCTTGGCGAGTCGGTCATACCTCCTCTTCCAAAACTTGGAAGACTGAGGAAGTAGAGAAGTCCATGTATCATTAGGATCATCAATAACCTGATGCTCGAGGAACTCAATCAGAGCATCCTTCTCTATAATCTGCTGAAGCAACTCTTCCCTTTCACGGATCCAGGCACGTGATAGGTCTTCGTCTCTCAACTCCTCTACTCCTTGGTTAGAGAGGGTTGAAGGCCCAGCCACAACCAAAGGTGTAGGTCTCGGATACTCGTAAGGCATGAGATACTCAGACGCTCTCTTCCTTACCCAAGCAATGTAAGGCTCCAAAGCAATGCAATTCTTAGGACCCAACTCCTTCCTTCCTTTCTTATGAACCTTGCGCCAAGCGCGAACCATCCTGCCCTTAAAGCCTTGGGGATCTTTACCCTCCTGAAAGAACACACCCTCTAACAGAATGTTATCAGGTTTATCCTTTAGGGGGAACCCAAGCTGACGACGTGCTAAAACAGGGTTGTAGTTAATCCCACCACATGTACCAAGAAGAGGCACATTGGAGAATTCACCACAAGAGTCAATGATCTGCACACCATCATATACACGGTTATACCAAGAGATATCATCATTAGTGAGAGACATAAGTCTCGTGGACCACCGTAGACATCCCTTGTTCTCCTTGAAGGCGACCGTCTGAGGTAAGTGAGAAATAAACCACTTATACAATAGAGGCAAACATCACACAATAGCGCCACCACCCTTTGCATTCCTCATATGCAAAGAGAAATAGGTATCACCCAACAGAGTCGGAACGAGATTAAGAGCAGAGAAGATCCTAATAGCGTTCACATCCACAAACTTGTCGATGTTGGGGAACAATACCAACCCATAGATGAGAAGTACAAATATGGCTTCAAAGGCATCCTCACTCATGGCCTTCCCATAAACAGTAGCTTGAGCGATGAGGAACTCAGAAGGGAGACCTTGAATTCCACCTTTGATAGTCATATGAGCACCAACCAGAGATTCATATATGTGCAACATGTCTGCTATCTCTTGAGAAGTAGGAATACTCTCCAAGCCACTGAACGGCAACTGGTCCAGAATAGGTATACCCACAAGATAAGCATACTCCTCAAGGGTAGGCAAAAGCTGAAAGTCCGGAAACGTGAATCAACGGTACAGAGGATCATAAAACTGCACCAATACGCTCATCAACCCTTCATCCATCTGAGTAGTCAGAAGAGGAAGAAGCTTCCCAAAACGAACTTTGAAACCCAAGGGATCTAATACATAGGATGTCAGATTCCTTAACTCTTTCAAATCTGGCTATCTGAAGCTGTACTTCTTTGTATGCCTTCTTTGTCTTTCCATGTCTGAAATTTTTGCAAATAAACCCCTTAAGTTCCTTGAAAATTTCCTTTTTATTATTGATGATATGGATGCAGATGAATGCATGAATGCATGAATGCAACAATCACACTCAAGGATCAAGCAAAGCACGCCAAATAAAGGTCATGGGATGGATCATATCAACACCCAAGTTCCATTGATATTAAGGCCATATGAACGGATCGACCATGAATCAAGGGTTTATTGCAAGTCACGAGCATGGAGTCTCGGTTAAGAACCACCCAAAGGGAGTGTACTAGGGTTTAAACCTGCCAAACATGTTCTACAAGAGGTTCCCATAGTCATCATCCCATCTTTCGGATATTATCAGAGAAACGACTACTTGTATTCCAAAAATATTCTCAAGAGATACTCTTATGAGTGTAGTATCGCGTAACAATCGTATCAAATCTTACATTTGAACGACTTCCGCACTACATCCTAAAAATAGGCCAAGACGGGTTTGGTAAACTAAGGTCCTTGGCTTCTAAGGTCCATATTGGAAAGAGTAATGTCTAACCACAACTTACTTGTGTGACATTATTGATCCCAACATGACCTCCACCAAGTGAATGGACTCGCAAGTCAACTTGCTAAGGAATAACTCCACACAAGTCGACGAGACTATGCCATTCTCCTATCCTAAGTGCACTCGAGTCCGGGTATAGAACTCATCTCACAAAGATTACCAAGCACACAAGCAAGTAATATATCAAGCAATTCAATCATTACATACAATACAGTAATCCCAAATTGCACAAAAATATGTCACAAACAATATAATACAACAAATATGAAAAGTTGGCAAAACCCACCAGGGAGACTTTGTTCTCCAGCAGAGTCGCCACTTTTCTGTAGCGGTGTATTCGTTACCATTGGAGATATTGACTAAATCCAAGGTAAATCATACAAAGTCGAGTCGCCACCGCACTTCTATTTATCCAAAGGAATGGTTAGAAAGCGAACAAAAACCTAAAAGTTTTACAAAAAAAACTAGTAAAAGAAACAGAGATCTGGGTAAGGGGGTTGGTTATGCAATGGGAAGGTGTTAGGCACCCAAAACATCCTAGGTACTCCTAGGGAGCCCTTTTCATACTTGTTGCAAAGGTTATTGTTTTTGTGAAAATTTTTATTTGTGCAAACATGATTGAAGAGATGAGAAAAGAATATACAAGTTTATTTACATTTTGTGTTTGGATGGATAAACACATTGCCTACACACCCTCTTATAAAAATATTAGGATCAAAACCTCGTAGTTCGGGTAAAAAATCTCAAAACAAATGAGTGGATTGATTGGTCCAAAAGCCTTAAGGTCTTTTGTTATCAAAGGGAGAAAACTCAACCTAAAACCACAAATCCACCATGTGAGGATAGCTTCAACATGCTAGTGAGGGGTTAACCCTATAATAAGCATGGAAGGCTCATTGTCCATCACTAAGGACAAAGGTGAGTATTACATCTACCACAAAGATAACTCAAACCTAATAGCTAAAGGTTATGGAAAATTTGATTAAGAAAGTGGACATGGAACCACAAAAGAAATTTGAATGGGTTATATTTACCAATTAGAAGTATATACAAAAATGGTCAAAGTTGACTTAAAGATTCAATTCAAAATGAGTATTATGAAAAGAAAGTTTGAAAATCAAAAGCATAAGGCTTAGGTTTCTAATGTTTAAAACAAAGTCAAATGTTTGCACAAAAAGGTTTTTGTTTGGGTTAGGGTGGAGAGATGAAGAAAACAAAAGGTGAGAGGTAAGAAATGAAACCACACTAGGAGTTCCTCTCTTGAGATCATATAAATGATTCAAGTAGATCCCATCCTTTGGAATAAGCAAGCACAAAGCATAAGCAATCACACAAGTCTCATAAGAGATCCTCAATGCATCTTGTAACTTCCACATGGAATGAACATGATCATGATCTTTCAATTAAGCTCAAAAGGAAACTCCTAAGTTTAAGAGCACACACATCAAAAGTTCATAAGCAAACAATGATCACACACTATATACATACAAAAGGCTCAAACAAATGGGTGGGCTTTAGTCAAGAGGGGTCATGTCAACCTCGACAAACAAGCCAAACTTTAATGGGTAATCTGTAGCTCTTAACCACTAACATTGATAGTTAGGGTGAAGTTGATCAAAATGGAAATGAGGATGAGACCTCATGCTCTTAACCCTGATCAGGGTGAGCTCATGATAAAGAAAGCGTGGGGATCCAGAAAGTGGGATCCTATTCCACTTGACAGACACAGGACAAAGATCTTGGGTACATGTTCAGAAGCATCAGCACGTAGTGCGAGCATAAAGAACGACTCACTGAATAACGGGGGATTGGCTACTAATCCCTTTTATCTGTCAATTGCCTCAACTCTTGGAGGTCTTATCAAGTATCACATTCCTCATCTTGGAGGTCTTTGGCATAATTGTAAACAAACACAAACAGAACCTCTGAAGGAGGACTTGCCAGCAAAATGCCTGCCAAAAAGGTGACAGGACTTCCAGACTACATGAAGTAAGAAGATAACTACCTAAGTGGTGTATCAACCACAATCCAAAGCTCAATCAAGAGCAAAAAGCAACCAACTAAGGTACCTGTACAAAGACTAAACAGTTAATATTTCAGTCAGAAAACCAACAGACAAACAGTGAAACAATTCACAGTTGCACAACTCAATGAACAATGCTCAAGCACTCAAATGAACTCATGAGCTCAAGCACATCAATTAGAACCTACAAAGCAAACATATGTTAGAACTCAAATCATTTGCATCTTACAAAGTGAGAACAAATCAACCATCAATGTTGAATGTCCAAACCTGAAACACAAAGCACAATTAGTTTATGCACAAAACACTAGTACAAAGACTAAGTTCAAAACCAAACCAAATGATCAAAACAGAACTCAATCTTCCACATGATGCACATTCAAACATTCCATTTAATGTCCTCAAAAGGACCGGCATCAATTTAATAAGAAAATATCTCAAATGGCCTATGCTATGCAATGATCACAAAATGTGCACAAAGTGAACTTCCAATTTAGAAAATTCAAATCAAAACAGAAATTCATGCAATGGCTTTGAAATTTTTTATGCAAGCTCCTTATGTCATGAACAATCATTATGCAAAAGATCAAATCCAGAAAAGTTCAAATGCTATGTGATAAGAAATGCAACAATCCAATATCAAAAATGTGACACAAATTGTCACATTCATCTCCATGTGTCAAAAATAATGATAGCATATGAGAAAAAATCCAAACCAGTGATAAAAAATCATATCATGTGTGAATGTCAAGCATGCAAAAAATGGGACCAAGAAGCTCAACACATAGAATTTCACAAGGCATTGAACACAACATATCAATTTAGAACAATGTGGATTCAAAAATTCACAAATCACAAACCAAACATCAACAATTCACAAAATTAATACCATAAGAAACTAGACATTCATACAAAACTAGGAAAAAGAATTGGAGATCATTTGGATCATTTTTCTATTTTTTATGATTTTCCTAAAACAAGAAAAATAAATGAAATATGCATGGAAAATTAGAGGGAAATAAAACAATTCAAATCAAATCAGAAAATGCCACAACCACACGATCTCAGCGCGTGCCAAGATCAAAGGCTCTCATTCAAACAAGCAAAACGATGCGTTTCATTAAACGCGTTGGCACACCACATCAGCAGTCAAACGCACACGCATCTCAGTCAAAGCAATTGCATTCAATCATTTGTACACGCAAGGCACACATCAGCATCCACATGGCACAAACCCTAAGAAATTGCAGAGGCGCTGGAGCTAAGCTCCGGTCGTCTTCTCCGGCATAGCTCCGGCGACCTCAACGACAAAATTTTCCAGAAATCACAAAGGCATACATCATTCGAACCAGTTTCTCATGTAGAATCCAAATATGCAATCAATTTCATCTAATTCATCCTATATTTTCCAGATCGAAGCAAAACATATTTGAGATCCAAACTTAAAGTTCACCATACATGCTCAATACTTAACCATTTTCAAATCTAAACACATGCACATACTCCACAAAGAAAGATCTATACATCTATGTACATAAAATAACAAAAGGAGATGATGAATTTTGAATCACCTTGAAGTGAAGGTTGCTGAAATCGTGCTCTCAAGCGCTATGCAGCTCCAGATCTACTCCTTTGACCTTGCCTTGAAGCTTTGTGCAAACAGGAACACTTGAAACCACTTGATTCTTCCTCAATTTCAAACTTCCATCGCCATGATCATGTACATGAACTGCATGAAATCTGGCTGAATTACTCCAATCAATGGTCGATTCTTGCCTAATGAAGCATGATGATCAAGAACCTACAAGAATTTTTGGTGTTTGTGTGGAGAAAATCAAGATTTGAAGAGAGAGAAAAATGGAGGGAGTTTCAAATTTCAGATCTGAAAATGCTTCTCTTTTCTCGTTAGGATTAGGGTTTGAGCTTATATATGCCTTGCTAATGATGCTGCTAATCACACTTTCCATTTGTTAATCAAGATTAAGGAGTTATGAAGTAATTTTACAAAATGAAAATGAAGCTAGCATGGCCATATTCCACGTGCTCTTTCTCATGCAAGGGTCGGAAATTACTCAGTAGCAACCAAGAATCATCATTGGAATGTCAATTTGCTTGTATCATAAGCCAAAAAGGAATGATGAATAATTTCTTCAAAATGAACACATGTGAAATAATGAGCATTTGGCCATGATTGTTTTGCACAATTGAGCCAAATGAGGTCAATTTGAGATGTCTTGCACATGAGGAGCATTTTGCAAAAAGAATGAATCAATTTGGAGCTTTGTATCAAAAGTTATGCCATTTTGAATTTCCATGCACACCTTGTGATCAAATGACCATAACTTCTCAACCATTCATCATATGGACATGAATTAGGACTTTTTGAAAAGGGGAGACAAAGATATACAACTTTCATGTTCACCAAAAATCCATTTGAAACATCTTTGACATTGAAAAGTCAAGTTGAATGTGGACTAAAAACTTGCCAAATTTGGAAACTTTGAATTACAGGTCATTTTCCATTTTTAGTAACTTTTGCCATGACCTTTGAATCTTCAAGATGGAAGTTTCGAATGATGAATAGGCCTCATTTGAACATGATTGAGGTGTCTCAACTCATTTCCCCCACCTCACAGCCCTCAGTTGACTGCACAATTGGCTTTTTGGTCCTCAGATGACCTTGAAATGTCTGGATTAACTTGGGCCTTTACCACTTGATGAAATGGCTTCAAAGTGAAACCCTAGCTCATGTAATCTCCTTATAATGATCATTTGGTCCTCATCTCAAGAAAAATACCTCATCTCTTGCACAAAGGATCTTCTTGAAGCTCTTGACCTGGTGCTTGCTTAAGCTACAACAAAAAGTAAATGACATATTTTTGTGCTTTTGGTTAGTGAATAAAATGAGAAAAGAAATGATATACAATTCAAGCATGCTTGGTGATCTCAAACCACTCACAGGAGATCCCTACCCAAAAGGAAAGGGAGCCAAGATGCTCAAAGATCCTTGAGGCTATGCAATGCAATGCTATGATTCCATGAGGGATCTTAGGGACAAAATTGGGGTCTTACACCCCTGTTGAAGTGCAGATGGATGTACGATACCCATGCAAAGCAAATGGGAGCATCTCATGCCAGTCTTTATACATTACAACCATCTTATGAATGATCTTTTTGATGTTCTTGTTTGCATCTTCAACATCCCCATTCATCTTAGGTCTATAGGGAGAATAATTATGATGTGTGATCTTGAAGTCTTTGCAAAGAGCTTCCACCATATTATTGTTCAAGTTTGACCCATTATCAGTAATGATCTTACTTGGCATACCTTAACGGCATATGATCTGATTCTTGATAAACCTTACAACAACTTGCTTGGTTACATTAGCATACGATCCCGCTTCAACCCACTTTGTGAAGTAATCAATAGCCACCAAAATGAAACGTTGTTCGTTTCAAACTTTGGGCTGAATAATGTCAATCATATAAATTCCCCACATGGAGAAAGACCATGGGGAGGAAATGATGTTCAATAGTGTCGGAGGAACATGAATCTTATCTGCATATATTTGACACTTGTGGCATTTCTTCACAAACTTGCAACAATCAGATTCCATTGTCAGCCAATAGTAACCTGCTCCCAACATCTTCTTCGCTATTACATGTCCATTGGAATGAGTACCAAAGGAACCTTCATGGACTTCAGTCATCAATAGGTCTGCTTCATATCTATCCACGCATCTGAGCAAAACCATATCGAAATTTCTCTTGTACAAAACATCACCATTTAGGTAGAAATTGTCGGCTAATCTTCTCAAAGTCTTCTTATCTTTCAAAGATGCCCCAGACGGGTAAATCTGACTTTGGAGGAAACATTTAATGTCATAATACCACGACTTATCATCATTGACTTCTTCAACAACAAACACATGAGTTGGCCTATCAAGACGCATCACAGTCAAATTGGGAACCCCATTCCAATATTTTACTACGATCATTGAAGCCAACATTGGAAGAGCATCTGCCATCCGGTTTTCATCTCGAGGGATATGATGAAACTCAACCTTTGTAAAGAAAATTAAAATCCTCCTCGCATAATCTCTATATGGTATCAAACCGGGTTAATTCGTCTCCCATTCACCTTTGATTTGATTCACAACCAAAGTTGAATCTCCATAGACGTCAAGATATTTGATTATGAGATCAATGGCCTTTTCAAGCCCTGTAATGCAAGCTTCACACTCTGCCATATTGGTTGTACACTTGAAAGTCAATTTAGATGTAAATGGAAAATGCGTGCCTTGAGGAGTAATAATCACTGCCCAAAGCCATTACCATACTGATTAATAGCTCCATCAAATACCATGTTGTAACGGTAAATTCATGACCATCAAGCTATGGATAAGGTAGACGTCAAATAAACAAGAGTCGCCACCGCGCTTTTATTATTTCCAAGGGAAAAGGGAAAAGTACGAACATAACCCAAAAATAAGAAGTTTTAAAATCAAAATAATAACATGCCAGAGATTACAGGTAAGGGGGTTGGTTACACAGAGGGAAGGTATTAGCACCCAAAGTGTCTTAGGTACTCCTAGGGAGCCCTTTCTGTACAAAATGATGTTTGTAGTAAATAGAATGGGGGAATGAGAAAATAATTTATTAATTATATTTTTGTGTTTGACAGGAAATTCAGACTTGTGCCTATGTACCAACATAAAAATGAGGGATTAAAACCTCGTAGTTTGTGGTATCGATTTCAAAGTGAGTGCATTGCTTTTAACAAGAATTTTAAGTTTGAAAGACACAAAGGCCTAAAAATGGTTTGAATGAGTATTAGTTCTTTTTGGCTTTTGAAAATTTTAAGTCAAGTATATTTAAGTTTATTTACAAGTTTGATTAAGAAAAGATTTAAAAATGCAATGGAATAAGGCCAAAGTTTCTAGTTTGCAATATGGTCAAAGTTTAGAAAAAGACAAGATACAAGCAAAGAAGAGTTTTAAAAAGGAGGGAGAGATTTTGAAATTAAAGAAATGAGGAGGAGATGAAGAGACTAATCCTAAACACAAAATTAAAAGTTAAGAGTTGAAAAGATCTGACCAATGGGCTGCAATCCAATAAACAAGAATGTCATATAAAAACCCAAATTTCCCTTGGACTTTAGAGTCAAGCAACAAACAATACACAAATAGAAAGTAGAAGAGCAAGGCATAAAATAAAGATAGCCACATCCAAGCTTAGCAACTCCATGATCTTCTTCAAATTTACCCATGTAGTAGATGAAATATAAAAGACGGCATAAGTCACAGGTTCAAAATAACAACTTCACGATGGTCATGTTACAGATGAACTCAAATGGATCTTTAATATTGTATCAGATGAATGTTCACTTCACAAGCACTTGGTTACATGAAAGTTGGCATTGGCCAAGTCCTTTGCATAAGGAGTGTTGCCTAAATTCTAAGTCCAATTGTCTCAGATCAAAACAACAGTCCACACAAGATATTTTTTAGGGTTTTTGTTCTTATTATGTACATTAATTGTCAAAGACCACACAAACAAACACAATATACACAATCACAAAATATCACAAAATATGGTCCAAGAGGACAAATCGAAAGTGACATTAACATAAACAATTAGAATGGTATGAATAATGTCAAATGAGTAAAGCTTTAAAAATTAAAGTGCATTAAAAGTAAAGGCTTGAAATTAAATGTTAGTTGTTAATGAGTTAGAAGTTAGTATTGCTTTTGCTTTGCTTTTTTTGTTTGTTTAAGTCATTCTTTGGAGAACACTCAACCCACATGTCACAAGCATGGATTCTTGAACCAAGACATCTTCCAAAGGAAGGAAAAAATGCCAAGTTTCCACACAATACCATGAAAGAAGGGATACTTACAATCTCACTAACTAGAATGATATGCCTTTTGTGTCAAAATTTAGCGCCATGTTAAGCAATCGTGATTGGACTTATGTAGAAGTCACAACTATGTGAGGTCGGGCAATAGAATTTTGGTGTTAATGCATGTTAGAGACATAGTATGATGAACTATGCTCATGAAACATACCACACACAAAAAGAATATGCAAAGTGGGGGACCTAATCTCATCCATACTTATGTTGATTTTGAAATCAAATAGCCTTAGGATATTGAGATATCATAGGTCCATGACATGAATGCATAAAGAAATGGAATGAGATGAAGAGGGAGGGGGAATTGATCAAACACAAATTGAACAAAGGAAGACTTTTACTAAGTTAAGATCATTCAATCATTTTGGGAGATGGAATGTACATTCCATCAATCCCCTAAATCCAATGATCTTAACATAACAAAGTCCAATCAACCTTGACCAAGGCCCAACAACACAAGTCAAACTCACAAAGTCAATTAAAATAGCTCTACACAATTAATTTGGCATTTAATCAATTAAAAATATTAAAAATAATGCATTAAATTAAATATGGTTGGTCAATTTCCTCAAACCGCATCAAAACACCAAAGAAATGGCCATGAGATTTATCATATGTCAAACAAGGTCAAAGGACCTTGGAGAACAATTTCCAGAATTTTTGGAAACTTAAAAGTATTTTTAAACAATTAAAAGTATTCACAAAATCAATTAAATTATGAAAAATATTAATAATGGTCCAAAAAATAATTTTAATTCATAAAATGGAAGAGGATCTTATTTGAATTTTTTTGGTGAAACTCTCATATTTTTTGGATCAATATTAAAATTAATATGAATTAATGAAAATAAAAGGAATAAAATGAAAATTCAGATAATCAAAAAAACGTAGATCACTTGATCTCCCTCATTAATTGAGGTGGCAAATCAAGTGGTGGAGAACGCGCGTTCCATGATGCGCGCTAGTCAGCGCTCTACACGTCTAGTAATCACAATGAGCGTTCCAAATTAAAACGTTTTGAATCCATCCAATGGCTTAGAACACTTCCAGCTGATCGCCGGAGCCAAAGGCCGATCATCTTCTCCGATGCCCTGGCCGGACTAGTTCTTTCATCACCATAACATAAATGAAAAAGGAGGACATGATCTTAAAGAAAAAATGGTGTAGATCACGAATATCACCTTAATTTAACCTAATTCCAAACATATAGAGAGATACGTGGAGTTGAATTTTGAGGTGTATGAACTAAGTTGCTTCGATTTGACCTTAAAGTAACTCAATCTTCTTGCCTACATTGGTAGGACTACAAACAACCAAGGATCCAAGAGAATTGATGAGAATTGAGAGAGAATTGAAGAGAAGAAAAATCTAGAAAAATATCTTCAATGCTGTGAAAAAATGGATCTCTCTTGCTTCAATTCGTGCCTGATCTTGCTTAAGGAGCTTGGAGAAGTGGATTAAGAATGATGCAAAGCTTTGGATCCTGGAGTTTTTGAATCTCCGAATAGTGAGATTCAAACTCAAATTTCAATTGAAATTTATCAGGTTTTCCTTTCAATTGAGAGGGTTTCAATGGTTGGAGGAAAAGCTGGCGCGCAAGGTCCTTCAAGTTGAAGCATTGGACCTCTATTTATAGCAAAAGCTAAGTGTTATTTGCACACTTGAAAATATTTCCAAAATTGGCAATGTGAGGTACACGCTTGCATGGGTCTATGCAGGCCTATGAAGCAACTCTACTAGGTCCACAATCAACTGAAATGAGGTCTGAATGAAGCTTGGATTGCAAGGCAAACATGTTTGAATGTTTGGAGCATGATTCTTGCCAACTGATACAACTCTATTTAAGCCATGCGTAGACCCCTCAAACTTTGTCCAAAATGAGTGAATTTGGAGTCTTTGGAAATTTTAGATCAAGAGGAACAACTCTTATGTTAAACACTTTTCCATTTGGAACTTGTATCATGGTGAATTTTCAGGTGGAAGTTTGGAAATTTCAACATGTCAAAATATTTTCTAAGTGTCAAGCCATATGTTCAATTATTCCACCTTGGCTAACTTCTTATGTGAGCTTCAAATGAGAAACGTGTCTTCATTAAAGTTGTAGCTATTTCAAAAACCTTCAAAATGGTCATAAATTGGACCTCATTTGTATTTGGAATGAACGAGTTATGTATTTTTGAAGTTGAGGAAAATCACTTGTTTAATGGTATTGGTCCAAAATGACCTCTAATTTATCCTCATATCACATGCTCATAAAAGTTGAATCATCTCTCACTCCAAACATCAAAGTTTAAGTATACACCTTGAATTTGATTGTGAAACTTGTAAATATTTCATCTCATAAAAATTGAGCAAGTTATGGCCTTGGGAAGCCGACTTTCAAATTAGGGTTTAGACAAAATGCCCTATAATGTTTCAACATAGAAAATGACTTTACAAGAAAAACTAGATCTAGACTTCTACATGAAAATTGTTTGGAATATCATTTAGAGTAACTTTGCTCTTGGAATCATTTTCATATGATGATAATTGTAGGAGATAGGGTCTAGAGGAACCCAGTTTTGATTAGATGAATTCATCTGGCCAACCACCATCAACCAACTTGCTAACTTGCAATTATGTTGACTTTTTAGGCTCATGGTAGGTCATATATGCATAAGATGATGGAATTTGAAGTGTCCCTTGAAATATTTGATCAATTGGTGAAGAAGATTGTTGAAGAAGTTACTCAAGATACCCAGATGAATTAGGGTTTCCAATTGAAACCAACTCCAAACTCTTGAAGAAATCTTGATCAAAATAACATGTAAAGATTATTGGGACTCATATATGATGCCTAGAGCCTTTATGGATCATTCCTTGGTTGAGCTCTTAGCAATGAGGGTCTTAAACCCTAAATGTGATCTTGATGGATCAAAGGTGATCATGCCCTACCTACAAAAGAGTTAGGAAAATGCAAAGACATATTTTTGGTATTTTAGTTAGTAAAATGATAGAATTCAAAGTATGATACAATCAAATGGTTCTTGGTGATCTCTCCCAATACAAACCCAATGAAAGAGGGGTAAGGAGGATGCCAATGTATGATCCCAATGCTAATGCATATGATGAGATTGCATGAGGGATCTTAGAGTCAAAATTAGGGTCTTACACATGTCCCTATGGGAACCAGGTTCTGACCCTTCTTCAAGCAATGGTTCATCACAATCTTTCATTTTCAAGTACAAGATCTCTTCGTTAGGAAAATCGTACTGCACTGACTTGTAATCTTCAATTGGTTGGTGGGTCAAATGGTCAGCCAAGATACTACCTTTGATAGCTTTCTGAGATCAATATTCAATATCATACTCTGATAATAACATCTGCCAATAGACAATCCTCCTAGTTAAAGTAGGCTTCTCAAATATATACTTGATTGGATCCATTTTGGATATCAACCAAGTGGTATGAATCAATATATATTGACGCAGATGCTTAGCAGCCCAGGCCAATGCACAATAAGTCTTCTCTAGCATAGAATATCGAGTCTCATAGTCGGTGAATTTCTTAGTGAGGTAGTAAATTGCAAATTCTTTCTTCCCAGTCTCATCTTACTGACCAAGAACACAACCCATACTGTCTTCAAGCACAATAAAATACATGATCAAGGGTATTCCTTCCATAGGTGGAGACAGAATCAGAGGTTCAAGCAGACACTCTTTGATACTATCAAAAGCTTTCTAGCAGTCCTCGGTCCAATCATAAGACTGATCTTTCCGAAAAAGCTTGAATATAGGCACACATGTGGCAGTCATATGCGAAATAAATTTGGAAATGTAATTCAAATGGCAGAGAAAACCTCTGACTTGCTTCTCAGTTTTAAGCGCATACATCTCTTGTATTGCTTTGACCTTAGCAGGATCAACTTCAATACCCTTCTCGCTAACAATAAAGCCCAACAACTTACCAGAACGAACACCAAATGTACACTTATTGGGATTCAAATGGAGTTTATACTTCCTCAAACGCTGGAATAGCTTCAACAAGTGCTTTACATCTTCCTTTTCATCAATAGATTTAGCAATCATATCATCCACATAGACTTCGATCTCTCTATGGATCATATCATGAAAAAGAGTAGTTATTTCTCTTTAGTAAGTTGCACCAGCATTCTTTAAACCTAAAGGCATCACTCTATAACAGAATGTTCCCTAGGGTGTAATGAATGTGGTCTTCTCCATATCTTTGGGTGCCATCTTGATCTGATTATATCCGGAAAATCCGTCCATAAATGAAAAGACTTTGAATTTAGTTGTATTGTCTACCAACATATCAATGTGTGGCAGAGGGAAATCATCTTTCGGACTAGCTTTATTCAAATCTCTATAATCAACACATATGCAAACTTTTCCATCCTTCTTCGGAATGGGCACAATATTGGCCACCCGTTGCGGATACTCAGTGATCACAAGGAAACCGACATCAATCTGCTTTTACACTTCTTCTTTGATCTTCACTGCCATATCAGGATAAGTTCTCCTCAACTTCTGCTTGACTGGAGGGCATTCTGGCTTCATCGACAATCTATGCTCCACAATCTTAGAATCCAACCTAGGCATGTCTTGATAGGACCAAGCAAAGACATCTGAATATTCTCGAAGAAGATCAATCAACCCCTTCTTCACTTCAGGACATAATTAAGACCCAATCTTGACTTCCTTCACATCATCTTCGGAACCCAAGTTGACTAACTCAACCTGCTCTTCGAATGGCTGAATGGCTTTTCCTTCACGCTCAAGAAGACGAGACAATTCATCACTTACTTGTTTATCACTTTCCTCTCAACCTCAAACACAGGGAATTCAAAATTTGGAGAAGGAGAAGGATCATTGTATTCAATATGGTTAGAAACTAACCTGCATAATAATTTGATATTTTTATTTTAGAGAAGTGAATTGTGACCAAATATTATGCAGATGGACAACTATATTATTTATTTATGTTTTTCGTGATTACCATTTTCAAAATAAATCAAAAAGTAAAAATAAAATTACTTAGATCAAATTTGAAATGCCCATGTGGATGAATAGAATTATATTTTATTAATGATCAAATTTGAAATGCCCAACAATGTTCACTTCTCCCTTAGGCATAGGAACAGGATTTTCAATAACAAATAAAAGCAATTACTTAGATCGATGCATAATAACAGGAATATCAATAGTAGTCCAATTGTTGCAAGCTTCTCCACGCGTCACAAAATTGGTGCAGTATTCATCTTCATCACCCTCTAGCACAACAACTAAGTGTTGTTCATTACCATGAATGAACCCTACGCTATGAAAATTGGGTTGCACATCTTCAGATTTAACCACTGATGAACCTCGTTGGAAAGCCAAACCGGTTCTTCTCTTGTTATAGAAGACCTCTACCATCTGTCCCCACTGATCAGACTGACCATCTTCAACAATATTCAATGTATCTTTGAATGAGGACATGGGTTCCCTAACTCTTTTTTCCTCATCAATAGATAAGGCTTGTAACGGAGTTCCAACCTCATCCTCATCTTCTACATAAGAGAACGATGATAGGTGGTTGACCAACAATGACAAGCTTTCCACATTTGACAAATTTCAGCTTCTGGTGCAACGTTGAAGTAACGGCTCCTGCCTCATGAATCCATGGTCTTCCCAATAAGCATCTATAGGCTGGGTGAATATCCATTACTTGAAAAGTAATTTGGAAGTCACTCAGACCTATCTTCACTTGAAGGTCCATTTCACCGATCACAGTTTTGCGAGAACCGTCAAAAGCTTTGACGATCACGCCACTATATCGCATAGGAGCTCCCTGGTATGACAACCTAGACAAAGTTGACTTCGGGAGTACATTAAATGAAGACCCGATGTCTACCAATACATTTGATAGGGAATCATCTTTACAATTCATCGAAATATGCAGAGCCAAGTTATGATTTGACCTCATTTAGATTTAGGATGAATGAGTTATGCATTTTTGAAGTTGAGGAAAATCACTTGTTCAATGGTATTGTCCAAAATGACCTATAATGTATCCTCATATCACATGCTCATATAAGTTGATTTATCTCTTTCTCCAAGCATCAAAGTTGAAGTAGACAACTTGAATTTGATTGTGAAACTTGGAAATCTTTCATATCATAAAAATTGAGCAAGTTATGGACTTGGAAAGTTGACCTCCAAATTAGGGTTTAGACAAAATGACCTATAATCTTTCAACATAAAAAATGACTTTCCAAGAAAAACTAGCTCTAGACCCCAACATGGAAGTTGTTTGGAATGTCATTTAAAGTAACTTTGTTATTGGAATCATTTTCATATGATGAAATTGTAGGATATGGTCTAGGGGACCCTAGTTTTGATTAGATGAATCGCTCTGGTCAACCCCCATCGACCACCTTGGTAGCTTACAATTATATTGACCTTTTGGACTCATGGGAGATCATATATGAATAATATGATGGAATTTGAACTGTCCCTTGAAATATTTGATCAATTGGTAAAGAAGCTTGGAGAAGAAGTTACACAAGATACCCAGATAAACTAGGGATTCCAAGGCAAACCAATTCCAAACTCTTGAAGAATTCTTGATCAAAAATAACATGTGAAGATAATAGGGACTCATATATTATGCCTAGAGACTTTGTGGGTCATTCTTGGTTGATATCTTAGCAAAGAGGGTCTTAGACCCTAGATGTGCAATTGATAGATCAAAGGTGATCAAGTGCCCTACGTACAAAAGAGTTAGGCAAATGCAAAGACATATTTTTGGTATTTCGGTTAGTAAAGATGATAAAATAGAAAGTATGATACAATCAAGTGGTGCTTGGTGATCTCTCCCAATACAAACCCAATGAATAAAGGGTAAGGAGGATGCCAAGGTATGATCCCAATGCTAATGCATATGATGAGATAACATGAGGGATTTTAGGGTCAAAATTGGGGTCTTACAGTATGTTTTAGGAGTTTGGTTCTTCATACCAAATCTCTAACATACATTAACACCTAAATTTTTATTGCCCGACCTCATATAGTTGTGACTTCTACATAAGTTCAATTACAATTGCTTAACATAGAGCTAAATTTGACCCCCAAGGTAGAGCATTCTAGTAAGTGGGATTGTAAGTCTCCCATTCTTCATGGCATTGTTTAGAGACTTGACCTTTTTTCCTTTAATGGGAGCTAGTGGCATACTTCTTGAATTAAGGATTCATACTTGTGAATGAATGGTTGAGTGTTCTCCAAAGAATGACTTAATCAAATAAAAATCACCACTAACACTTGACCAACTTTTAACTAATATTTGACTAACTCTTTTTAATGTTGCTTTACTTTCAAGTCATTTACTTTATGCAATTTAACTTTAAGTCATTTATCATTCATTTCCATTTACATTTCATATAATATGTTTATCTTTATGTTTATGTCATTTTTAACTTTGCTCATTTGAGCCATATATTGTGATTGTATATATTGGTTGTGTGTTTTAGTTTTGTCTGTGGTCTTAGGACCTTAAAATACCTAATAACAACAAAAACCCTAAAAAACATCTGGTGGACTGTTGATCTTGATCTGAACTTTTGGACTTAGGATTAAGAAACATTCCCTATGCAAAAGAACTTGGCCAATGCCAACATTCTGAGACTGAGTTATTGTCAACTGAGCCTTCATTTGATGCAAACCTTGGGATTTGTTTGGATTCATCTGCTACTCTTTCTTTGTGCTTAATTGTTATTTTGATCTTGTGTTTGATGCTTTGCTCTGAGTGGATCAAGGAATAATTCATCTGATACATGAGAAGATAAAGAAGACTACTAGCTATGGGATTTGCTTGCTTGGATGTGGCTATCTTTATTTTATGCCTTAATCTTCATGATGTCCGAATATTTCTAATTTCTTATTGGTTATTGCTTGATTCAAAGTCCAAAGGGAAAGTGAGTTTTCTATATGACATTGTTATCTATTGGATTGCATCTCATTGGTCAGATCTTTCCAAATCTTAACTTTTAAATTTGTTCTTAGGATAGCCTCTTCATCTCTTCCCACTTTCTTAAATTTCAAAATCTCTCCCCCTTTTCAAAAACTTTCTTTGCTTTTGATTTCAAACATAGACATTGTTTAATGATTAGAAACTTTGCCTTATGCCAATGTGAAATTCTGGCGTAGTCAGAATTCAGATGTTCTACTCCAAGTCATGACATCTGATCCAACATTGTAACTAATACAGCAAGACAGTTAACACATTAAAAACCCTGTACTGATGCACTCTTTCACAGATGTCACGACATCTCCTTCTATGTCACCCTAGAGGGAAGGAACCTCTAGTCCTGTGCATCTGGTATACAAACTCAGCAAAGATCCATCATAGCACTCACTTCTGTTGTTTTCCTACACAGTTATCAGCACGATGTCTTAATCTTGGTTTGGACATCATCTGTTACATTATTCCAGTATGTTTGCCTTTTACTTGTATTTCCTGAAATAAGGTTGAATACATTAATCTAATTACCACTTATTAGATTGCTAACAAATAGGCCATTTGTTAGGTTCATTAATTGTAGGGTAGTAGTTGGTTTCCTGGATTTTAGCTCAGCTGTTGGATTCCTAAAGAATAGCCTGAGAAAAATGCTGTAACAGAAAAACTAATCATCCTACACTTTAGCACATGCTGTCAGGAATGAATGTCACAACATTCAGTTTGACAGTCAGAACATATACAGCATGCTGATTCTGCTATGTTCCTAAACAAACCAGACTGTGCTAAATTTTCTGTACTGTAAAAGACCAACCAGTCTCTAATTCAGTATCAGCATACATGAACAACTGTCTAGACATCCAGTTTGACAGTTTCACAATGATCCTTTGGCGAGGTCTGTTTTCCACTTGAAAACCAGACTTAAATATATACTGAACTGAAGCATAAAAGCCAACTTGCCTATTATTCAGTATATGCTGTCAATGATGAATGTCAAGACATTCTGATTGATATTCAACCAGAAGGCTATGTATCAGGTCTGTTATTATCTTGGTAGGCAGACTGAAATACAAGTTTAGTTATGGCATACAGGATTATAACATATGCAGAAGGAAAACTAACACAGGAAATTGTTAACCCAGTTCAGTCCAACATGACCTACGTCTGGGGGCTACCAAGCCAGGAAGAAGATCCACTATCAGCAGTATTAATTCAGAGTTAAACTCCCCCGTTTACAACTCTTCACTTAATCCCTACCCAATGCAATCTATACCTAGGAACTCCTAGATAGAAACCTCCAGTTTCCATTCCTATCACTACAAATACAATGTAATGTTAAACCAACTTGAACTTGCTTCACAGCTTCATTCAAGAACATAATCACTCTTGCCTACAGGCTTTGAGTTACAAATACTCTCAGCTTTTACCACTGAGAAACACATGGTAACCTTCCCACAGGTTGGGAGGTTTACCTCACACACACCCCTAAATTTTCATTCTAAGAGGCTTACAAAAACTAGGTTACAATATGCTATTTATAACCTAATCACCCAACTGGATTTGGGCCTTCAGAAATCGCAGCAAACTTGTTCTTTGCTGTTACAAATACAGCAGAAAATTTCTGCTACAAACAAGGTCTTCAATCCTAGAATCTCTCCATATATATCTCCTTATTTTGAGCCTATATATATTCTGATTGAGTCTTTAAGACCTCCACATGGGAGTTAGGATATTCACCAAATATTCTTACTAATCCCAGAATATATACTGAATTAATTAATTCAGTTTTCTACACATGTGCGATGTCACAGACATGATGTTGTGACATCGTACATGACATGTTGGTCCAGATGTTGAACTTCTTCAACCCAACATATTAAAACAACAGAGATGATTATATTATTTGTTTTACAAAATTAATGCCAATCCTAAGGTATTAACAATCTCCCCCTTTGGCAAATTTTAGCTAAAACAAATAAACATTACACTGGACAAAACATCCCATTATGGGTATGCTCTTCATCTCTGTCATTGACTCCACCACCACAAACACCAAAGTTGGTGTACATGAGAAAATAGAGGTACAAGAATCAGTTGTACCAGAACCCTTCCCCTCAACAGGAGAGCTTCCTGAAGAATATGTAATGCTGAGTACATAGACAATGTAACTCAGATCACAAGGCACAGCTGTCTTCTTAACTCAGATCGCAAGACACAAGTGGTATACCCAGTTGGTGGATTTTGTGCCTGCGCCAGCTTCTGTTTGCTACCACAACCACAGTTAGCTTGCTTCTGGTACATTCTTAACCTCATGACTATATTTCTCTCCCCCTTTTTAGCTAAACATTTGTAAAGGAACCCCTCACAAAACCAGATCCAGGCGCAGTTTGCCCAAACCTTAACATACCCCATGATTCAGAGGGAATGGAGTGTTTCTCTTGTGAGAAGAAGATGGCTATTACATCCTTTAAATAGTCCATCCCGTGCTTAGGAATTAATGGTAGGAATAAATGCTTGGTCAAGATTCATTAATATTTGCTGAGAAACAGTCAGAGAATCACCAACAAAATCTCAGACTATCTTTGAATACCTTTTATAGCTCTTGACTGTTTCTTTTCCAAAACAGCAGTTCCAGTGCATGGAGACTATTCCATATATGCAGTCAGACACGTTGCACGCGATGTCTTAACATTCCACGCGACTTTTCCCTGCATTCTGCCAGTATTCAACATTTCCTAAGACCACTTTCATACCTCCAGTAGAGACTTGACATCTGGCACTACTAAAGCCAAAATCACAAACACCAGTAGATGGCTACTCCCCCTGTACCACACAACTGTGACCATCAGGCTTCTTCTAATTTATCAGAATTAGACACCCCACATCCATAATTCCTAATGACTTTAAGATTCAGAAGGAACTACTAGCAATGTCCAGGGCAATGTCATGACATCCGGTCAGACATTCTTCTGCTCACTCAGCCTTGACTTACACCACATCATCCTAACAAGGCGCCATACTCAGTTATCTGAGACCACAAAGACCACAAGCTTGATGATTACTTGTAGCACAAAGACAGAACTCCCCCTGTTATGAACAATCCACTCTCCTCTTGAACCTTGGAGATCACACATGGGCATATCCAACATCCCAAAGTTGGACCTTCACATACTTCCTAATTCAAAGAGAACCCAGACTACTTGATGAATGGAAAACATAAGACGCATCTTCATGTCTTCAAGAGCACACCCTCTGTTCACCCCTCTTGGCTGAACACATCCACACTCTGTGTCAATCTCTCTTCTAAACAGAACAGAAAACCACTTCACAAAATGTTCTAACATTAGTTAGGACATCCTCACACCATAACAAGGCCCACCATCTGATAATTTTCAGATACACTGAGTCACCAGCTTAGTCCAAAAGAGCCAGACACAAATTGGGACACACACATTCTCATCCCATTACAAGAGATAATCTTCCATAGATAGCTTAGAACTTCTATCACAAGCTCCAAGAGATGAATAGAGAGACATCTCCTTTTGTCTTCAACTTACTACTTTTCTGCTCAAAAGTAATTTGTCTCAGACTTTCCTCAAGAATAATCAGCTGCCTTATGTTGATTATCTTGATCCTTCGAACTCACTTCTGAGATAGACCAAATGCCACTGGTTGATTACCTCATTCATGAATCCTCATATGAAAAAGTCAAATGCCACCTTTTGACCTCTCCAAGTTTATCAGACTTCTCCCAAAGATATTCTGACCTTCCAAGTGAGATTTGAACTTCAAGCCTTTTGACGTGTCCAATCTACAACCCTGTAGACCCTTCTATCTCAAGTTGATGTGCCACTTCACCAACTAATAATCTGATGTTGAACCAAATGTCACAACATTGTGTTTTGACATCCAGCTGTTGAATTCAGCTCCTTCTTCTGCCACTTGAAAGAGCTTCCTCCCTTCACAGAACAAGAGTTCAATGTTCTCATAGACTTGATTGTGGAACCAAGTTTGAGTAAACAACCTCCATCCTGCAGGTTTGCAGTTAAGTCATCCAAGTTCACACCTTGATGAATCCCTGCTTCTTCTCCAAAGACATCAAACACTCTGGTGCATGAGTCTTCAGAAGGACCAGTTAGCAACTAACCCTTCAGCTATACCAAGGATTCTACTTCCTAAAGCAAGACTGTTTCCATGATGTTAAGAAAGCTGCCACTTGTTCTTAACTTCATAGTGTGCATTAGCCAATGCACTTCCTTACTTAGATCAGAGATGAACTGATTCAAGTAACCACCATCAAAACTATGATGTCTTCTTCTTCTTGTACACACCAAGGCTGAACATGTTTCTTGCCAGGAAACCTTTTCAGAGATCATATGCTATTGCTGCCACCAAAGAGATAGATCATAAACCAATGTACTAGCCTTCCTGTGTTTCTGCACAGGGTCTTGAAGAAGAGATGTTCCAACATCTTTAAGAACATCAGTTGTCTTGAGATCCAAGGATAATCAATTAAATACTTGTACTTGGCACAAGTAGACATTGATCTTAAATCCTTTTCCAATTTTCCTTTCAGATACTTCCACCATAAGAATACTTTAACAATACTCTTCTAGTGTCAACATCTTCTGCTTGCAAGCACCACAATAGTCTTGAGACTCTTTCCAGATTAGATTCACCCTTAGGAATGAGGGAGATGAATCCTTCCTTGCAAATGTGTCACACAGCCACCAGAACCCATGTGACACAGGTCAACAGCCAACCAGACCCTAGGCTGACCAAATGTGAGGAGGTTAACCAAAACTCCCCCTCAAATTAACAATCATGGAAACTTCACACCAATATCCATGCATTGTACAGACATGTCTCAACATGACATACTCCATCCCTACCAGTGGCAACTAACTCTATGAGTTATACCTAAGCATACTCCAATCAGACTTTAGCTAACCATAAGTACTAAAGGAACACCAGTCAAAAGCAGACATGCATTGCCAGAGCATACTACATCAACCAACCTATGAATCTTCATATTCCCACTCCTTGAAAGAACTGCCACTTCTGATCGTGGTGCTTGAATAACAAGATTCATGGTCCCAATCCTCTTAAATGAAGTAGCAGTCAGGTTACCCCATTGTTGACTTCTAACATCCGGAGGACTTGTCTTCCAACACACCATAGTACTCCAGAGAACAGCTATCCAGCCCTGATCAATCTACAGGAGTAGGACAAGCAGCATGAATTGCGCAATGTCACACAGCTCCACTTCTAGAGACCAGACCTCTACATGTGACCTTCTTGAGCATACACACAGTTGACTCTACCCTTGTCAACTGAGCACACACAGATGTCTCCTCTTCCAGGTCAGGAGTAGGTTCCAAACAAGGTCTCCCTTTGTTTGATACCTAAAAACATTTGCTCTTCAACCAGTAGCTGCATACTTGTTGAACAACATATTCTAACATCACATAGAACATTAGTTCCACCTCCTTGGAACAAACTTTCCTTGAAATTCTTCAAGGTCTTCTTATACATTACCCAAAAGAGTAAAAGAATCAGTGATCAGTTGATTCTTACCATCCTGAAGTGAGAGCGTCATGATGAGTGGACTTGAGGAGACTCTAGTATCTTTGACATCTTCAATAGATTATGATGAAATCTTGAATACAACAGTCTTTCATCCACATGAGGGGAAACTACATCAGAGTTTGAGTTTTGCCAGGTATTATGCAGCGGAAATCATAATACAACTCAACCTATGAACGCACACTTCACCAGATCAGCCTCCAAGACCATACCAAGTTTGAATGTGATTCAATACTGGCACAGCTGTCCCACCCAAAGGCCAATTGCCAACCTCCAGATACAGGTACACATCATTCCTGTCATGAACAATCCATCCACCTACTTCAACGGACCATTCAGGGAAATTACAGAACCTTCCACAGGTTCCAACATAACTTCTTGCAAGATAGCAGAAAGTATCACCCATGGATCTCATCCAGAAGCAGAACAGGATGCCTGCTCTGATACCATTTGAAATTCTGGCGTAGTCAGAATTCAGATGTTCTACTCCAAGTCATGACATCTGATCCAACATTGTAACTAATACAGCAAGACAGTTAACACATTAAAAACCATGTACTGATGCACTCTTTCACAGATGTCACGACATCTCCTTCTATGTCACCCTAGAGGGAAGGAACCTCTAGTCCTGTGCATCTGGTATACAAACTCAGCAAAGATCCATCATAGCACTCACTTCTGTTGTTTTCCTACACAGTTATCAGCACGATGTCTTAATCTTGGTTTGGACATCATCTGTTACATTATTCCAGTATGTTTGCCTTTTACTTGTATTTCCTGAAATAAGGTTGAATACATTAATCTAATTACCACTTATTAGATTGCTAACAAATAGGCCATTTGTTAGGTTCATTAATTGTAGGGTAGTAGTTGGTTTCCTGGATTTTAGCTCAGTTGTTGGATTCCTAAAGAATAGCCTGAGAAAAATGCTGTAACAGAAAAACTAATCATCCTACACTTTAGCACATGCTGTCAGGAATGAATGTCACAACATTCAGTTTGACAGTCAGAACATATACAGCATGCTGATTCTGCTATGTTCCTAAACAAACCAGACTGTGCTAAATTTTCTGTACTGTAAAAGACCAACCAGTCTCTAATTCAGTATCAACATACATGAACAACTGTCTAGACATCCAGTTTGACAGTTTCACAATGATCCTTTGGCCAGGTCTGTTTTCCACTTGAAAACCAGACTTAAATATATACTGAACTGAAGCATAAAAGCCAACTTGCCTATTATTCAGTATATGCTGTCAATGATGAATGTCAAGACATTCTGATTGACATTCAACCAGAAGGCTATGTATCAGGTCTGTTATTATCTTGGTAGGCAGACTGAAATACAAGTTTAGTTATGGCATACAGGATTATAACATATGCAGAAGGAAAACTAACACAGGAAATTGTTAACCCAGTTCAGTCCAACATGACCTACGTCTGGGGGCTACCAAGCCAGGAAGAAGATCCACTATCAGCAGTATTAATTCAGAGTTAAACTCCCCCGTTTACAACTCTTCACTTAATCCCTACCCAATGCAATCTATACCTAGGAACTCCTAAATAGAAACCTCCAGTTTCCATTCCTATCACTACAAATACAATGTAATGTTAAACCAACTTGAACTTGCTTCACAGCTTCATTCAAGAACATAATCACTCTTGCCTTGAGGCTTTGAGTTATAAATACTCTCAGCTTTTACCACTGAGAAACACATGGTAACCTTCCCACAGGTTGGGAGGTTTACCTCACACACACCCCTAAATTTTCATTCTAAGAGGCTTACAAAAACTAGGTTACAATGTGTTATTTATAACCTAATCACCCAACTGGATTTGGGCCTTCAGAAATCGCAGCAAACTTGTTCTTTGCTGTTACAAATACAGCAGAAAATTTCTGCTACAAACAACGTCTTCAATCCTAGAATCTCTCCATATATATCTCCTTATTTTGAGCCTATATATATTCTGATTGAGTCTTTAAGACCTCCACATGGGAGTTAGGATATTCACCAAATATCCTTACTAATCCCAGAATATATACTGAATTAATTAATTCAGTTTTCTACACATGTGCGATGTCACAGACATGATGTTGTGACATCGTACATGACATGTTGGTCCAGATGTTGAACTTCTTCAACCCAACATATTAAAACAACAGAGATGATTACATTATTTGTTTTACAAAATTAATGTCAATCCTAAGGTATTAACACAATGAATTTTCAAACTCTTTATTAAATCAAATTTGTAAATAAACTTAACCAATTGACTTAAATTTCAAAAGACAAAAAGAACTGACAACTTCATTTAAACTTTTGGGCCATTTGGGTCTCTCTTATTAAACTTTTATTAAAAGCAATCCACCAAATCATTTGAAATTTTTACCACGAACTACGAGGTTTTTTTCCCTCATTTTTATGTTGGTACGTAGGCATAAGACCGAAGGTCTTGTCAAACACAAAAATATAATCAATGAATTCTTTTCTCATACCCGCACTTTATTTTTCTCAAACATATTTTATACCAAACACATATGCACACATAAAAAAGGGCTCACTAGGAGTACCTAGGACACTTTGGATGCTAACACCTTTCCTTTGTGTAACCAACCCCCTTACTTATAATCTTTGGCATTTTATTAGTTGTTATTTGAAGACTTCTTATCTTTAGGTTTTGTTCGTACTTTTCCCTTTTTGTTTGAAAATAATAAAAGCACGGTGGCAACTCTGGTTTTATTGACGTCAAGTTTATCTATAACTTGATGATCATGAATTTACCGCTACAATAATGAAGAGGTGAGACGCCTCCTCTTGAAGGTTATCACCACTGACTTCATCAATCATTAGTGTTGCACTAATATAAATAATACATTTTACAATTGGTTGAATAGACATTTAACCACGGTTGAAGGTATGTGGTAACGTAGGGTTTGGTAGTAAGTGAGATACTTACCACCCCGGGTTATTGATAGTTGTAATAAATTGGAAAGTGTGTGACATATCACTACTGTTGAAATAAACAACCATAGTGAAAAGTTTAAAAGCCATTTGTTCGATACCTAGCAACACCATTTCTTAGTTTTATTAAACTTGATAGCATGCTACATATCACTACGGTTGTCGGAACTAACCGTGGTAAAATATATATTTTAATATATATATATATATATATATATATATATATATATATATATATATATATATATATATATATATATATATATATATATATATATATATATATATATATATATATATATATATATATTAATTTTACAGATTCCAAATTTTTTAACCTATATTTTTTGTGAATAAGAAACATACCACAAACAGCAAAACAATACATTTGGGAATAAAAAAATTAGTAATTATTAAGAACCAAAAATTGTATTACATAAAAACCAAAATGGCACTAAAAGAACATACAATATACACATTATTACATCAAATAAGAAAACAATCAACATACAAAAATATTGGGCACTACATTCTTCAAATAAGATCCAAAAAGTGATTAGGTATCATAAGTATGGGTTTGACTAAAACAATATTATCCAATATCATATATCATATCTTTTAGTCGATCATCCACATCTACACCAATTTCAAGTCTTTGTGACGTCGTAGTTTGTTATTTTATCTACTTCACAATGCCACATCAATATTGTATAATTTTGTAAAATACCATCATAACATAAGTGATGGAATATTCCTTTATTTGAAACTTTTTTTAACATTCCCGCATTTAACACAAGGATAAAAAAAGATTCCATTATTGTCAGGAAGATTTTGTTCCAAGTATTCAAGGAATTCAAGAACTCACTTCTCATACATCAGGCATAATCTAACAGCATTCGTTCATCTACAATGCATAATACAATCTAAAATTTATATCAAAAGCTTGTAAAATCATTTGACAAATCCTAAGTTAAGAGACTAATCTAAGCAAAAATTTAAAAGTTAAGAGTTGAAAAAATCTGACAAATGGGACGCAATCCAATAGACAAGAATGTCATATAGAAACCCAATTTTCTCTTGGAATTTAGAATCAAGCAATATCAATACACAAATATCAAGACGAAGAGCAAGGCATCAAATAAAGATAGCCATATCCAAGCTTAGCAACTTCATGATCTTTCTCATAATCTTTCCCCTGTATCAGATGAAATGATCCTTGATTAGTTCAGAATAAGTCATTAGACACAAGTTCAAAGTAACAACTTCATCAAGACTATGTAGCAGATGAACTCAAATGGATATTCAATACTTGCATCAGAGGAAGATTCACTTCACAAGCACTTGGTTTCAGAAAATTTGGCATTGGCCAAGTCCTTTTGCATAGGGAGTGTTTCCTAATTCTAAGTCAAAAGTCTCAGATCAAATCCAACAGTCACACAAATCTTTTTTAGATTTTTTTGTTGTTATTATGTACATTAAGGTCGAAAGACCACAAACACAAACAAAATACACAAACAAGTATATACAATCACAATATATGGCTCAAGTGAGCAAAGGGAAAATGACATAAAAATAAACAAGTTGAATGGTATGTAAATGACAAAAATGATAAATGGCTCAAATTTAAAGTGCATAAAAATAAATGGCTTGAAATTAAATGTTAGTTGATTAGAAGTTAGCATTGTTTTTCTTTTCATGTTTTAAGCCATTCTTTGGAAAACACTCAACCCTCTATTCACAAGCATGGATCCTTGAGCCAAGACATCTTCTAAAGTAACTAAAAAAGGCCAAGTTTCCACACAATACCATGAAAGGGGGGAGACTTGCAATCTCACTTACTAGAATGCTATGCCTTTTGTGTCAAAATTTAGCGTTATGTTAAGCAATCGTAATTGAACTTATGTAGAAGTCACAACTATTTGAGACCGGGCAATAAAGTTTTTGGTGTTAATGCATGTTAGAGATATGGTATAATGAACCATAGTCCTAAAACATACCACACACAAAAAGAAAAATGGCAAAAGGATGAACCTAATCTCATCCATACTTATGTTGATTTTGCAATCAACTAGCCTTAGGATATAGAGATATTATAGGTCAATGAAATGGATGGGATAGAAAGGGATTGAAGATGAAGAGGGAGGGGAAATGAATCAAACACAAATTGGTCATGGGAGTACTTTTACCAAATTAAAATCATTCATTCATTTTGGGAGATGAAATGTACATTTCATCAATCCCCTAAATCCAATGATTTTAATCCAACAAAGTCAAATCAACCTTGACCAAAGCCCAACAACAATAGTCAAACTCAACCAGTCAACACAATTTATTTACAATTAAACAATTAAAAATAAATAAAAAATACATTAAATCAAATTATGGTTGGTCAAAAACCTAAAACCTCTTCAAAACACCAAATAAATGGCCAAGATATTATTATAGGTCAAACAAGGTCAAAGGACCTTGGAGAAAAAGTTTCATAATTTTTGGAAACTTAAAAGTATTTTTAAACAATTAAAAATATGCACATAAAAAATTAAGGCGTGAAAAATATTAATATTGATCCAAAAATAATTTTAATTCAGAAAATGAAAGAGAAAATGATTTGAATTTTTTTGGTGAAAGTCCCATATGTTTTGGATCAATATTAAAATTAATATGAATTAATGAAAATAAGGTAATTAAAATGAAAAATCAGAAAATACAAAAAAAATATTGACCACTTGATCTCCCTCATTAATTGAGGTGGCAGATCAAGTGGATCAGAGTGCGCGTTCCATGGCGAGCCTCAGTCAATGTTCCACATGTGTGGTAATCAATTTGGACGCTCAAGATTAAAACAAAATAGAAGGATCATGTGGTCTGGAGACATGCCAACACATCGCCGGAGCCATAGCTCCGGTCTTTTTCTCTAGTGGACCTCACCGGACTGATCCACCCTCAACCATCACTAAAATGAAAAAGGAGGACATGAATTTAAAGTAAAAATGCTCAGGAGATCGAATATGGCCTCAATTTCATATAACTCTAAGTATAAGAAAGATACAAGGAGTTGAATTTTGAGGATCATGATCTGAGTTGCTTCAATTTGACCTCAAAGTAACTCAATCTTCTTGCCTACATTGGTAGGACTTCAGACATCCAAAAATTAACAAGAATAGTGGAGAATTGAGTGAGAAACAAAGAGATGAAAATTTTAGAAATTCACCTTCACTGCAGGTTCAGATGGACATGATCTTGCTCTCAATTGTGCTTGGTCTTGCTTCTGATGCTTGATGGAGTGGAAATGGATCAAGGAAGAAGAAGGACTCTTGGAGTTTGAATCTCAAAATAGTGGGAGATTTCAAAATCGACTTTTAATGAAAATCCTCAAGGTTATCCTTTAAATGTGAGGGTTTAGGGTTGATGATTCAAAGCTTGCGCGCCAGGGTCTTTAATTATGAGCATGGATGGTTCTATTTATAGCCAAGACATTGATATTTGCACACTTCTTTCAAAATTTCAAAAATAGTAATCCACCTTTGCATGGATGCGTGGGCGTGTGATAGGCCCATGTAATGATGCATTCAAGTCCAAAAATGAGTGTAAGCAATGTTGAAGACATGTGGAAAGGCCATGCATTAGTGTATGGAAAGTGGAAGTTCAAATATTCCAAATGGTCATTCAACGTTAAGCCATGCACAAGTCATTCATACTTTGTCCAAATGGGATGAATTTGGACTTTTTTGGAAAGGTTAGATCAAGAGGAACAACTTTCATGTGGAACACTTTTCATTTGAAGCTTGGATCTGATGAATTTTGAGGTGGAAGTTTGGAAATTCAAACATATCAAAAAAAATTCTAAGTACCAAACTATATGGTCACTTCTTCCACCTTGGATAACTTTTTCTATGGACTTCAAATGAGAAAAGTTCCTTCATAAAAGTTGTAGATCTTCCAAATCCCTTCAATTTGGTAACATATTTGACCTCATATGGATTTAGCATGAAGGACGTATGCATTTTAGAAGTTGAGGAAAATCACTTGTTCATTGGTATGGACCCAAAATGACCTATAATATTTCCTCATATCACATGTATTTGCAAGTTGAATTTTCACTACCTCCAAACATCAAAGTTTAAGTTTACACCTTGAAATTGATTATAAAACTTGAATAGATTTCATCTCATAAAAATTGAGCAAGCTATGGTCTTGGGAAGTTGACCTTCAAATTAGGGTTTTAACAAAATGACCTATAATGTTTCACCATAAAAAAATGACTTTCCAAGCAAAACTAGCTCTAGGCTTCAACATGAAAGTTGTTTTAATGTCGTTTAGAGTATATTTTCTCTTGGAATAATTTTCATATGACAAAAATTATAGGAGATAGGGTCTAGGGAACCCCAATTTTGATCAGTTGACTTCCTCTGGTCAACCACCATGAACTAACTTGTTAGCTTGACATTTTCTTGACTTTTGGGACTCATGGAGGATCATATATGCACAAGATGATGAAATTTGAAGTATCCTTGATATATTTGATCAATTGATGAAGAAACTTGCTGAAGAAGTCACACGAGATACCTAAATAAATTAGGGTTTCCAAGGCAAACCAACTTCAAACTCTTGATGATTTATTGATCAAAATAACATATAGATATCATGGGGATTCATATATGATGCTTAGAGCCATAATAGTCCAATTCTTGATTGAGATCCTTGCAATGAGGGTCTTAAACTCTAAATATGTGCTTGATAGATCAAAGGTGAGTATGTGCACTACCTACAAAATAGTTAGACTATACAAATGACATATTTTTGGTATTTTGGTTTGTAAATAAAGAAAAATAAAGTATGATACAATCAAATGTGCTTGGTGATATCTCCCAATACAAACCCAATGAATGAGGGGTGAGGAGGATGCCAAGTTGTGATCCCAATGCTAATTCATATGATGAGATAGCATGAGGGATCTTAGGGTAAAAATTTGGGTCTTACAACTTCCCCTTTTAAAGGACGTTCTAGCTGAGGAGATAAAGATTAAAATCTTTGCATCGACTCAGTAGAATGGGCTTAAATAACAACATATAGAAAGAAATTTTGGTCCCTAAGAGACCTCGTGATGCGTATGAATGAATGTTAAACTAATCTCTGTGGGGATAATGTTGCCACAAAGGAAAAGAATCCAGAGAAACCGAAAGTCCGAAGGATTAGAATGCATTCCATAAGGAAAACTCACTGGGGAGACAGAGACTCTATGGGGAAAAGGTTGTGCGTAGGCTAGGCCACGACTCAAAACTACTGGGGGACTCAAGGGATTCCTTGAAAATGAATCAATGGAAAGACTCAGTTGGGGAATAAAAGGACATCTGCCGGGGGAAACAGGTAGTATAACGGTAAATTCATGATCATCAAGTTATGGATAAGCTAGACATCAAATAACAAGAGTCGCCACCGTGCTTTTATTGTTTCCAAAGGAAAAGGGAAAAAGTACGAACAAAACCCAAAAGTAAGAAGTTTTCAAATCAAAACTAATAAAACGTTAGAGATTATAGGTAAGGGGGTTGGTTACACAGAGGGAATGTGTTAGCACCCAAAGTGTCCTAGGTACTCCTAGGGAGCCCTTTTTGTGTGCATATGTATTTGGTACAAAAATGATGTTTACAAACAAATAGAATGGGGGGATGAGAAAAGAATTCAATTAATTATATTTTTGTGTTTGATAAGACCTTCAGACTTGTGCCGACGTACCAACATAAAAATGAGGTATCAAAACCTCGTAATTCGTGATACAAATTTCAAAGTGGATGCATTGTTTTTAACAAAAATTAAGTTTGAAAGGCACAAAGGCCTAAAAATGGTTTGAATGAGTTAGTTCTTTTTCGCTTTCTAAAAGTTTAAGTTAAGTATAGTTAAGTTTATTTACTAGTTCGATTAGAAAAGAAGTTTGAAAATGCAATGGCATAAGACCAAAATTTCTAGTTTGCAAAGTGGTCCAAGTTTAGAAAATAACAAGTTCAAAGAAAGAAGTTTTCTTGAAAGGAGGAAGAGATTTTGAAGGAGATGAAGAGACTAATCCTATGCACAAAATTAAAACTTAAGAGTTGAAAAGATCTGACTGATGGGTAGCAATCCAATAGGCAAGAATGCCATTTAGAAACCCCAAATTCCCTTGGACATTTAGAATTAGGCAACACAAAAATGCACAATTATATCAATCTTGAAGAGAAAAGGCATCAAATAAAGATAGCCACATCCAAGCTTTAGCCACTCCATGATCTTCTTCAAATTAGCCCATGAAACAGATGAATTCCACAAGTCACGGGTTAAAAATAACATATTCACAATGATTACGTTGCAGATGAACTCAAGGGGATCTTGAATGATGTATCAAAAGAAATTTCAAATTTGCAAGCACTTGGTTTCACAGAAATTTGGCATTGGCCTAGTCCTTTAGCATAGGAATATTGTCCAAGTTCTAAGTCCATTTGTTCAAGATCAAGCCAACAGTCCACACAAAGTTTTTTAGGGTTTTTGTTGTTATTATGTACATTAATGGTCAAAGACCACAGAAACAAGCAAAGTATATACAAACTAGATATATCACAGAATATGGTCCAAGTGGACAAAGTGAAAATTGCATTAACATAAACAATTTGAATGGTATGAATAATGGAAAATGAATAAGGACTAACATTAAATGACATTAAAGTAAATGGGTTGAAATTAAAAGTTAGTTATTAATGAGTTAGAAGTTAGTATTGTTTTGCTTTTGCTTTCATTTTTAAGTCATTCTTTGGAGAACACTCAACCCACTTATCACAAGCATGGATCCTTGAGCCAAGATATCTTCCAAAGGAAGGAAAAAGGCAAAGTTTACACACAATACCATGAAAGATGGGAGACTTATAATCTCACTAACTAGAATGTTATGCCTTTTGTGTCACAAATTTAGCGCTATGTTAAGCAATCATAATTGGACTTATGTAGAAGTCACAACTATTTGAGGTCGGCAAATATAATTTTGGTGGTAATGCATGTTTGAGACATAGTATAATGGACTATGCTCATGCAATATACCACACACAAAAAGAATATGCAAAAGAGGTGGTCTAATCTTATCCATACTCATGTTGATTTTTCAATCAACTAGCCTTAGGACTTTGAGATATCATAGACCAAATGATATAAATGCATAAATAATGGGAATGAGATGAAGAGGGAGGGGGAATGGATCAAAACTCAAATTGGTCAAAGGAGTACTTTTACCAAATTAATATGATACATTAATATTGGGAGATGGAGTGTACATTCCATCAATCCCCTAAATCCAATGATATTAACTTGACAAAGTCAAGTCAACCTTGACCAAGACCCAACAACAAGAGTCAAACTCAAACAAGTCATCACAATTGGTCAAAATAATTAATTGGCATTTATTCGAATTAAAAAGACTAAAATAGTACATTTAAATTAAATATGGTTTGTCAAATTCATAAAACCTCATCAAAACACCAAAGAAATGGCCATGAGATTTATCATAGGTCAAACAAGGTCAAAGGACCTTGGAGAAAAAAATTCAAAATTTTTAGAGACTTAAAAGTATTTTTAAACAATTAAAATTAAATGAAAAATCCATTAAATCATGAAAAATATTAATAATGATCCAAAAAATAATTTTAATTCAAAATATGAAAGAGGAAATTATTTGATTTTTTTTTGTGAAACTCATATTTTATGGATCAATATTAAAATTAATATGAATTAATGAAAATAAAAGGATTAAAACAAAAATATGAAAAAACGTGAGCCACCTGATCTCCCTCATTAATTGAGGTGACAGATCATGTGGCCTAGAACGCGCGTTCCATGATGCACTGTAGTCAACGCGGCATAGGCTTGGTAATCACAATGGACGCATGAGATTAAAACATTTTAAAACAGATCAATGGCTCTGAACACTTCCACCGCATCGTCGGAGTCCAAAGGTTGGGCATCTTCTCCGATGACCCTGGCTGGACTGGTTCACTCATCACCATCAAGAAAATGAAAAAGGAGGACATGATCTGAAAGAAAAAATGTGTAGAGTACGAACCTGAACTCAATTTTATCTAACTCCACATATATAGAAAGATATGAGGAGTTGAATTTTGAGGTGTGTCAACTGAGTTGCTTCAATTTGACCTCTAAGCAAATCAATCTTCTTGCCTACATTGGTAGGACTTCAGACAACCAAAGATCCAAGAGAATTGAGTAGAATTGAGTGAGAATTGAAGAGATGAAGTTTTTTGAAAATTACCTTCAATGATGTGCAGTTCTTGGTGTGGCTTGCTCCAAACACGATATGATCACCAACAGTTGAGAATCAAACTCAAATTTCAAATTGAAATTTCTCAGGTTTTCCTTTAGAATGAGAGGGTTTCAATGGGGGGCAAAGCTGGCGCGCAAAGGGTTGTTCAAATGAGCTCAGAAGCATGCTATTTATAGCCAAATGGAATGATATTTGCACACTTCAAAATCTGTCCAAAATTACAATGTGAGTGGCACGAGTGCATGGGCATGTGCAGGGCCACGATGCAATGCAAAAAGGTCCAAAATGATTCCAATTGAAGTCTGAGTGGAAGCTTGATTGGCAAGGCAAAGTAAAATGAAGTTTTGAAGTTTGATTCTTTCCAATTATGCAGCCCTGTTAAAGCCATATGCAGACCTAGCAAACCTCATCCAAAATGCATGAACTTAGGTTCTTTGAAAAGCTTGGATCAAGGGGAACAATTTTGATGTTCAACACTTTTTCATTTGAGGTGGAAGTTTGGAAATTTCAACATGTTGAAATTTTTTCCAAGTGTCAAGCTATATATCTCAATATTCCACCTTTCCTAACTTTTTATGTGAGCTTCAAATTAGAAAAGTGTCTTCATAAAAGTTGTATATCTTTCAAAGACCTTAAAAATGATCACCAATTTCATGTCATTTGGATTTACAATGATAGAGTTATGCATTTTTGAAGTTTGGATTAGGTAAAAAATGACCTATAATGTAACCTCATATCACATGCTCATAAAAGTTGAATTAACTCACTACAAACATAAAAGTTGAAGTAGACATCTTGGATTTGATTGTGCAACTTTGAAATATTTCATCTCATAAAAATTGAGCAAGTTATGGCCTTGGCAAGTTGACTTTCAAATTAGTGTTTAGATAAAATGACCTATAATGTTTCAACATAGAAAATGATTTTCCCAGCAAAACTAGCTCTAGGTCTCAACATGAAAGTTGTTTGGAACGTCATTTAGAGTAACGTATCTCTTGGAATCATTTTTTTATGGTGAAAATTGTAGGAGGTAGGGTCTAGGGAGACCCAGTTTTGATCAGATGAATTCATCTGGCCAACCACCATCAACCAACTTGCTAACCTTCAATTCTTGACCTTCTTGGCTCATGGTAGATCATATATGCATAAGATGATGAATTTTGAAGTATCTCCTGAGAAATTTGATCAATTGGTGAGATAGCTTATTGGAGAAGTTACTCAAGATACCCAGTCAAACTAGGGTTTCTAAGGCAAATCACTTTCAAACTTTTGAAGAAAACGTGATCAATATAAGATGTAGAGGTCATTGGGACTCATATATGATGCTCATAACCATTCTTGGATCAGTTCATGGTTGTGGTCTTTGTCATGAGGGTCTTAAACCCTAGATATGAACTTGATAAATCAATGGGATCATGCCTTACCTACAAAAAGTTAGGCAAACACAAAGACATATTTTTGGTATTTTGGTTAGTAAAATGATAATATACAAGTATGATACAATCACATAGTGCTTGGTGATCTCTCCCAAATCAAATCCAATGAAAGAGGGGTAAGGAGGATGCCAAGGTACGATCCCAATGCTAATGCTTATGATGAAATTGTATGAGGGATCTTAGGGTCAAAATTGGGGTCTTATAGGTAGATCAGAATAAAGCTGAAATACTCAATCCAAGCAGGAAACGACGATTTCACTGAGGAAATACGCACTCAAACTCAACTGGGGAAGAAACGATCTTCAACACAGGAGAAACATAAATATGTTATCCTCTACCGTTTACTGGGACAGGGGATAACAAAATTTGACAGGGAGGACATTTTTTCCCGGTTAGGGTAAACATATCAAGGATGACCCGCTGAGGGCAACAAGGAGGTGTATTCGTTACTAGTTACTGGCTAAGAATAACCTGCCGGGGAATAGCCAAAATAGGATTTACAACTACCGGTTACTGGGCAGAAGACCAAAGAAAGAGAATACCCGTCATTGGTTAAAGTGAACATATCAAGGATAAACTTAAAGGGATGAATATCCGTCATCAGTTAGGATGAACATATCAAGGATAGACTTTCCTGGGGATATTAGGAAGGATATCCGTTATTGGTTAGGGTAAACATATCAAGGATAAACTGCCTGAAAAAGTAGGCATTACATCTATCAGATACTGGATAGAATGCCGAAAAGAGAATATCCGTCACCGGTTAAGATGAACATATCAAGGATAGACTTAGAGGGGAGAAATAGGAATTATATCTATCATTTACTGGATAGAAAACCAAAAAAGAGAATATCCATCACCGGTGAAGATGGACATATCAAGGATAGACTCAGAGGGGAGAAATAGGAATTATATCTATTAGTTATTCGATAGAAAACCAAAAAGAGAATATTCGTCACCGGTTAAGGTGAACATATCAAGGATAAACTCTCTAGAGAATAAAATAGGGATTACAACTACCTTTTACTAGGCTGAAGACCGCAAAGAAGAGGAAATCCGTCATCGGCTAGGATGAACATATCAAGGATTAACTCTCTAGAGAATAAAATAGGGATTACAACTACCTTTTTACTAGGTATACCAAAAAGAGAATATCCGTCATCAGTTAAGATGAACATATCCAGGATAAACTCAAAGCAGGGGAATAAAATATTCATCACCAGTTAGGATGAACATATCAAGGATAAACTTCCTGGGAGACGTGAAAACAAATTCGCTGGGGAGAAAAGCGTTACTCTTGCCGTATCTCGGGAAAAAGCGACATACTTGCAAATTGAGAAGAATATTACCAGTTACTGGGTAATAGACTCTCAAGGCGACCAAAAGCATCTATCTAGGTAAGATCTAGAAAGAAACGGTCAATCAAGGACTCAACCCAATGAGGATATAACTCAAGGGGAGTAGTTCCATCCAGATACTCAACTGGGGAGGAAACTGAAATAATAAACATCCACGAGGAAATAACTTAGTGGGGAATCAGAAAGGTTAAATTATTTCTTCTTAATGGACAGACACTCTACAATTGAAAGAGGACAGACACACCAAATATGTATGGGGAGAGGGATACCACCATAGTAGAGGATCGGAGGAAGAATGAATCACAAAATGAAATGCTATATATATATATATATATATATATATATATATATATATATATATATATATATATATATATATAAATATATATATATATATATATATATATATATATATATACATATATATATATACATACATATATATATATATATATGTATATATATATATATATGTATATATATATACATATACATACATATATATATATATATATATATATATATATATATATATATATATGATGATTATGCTGACAAAACGATAACAAAGGATACAACTGTCAGTGGTTTGAATCATCCATACAATTCTCAGTCAATCCCCACAGGAGGGAAACATCTGCTGGAGAGAATCGGCCACCTCAAAGGCTCAACCCTGGCTGGGAATAAGAGGAGAGGATCTGCTGAGGGAACTACAACATCAACTACGCGGGGAATTTTAGGTCAACACCATATCAAATAGGAGACAACCCTGCAGGGGGACAACCACAAAATTGCTCAGAATCAGGGATAACTTTGATGACGACTTGTGACGAGGCAAAATTCTGCCGAATCCATGCAAACTACCGGAATAACGTGCCTACAACTCAATGGAGGCTGATCACAAACTCCGCTGGGGAAACCAACAAATATCGGATGCTGAAATGCTATCGTGGATGAAATAGGGATCACGCCAACCACTTGGGGAGAACCAATAATGCTTCACATTTAGGGCTTACCGCTTTTCAAACCGCTGTTGATATTCTTGTAAATGATATCGATTGCTTTTTAAAGTAACTGCTTTTATATATTTAAGAAAACATGATTTTGATTTAAAATTTAATTTCAAATATGATCATCATAAAGGTTAAATCTATTTGGCTGAAATAAACAAGAGTTGAAACAATTGGATAAAAGCTCAACTTTATTTAATGGAATGGTAGTCTGTAAATGACAAGACTCCATATATCTTTACAAAAGTTGAAAAATGGTAATTTAGATGGAAAGGGCTATATTGAATACAATGATCACTAATCCTTCTATCGACTTTGATATCCACTATGCTCTTGCTTTGGTTGAAGATGAATCAGAACTAAACGTTGTGCTCAAGAAAGTCTTCAAGACTGAAGATCAGCAGGATGCAGTTACTTGCCATGATCCCTAATTTTTGCATAAATTTCCCCAAGGTGGAGTACTCAATTTATCGGGATAAATCTTTCTGTTTTATGTCTCTAACTTTTTCCTGCATCGCCCTTTTGGGTTTTTCAATCCACTGAGACGCTCATTTTTTCCTAAACCGTCCTTTCGGGTTTTCAACTTAGCGAGCTATTATTTTCGTTTTAGGAGAAATATTTCTTGACTGCATTAGTGTTCATAGTACGCTTGAACTCTTCACCATCCATAGTTGTAAGAATCAAAGCACCGCCTGAAAAGGCTCTCTTGACAACATATGGGCCTTCATAATTAGGAGTCCGTTTACCCCTAGAATATGGTTTGAAAGATAGAATGTTCTTGAGCACAAGGTCACCTTCTCTGAATACACGAGCTCTGACCTTCTTATCAAAAGCTTTCTTCATTCTTTGCTAATATAACTATCTATGGCACATGGTAGTTAAACTTTTCTCTTCAATCAACCCTAGCTGTCCAAACCTGGTCTGACACCATTCATCCTCTGTCAACTTCGCTTCCATCAAGACACACAGTGATGGGATCTTAACTTCTACTGGGAGCACAACTTCCATGCCATAAACAAGTGAGAAAGGGGTTGCCCCTGTTGAAGTGCAGATGGATGTACGATACCCGTGCAAAGCAAATGGGAGCATCTCATGTCAATCCTTATATGTCAAAACCATCTTCTGAATGATCTTCTTGATGTTCTTGTTTGCAGCTTTAATAACCCCATTCATCTTCGGTCTGTAGGGAGAAGAATTATGATGTGCAACCTTGAAGTCTTTGCAAAGAGCTTGCACCATACTATTATTCAAGTTTGATCCATTATCAATAATGATCTTACTTGGCACACCATATCGGCATATAATCTGATTCTTGATAAACTGCACAACCACTTACTTGGTTACATTTGCATACGATGTTGCTTCAACCCACTTTGTGAAGTAGTCAATAGCCACTAAAATGAAACGATGTCCATTTGAAGCTTTGGGCTCAATCATGCCAATCATATCAATTCCCCACCTAGAGAAGGGCCATGGAGAGGAAATGACGTTCAATAGTATTAGAGGAACATGAATCTTATCTGCATAAATTTGACACTTATTGCATTTCTTCACAAACTTGCAACAGTCAGATTCCATTGTCAGCCAATAGTAACCCGCTCTCAACATCTTCTTAGCCATAACATTTCCATTGGAATGAGTACCAAAGGAGCCTCATGGACTTCAGCCATCAATAAGTTTGCTTCGTGTCTATCGACGCATCTGAGCAGAACCATATCGTAGTTTCTCTTTCATAATACATCACCATTCAGATAGAAGTTTTCGGCTAATCTCCTCAAAGTCTTCTTATCTTTCAAAGATGCCCCAGGTGGGTAAGTCTGACTTTGGAGGAAACACTTGATATCAAAATACCACGGCTTCTCATTTTTTATCTCTTCAAAAGCAAACACATGAGCTGGCCTATGAAGACGCATCACAGTCAAATTGGGAACTTCATTCCAAAATTTCACCATAATCATTGAAGCCAAAGTTGCAAGAGCATCTGCCATCCTGTTTTCATCTCGAGGGATATGATGAAACTCAACCTTTGTAAAGAAATTTGAAATCCTCCTCACATAATATCTATATGGTATCAAACCGGGTTTGTTCGTCTCCCCTTCACCTCTGATTTGATTCACATCCAAAGCTGAATCTCCATAGACGTCTAAGTATTTGATTCTGAGATCAATGGCCTCTGTAAGACCCCAATTTTGACCCTAAGATCCCTCATGCTATCTCATCATATGCATTGGGATCACACCTTGGCATCCTCGTTACCCCTCATTCATTGGGTTTGTATTGGGAGAGATCACTGTAGCAGTAAATTCATGATTATCAAGCTATAGATAAGCTAGACATTAATAAAACCAAAGTCGCCACCGCGCTTTTATTATTTCTAAGGGAAAAGGAAAAAGTACGAACAAAACACAAAAGTAAGAAGTTTTCAAATCAAAACTAATAAAATGTCAAAGATTACAGGTAAGGGGGTTGGTTACACAAAGGAAAGGTGTTAGCACCCAAAGTGTCCTAGGTATTCCTAGGGAGCCCTTTTTTGTGTGCATATGTGTTTTGTACAAAGTGATGTTTACAAACAAATAGAATGGGGGGGATGAGAAAAGAATTCATTAATTATATTTTTGTGTTTGACAAGACCTTTAGACTTGTGCCTACGTACCACCACAAAAATGAGGGATCAAAACCTCGTAGTTCGTGATACAAATTTCAAAACGGATGCATTGCTTTTAAAAAATTTAAGTTTGAAAGGCACAAAGGCCTAAAAATGGTTTGAATGAGTTAGTTCTAAGTCCAATTTATCTAAGATCAAGTTAACAGTCCACGCAAAAGTTTTTTAGGGTTTTTGTTCTTATTAGGTACATTAATGGTCCAAGACCACAATAACAAACAAAATATGCACAAAATGGAATATATCACACAATATGGTCCAAGTGGACAAAGTGAAAATTACATTAACATAAACAATTAAAATGGTATGAATAATGGCAAATGAATAAATACTAAAATTAAATGACATTAAAGTGAATGGCTTGAAATTAAAAGTTAGTTGTTAATGAGTTAGAAGTTAGTATTGTTTTGCTTTTGCTTTTGTTTAAGTCATTCTTTGGAGAACACTCAACCCACTTATCACAAGCATGGATCCTTGAACCAAGACATCTTCCAAAGGAAGGAAAAAAGGCCAAGTTTCCCCACAATACCATGAAAGAAGGGAGACTTACAATCTCACTAACTAGAATGCTATGCCTTTTTATGTCACAAATTTAGCGTTATGTTAAGCAATCGTAATTGGACTTATGTAGAAGTCACAACTATTCGAGGTCAGGCAATAAAATTTTGGTGTTAATGCATGTTAGAGACATATTATAATGGACTATTGATGCGTTGTAAGTCTTGATGTTCGCAAGTGTACGAACGCGTCAGAGTAATATAAAAGATTATCGAACCACAGAGACCAAGTGTCAATCTATCGTTATCTATTGTTATGGTGTTTATCAAAGGCAATTAAAATAGGTGTTTTTGTAGTGTGCATTTGAAAAGTAAAGTTCTAAAATAAATTTAATTAATAAAGACAGGGTCGAATGTAATTCACATAATTAAATGATAATCCAAGTACTTGCTAATAGAACTACTTATGGGCAATGTTTCCTCTTATTGTCACTTATAAAAAGGCGCGCATTGCGTTAGAGTAGTAAACCTATTTTTAAGAAATATAGTATCTTGACTAAGTTGAAAAGTATTATAACCTGGATTTCTTAACCAAAAGAGGTTCTCACGAACCAGACTCTAAACTTATAAACGCGTCCGAAAATAGTTTCAAAATCTCTTTTCTTCTTGATGTTAAAAACTCCTAATGAACTAGACAAAGCGCTTTCGCTGTTTTTGAAATAGTTAAAAACAATTAAGTTTAAAAAGACGTTGGACGGCTTTCGATCTTACCCAACGGGATTGAAGTGCGGGAAAACTTAATTTGAAAGTTAAAATAGCCCTTCAAGTGCTTCTACGAACAATTGTACGGATTACTGGTTTAATTACGATCCTTACATTCTAGCCTTATAAATTTAGCTAGACATGGTAAAGTAAAAGTGCATTAAAATAAATAAAAGTAGTGCGAGTGCGGAAAATAAATAAAAGTAAAGCGAGTGCGGGAAATAAATAATTTAAAGCGAGTGCGGAAAATAAATAAAGTAAAAGCGAGTGCGGGAAATAAATAAAGTTAAAGCGAGTGCGGGAAATAAATAAAGTAAAGGCGAGTGCAGGAAATAAATAAAGTAAAAGCGAGTGCGGGAAATAAATAAAGTAAAGGCGAGTAATAAAAACCTGCTCCAATCGGAGGGCTGAGTAAATTGCAATGCGGAAAAGAAAATGGCGGCCGGATTAACTTCCTTCCAAAGTGCTCCAAACTCGAGTACAGACTCTATCACAGACTCAATTACACAATTGTGGTAACACTCCAATGCGAAGCGATTACCACTTTATAAAACTGAATATATGCCTAAGTGAAACAAAGTTGCTTCTGATTTTGCCTTGTTCCAACGTTCGGATCTTCGTCTGCTCTAAGTTTGGGTGATTGTAAAACTGAATTCGCGTTTCTATTTATAGGGAAATAAAAAAGGTGGAATTGACTTGGATGCCCTTCAACTTGAAAATAGAGGAAACCGTTTTCGTCTTGTGGCGCCCGCCACAAGCACAAAGTGGGGCGCCTTAGTGGAAGTGGGGCGCCTTAGTGTGCGAGGAGGTAAGGGGTTTAGGGTAGCCAACTCATTGTTCAGGTCAAGTGCCCGAGCAATAGACGTAATTAATCCACCAAAAGAAATCGCTCCCGCCTTATTCAGAGTTAAAATCATATGGGCGAGCATGAACGGAACCGAATTAATTTTCCTATTTGTGAGGCTTCCTTGCAAAAATAAAAGCTCTCTAGCGTTAACCTTATTTGGATTCTCCTGGCCAAAAACAGTGCATGCAAATAGCACCTTCCCCATGAGGGATCCCTAACAGGCTGGCTAGTTCATCGGTACTGAATTGGTATTCGACAGCAAACATTCTAAATTTGACAGTACCGACTGTGCTAGCAGTGTTAGGGCAGACAACATAAATTAAAGAACTTAAAAATTCAATTGTCAGCCGCTCATAGGTGAGTTCTTTGTTGATAAAAAAATTATGCAAACCTAAGAAGTCTAATAAATGGAAAATTCTATGGTAGATGCCTAAAGTATATAGACAATCTTCGTCAACATACCTCGTCGGGAGAAGTTCCCGATTTTGCAACCGTTCAATGATTTTTCTTTGTCTCTCCCCTGGTTTCCCTCCTCGAAGAACGAATCCGTTGAACTCCATTTGAATGCTCTTGAAATGTGGATGAAGAAGATGAAGTGGTTGGTGAAAAGGTTGGATTTTTACAAAATCCGGCGGATGAAATTGAAAATGGAAAGTGGATTTGTGATTTGTGTGGTATGATGGTTAGGAAAGTATGAGCTTTTTATGGGTTCAATGGCCTTTTTTCAAGGTGAAAAAATGGGTTTTGGAGGTTGTAAGTTGCAAATATGGTGAAGAAGAGAGGTCTGCCCCGACCATTTACAGACGCTGTGGCGGGCGCCACAAGGCAAAATCCGGCTGGGCCAGATTTTGGTCCTTTGGTTTGGGCTTCGCTTGTCTTTTGGCTTTGAGGGGGTCTGGATAGCATCTGTCTTGTGATTCTCCTAGTTTCTTTGACTTGCATAATTTTATAAAAGTAAAAACCAAAATAAAAAGTGAAACTGAAACAAAAACAAAAACAGAAATTAAATATAAATATAAATAAATAACTGAAAAAATTAAAATGCAAAAATAAAATAAATATAAAACATATATAGATTGAAATACTAATGTACGGTAGTAGTTTATATAGTATCCAAATGCGATAATGTAAAATGAGTAATGCAAATACGATAAATATATGAAAGAGAAATAAAGTGAAATGGTGAGATCAGGTATTAGGGTGGTCGTCCGCCTAAGTGGATTCACGGAGCACGACCATCTCCTGTCTGAGCTCGGCGATCTCCTGATATAGACAATTGACTTCAGTAGCGTGGGTGAGATCAGACACTCCAATCTGTAAAGTTAGGTCCGCCACTTCCTGTCTAAACGCTGCAATCTCTCTACGGCACTCAGCAATCTGGGTGCGTATGTCAGGTGTCTGCAATGAATGATTATTAGAGAGAACAATGATTCTAGGAGATGATGGTGCAGGTGTGTATTCAGCAACTGGGGGCAATCTCGGCTTCTCAACGGTCTCTCCCTGGCCCTCTAGAGCATAACTCTAATTCGCTGGATCATGCACACTGGTCATCATAGGGTCTGGCAATGTGAAGTAATGGATGGCCTCACTGTCGACTAGCAATCGGAACTGACATGGGTGAAAAGAGGCTCTCCTCATCAATCCTCTGGTCAAACAGAAATCGATGTCCATGGTAGTATATCTACAGTAGGTCCGAAGATGTAACAGCTTGCGAGACAAACCTAAAGCGACATCAATTTGTGTGATGATTCCACCAACATGGATGACTCCTTCAGTGGATCAAGAGATACCGCTGAGATTATTCAATAAAAAGTTCCCACATGCTACTGGGCGAGACTGGGATGCGCAAAATAGTAGGAAGATCTCCTCTTCACTTAGTAGAGTCTCTGCATCCTGTCTTCCCAAGAAGGAATGTGCTAATATCATCTGAAAATACCTGAAGGCTGGGTTATGTATGACATAAGATAACTGTGTAGATGGATCCTGGCTTCCGCCGCCTGATATATCACTCCAAAACTTCTCCACTTCCTTACCCAGGAAATATCCCAAAGGTGTCTCCGGGATAGCATCAGGAGTAGTCTGGAAAACTAATAAGTCGTCGAACTCTTTCTGGATGAAGGAGTATTCAACTCCAAAGAGCCTGAAAGCAGCATACCCATCTGGTCCAGAATATGGGTCGTAGTCGAATGAACTCAGGAACTCCAAAGTCAGGTTCCTATATGTGTTATTCAAGTTATCAACAAATTCGTCCCAGTGGAGCTGGTGGCTAAGGAATCAGATACTAGGCTCGATACCCAGTGCCTCCATACAATGCTGATCAGGGTAACGTGTGGGTGCCATAGGACGCTGGTATAAAGCAATGTAGCGCTCCCTCTGAGCATTGTCTCTATAGGCGACATGCATGTCATCAAAACCCTGCATCCTGTAAAAGTTAGGAAAGTGATCCTGAAAATACAAACCATTCAAACTTTAGTCTCAATGCAAAATAAAAGAAAATAAAATAAAAATAAATGTAAATAAATGCGAAAAAAGTAAAATGAAAAGAAAAACCATGGGTTGCCTCCCACGCAGCGCTTGTTTAACGTCATTAGCTTGACGGTTAGAATTTATACATCTGTAGTAGTATGAATCGGTGGATCAATCATGGTGTGGCTTGAGTAGTATGTTGGAATGTCTCCTCCTTCATAGAGCTTCAGTCTTTATCCATTTACAATGAATGGACTACAAGTATCGTTCTTGATTTCTACGGCTCTGGATCTCAGAATCTTGGATACTTCGAAGGGACCAGTCCATCTTGAACGTAGCTTTCCAGGGAAAAGTCGTAACCTAGTGTTGAAAAGGAGAACAGAATCGCCTACATTGAAGTTTTTCTTTACTATTCTTTTGTCATGATAGGCTTTTGTCCTCTCTTTATATATTTTTGCATTTTCGTAGGCAGATTGCCTAAGTTCTTCTAATTTATGAATGTCCAGGATACGCTTTTCTCCAGCAGCTAAGTAGTCTAAATTCAAAGTTTTAATGGCCCAATAGGCCTTATGCTCTAACTCGAATGGTAAGTGACATGATTTTCCATAAACTAGTTGGTAAGGAGTAGTTCCTATAGGGGTTTTGAAAGCGGTTCTATAGGCCCATAATGCTTTTTGAAGCTTCTGAGACCAGTCTCTCCTAGAAATAGAAACAGTTTTCTCTAGGATTTGTTTTATCTCCCTATTAGATACTTCTACTTGGCCACTAGTTTGTGGGTGGTATGGTCTTGCTACTCTATGCCTAACTCCATATTTTCTTAAAAGTTTGTCAAATATTCTTGATATAAAGTGTGATCCTCCATCGCTTATGACTAAACGTGGTGTTCCAAATCTAGGGAATATATAATTTTTAAATAGTTTGATTACTACCCTAGTGTCGTTCGTGGGTGCAGCTATAGCTTTAATCCACTTAGACACATAGTCTACAGCTACTAAGATATACCTATTTCCTAAAGATGGTGGAAAAGGTCCCATGAAATCTATACCCCATACGTCGAAGAGTTCTACTTCCTGAATGTTTCTTAGAGGCATTTCATCACGTCTTGAAATGTTTCCAGTGCGTTGGCATCTATCACATTTGACAATGAAAGCATAGACATCACGCCACATGGTAGGCCAGAATAGGCCAGCTTGAAGAATCTAGGCGTATGTCTTAGAGGTGCTCGCATGTCCACCATAAGGTGCAGAATGACAATGCTCGATAATATTATTTACCTCTTCTTCTGGGACGCAACGGCGAAAGATGCCATCTTTACCCCTTTTGAAAAGGAGCGGTTCGTCCCAATAGAAGTTTCTCACATCGTGGAAGAATTTCTTCTTGCGGTAGTAGTCAAGATCAGGGGGTATTATATCAGCAGCTAGGTAATTAACGAAATCTGCATACCAGGGTACGTTATTTATTGCTAAGGAATTTTGGGAATGCTCATAAGGATCTAGGTTATTGTCTTCAATGGTTTCTACTTTAGCGATCAGTCTATCATAGGCGAAATCATCGTTTATGGGTACTAGTTCAGGTTTTAGATGTTCTAGCCTAGAAAGGTGATCGGCTACTACATTTTCAGTGCCCTTTTTATCTCTTATGTCTAAATCAAACTCTTGTAGTAATAGAATCCATCGGAGTAACCTGGGCTTGGCATCTTTTTTACTTAATAGGTAACGAATGGCAGCATGATCGGTGTAAACAATAATTTTTGCTCCTACTAGATAAGATCTAAATTTGTCTATAGCGAAAACTGAAGCGAGTAATTCTTTTTCATTTGTTGTGTAATTAAGTTGGGCAGCATCTAGGGTTCTACTGGCATAATAAATGGCATGTAACTTTTTATCTTTTCTTTGTCCTAGAACGGCTCCAACTGCATAATCACTAGCATCGCACATTATCTCAAAAGGTTCCGACCAATCGGGCGGTTTCATAATAGGTGTTGAGATTAATGCTTGCTTTAAAAGATTAAATGTGTCATTACATTTTTCATCAAAAATGAATTTAACATCTTTCATTAAAAGTCCGGTTAACGGTTTAGTTATTTTGGAGAAGTCCTTAATAAAACGCCGGTAGAATCCAGCGTGTCCAAGAAAGCTTCGGACTTCTCTGATTGTTTTTGGTGATTTTATGTTTTCTATAACTTCTATTTTAGCTTTATCTACCTCTATACCTTTTTCGGAAACTATATGTCCTAAAACTATTCCTTCGGTCACCATGAAATGACATTTTTCCCAATTGAGCACGAGGTTCACCTCCACGCATCTCTCCAGGATTTTCTCAAGGTTAGCAAGACAATTGTAGAAATCGAATCCGCAAACCAAGAAATCATCCATAAACACTTCCATGATACCATCTAGGTAATCTGCAAAGATTGACATCATGCAGCGTTGGAAAGTAGCTGGGGCGTTACATAGGCCGAAAGGCATTCGTCTGTGGGCAACGGTTCCATAGGGGCATGTAAAGGTAGTTTTTTCTTGATCTTCGGGGTGAATAGGTATTTGGAAGAATCCAGAGTATCCATCTAAATAAAAGAAGTAAGAGTGTCTGGCTAGACGCTCCAACATCTGGTCTATAAATGGTAAAGGGAAATGATCCTACCTAGTTGCTTTATTTAATTTTCTATAATCTATACACATCCGCCATCCTCCTTCTAAATGTTTTGCTACATGTTCGCCTTTATCATTTTGCACGACTGTGATGCCTCCCTTTTTAGGTACTACATGCACAGGGTTCACCCACTTACTATCCGAGATCTGGTAGATTATACCTGCCTCAAGCAACTTAAGAACTTCCTTCTTAACAACATCACTCATTATAGAGTTTATTCTTCTCTGATGCTCCCTAGAGGGTTTTGAATCTTCTTCGAGCGAGATCCGATGCATGCATACGGATGGGCTTATACCTTTCGGGTCAGAGATATTATATCCTAAGGCTGAGGGATATATTCGTAAAACGTCTAAAAGTTGGTTCGTCTCCTCTTGGCTCAAGGTAGCACTGACTATAACTGGACGATTCATCTTTTCATCGAGGAACTCATATCTCAGGTTCTTAGGCAGCTCCTTAAGTTCTAAGGTTGGTTTCTTAGGGCATGGTATAGGATTTGGAGTAAGGGATAAACATTCGTAAAGGTTATCATCGATGTAAGGTTCTTTAAAGTCATCATCTTCCTTTATGGGGGTTGATGGTAACTTAATAATTTCTTTTTGTTCTAATTCTCTAACACATTCATCATTGATATCTAAGGCATAACACGAGTCTCCCATCACAGGTTCCATAAGAAATTTCGAAAGTATAAATTCTATTTTCTCGTCGCCTACCTCAAATGTCAACTTTCCTTTCTTGACATCTATTATGGCTCCTGCAGTTGATAAGAATGGTCTACCTAGAAGAATTGGTATATCATTGTCCTCTTTGATGTCCATAACGATAAAATCAGTAGGGATAAATAGTTGACCTATCCTAACAGGAACATCTTCTAAAATGCCTATCGGATATTTAATAGATCTATCGGCTAACTGAAGTGACATCTTAGTGGGTTGTAATTCTCCTAAGTTTAACCTCTCACAAACTGCTAGAGGCATTAAGCTCACACTAGCTCCTAAGTCTAGAAAAGCTTTTTCGATGACATGATTACCCAAAAGGCAAGGAATGGAGAAATTTCCAGGATCTTTATCTTTCTTTGCTAATTTGTCCTCGGAAATAGAATTATATTCCAAAGGCTTCGGATCGTCAAGTCTACGTTTGTTGGTAAGGATGTCTTTCAGAAACTTTGCATAAGAAGGTATTTGGGTGATGGCTTCTGTGAAAGGGATTTCTACATGAAGTTTTTCTATAACTTTAATAAATTTTTGATACTGTTTATTGATTTGGGTTTGTTTAAGTCTTTGCGGATATGGTATAGGTGGTTTATATGGCGGGGGCAGTACGTAAATTTTATCTTTAGGTTCTTCTCCTTTATCTCGACCTTCCTGGTTTTCAGATTCCTCTAGTTCCTTTACTTCGTCCGGGGGTTTGGTACATTCCTTAGAAGTTTCGGGTTCACTTAATCTTGGGTTTGGTGGCTCATCATAAGCGTTCCCACTTCGTAGGGTAATGGCATTGGCTTGTCCTCTCGGATTTTGTTGAGTTTGTCCAGGGAATTATCCTCCAGGTGTAGTCTGAGGGGCTTGGTTTAAAGCTACCTGAGAGATTTGGGTTTCAAGCATCTTGGTATGAGTAACTATTTGGTCAACCTTGGTTCCTAACTGAGTAATCAATTCGTTAACATGAATGTTTTGATTCATGAACTCCTTGTTTTGTTGGGTTTGAGCGGTGATAAAATTTTCCATAATTTTCTCAAGGCTCGGCTTTGGTGGTACAGGTTGCATAGGTTGATTTGATCTAGGGGCTTGATAACTAGGTCTCGCAGGTGCATTATTTTGAATAGGGTTATTGTTTTTATAGGAGAAGTTAGGGTGATTCCTCCATCCAGGGTTATAGGTATTCGAATATGGGTTCCCTTGGGTGTAGTTTACTTGCTCGGAGTGGGTTTCGTTTAATAGACTGCATTTTGCGGATTGGTGTCCTTGGGTTCCACATATCTCACAATTTGACGAAACTGCGGTTACAGTATTCGGGTTCGTGTACATATGCTCGATTTTAAGGGCTAATGCGTCCATTTTAGCTTGCATCATGTCTATAGAGCTTAGTTCATGCACTCCTCCTTGGGCTTCCTTCTTCTCAAATGTCGCTCATTCGACTCCCCATGATTGATGGTTTTGAGCCATGTCTTCGATGAGGGAACTAGCTTCAGGGTAAGGTTTGTTCATCAGAGCACCACCTGCGGCAGCGTTGATGGTCATCTTTGTGTTGTATTGAAGTCCATTATAGAAGGTTTGAATGATTAACCAATTTTCTAAGCCATGATGTGGGCATGCTCGTAACAACTCTTTATATCTCTCCCAAGCTTCGAACAGTGATTCTCCTTGGTTTTGGGTAAATCTAGTTATATGGTTTCCAAGAACGGAGGTCTTACTCGGGGGAAAATATCTAGCAAGAAAAACTTTTCTAAGGTTATCCCAAGTCGTAATGGAATTGGGTGGAAGGGAATCTAACCATGATAGAGCTTTATCTCTGAGGGAAAAAGGAAATAATCTTAAACGTATTGCCTCAGGAGAAGCTCCATTGGTTTTAAAAGTATCTGCTAATTGAAGAAATATTTTTAAATGTTGGTTTGGGTTCTCGGTAGCGAGACCCGCGAATTGTCTCTGTTGCACTAATTATAACAGAGATGGTTTAAGTTCAAAATTATTAGCTGGGATGATTGGGTTTACTATACTAGAACTAGGTTCTTCATTAGATGGTTGAGCGAAGTCCTTAAGAGGTCTTTGGTTTTGATCTTCGTCCATAGCTCTGTTAATTCTATGAAAGAATAAACGTGCGCGAGCGTAACGTTCAGGTTCCGCCAGAGGGTTTACTAAACTTAAACTTCCGGTGCTGCGAGTTCTTCGCATTGACCGACGGGAAATAGCCTAAGTCTAAACGATATAACAACAGGAAAATGAAATTTGACGAAATTGGTCCCCGGCAACGGCGCCAAAAACTTGATCCGTTGTAAATCTTGATGTTCGCAAGTGTACGAACGTGTCAGAGTAATATAAAAGATTATCGAACCACAGAGACCAAGTGTCAATCTATCGTTATCTATTGTTATGGTGTTTATCAAAGGCAATTACAATAGGTGTTTTTGTAGTGTGCAATTGAAAAGTAAAGTTTTAAAATAAATTTAATTAATAAAGACAGGGTCGAATGTAATTCACATAATTAAATGATAATCCAAGTACTTGCTAATAGAACTACTTATGGGCAATGTTTCCTACTTTGAAAATAACTAATTTAACGGGAACTGTCGCTTTCGCGTATTCAGAACCGAGTTGTACTCCCTAATCAAACCCTCTTATTGTCACTTATAAAAAGGCGCGCATTGCGTTAGAGTAGTAAACCTATTTTTAAGAAATATAGTATCTTGACTAAGTTGAAAAGTATTATAACCTGGATTTCTTAACCAAAAGAGGTTCTCATGAATCAGACTCTAAACTTATAAACGCGTCCGAAAATAGTTTCAAAATCTCTTTTCTTCTTGATGTTAAAAACTCCTAATGAACTAGATAAAGCGCTTTCGCTGTTTTTGAAATAGTTAAAAACAATTAAGTTTAAAAAGACGTTGGACGGCTTTCGATCTTACCCAACGAAATTGAAGTGCGGGAAAACTTAATTTGAAAGTTAAAATAGCCCTTCAAGTGTTTCTACGAACAATTGTACGGATTACTGGTTTAATTACGATCCTTACATTCTAGCCTTATAAATTTAGCTAGACATGGTAAAGTAAAAGTGCATTAAGATAAATAAAAGTAGTGTGAGTGCGGAAAATAAATAAAAGTAAAGTGAGTGTGGGAAATAAATAATTTAAAGCGAGTGCGGAAAATAAATAAAGTAAAAGCGAGTGCGGGAAATAAATAAAGTAAAAGCGAGTGCGGGAAATAAATAAAGTAAAGGCGAGTGCAGGAAATAAATAAAGTAAAAGCGAGTGCGAGAAATAAATAAAGTAAAGGCGAGTAATAAAAACCTGCTCCAATCGGAGGGCTGAGTAAATTGCAATGCGGAAAAGAAAATGGCGGCAGGATTAACTTCCTTCCAAAGTGCTCCAAACTCGAGTACAGACTCTATCACAGACTCAATTACACAATTGTGGTAACACTCCAATGCGAAGCGATTACCACTTTATAAAACTGAATATATGCCTAAGTGAAACAAAGTTGCTTCTGATTTCGCCTTGTTCCAACGTTCGGATCTTCGTCTGCTCTAAGTTTGGGTGATTGTAAAACTGAATTCGCGTTTCTATTTATAGGGAAATAAAAAAGGTGGAATTGACTTGGATGCCCTTCAACTTGAAAATAGAGGAAACCGTTTTCCTCTGGTGGCGCCCGCCACAAGGCCATGGCGCTCACCACAAGCACAAAGTGGGGCGCCTTAGTGGAAGTGGTGGGAAAACGTGGGAGTTGATGGAAGTTTGAATTGGACACGTCATGGCTTGGACTGTGGCGTCCGCCATTGGGTAGGCCATAAGAGCAAAATGCTGATTCTTAGGGTTTTTGGCTCTTTTTCGCTCCTTTTCTCGATCGGGGCTCCTATTAAGGTAAAAACCTGAAAACAAAGGAAAACACAGTAATAACACAACAAAACGATAATAAAATAACTAGAATGCATGTGAAATCGGAGTCGAAAATACGTAAATTTTAGTGTGATCAACTATGCTCATGAAACATACCACACACAAGAAGAATATGCAAAAGAGGTGGTCTAATCTCATCCATACTTATGTTGATTTTTCAATCAACTAGCCTTAGGACTTTGAGATATCATAGGCCAAATGAGATGAATGCATAAAGAATAGGAATGAGATGAAGAGGGAGGAGAATGGATCAAAACTCAAATTGGTCAAAGGAGGACTTTTACCAAATTAATATCATCCATTCATTTTGCGAGATGGAATGTACATTCCATCAATCCCCTAATCCAATGATATTAACTTGACAAAGTCAAATCACCCTTGACCAAGGCCCAACAACAAGAGTCAAACTCAAACAAGTCATCATAATAGGTCAACACAATTAATTGGCATTTATTCAAATTAAAAGTAGTAAAATAATACATTTAAATCAAATATGGTTTTTTGAATTCCTAAAACCTCATCAAAACACCAAAGAAATGGCCATGAGATTTATCATAGGTTAAACAAGGTCAAAGGACCTTGGAGAAAAAATTTCAAATTTTTTAAAGACTTAGAAGTATTTTTAAACAATTAAAAACAATCACAAAATCAATTAAATCATGAAAAATATTAATAATGATCCAAAAAATAATTTTAATTCAAAATATGAAAGATGAAATTATTTGAAAATTTTTGGTGAAACTCTCATATTTTTTTGACCAATATTAAAATTAATATGAATTAATGAAAATAAACTAATTAAAAAGAAAATTAGAAAATAGCAAAAAATTTGACCAATTGATCTCCCTCATTAATTGAGGTGGCAGATCAAGTGGTCCTCAACGCACTTTCCACCATGGACTTAAGTCAATGCGCCACAAGGATGGTAATCAGAACCGACGCGTAAGATTAAAACATTTGAAAAGGATCATGTGGTCTGGAGAGATGCCAACACATCGTCGGAGCTGTAACTCCGGTCTTCTTCTCCGGTGGACCTCACCGGATTGGTCCACCCTCAACCATTACCAAAATAAAAAAGGAGGACATGATCTGAATGAAAAAATTGCCTAGATCACGAATCTGACCTCAATTTCAACTAACTCCAAATATATAAAAAGATATGAGGAGATTGAATTTTGAGGTGTGTTAACAGAGTTGCTTCGATTTGACCTCTAAGAAACTCAATCTTCTTGCCTATATTGGTAGGACTTTAGACAACCAAAGATCCAAGAGAATTGAGTGAGAATCGAAGAAATGAAGTTTTCTGAAAATTACCTTCAATGTTCTGCAGGATTTGATGTGGCTTGCTTCAAACACGATCTGATCACACTTGAGAAGCTAGCAGGAAGTGAGTGAGAGGTTGCAAGGTTGTGGAACCTGGATTTCTTGAATCTCCAACAGTTGAGATTCAAACTCAAATTTCAAATTGAAATTTCTCAGGTTTTCCTTTAGAATGAGAGGGTTTGAATTGGGGAGCAAAGTTGGCGCACAAGGTGTGATTCAAATGAGCTCATAAGCCTTCTATTTATAGCCAAAGGGAATGATATTTGCACACTTCAAAATCTGTCCAAAATTGGCAATGTGAATGGCACGAGTGCATGGAGATATACAGGCCCATGATGCAATGCATAAAGGTCCAAAATCAATCATGTTGAAATCTGAATCAAGCTTGAATGGCAAAGCAATGTGAACTGAAGTTTGTACATTTGATTCTTTCCAATGATGCAACCCTGTTAAAGCCATGCGCAGACCTAGTAATCTTTGTCCAAAATGCATAAACATGGGACCTTTGAAAAGCTTGGATTAAGGGGAACAAGTTTGATGTTGAACACTTTTTCATTTGGAGCTTGGAACATGGTGAATTTTGAGGTGTATGTTTGGAAATTTCAACATGTTGAAATTTTTTCTAAGTGTCAAGCCATATATCTCAATATTCCACCTTGCTTAACTTTTTGTGTGAGCTTCAAATGAGAAAAGTGTATTCATAAAAGTTGTATCTCTTTCAAAGACCTTCAAAATGATCACCAATTTCATTTCATTTGGATTTATAATGATAGAGTTATGCATTTTCAAAGTTTGGAAAAATCACTTGTTCAATGGTATAGGTCAAAAATGACCTATAATGTATCCTCATATCACATGCTCATAAAAGTTGAATTAGCTCCCACTCCAAACATAAAAGTTGAAGTAGACATCTTGAATTTGATTGTGAAACTTTTAAATATTTCATCTCATAAAAATTGAGCAAGTTATGGCCTTGGGAATTTGACTTTCAAATTAGGGTTTAGACAAAATGACCTAAAATGTTTCAACATAGAAAATGATTTTCCAAGCAAAACTAGCTCTAGGTATCAACATAAAAGTTGTTCGGGATGTCATGTAGAATAAAATTTATCTTGTAATTATTTTCATATAGTGAAAATTGTAGGAGATAGGGTCTAGGGAGACCTAGTTTTGATCAGATGAATTCATCTGGCCAACCACCATCAACCAACTTGCTAACCTTTAATTCTCTTGACTTTCATGGCTCATGGTATATTATATATGCATAAGATGATGAATTTTGAAGTGCCCCTTGAGAAATTTGATCCATTAGTGAGATAACTTGTTGGAGAAGTTACTCAAGATATTCAGCCAAACTAGGGTTTCCAAGGTAAATCACCCTCAATCTCTTGAAGAATACTTGATCAATATAACATGTAAAGATAATTGGAACTCATATATGATGCTTGTAACCATTATTGGATCAATTCATGGTTGTGTTCTTGGTCATGAGAGTCTCAAACCCTAGATATGGACTTGATAGATCAATGGGATCATGCCTTACCTACAAAAGAGTTAGGCAAATGCAAAGCCATATTTTTGGTATTTTGGTTTGTAAAATGATAATATACAAGTATGACATAATCACATAGTGCTTGGTGATCTCTCCCAAAACAAACCCAATGAAAGAGGGGCAAAGAGGGATCTTAGGATTAAAATTGGGGTCTTACAGTTGCCCATATTTAAGGACATCCTAACTGAGGAGGCAAAGGTTAAAATCTTCATGTCGACTCAGTAGAATGGGCTTAAATAACAACATATAGAAACAAATTTTGGTCCCTAAGAGACCTCATGATGCATATGATGTGAATGTAAAAGTTAATGCTCTGTGGGGAAATATTGCCACAAAAGGAAAAGAAACCAGAGAGACCGAAAATCCGTAGGAGTATAATGCATTCCATAAGGAAAACTCACTGGGAAGACAGAGACTCTGAGGGAAAAAGGAATTATGCATAGGCCAGGCTATGACTTAAGACTGCTGGGGGACTAGAGGAATTCCATACAAAAATAGAAAAGACTCAGCCGGGGAACAACAACATCTGCAGGGGATACGAGAAAGTCAGGATAAAACCGAAGTACTTGAATCATGTAGGGAAAGCGATTTCACTAAGGAAACACGCACTCAACTCAACTGGGGAAGAGATAAACTTCAACACAGGAGGAGCAGAAATCTATTATCTACAACCTGCTACTGGGTGAGGAGATAATAAAGATCTGACAGCGAGGACATACATCAATGTTTAGGATGAACATATCAAGGATGACTCGTTGAGGATTGCCAGGAGGAAGTATGAATTACTAGTTACTGGGTAAGAATAGCCTTGCTGGGGAAAATTGCAGAAAATAGGATGTACAACTAGCAATTATTGGGCAGAAGACCAAAGGATAAACTCAACAGGGAAGAAAATTCGTCATCGGTCTGTCGCATCACGCGAAAAACCGGCGGGAAAAGAAAGAAACAACAGAGCCGCCACCGTGCGTTATTTATCCCAAAAGAGGGAAAGGAAACGCTCAGAGTAAACCTAGGAAAAGAACATGGTCTCGCGACCAAAGAGAATGGGTTCGGGAGTCGGTTATGCGAAGGGAAGGTATTAGCACCCCTACGCATCCGTAGTACTCTACGGGATCCACGCACAAAAGGAAGGAATATTGGTTGCTAAGAATACTGCTCTCACACACACACACTGGATGAAAGAAACACAAGAAACAAACGAAACTGAAACTGACTCGGCAGGATATCGTATCCTGGGCCTACTTAGTCTATCAGGCATAGACATCAGAGTCGAAGTAGTTCGGACTGGGGAAACGACACATGCTCGCTAGGATGTCGCATCCTATGCATACGTATCTTCTCGGACGAAAGAAGAATCAGAGCATTCGTAGCTCGGCTAACCCGCACACAAACAAACAAGACACACACAGGCAGACGTGGAGCCCGAATGCCAATCACTGGACTTACATCAGCATCCGAACCTAAACACACACACACTGGAACCCAAATGCCACTCGATGGACTTACATCGGCTTCCAAGCACACAACAACACAACAAGTTGATAGGGAGTCGGGGACTCGAGCCTATAACTGTCAAGCACACACTCAAACAAACAGACAACGAATTGCTAAGGAGTCAGGCACTCGAGCCTAGCAACTGTCAAACAACACACACAAAAAGAAAAAAGGGCGCCCGGAGAGATCAGCTCAATCTCCTGCCTACATACTTCATCTGGTATGAAGATCAGGGCGATGTAGTTCCCCTACGCAGGGATAAAGAACTAGCCTAACCAGATAACAGAGGGAGACACAACACTAGGGAGACTACGACTCGAGCCTAGATGTTGTCATGCAAAGTCGTCCCTAAGTTAAGGTTTCTAGCTAACTTGCACAGGAAGCAAGCCTATCCTAAACATGACTTGCACAGGAAGCAAGCCACACCTAACCTAACTTGCACAGGAAGCAAGGGTCTCGATTGCAACTAGGGCAAGAGAAAGGGGAGGTCTCAATCGCAACGAGGGCGAGAGAAAAGAATTAGTGTTAGTTGTTAATCAAACTCGACAAGACATCGCATCTCGTGCCTACGTATCTCATCTGAACATGAGAATCAGAGTTGCCGTAGTTCGGCTACGGAGGGAAAAAGGACTCGATTGCAACTAGGGCAAGAGAAAGGGAAAGTCTCGATCGCAACGAGGGCGAGAGAAAGGGAAAGTCTCGATCGCAACGAGGGCGAGAGAAAGGAAAGTCTCGATCGCAACGAGGGCGAGAGAAAGGAAAAGGCTCGATCGCAACGAAGGCGAGAGAAAGGAAAAGGCTCGATCGCAACGAGGGCGAGAGAAAGGATCGCAACGAGGGCGAAAGCAAACAAGGATTAGTTTAAACTAAACCTAACTTGCACAGGAAGCAAGTCAAACAAACACAAGCACAGGTAGCACACACTATATACACACAAGTGGCTCACACAAGGGTTAGGTTTTAGTCGAGGGGTCATATCAACCTCAACAAACAAACCTCTGGAATGGGGTGAGTGTTGCTCTTAACCTAGCCATTGAGGGGCTAAGGTGAAGCAGATGAAAGGAGATGAGGGGTGTGCCTCATTGCTTCTATCCCTGGCCAGGGAGAGCATTTGACAAGAATGTGTGGGTTCAGAAAGTGGGAACCCTTCTACACATTTGATACTGACTCAACTGTACAATTGTACAAGATCTTGGGTTTGTATCTGTAATGCATCAACACAGTGGTGTGAGCAAAACAGAAGACACACTGAATAGCAGGGGATAGGTTGCTTATCCCTTGGTTCTGCCAATTGCCTCTTCACTTAGGAGGTCTTTGACTCTGTACAAGGACAATTTAAACATTCACAAACATTGCCTCTTAAGGAGGACTTCAGACAGTTGCCTGGCCAAGTAACAGGCCAGGTCTTCCAGACTACATGAAGAAAAGGAATTATACCTCAAGCAAGTTGCTAAATAGCAAAGCAAAGCAAGTTCAAAGAACTTAAGCAACTAATGGTACCTGAAATGGTCAAACAGATCAGTACACAGTTCAACAGTCAAAGCAAAAGGAATTGGGAAACAACAGTCAACACAGAGGGACAAATGTGCAAAGCACAAGACTCAAGTCATATGAGTCATATCACCTACAAAACAAAGGTTAGCTCATGATAAACAGATAAACCCAATCAACTTGCAAAAGTTTCTTTGAAGCACTTGTAGCTTAACCTGAAACATGAACTCAATTATAAGCCACAGGACCACTAGGACAAGCCTAGGGTCAAAAATAAATGAGAAAGTCAAAACAGCAAGCCATATCCAATCAAAATCAAATTCAATCATTTAAGAAGCAAACCCAATTGGTTTCAAGTTCATATCATGCATCATCATCAATTCATAAGCAAAAGAAGTCAAAACATGGCAAATGAAAGCTCATAGAAGTCAACAGAATGACTTGCATCAAAAGTCAACTCAAACATTTCCAAAAATTATCAAATAATTCAAGACCAATGCTAACACATAGCATGGTAAGCATATAAAATTTCATCACATTTGGACAAGTGGAAGGCAGTCAATGAAAATCATAAAGTCAAAGCAAATTTGAACATGCTCAATGAAGTCAACAGCAAGACCTAGCCCAAAACTAAACATATTCAATTCCAAAAATCACCAAATAATTCATGCTCAGTCAAAATCCATAACATGACATGCATATGAAATTTCAGCTCAATTGGATCATGGGAAGGTGGTCAATAAAAATCAGAAAGTCAAAACCAAATCAAGCATGCACAAAGAAGTCAAACAAACATGTGTCAACTTCAAAAAATCATAACTAAATGAAAACAGATGAGAAATGAATGGGATTAACACCAATGCAAAGCTTAAGATGTCTAGTATGCACATGTAAAATTTCATGATCATCCAATAAGGTATGAGAATTTCCCAAATGAAATGGCAAGATGTGTCACACAAAGTCAACAATTGACTAGGCAGGGAAGAAAAATCTCAAATAAATAGGAAATGGCATAATTAAATCCAAGAAAATTCACACACAAACTAGACATATGATAGATGGTTCATGCAAAATTTCACATTAATTGGAGGCCAGGAAGCATGTCAACAAAAATCATGAAATTACATATCATTGGTGTGACACAAGTTGTCACACCCTACTTCAAAAATTCATATCTCACAAACCACATATGATAAAATCATGATCTTTACACCAAAATAAACATGAATGAGTGTAGATTAAGCACAAAAAATTTCAGATCAAATGGATGCATCATCACAATTTCACAAGAGATTTGGGAACATGTATCATTTTTGGTCACATTATACAAACCCTAAGGCCATTTAAAAATTCAATTATCCAAAAAATCAGCAAAAATGATGATAAAAAACTAGACAATCATATGAACATGATGCAAAAATTCCCACTGGATTTGGAATTAAAATGAACAAGTTATGAATTTTGCAAAATTGATGATCAAAGGAAATAAAAATAAGAAAAAAAAATGAATTAAATTGATTTTATTAATGACCGGATGGCAAAGCTGTAAATATGGAGGTCACTTAACAAAACGCAGCGCTTTGCTCACGGCCAGGGAAATGTTCTCATTGGCCAGTTCCAATGGAACAGTAAATTGCAATGTGATAATTGGATTTTCTGGGCATGGCAATACAGAAACTAGGGTTTCCTATCAAACAGTAACAACATCATCACCTTCCAAAATCGAGTTTCATGAAATTTCCCAGAATTACAAAATGAATACACAGAAACGATCACCCAAGCATGGCAAACATAAATCCATTATTAATTTCCATTAACACACAACATGGTTCATGAATCGAGCAGAAGAAATCTCAACATCAAAACTTGCTCAAGCATAAAAAATTCCAGAAATGATCAAATAGCATACCAATAGAACCATTAGAGCATGTACATGACAAATCCAAACACTATTTTCATGGAAGCAAGCTAATGAAAGAGAATCGAGCAAAAAAATCAAATGAACACCAAACTTCATTTTCAGATTTCTTGAAAACTACTTAACCATTTCACATGAGACAAAGTGCATAACGATCAGCATACTAAGACCTACACTAAACATGGCATAAATTTGAGAAACAAAAGATTCGAAAACCAACCACTGTTGAAGAGCAGATGAAGATTCTGGTGTTGTTTGGTCTTTAATCCTTGAAACAGTTGGTCTTTAAGGTCCCAAATGAAAAATGAGTAAAGAACTTTGGCTTGAAACACACCAATTTAGCTCTGAATTCAATCTGCCATGGCTGAGTGCTTTGGAAAACAGTCGCAAAAATGAGCTTCCAGATGTAGAATGGTGGCTGAACAATGCTCACAAGGTTGCTTGGATTATGAATCGAGCAAGGCAAGGTTCAATACTCTTGAGAATTTGGCAGATTTTTTGAAGATGCACAAAATGAGATTTGAGAGAAAGTGAGTAATTCTGTGGTTAGATGGCTGCTTCTAGGTTTAGAAATGACAGAAAATTTCCTTTATATTTGCTGTTTAGCATTGGTAATGGAAGTGTTAAGCAAAGTTTATCCTAAATGAGCCAAATTTGTATTTTGCTAATTTTGCACATGTGGAGGTGGAGGTGTGTAATCTGGCCGAGTTTGGGCCTCAAACATGTCCCAAATATCATCTAAAACAAGTCCCAAATGGCCAAATGTGCTGAAAATACTTAATTCAAAAAGTCAACCTTTGGTCCACACTTGAATTTAAATGAGACAAGTCAAAAAATGCCATTTTGATTGGCAAGGTTTTGGTGTATGAAATTTATATTTTTGGAAAGAGGAGATGAAATGTGGTTTGTAGGAAAAAACCCCACCAAAATTGGCCAAATGGTTTGAGAGATATGGTCTTTTGAAGTTCAAGATTTTGTGAAAATGATTTGATCATATCTTGACAACCATGCATGGGAATTGAGAGTTCTTGGACTTTTTGGAAATGGGAGAACAAGATCTTCAACTTTCATGTTGGGCAAAAATTCATTTGAAGCTTGTATCATGATGCAAGTTGAGGATCAAGAAGTTTCCATTTTTGGCAGTTAAAATTACAGGTCCAGTTTCTATTTTTGGAAATTTTCTGATTGGCTTCAAATTCTTCAATGATGTTGTTTGCCATGATACATGAGACCTATTGGGACATGAATAAGCTCTCTCAAACCAAATCCATCCATCAAAATCATAAAATCAACCACAGTTGACCAAGTTTGACTTTCTAGGGTTTCTGACTGACTGTGCATGAACTGATGGCTTCTGAACATCCAACCCTTGACTTAAACACTTCAAATGGACCCCCAAGTCATGTGAACTTGTTGGACAAACCCTAGGGCCTTGGCTCCTTGAGAAACACCCCTGCTTGCTTGGTTGACTGATCTCCTGATCAGTTTGACCTAATTTCTTGACTTGCTTGCACTTGAGGCAACTGGGACAATGCAATGCTATGCAATGGACCATGATATGCTATGACCTAATATGAAAATGTATGTACAATGATAGGTGCAAATTTGAGGTGCTACAACTGCCCCTATTCAATCAGCTGGGAACCCGAACGGATGATAGCAATGGCTGTCAGACTTTCAGGGTAAACAGGGATTGAATACAAAAGAACCGTAGAAATTTGCACCGACTGGATATGATACAAGAAGAACCACGTCATTTACCGATGACAACTGCGAGACAACTTCAGAAAAGCAAAACCATTTACCGATGGTTGGAAAACTGGGAACTTGATATTTACCGATATCAACTTCAGCAAAACCATTTACCGATGGCTGCTGGGAAAACAAACTTCTGAAAAACAAAACCATTTACCGATGGTTAAAACTTGATATTTACCGATATCAATTTCAGCAAGACCATTTACCGATGGCTGCTGGAAAACAATCTTCTGAAAAACAAAACCATTTACCGATGGTTAAAACTTGATATTTACCGATATCAATTTCAGCAAGACCATTTACCGATGGCTGCTGGAAAACAATCTTCTGAAAAACAAAACCATTTACCGATGGTTAAAACTTGATATTTACCGATATCAATTTCAGCAGACCATTTACCGATGGCTGCTGGAAAACAAATTGAGGTAGGAAGGAAGCAAGACCATTTACCGATGGTGGCTTCAAAGAAACTTGACATTTACCGATGTCAACTCTAGCAAGACCATTTACCGATGGCTGCTGCAACTGGGAATTCGATATTTACCGATATCGAAGAAAACTGGGCCATTTACCGATGGCATCTCCGCTTGGGGAGGAACAAAATCTTTGTGGTGATACCAGACAAGACGTTTACCGACGACTTCTGGGGATTTTGATTTTATTAACAAGAGAACAAAGAATGACCAGACATTTACCGATGACTGGGATGAGACTCGATGTTTACCGACATCGAAAGATGATGTTTACCGACATCAAAAAGAATGACCAGACATTTACCGATGACTGGGAATGAGGAATTTATTGGGAAGAGACAAACAAATATTTGCAACTGAAAACCAGGTAGGACATTTATCGATGACTCTACTGGGGATTTTTGTTGGGGGATTATCAGACATTTACCGATGACTGAAGGAAAGACTCGATGTTTACTGACACCGAAGCAATGGCGTTTACCAACACCAAAAAATGACCAGACATTTACCGATGACTGGGTGAGACTCGATGTTTACCGACACCGAAACAATGGCGTTTACCGACACCAACGGAGAGGAGGAATACTTCTTCGATTTGAAAATCGGAAATTGGCCTGAACGCCACTTCGGTCTGAATACCGGAAAATTGGCCTGAGTGCCATGAGTACATCGACCTGATCATCGGAAACTCCTTCGGTCTGAATACCGGAGAATACATAAGTACATCGACCTGATCGTCGGAAACTTCTTCGGTCTGAATACCGGAAACACATAAGTGCATCGACCTGATCGTCGGAAACTTCTTCGGTCTGAATACCGGAAACACATAAGTGCATCGACCTGATCGTCGGAAACTTCTTCGGTCTGAATACCGGAAAAACATAAGTACATCGACCTGATCGTCGGAAACTTCTTCGGTATGAATACCGGAAAATTGGCCTGAGTGCCATGAGTGCATCGACCTGATCGTCGGAAACTCCTTCGGTCTGAATACCGGAAAATTGGCCTGAGTGCCATGAGTGCATCGACCTGATCGTCGGAAACTCCTTCGGTCTGAATACCGGAAAATTGGCCTGAGTGCCATGAGTACATCGACCTGATCGTCGGAAACTCCTTCGGTCTGAATACCGGAAAATTGGCCTGAGTGCCATGAGTACATCGACCTGATCGTCGGAAACTCCTTCGGTCTGAATACCGGAAAAATTGGCCTGAGTGCCAAAGCGTGAATTGGTTTGTGTTCCAAAACACTCAACATCCTGAAGAGGGCTAGAGAAGCAGTCTTGTTAAAGGATGGACATTCGATTCCACAAGAAATACGAATCTTACTCGACTGGGGAGGACGACTTCGACCCAAGAGCACATGAGACATATTATCTATAGCCGTCAAAACGTAGATAATAACCTCGCATGGAAGATTATCCATAACCGGGTTGTAGGTTGTTAAATGGATAAACGACCGAAAACATCCTGAAGAAAGCGAAGGCAAACTTGTTAAAGGATGAACATTCGATTCCACAAGGAATACGAATCTTACTCTGCTGGAGATAACAATCGAAAGATTGACCAAAGAGTGCATGAGATATATTATCTATAGCCGTCAAAACGTAGATAATAACCTCGCATGGAAGATTATCCATGACCGGGTTGTAGGTTGTTAAATGAATAATCGACCGACAACATCCTGAAGAGAGCGAAGGCAAACTTGTTAAAGGATGGACATTCGATTCCACAAGGAATACGAATCTTACTCTGCTGGTGAAAACAATCGAAAGATTGACCAAAGAGTGCATGAGACATATTATCTATAGCCGTCAGAACGTAGATAATACACTCGCATGGAAGATTATCCATAACCGGGTTGTAGGTTGTTAAATGGATAAACGACCGAAAACATCCTGAAGAAAGCGAAGGCAAACTTGTTAAAGGATGAACATTCGATTCCACAAGGAATACGAATCTTACTCTGCTGGAGATAACAATCGAAAGATTGACCAGAGAGTGCATGAGATATATTATCTATAGCCGTCAAAACGTAGATAATAACCTCGCATGGAAGATTATCCATAATCGGGTTGTAGGTTGTTAAATGGACAAACGACCGAAAACAAAGGCATCAGGGTACCAGGACTAGGTATGCAAAAGATGACCAATCAAAAGAGGATAAAGTTGCTAACTCGGAGCAAATATCCAAAAGGAAGGGGAAGACCCAATGGGGACAATACTGCTTGATCAAGGCAAGTATCCAGAGGGGAAAAGAATATCAACACCGCAAACCGGATACTGATAACTGCAAGGAGGGGATTACATCTACCGGTTTGTAGGTAGAAAACCACGGAAAAAGTAACCAGTCATCGATAGGATGAGCACACAGGGTTAACTCCAACAAGGGGATGAAAGTGGGATTTTACAACTACCAGCTAGTGGGTAGAAAACCACGAAGATAGGACTTACAACTACCGGTTCGTAGGTAGATGCCAACAAATTCCGCTGAGGATAAGATGAACGAGTGCCGGTTAGTGAGCGACTATTCATTTATGCCCCAGGGAAGCACAGGAGACAGCCAACAGGAAGCCAATTTAGGATCGATCCAAAAAGGCAGACTGAAAACAAGACTCATCCTAATGAGGAAAGAACTCAATAGGGACAACCCATCCCGTGTAGGGAGGGAACGGAAGCAACCGTCATCCACGAGGATGTATCTCAGTGGGGAAATGGCAGGAAAGGATAGACACTTTCTGCTTAAGGGGTTGGCTCTACATGGAGAGATCTGTAACAAGAAATAGCAGGAGGTAACAATCAAACAGATACCCGGCGACCGATGCAACATGAGTATCCAAATGCTATGATTATGCATGTATGCATTATGCATGATGAATGTATGATGAATGCTGACAAACAGACATGTTCAACACGCAGGTCCGGGAATCAACCGTCCGGAGAGAAAACCAAAGCCACCAGAGAGCAAAGAAAATCCACTGGGGACTGGGACAATAGGGAACAATCATCATCCTGCAGGGGAAGAAGGCCACCAGAGGCTTCCGGAGGGATCGTCGGTCACAACCGGAGAACAGAGTTCAACATACTGGCGGACGCGCCACAACAACTCGTGCTGGAAATCAGAGATGCCAAGGAGCAACCAGATCTCTGCTGAGGATAGATAGGCATTGAGAAAGCTCATCATGCCAACAACTCCGCTCGGGGATCTATCTGAGGGAATGCCGGATTACGGGGATGTCGATCCTCCAGATACTGAATCTTCCAAGAAAAGCACCCATGCTGGGGGGAGATGAAGACTGCTCTGCTGGAGAGGCGAAAGTTGAAGTCTTCAGTAAACACTCTGCTAGGGGAGCTGCCCCACAATAATGTCCGAAACAGCAAACTTGCTGGGGATGCCCCACGATAGGGCTCAAACAGCACTCTGCTGGGGATGCCCCATAATAGAGCTAACAGGGATTTGGAGGAAGAATCTGTACTGCCGGGAACATGAAGATGAATAACTTCAAACGACACTGCATCGGGCAACCTTGCTGAGGAGAAACCAAACGAGGTTCTGCAGGACAAAGATACAGTCATGCTCGAGATACGAACAATTGTCTTACCTGTTGGTAATCATACCACCCCCGGGAGAGCGCTGCGGATCTCCTAAGTATCCTTCCATCATTGTGAACGTTCACTTTATTTAAGAACAATTTTGAAAAATTTGTTTATTTTGAAAACAATGATACCTTATCAATGAAAACATGCAAAACATTTGTTGAGTTGAAACAAATAAGAGTGCAAACAATTTGGATAAAAGCTCAAATTAATGTGATGGAATGGTAGTCTGCAAAGGGCGAGACTCCATAGATCTGTACAAGTTTGAAATCGGTGATATATATTGGAGAGGGCTACATTGAACATAATGACCTTTCCTCTACCATTCTGAATTTTCGATGTATTCAAAGCTTCAGTCGACGACGAATCGAGAATCCCTGACGGATGACAGATATAGAGCACAGTCTTGTCAAGATGCAGTTACTTGCCAGATCCCTAATTTTTGCCTAGATTGCCCCAGTGTGAGGTGATCAATCTAGCGGGATGCGAATTCTCTTTTTTTTCAATGTCTCTAACTTTTGCCTGGATCGCCCTTTCGGGTTTTCAATCCACCGAGACGCTCCTTTTTGCCTAAGTCGCCCTTTGGGGTGTTCGACTTAGCGAGCTATTCTGCTTTTTTGCTTTTAGGCGAAGTATTTCTTGACTGCATCAGAATTCACAGGACGAGTGAACTTCCATCCATCGTTGTAAGTGTCAGAACATTGCCTGAAGAGGCTCTCTTGACAACACATGGACTTTCATAGCTTGGGGGTTCACTTGCCCCTGGAATCGGGCGCGAAAGACAAGACTTTCTTGAGCACAAGGTCCCTCGGAACACACGAGGCTTGACCTTCTCGTTGAATGCTTTTTTCACTCTCTGCTGATATGACTGACCATGACACATGGCAGTTAATCTCTTTTTTCTTTCAGCTGGATTCAGCATCAGTCAACTTGGGACTTTGAGGGTGCTATCTTTCTTTTGTTTTTTTTTCTTTTGATTTTGCCTTTGATTTTGCTTTCTTTTGATTTCTTTTGATTTTGCACCCTCCTCTTTCTTTTTTCTTTTTTTCTTTTTTTCTTTTTTTTTTTTTTTTTGATAATGCCCCAGTTGGCTGTTCTGCTGATTCTCGAGATGCAGTTGAGTGATCTTCTTTTCTTGCTCAAGAAGTCGGGAGATCTCGTCAGGAATCCCTTCAACATCATCTTCTTCCGCTTCGAATACAGGGAATTCAAAATTGGGAGATGACGTCCGATCATTATGTTCAATGGTTTGAGAAACAACCTGCATAATGATTTTGATATGAAAAGCTTTTTGAAAATCAAACAAGACAATCGTTATGCAGATGAAAAGATTGCTTTTATTCTTGTTTTTTAAGGTTTTTTGTGATCACCAATTTCATGCAAAAAGCGAAAAGGAAAAACAAATGTTTAACATGAATTTATTTGAATGAAAATATCATTGCACAAAATAATGCCAACAATGTCATCACTTCTCCTTTTGGCATGGGAGAAGGGTTTTTAAACAAAGTGATTATTACAAAGACTTATGAACAGCTGTAGGAACGCCCACAGTGACCCAATTGTGATAGATCCCACCAGGGATGACAACTGTCAATATCTCTGGCATCAGCAGCTTCTGTTTTCTGAACAACCCTTCTGAAGAAAAAGTCGGCGCCAGCCCAGGACTTGTTATCTTCATGCTTGATTAACACAGGGACCTAAATCCTCCAAGATCAGAATACCTGACCTCACAAGGTCTTGAACCTTCATCTTCAGCTGAAAGCAGCTATCCACATCATGACCAGGAGCACCCGAGTGATACACACAATGCTGTTCAGGCCTATACCACCACCGAGGGTTGACGGGTATAGGCGGCGGGTCTCTAGGAGTAATCAAGTTCCGCTCTATCAGAGTGGGATACAGTTCGGCGTAGGACATGGGGATTGGATCAAAAATGATCTTCTTCCTCTCATTACTTGTACCAGCTTGATTATCATTGGGAGGCTGGTAAGCCTGCTGTTGAGGACGATGTTGTTGACGCTGATACTGCTGAGCTGGTCTTCTCTGTTGCTGTGGAGTTTGAGTTGCTGGAATAGTCACAGCGGCGACTTGCCGATATGGTCCTCTATTTGCACTCCTTCGACGGTGCACAGCATTTGTTTCATCCTCTCCCCTTCTGGGTGCCCCAGAGGATGGCTTCTTAGAATTTGAAGAGTTTGAAGAGCCAGGATCTTGAATCTTTCCTGCTTTGATAAGGCTCTCAGTCCTCTCCCCACAGACAACAACATCTGAAAAGCTACTGAACGGGCAACTTCCCAAGCGATCCATGAACACACCTTGCAAGGCTCCAATGAACATGTCAGTCAACTCTCTCTCCAACATTGGAGGTTGCACTCTTGCGGCTAGTTCACGCCACCTCTGGGCATACTCTTTGAAACTCTCCTTATCTTTCTGATACAAGCTCTGCAATTGGGTTCGGCTCGGCGCCAAGTCCATGTTATGCTTGTATTGCCTCAGAAAGGCTTCACCCAAATCTCTCCAGCTTCTGACTGATTCTCGCTTCAGATCCATGTACCAGTCCAAAGATGCCCCAGATAGACTATCTTGGAAAAAGCACATCCACATCTTTTCATCGTCAGTGTAAGCAGATATCTTCCTGAAGTAAGCCTGCACGTGGGTGCGAGGACAGGAGGTACCGTTGTACTTGTCGAATGAGGGTGCCTTGAACTTGTAGGGGATCTTCAACCCTTCCACCAGACCCATGTCGGTCACATCAAACCCAAGTGAGTTCTGACACTCCATGGCTCGGATTTTCTCAGCAAGAGCATCCACTTTACGATCCCTATCCTCCATTCTGACCACTTCATCTTCTTCACTCAGCAACGTGAACAAGTCCTCTTGTTGGTTGACAAACGGAGCTGGATGACGAATCGGATCCCGGGTAGCTCTGACATTGACCTCTGCAGCAAGAGGCTGTCCATTGATTCTGATGCCCCCCAACTCATCAACCCCATCAAAGTTACTGGCGGGAGCGGCAGCAGCAACATTATCATCCACAGGAAAACCCACTGGTGAAGCACGGTTGGCAGTTGGAATCACAACTTCCTGTCTCTGGGCTAAGGCACGCAGCTCCTCTTGCCCCTGAACGACCCCTTGCATCATGTTCATGAACTGGGCCATGTTTGCCCTCATCTCAGCCAACTCGGCTTGTACTTGATCCATGTTGCGTTGATGGTTGAGCCTCGTTGAGTAGCGGTGTGGTCTTTGATCAGCTATCCTGCCTCAACACAGGAACTCACAGTAAGAAGACGGCACAAGAACACCTGTTATGCAAATGATATGAGTATGATGTTAAATGATATGCATGATGCACATGATATGCTCATTTCTCAGGCATTCAAAGAGCCTGCCCCATCTTCAAAAGATGGCAACCTGCAGCAACAAGAGAACAACAGATACAGGGAAAATGAGAACAACAGGGAAATACTGACAACCTCATCTATACATAAGGGTAAAAAGGTCAATACAACCGAGTCAACAAAGTATTCGAATACTCAGAGTACAAAGAAAAGAAACCCATCCAACAAGCCTGGAGGTGATTCTCAATAAAAAGATCCAAAGACGGAGTACAAACAAATGAATCCCATCCAACAAGCCTGGAGGTGATTCTCAACAAATACAAACAGAGGTACAGTCTAAGACAGACAGTCTTCCGGAATGAGAGTCTTCAGGTAATGGCACTGGTCTATCAACAGTGAGCATTCTGAACATTCTGGTAGAGGAGTGATCTTCTCTTTCAATTGTCTTCTCAGCTCCAAGACTTCTCCTCCAAGGTAGTCCTCTGACTTCTGTCTCAACTCCATCTCTTTCTTCAACTGGACGTCTTTGTCTTTGAGCTGTTTCTCCAAGTCTCTGATCTTCTTTTGATGGTTGACTTCTGCTCTCTGCAATCTCAAGCACTCCCTATGCTCTGCATCCAACATGGACTCCATCTCATCATACGATCTCTTCTTGCTCCTTGCTCTGCCAGCATCCTCTCCTTGCACTTCCCTGAGTTGATGGGCCAAGTGCAGCTTATCAGCTTTAGCTTTATACAGTTCCATCTGAGTGTCTTGCTCCTTCTCTCTCAGACGACGACTCTCCATCAGAGCTTGCTTATAGTGCTCAGCAGGCACACTATCAGCAAGAACCAAAGGCGGTTGTTCTTGCAAAGGCTCCCTCCTATCGTAGGGTAGCAGCAAAGTTTCCACTCTCTTCTTTACCCAATCAGTGTAATCGGGCATTGCAATGGCAAACTTCTTCCCCAAGACAGATCCATCCTTCACTCCAACAGATTTCCAGGCTCTTCCTATTTGCTCTAATCTGACGGGGTCATCCTTCTTCTCAAAATACACACTCTCAGCTATCTCAGCCTCAAGTGGTCTTCTACTCATGACAAACCCTAGCTGGCGAAGAGAAAGAACTGGGTTGTAATTGATGCAACCCTTGGTCCCCACGAGTGGGACATTCCGGAATTCACCACAACTCATAATAACATCCTTTACATCCATCCGGTATGACTGCCACCTGATGTCGTAGGAGGTGAGCGACGTGACCCTCTGCGTCCACTTAAGAGTGCTCTGGGTATCCATAAAGGGTCCGCTGACAGGCAGGAGTGACATGAACCATCTAAACAGGAGAGGTAGACAACACCTGATGGCTCCACCCTTACCATGCCTACTGTGGATGGCATAGTAAGTATCAGCTAACAAGGTAGGGACTGGATTCCCTCTGATGAAAATGCTGATGGCAGCATGGTCAACAAAATTTGGCATACTGGGAAATAGAATGATTCCATATATCAAGGCGGCAAGTTGTGCGTGAAAAACTCCCCAATTTCCCTTTTCTGCTTCATCTCTGGCTACTCTCAACAGAAACTTCAATGGCAGACCCACAACTTCCCCACAGGGCTTCCAATTCTCACCAACTTCCTTGACACTTATTCGTAGAGCTCTGGCAATCAATCTGAAGTCAACCTCCTTTGGGACGTCCAAGAAGGGAGTCTGATGCTGAACCGGGACGTTCATCAGAATAGAGTACTCCTCGAGAGTAGGTGCTAGCTGATAATCTTGAAATGTGAAGCATCTGAGCTCTCGATCATAAAACTGTAGAAGGGTCTGCAGAGGTACTGGGTCCACTACTGTCTTCAGCACTGTCAGGATGTCTCCATACTGCCCAACAAAACTCTTCAGACGATCATCTGTCACGAGGCTACCCAACTCAATTAGTGAAGTCAACGGCTCACGATGGAAACTGTAGGAACAGGTCTTCCGCTTCGGCTCTGAGACTGTTGTCATCTCTATTAGTAGACAAGCTCTGGAATGTACCTGAGAAATGATATGCATGCAGAGATTAGCTTTTTTTTTTTTCTCTTTTTTTTTTGATTGATTTTTTTTTTGATTGATTTTTTTTTTTACTGCGTTTCTTTTGAAAAAATAAATATGCTATGATGCAAATGATGCAGACTGGACTGGCTGGTTGTGCAAACTCTGATAACTAGGTCGAAGCTTCAGTCAAAAATCAGAACCCAAATCCAACTTAAGGTCAACTGAACACACTGTTGTCTGAACTAGAGTCACCAACAGAACCAAGTCACCAACGGTACCTGTAATGATCAACCCTTCCCCACTCACGGGTGTAGTCTAGGCCAGGGTAAAGGCTGAGAGAAACGCAGCATAAATAACCTTTCGCAGAATACCATCATATACACACCCGAAGTATGTAACGACGATACCCCACCAGGGTCTGAACTGCTCGTGATATCAATGTTCTGCTAAGTGGCGCCATACCACCCGCTTCCCATGAATCACTCTATTCCTAGGTTTCCTAGATTTCACTCATGGTCTGGGTATTGGACCTTTTACCTCAACTGACACCCACCCCACACAGAAAAACAGACAACCAGCCAGGCAGTAATGAATAATGAATATGAATGCAAACATTAATGCACACAATCAATGCAATCAATAAATGAAATGAACAACTAATGAAAGCAATAAATACACACAGCACAAAGCAACCAAAACCCTAATCCTAGAGAGCGCTAGGAGAGACTCGCTCAGGGAAGATGGACCAGCATAGGTCAACTTCTCTATAATCCCCAGCAGAGTCGCCAGCTGTCGCATCACGCGAAAAACCGGCGGGAAAAGAAAGAAACAACAGAGCCGCCACCGTGCGTTATTTATCCCAAAAGAGGGAAAGGAAACGCTCAGAGTAAACCTAGGAAAAGAACATGGTCTCGCGACCAAAGAGAATGGGTTCGGGAGTCGGTTATGCGAAGGGAAGGTATTAGCACCCCTACGCATCCGTAGTACTCTACGGGATCCACGCACAAAAGGAAGGAATATTGGTTGCTAAGAATACTGCTCACACACACACACACTGGCTGAAAGAAACACAAGAAACAAACGAAACTGAAACTGACTCGGCAGGATATCGTATCCTGGGCCTACTTAGTCTATCAGGCATAGACATCAGAGTCGAAGTAGTTCGGACTAGGGAAACGACACATGCTCGCTAGGATGTCGCATCCTATGCATACGTATCTTCTCGGACGAAAGAAGAATCAGAGCATTCGTAGCTCGGCTAACCCGCACACAAACAAACAAGACACACACAGGCAGACGTGGAGCCCGAATGCCAATCACTGGACTTACATCAGCATCCGAACCTAAACACACACACACTGGAACCCAAATGCCACTCGATGGACTTACATCGGCTTCCAAGCACACAACAACACAACAAGTTGATAGGGAGTCGGGGACTCGAGCCTATAACTGTCAAGCACACACTCAAACAAACAGACAACGAATTGCTAAGGAGTCAGGCACTCGAGCTTAGCAACTGTCAAACAACACACACAAAAAGAAAAAAGGGCGCCCGGAGAGATCAGCTCAATCTCCTGCCTACATACTTCATCTGGTATGAAGATCAGGGCGATGTAGTTCCCCTACGCAGGGATAAAGAACTAGCCTAACCAGATAACAGAGGGAGACACAACACTAGGGAGACTACGACTCGAGCCTAGATGTTGTCATGCAAAGTCGTCCCTAAGTTAAGGTTTCTAGCTAACTTGCACAGGAAGCAAGCCTATCCTAAACATGACTTGCATAGGAAGCAAGCCACACCTAACCTAACTTGCACAGGAAGCAAGGGTCTCGATTGCAACTAGGGCAAGAGAAAGGGGAGGTCTCAATCGCAACGAGGGCGAGAGAAAAGAATTAGTGTTAGTTGTTAATCAAACTCGACAAGACATCGCATCTCGTGCCTACGTATCTCATCTGAACATGAGAATCAGAGTTGCCGTAGTTCGGCTGCGGAGGGAAAAAGGACTCGATTGCAACTAGGGCAAGAGAAAGGGAAAGTCTCGATCGCAACGAGGGCGAGAGAAAGGGAAAGGCTCGATCGCAACGAGGGCGAGAGAAAGGATCGCAACGAGGGCGAAAGCAAACAAGGATTAGTTTAAACTAAACCTAACTTGCACAGGAAGCAAGTCAAACAAACACAAGCACAGGTAGCACACACTATATACACACAAGGGGCTCACACAAGGGTTAGGTTTTAGTCGAGGGGTCATATCAACCTCAACAAACAAACCTCTGGAATGGGGTGAGTGTTGCTCTTAACCTAGCCATTGAGGGGCTAAGGTGAAGCAGATGAAAGGAGATGAGGGGTGTGCCTCATTGCTTCTATCCCTGGCCAGGGAGAGCATTTGACAAGAATGTGTGGGTTCAGAAAGTGGGAACCCTTCTACACATTTGATACTGACTCAACTGTACAATTGTACAAGATCTTGGGTTTGTATCTGTAATGCATCAACACAGTGGTGTGAGCAAAACAGAAGACACACTGAATAGCAGGGGATAGGTTGCTTATCCCTTGGTTCTGCCAATTGCCTCTTCACTTAGGAGGTCTTTGACTCTGTACAAGGACAATTTAAACATTCACAAACATTGCCTCTTAAGGAGGACTTCAGACAGTTGCCTGGCCAAGTAACAGGCCAGGTCTTCCAGACTACATGAAGAAAAAGGAATTATACCTCAAGCAAGTTGCTAAATAGCAAAGCAAAGCAAGTTCAAAGAACTTAAGCAACTAATGGTACCTGAAATGGTCAAACAGATCAGTACACAGTTCAACAGTCAAAGCAAAAGGAATTGGGAAACAACAGTCAACACAGAGGGACAAATGTGCAAAGCACAAGACTCAAGTCATATGAGTCATATCACCTACAAAACAAAGGTTAGCTCATGATAAACAGATAAACCCAATCAACTTGCAAAAGTTTCTTTGAAGCACTTGTAGCTTAACCTGAAACATGAACTCAATTATAAGCCACAGGACCACTAGGACAAGCCTAGGGTCAAAAATAAATGAGAAAGTCAAAACAGCAAGCCATATCCAATCAAAATCAAATTCAATCATTTAAGAAGCAAACCCAATTGGTTTCAAGTTCATATCATGCATCATCATCAATTCATAAGCAAAAGAAGTCAAAACATGGCAAATGAAAGCTCATAGAAGTCAACAGAATGACTTGCATCAAAAGTCAACTCAAACATTTCCAAAAATTATCAAATAATTCAAGACCAATCCTAACACATAGCATGGTAAGCATATAAAATTTCATCACATTTGGACAAGTGGAAGGCAGTCAATGAAAATCATAAAGTCAAAGCAAATTTGAACATGCTCAATGAAGTCAACAGCAAGACCTAGCCCAAAACTAAACATATTCAATTCCAAAAATCACCAAATAATTCATGCTCAGTCAAAATCCATAACATGACATGCATATGAAATTTCAGCTCAATTGGATCATTGGAAGGTGGTCAATTAAAATCAGAAAGTCAAAACCAAATCAAGCATGCACAAAGAAGTCAAACAAACATGTGTCAACTTAAAAAAATCATAACTAAATGAAAACAGATGAGAAATGAATGGGATTAACACCAATGCAAAGATTAAGATGTCTAGTATGCACATGTAAAATTTCATGATCATCCAATAAGGTATGAGAATTTCCCAAATGAAATGGCAAGATGTGTCACACAAAGTCAACAATTGACTAGGCAGGGAAGAAAAATCTCAAATAAATAGGAAATGGCATAATTAAATCCAAGAAAATTCACACATAAACTAGACATATGAGAGATGGTTCATGCAAAATTTCACATTAATTGGAGGCCAGGAAGCATGTCAACAAAAATCATGAAATTACATATCATTGGTGTGACACAAGTTGTCACACCCTACTTCAAAAATTCATATCTCACAAACCACATATGATAAAATCATGATCTTTACACCAAAATAAACATGAATGAGTGTAGATTAAGCACAAAAAATTTCAGATCAAATGGATTCATCATCACAATTTCACAAGAGATTTGGGCACATGTATCATTTTTGGTCACATTATATAAACCCTAAGGCCATTTAAAAATTCAATGATCCAAAAAATCAGCAAAAATGATGATAAAAAACTAGACAATCATATGAACATGATGCAAAAATTCCCACTGGATTTGGAATTAAAATGAACAAGTTATGAATTTTGCAAAATTGATGATCAAAGGAAATAAAAATAAGAAAAAAAAAATGAATTAAATTGATTTTATTAATGACCGGATGGCAAAGCTGTAAATATGGAGGTCACTTAACAAAACGCAGCGCTTTGCTCACGGCCAGGGAAATGTTCTCATTGGCCAGTTCCAATGGAACAGTAAATTGCAATGTGATAATTGGATTTTCTGGGCATGGCAATACAGAAACTAGGGTTTCCTATCAAACAGTAACAACATCATCACCTTCCAAAATCGAGTTTCATGAAATTTCCCAGAATTACAAAATGAATACACAGAAACGATCACCCAAGCATGGCAAACATAAATCCATTATTAATTTCCATTAACACACAACATGGTTCATGAATCGAGCAGAAGAAATCTCAACATCAAAACTTGCTCAAGCATAAAAATTCCAGAAATGATCAAATAGCATACCAATAGAACCATTAGAGCATGTACATGACAAATCCAAACACTATTTTCATGGAAGCAAGCTAATGAAAGAGAATCGAGCAAAAAAATCAAATGAACACCAAACTTCATTTTCAGATTTCTTAAAAACTACTTAACCATTTCACATGAGACAAAGTGCATAACGATCAGCATACTAAGACCTACACTAAACATGGCATAAATTTGAGAAACAAAAGATTCGAAAACCAACCACTGTTGAAGAGCAGATGAAGATTCTGGTGTTGTTTGGTCTTTAATCCTTGAAACAGTTGGTCTTTAAGGTCCCAAATGAAAAATGAGTAAAGAACTTTGGCTTGAAACACACCAATTTAGCTCTGAATTCAATCTGCCATGGCTGAGTGCTTTGGAAAACAGTCGCAAAAATGAGCTTCCAGATGTAGAATGGTGGCTGAACAATGCTCACAAGGTTGCTTGGATTATGAATCGAGCAAGGCAAGGTTCAATACTCTTGAGAATTTGGCAGATTTTTTGAAGATGCACAAAATGAGATTTGAGAGAAAGTGAGTAATTCTGTGGTTAGATGGCTGCTTCTAGGTTTAGAAATGACAGAAAATTTCCTTTATATTTGCTGTTTAGCATTGGTAATGGAAGTGTTAAGCAAAGTTTATCCTAAATGAGCCAAATTTGTATTTTGCTAATTTTGCACATGTGGAGGTGGAGGTGTGTAATCTGGCCGAGTTTGGGCCTCAAACATGTCCCAAATATCATCTAAAACAAGTCCCAAATGGCCAAATGTGCTGAAAATACTTAATTCAAAAAGTCAACCTTTGGTCCACACTTGAATTTAAATGAGACAAGTCAAAAAATGCCATTTTGATTGGCAAGGTTTTGGTGTATGAAATTTATATTTTTGGAAAGAGGAGATGAAATGTGGTTTGTAGGAAAAACCCCACCAAAATTGGCCAAATGGTTTGAGAGATATGGTCTTTTGAAGTTCAAGATTTTGTGAAAATGATTTGATCATATCTTGACAACCATGCATGGGAATTGAGAGTTCTTGGACTTTTTGGAAATGGGAGAACAAGATCTTCAACTTTCATGTTGGGCAAAAATTCATTTGAAGCTTGTATCATGATGCAAGTTGAGGATCAAGAAGTTTCCATTTTTGGCAGTTAAAATTACAGGTCCAGTTTCTATTTTTGGAAATTTTCTGATTGGCTTCAAATTCTTCAATGATGTTGTTTGCCATGATACATGAGACCTATTGGGACATGAATAAGCTCTCTCAAACCAAATCCATCCATCAAAATCATAAAATCAACCACAGTTGACCAAGTTTGACTTTCTAGGGTTTCTGACTGACTGTGCATGAACTGATGGCTTCTGAACATCCAACCCTTGACTTAAACACTTCAAATGGACCCCCAAGTCATGTGAACTTGTTGGACAAACCCTAGGGCCTTGGCTCCTTGAGAAACACCCCTGCTTGCTTGGTTGACTGATCTCCTGATCAGTTTGACCTAATTTCTTGACTTGCTTGCACTTGAGGCAACTGGGACAATGCAATGCTATGCAATGGACCATGATATGCTATGACCTAATATGAAAATGTATGTACAATGATAGGTGCAAATTTGAGGTGCTACAGGTTAAGATTTACATATCAAGGATAGACTTGTCTAGGAATGTCAAGGAGGATACCCGTCATCGGTTAGGATGAAAATATCAAGGATATACCAACTGAACAAAAAGAAATAGGGATTACATCTATCGAATGCTGGATAGAACACCATCAAAGAGAAAATCCACCACCGGTTAGGATGAACATATCAAGGATAGACTCTGTGAGGGGAGAAAATAGGAATTACATCTATCAGTTACTGGATAGAATACCATCAAAGAGTATCCGTCACTGGTTAAAATGAACATATCAAGGATAAACTCTGCGAGAAAAAGTAGGGTTTACAACTACCGGTTACTGGGTAGAATACCACGGATGAGAATATCCGTCATCGGTTATGAAATTCTGGTATCAGATATGAGATGTCGAAGGTAATGTCATGACACTAATATCTGAACAATAATAATAGGATAAAAGATAAAGAACAGTAATGCAAGAGACACAAGCAATTGTTAACCCAGTTCGGTGCAAACTCACCTACATCTGGGGGATACCAAGCCAGGAAGGAAATCCACTAAACAGAATTAGTTCAAAGACTCCCAGTAAACAACTTCAAGTTACAATCTTATCACCTAATCTCTACCTGTGTGACTTCTACCTAAGAACTCTTAGGTATGAGATCCTACTCACTCCCCCTCAATCACAGCAGTGATATAAAACAAGAATTACAATGAAAAGAAGACACTATTCAAAGACACATACTTGATCTTGCTTAAAAGCTCCAATCAAGTAAACACACACTCATGCTTCAAAGCTTAGAGTGGACAAATTACAACTCAAAAATCAGTCCAATTCAATCATCTATGGATGAATGAATGGCTCACAATACACACGACCACACAAGACTCAAACCCTTATTCTCTCTCAATATTTCGTTCGTTATTTCTTGTGTATAAAACCAGGTTTTCCATGCCCTATTTATAGAATCGTTTGGCTGGGCTTGGACATCATAAAACCCTAAAACTATTTTCCATTCATATCTTCTCATGACAGCTGATTATATCTCGTTGGAAAATAAGTCAATCTGGTTGTAATTATTGATTGAGGGTGCGTCCAATCATTACATCAATCACACATAGATTAGCATAAAAAACGCAATCACATAATATATAACATTCAGACTGAATGTTCTGTATACAGATGTCATGACATCGGGTCTGACATCTCAGTAAAATCCTGCATATTCACATTTTAAACACCCTGCAGGTACATGTTATCTTATGTCAAGACAAAACTTGTGACAACTTGTGAACACTCTTGGTTTTACCAAAATTGCTGCCAACACATAGAACCAACAAACTCCCCCTTTGGCAAATTTTGGATAAAACATACATCAGACCATTTGTTCACAAGAGTAAAAAAACACATATCAGTAGATTAGTAGCAGAAGTAATAAAACACACATTTACTAGCTATAATAGCAACTAGTAAACACATATTAAACACATATGTGCTTCTTCTCCCCCTCAGTCTATTCAACACAGACATCTCCTTCAACAACACCTATAACATACATCACCCCATCTGACATCACCTTCAACATCACCTGTACTACACACAACATCCTTTTCAACATCAACTATCATCTGTTTATAGCATAGCTACTTTAGCTACAACTCATTTAGCTACTTCTTTAGCTACAACTCCTTTAGCTACTTCTCCCCCTTTTTAGCCAAAAGAGACCAAAGAGACCAAGGAGACAAAATAAATGGCTATTAGTCAAAAAGAATGTCACATATAATGTCATAACATATTGTTAGGTGTTACAGAACCACAAATATACACAGCTTAACAAGCTGAGATAAAAAGAATCCAGAAATATCACAAAGAACCCAAGTAATACATCAAGGCATCAAAACATGTCTGCAAAAAAAACCATCAGAACATCTAGAACAACACATCATCATAAAAGTGGGGATCAATCTTCCACAAAACTCAGTCAGAGGATCTAGCATCTTCATTAGCTTCAGAACCAGAACTGCCACTTGATTTATCTTGAGATTCAGACCTCTCACTAGAGGTTTGGGCTTATGTTTCCTTGGCCTGTCCAACATCATCTCTATCACCTTTCTATAAGCTTTCAATTAGATCCTCCAAAGCTTCTTTCTTGGCTTTAGCCACCCTTATCCCAGTCTCCAATTCCTTACAAGTCTCTTTCAGTTCAGCAATCAGACCACCTTGAGAGGCTGGCTTCTTCATAACAGATGTCATGACAATGTCATTGACATGACTGCCTTCAAATAATTTGTAATGAACTGACAGGGGAGGTTTTCTTCTACTAGGAAGATCATTTGTGCTCAGAATTCCAGGTTGCTGGATCAGGATTATCCCACAATTCATTGAGGGAAAAGCTATGGGCAACTTCGCTGCATTTGTAGAAGCCTGCTTGACAATTTGTTCAAACATGAATCTACCATAATCAAAATTAAGCTTGGTTCCAACAACAAATATGAACCTTACAAGAGCATTTGATATTGTAGAGATGTGATTGGTTGGTACCCAGTTTGTTGACCCTATCTTGTGTAAGATAGCATATTTCACAGTTATCTTTCCAGCAGGGAGATGCTTCTTGCTAGGCCACTCCATGACCTGTCTAGCAGTTATTTCCCTATAGAGCTCATTATCTGTGGCTTCTAGTTCACAAGCACCTTTTGTTCCTCTTCCGAGGAACCTATTAATCACAGTTGGAGAAAAATTTATACACTTTCCTCAAACAAACACCTTACAAAACTCTTTGTTGTTTTTATCAGTAATGTCCTCAGGGATGTTCACCACAAATTCTTTAACCAGACCTTCAAAACACTAAGATAGCCTAGTAACAGTTTTCATTAACTCAGCAGATTTAATCAGGTCGATGACCTCTTTAACCTCCACAACATCCTTGCCCAGTTCTCTTTCCACAACCACTCTCCTTTGGATTACAAACTTCCATTTTACTGCTCCATCTTCAAGATGGAAGGAAATATTATCCAAGTGTACATTAGCAAATTTTGTAGGGGATTTTCTAACAGTTGTCCTCTTGACAGGAGAGATGCCAGGGAGATCTTCTTCAACATCTTCAGCTGAGTCAGAACTTTCTCTTACTTTTCTCTTCTTCACATACACTTTACTCCAAGACTTTGAGGGGCCTACATCAGTAGCCTTCTTAGGAGTTTTGGCTGTCATCATCTCAGCCAGAAACCTACCCTTTTTGGTCTTCATCCTCTTAGCAACACTTGGCTTCAAGTGATGAAGCAAGCTATCATCTTCATCATCCGAGCTCTCATCTTCCAGGTCAATCACCTTCTTAGTAGAGTCATGCTTCTTAGACTGAGAAGCATTGGTAGTAGGTGATTCTACAGATTTCTTACTAGGGAAAGTTTGCCCTAAAGAGCATAATCCTTCAGCAGCTATATCTTTTTCAGACCTAGATGAATCATCATCTTTCTCATTGTGAGGTCCAACCTCAGGAGAGGGGTCCCTTCTAGATAGAGGAGTATAAACTCCCTTTACAGAGTGTCCTTCATTTAGGATCCTCGTGACAAGATTTCTAATGACACGATCAGTATGATGCATGTCATCCTTAGAGCTAGGGGTATTATAACTGTTACCTTGAGTATGGCCAGCAGTAGGGGATAAACCAGGAGTGTCGCTTGGGATGACTGATAGGGGAATCACTTCCAAAATGTCTTCATTAAGAAAGTCCATAGAGGGTGTTCTAGCTTTGTGCGCAGGTTTGGTGTTTTTAGAACCAGATGGTGAAGGATGTTGTGACATCTTGTTGTTCTTATGGAAAGTTTTCTGTTGCCCTAGCAGAGAAGGTTGATGAAGTTGAAGGAAGGTGGAAATGTTTGAGCAGAGGTTGCGTGTGAAAATGATATAGATGGAAGTTCCAATACTAGGTGATGATTTACCATAAATGGGGAACTTTCTTTTAAATGGGCAGACAATATTTTTATTACCTTTTCTACTCCAAATTAATTGCTATAAATTCTCATAGATACAAATCCCTAATTTCCCTCTTAGACATTCAAATTGATTAGCATCCAAAGCCTTTGTAAATATATCAGCTAATTGTATTTTAGTAGTAACATACTCCAGGGCTATGATTTTCTCTTCCACTAGTTCTCTAATAAAATGATGACGAATATCAGTATGTTTTGTCCTGTTGTGCTGAATAGGATTCTTAGAAATATTTATAGCACTCAGGTTGTCACAGTACAATGTCATGACATCTTGCATGACATTGTATTCAGTCAGCATCTGTTTCATCCAAACCAGTTGAGAACAACTACTTCCATCTGCTATGTATTCAGCTTCAGTAGTGGACAAAGATACACAATTTTGTTTCTTACTAAACCATGATATCAAGTTGTTCCCCAAGAAGAAACATCCTCCTGATGTGCTTTTCCTATCATCAGCAATTCCAGCCCAGTCAGCATCACAGTATCCAGTCAACGTAGATCCAGATCCATGAGTATACAACATCCCATAGTCACTAGTGCCATTGACATACTTCATTATCCTTTTCACTTGGTTTATGTGACTGACTTTTGGTTCAACTTGATATATAGCACAAACACCTACAACAAAAGCAATGTCAGGTCTGCTTGCTGTGAGATATAGCAGACTTCCTATCATGCTTTTGTAGAGACTTTGATCTACACTAACACCATTTTCATCTTTGGAGACTTTCAGATGTGTAGGAGCAGGTGTCCTTTTATGACTTGCATTCTACATGCCAAACTTTTTAACAATGTTTTTGGCATATTTGCTTTGAGATAGAAAGATAGAATCTTCCATCTGTTTGACTTGTAGTCCAAGAAAATTGGTCAGCTCTCCAACAAGGCTCATTTCAAATTCAGACTGCATTTGTTTAACAAAATGTTCTACCATCTGATCTGACATCCCACCAAACAAAATATCATCCACATATATTTGAGCCACCATGAGTTTTCCTCCTTCATTCTTAACAAATAGGGTCTTGTCAATGCCTCCCTTCCTGTATCCATTGTTAATGAGAAACACTGTGAGTCTATCATACCAAGCCCTAGGAGCTTGTTTCAAACCATAGAGGGCTTTCCTCAACTTATACACATGCTTTGGACGATTTGGAACTGTAAATCCTTTAGGTTGTTCCACATACACTTCTTCATTTAAGTAACCATTCAAGAAGGCACTTTTTACATCCATTTGGAACAGTTTAAACTTCAGAATACATGCCACTCCAAGCAATAGTCTAATGGATTCAAGGCGAGCTACAGGGGCAAATGTTTCATCAAAGTCAACTCCTAATCTAGCTTTATTTTTAGTAACCACCCCTTGTTCATCAGATTTATTCTTGTAAACCCACTTTGTTCCAATGACATTTATTCCTTCAGGTCTTGGAACCAGTTCCCATACTTCATTTCTCTTGAATTGGCCTAACTCTTCCTGCATCGCATTGATCTAGAATTCATCAGTCAAGGCTTCCTTAACATTCCTATGCTCAATCTTAGACACAAAACAGCCATGTGAGATCACTTCCTTTGATCTAGTTGTGACCCCTTTATTTGGGTCTCCTATAATGAGATCTTTAGGATCATCCTTCTGAATTCTGATATAGGCTCCCTTATTAATTTTGTCAGTTTCAGGTTCAGCTTGAGTGAGTTCACTCTCATTACTTTTGTCTGGGAAATCAGCTGGGGGATCATTCAAGGATGTCTCAACATCTTCTGTGACATCAGTCTGTTGATCATCAACTACAACTTTGATAGATTCCATCATTACTTTTGTTCTGGAATTAAAGACTCTAAATGCTCTGCTGTTTGTTGACTATCCCAGAAATATTCCTTCATCACTCTTGGGATCCATCTTCCTTCTTTGTTCACGATCAATCAAGATATAACATTTACTACCAAACACATGGAAGTATTTGACTGTAGGTCTTCTCCCTTTCCTAACTTCATATAAAGTAGTAGGAGTCCCTTTCTTCAAGGTTACTCTGTTGTGAACATAGTAGGTTGTGTTCATAGCTTCAACCCAAAAATGGTATGGCAATTTCTTAGCATGAATCATAGCTCTGGCTGATTCTTGGAGAGTTCTATTTTTCCTTTCTACCACACCATTTTGCTATGGAGTAATGGAAGATGAGAACTCATGACTAATTCCTTATGATGCACAGAATCCAACAAATTTGTTGTTCTCAAACTCTTTCCCATGATCACTTCTGATTCTGATAACCTGACTTTCTTTTTCTCTTTGAAGTCTTAGACAAAGGTCTTTGAAAACTTCAAATACATCAGATTTTTCCCTTATAAAATTGACCCAGGTGTATCTAGAGAAGTCATCCACCACCACATAAGCATACTTTTTCCCACCAAGACTTCCCACCTGCATGGGTCCTATCAATCCATATGGAGAAGTTCCAACACTCTGGAAGTGGTGTCATGTCTGAGCTTCTGATGTGACATCTTTGTCTGTTTTCCAATCTGACATTCTCCACAAACACTTCCTTCATCAATCTTCAAGTTTGGAATTCCTCTGACAACTTCAATAGATATAATCCTCTTCATTCCTTTAAGATGCAAATGGCCTAATTTTTGATGCCATGTGTTCACTTCTTCTTCTTTGGCTAGAGTACACATTAATGAATAACTTGTTTCTTGATAACTCCACATATAGAAGTTGTCCTTGGACCTGACTCCTTTCATGATCACTTCATTTTCTTTATTAGTAATCAGACATTCAGTTTTTGTGAAGTTTACAGTTAGACCTTGGTCACATAGTTGACTGATGCTTATTAGGTTTGCAGTCAGTCCTTTAACAAGTAGGACATTGTCAAGGTTAGGGACTCCAGGGCAGTTTAGCTTTCCAATACCCTTGATTTCACCCTTTGCTCCATCACCAAAGGTTACATAGGTGGTGGCATGAGGATGAAGGTCAGTTAGCAGGTTTTTGTTTCCAGACATGTGTCTGGAGCATCCACTGTCAAAATACCAGTCTTCTTTGGCTGAAACTCTAAAGGAAGTGTGAGCTATCAGGTTAGTAATACCAGCCCTAGGAACCCATTGTTTTCTGTTGACAAGGATGTGATGTTTGGGTCTAGGTTGATGATGAAAAGGACTAGGATAGCCATACAACTTATAGCATAATGGTTTTATGTGGCCAAATTTTCCACAGTAATGACATCTCCATCTTTGGTGTTTTCCTCTATGTTGTCTTTCCTTATGATGTTGTGACACATGATGTGACATCTTTGGTTTGCTACCAGTGTGACTATACTCAGGTTTGGATTCATTGAACCCAAGGCCAGACTTGTCTCCTGCCATTTTTCCAATCTGGAGAATTTTGTCTAAGGTGTCAGATCCATTGTTCAGCATTCTGACATACTTTGTCATCTCATCCAGTTTGGAGTTCAAGAACACTACTTCAGTCTTCAACTTAGAGATGGTTTCCAAGTGTTCTGCCTTCTCATTCTCCAGTTGTGTTATCACTTTCTTCTGACTTTCCACTTGTTGACACACTTCTTCACATCTGTGACACAACTTTATGTATGTAGTGGCTAACTCATCAAAGGTTACTTCATCATCACTTGAGTCTTCATCAGAACCCCATCTTCCAATCAAGGAAGTCACAAGATTTGTAGACTCTTCTGTTTCACTTTCATCAAACCAAGTAGCAGCAAGACTCTTCTTCTGTTTCTTGACGTAGGTCCCACATTCAGCTCTAATGTGTCCATACCCATCACATTCATGGCACTGAACTCCTTTTCCTTCTTTGGACTTTTCATCAGATCTTGTTCTTCTTCCAACATTATTGGACCTACTGATGTCAGATGAGATGTTCTTGACATTAGACTTAGACCTTACATCTATCTTTTTTAGATGTTTATTGAACTGTCTTCCCAGTAATGCTACATAATTTTCCAGATCTTCATCAGTATCTTGGCCACTTTCTTCCTCTTTCTCTTCAGTGTTTGACATGAAGGTTATGCTTTTGACTTTCTTTTCAGATCCATCACACATTCCCAAGTCAAATGTTGGGAGGGATCCAATTAGCTCATCCACTCTCATATTGGAAATGTCTTGAGACTCTTCTATGGCTGTCACTTTCATGGCAAATCTCTTAGGAAGTGACCTGAGTATTTTTCTCACTAGTTTTTCATTTGACATCTTCTAACCCAGGGCTCCTGAGGCCTTACAAATTTCAAGGATATTCATATGAAATTCATGGATATTTTCATCTTCTTTCATCCTCAAATTTTCAAACTTGGTAGTGAGCAGCCGCAGTCTAGACATCTTCACTCTAGAGGTGCCTTCATGAGTGGTTTTGAGAATATTCCAAGCATCTTTAGCCACTTCACAGTAGTTCACCAATCTGAAGATGTTCTTATCAACTCCATTGAATATAGCATTCAATGCCTTAGAGTTCCCAAGGGCTAGATCATCCTCCTCCTTGGTCCATTGTTCCTCATCCTTCTTCTCAGTTGTAACTTCTCCTTCCTTTGTAATAAATGGATGTTCCCAGCCTGTTAAGACAACCTTCAAAGCCTTATTATCCAAAGATTTCAGGAAGGCTACCATTCGAGGTTTCCAGTAGTCATAGTTGGACCCATCCAGAATAGGTGGTCTGTGAACAGATCCTCCATCTCTATCCATAGTACCAGAAAGTAACGTCCCTAGATCTCACCCAGAACCAGAGCAGGATGCCTGCTCTGATACCAATTGAAATTCTTGTATCAAATATGAGATGCCGAAGGTAATGTCATGACACTAATATCTGAACAATAATAACAGGATAAAAGATAAAGAACAATAATGCAAGAGACACAAGCAATTGTTAACCCAGTTCAGTGCAAACTCACCTACGTCTGGGGGGTACCAAGCCAAGAAGGAAATCCACTAAACAGAATTAGTTCAAAGACTCTTAGTAAACAACTTCAAGTTACAGTTTTTTCACCTAATCTCTACGCGTGTGACTTCTACCTAAGAACTCTTAGATATGAGATCCTACTCACTCCCCCTCAATCACAGCAGTGATATAAAATAAGAATTACAATGAAAAGAAGACATTCTTCAAAGACACATACTTGATCTTGCTTAAAAGCTTAAATCAAGTAAACACACACTCATGCTTCAAAGCTTGGAGTGGACAAATTACAACTAAAAAATCAGTCCAATTCAATCATTTATGGATGAATGAATGGCTCATAATACACACGACCACACAAGACTCAAACCCTTATTCTCTCTCAATATTTCGTTCATTATTTCTTGTGTATAAAACCATGTTTTCCATGCCCTATTTATAGAATCGTTTGGATGGGCTTGGACATCATAAAACCCTAAAACTATTTTCCATTCATATCTTCTCATGACAGCTGATTATATCTCGTTGGAAAATAAGTCAATCTGGTTGTAATTACTGATTGAGGGTGCGTCCAATCATTACATCAATCACACATAGATTAGCATAAAAACGCAATCACATAATACATAACATTCAGACTGAATGTTCTGTATACAAATGTCATGACATCGGGTCTGACATCTCAGTAAAATCCTGCATATTCACATTTTAAACACCCTGCAGGTACATGTTATCTTATGTCAAGACAAAACTTGTGACAACTTGTGAACACTCTTGGTTTTACCAAAATTGCTGCCAACACATAGAACTAACAGGTTAGGATGAACATATCAAGGATAGACTCAGGCAGGGGAAAGAAAGATACCTGTCACCAGTTAGGGTGAACATATCAAGGATATACTTCTTGGGGAATCAGAAACAAATGAATCCGCTAGGGATTCCACTGCCGGGAAAACTGGGATACCTTTGCCGGGTATTGGACAAGAAGTAACAAACTGCCAACTAAGAAGAATATTACCAGTTACTGGGTAACAAACTCTTAGAAAACTCAAAGCATCTATCTAGGCACGATCTAGAAGGAAATAGTCAATAAAGACTCAACCCAATAAGGATATAACTTAAGGGGAATGATTCCATCCAGATAATCAGCTATGGAGGAAACTGAAGTAATAATCATCCACGAGGGAACAACTCAGCGAGGAAGAGGAGAAACGTTAAAATCTATCTGCTTAAGGGGCTGACACTCTACAATTGAAGGAGGACAAACACCGAACTTGTATGGGGATAAAGTACCGCCATAACAGAGAATGAGAGTCTCTAACCAACAAATTAATCAAATATGATGATGCAAATATGCAATTATGAAATTATATGAATGTATGTGTATATATGATGATTATGGTGACAAAACGATCACAAAGGATACGAAGGTGTCGCAAAGAATTTGAATCATCGGTACAATCCTCAGTCAATCTACAAAAGAGAGGGAGACAACTGTTGGAGAATAGAGAGATCAACAACCCAAAGGCTCAAATCTAGCCGAGGGAGGAGATCTACTGAGGAGAGGAAATATTATCATGTCTGCAGGGAATTTTAAGTTAATGCCATAGAAAATGGGAGACAACCATACAGAGGATAAGCACAAATAGGTGCTCAGAAACCAGGAGGAAACTCTGTCTGGGAGCATGTCGGATGGCGACTGGTGAGGAAACCAATGCAATCTACTAGGGAAGAACATGTTACTCTGTTGAAGATTAACCCTACTGAAGAAACACGAACTCCATTGGGGAACACATAAACTCTGTCAAGGAAATAACACGCCGCCAGGTACTGAATCAACCAACTCAGTCGGAAAAGAAACGAAGCTCCACTAGGGATCGAACACAACTCCGTAGGGGAACTGGGTCAACAAACTTGGCTAAGGACACCCGAAGGGTTAACTGCTTGGGGAACCTCTGATGTTTAGCACTTAAGGGCTTGTTGTTCTTGAAATGCTGTAGATATTTCTTTTTAATTGCTTTTAAAAATACTTTCTTTTATATGTTTAAGAAAATGATTTTGATTAAAGATTTTAATTTCAAAAGTGATCATAATAAGATTTAAAACTATTGGCTGAAATAAATAAGAGTATAAATAATTGGATAAAGGCTCAACTTTATTTGATAGAATGGTAGTCTATAAATGACAGGACTCCATAGATTTTTACAAAGTTAAAAATGGTAATTTAAATGGAAAAGGGTTACATTGAATATGAATTATCCTTAAACCTTCTACCAACTCTTAATATCCACTGTGTTCTTGACCGCTACTGGGATGATGAATCGACGTCAACCCTTGTGCTCAATCAAGGTCTTTCCGATACTGGTCGATCAACAGACTGCAGTTACTTGCCATGATCCCTAATTTTTTTGCATAAGTTGCCCCAAGGTAGGGTACTCAACTTACCGGGAAATTCTTTATGTTTTTATGTCTCTAATTTTTTCCTGGATCGCCCTTTCGGGTTTTCAATCCACCGAGACGCTCTTTTTTGCCTAAGCCGCTCTTTCGGGTTTCAACTTAGCGAGTTGTTCTTTTCTTTTTTAGGCGAAGTATTTCTTGACTGCATCTGCGTTTACAGGACAAGTGAACTTTTCACCATCCACAGTGTTAAGAATCAAAGCACCGCCTGAAAAGGCTCTCTTAACAACATATGGGCCTTCATAATTAGGAGTCCATTTCCCCCTAGAATCTGGTTTAAACTACAAAGTATTCTTGAACACAAGGTCACCTTCTCTGAATACTCGAGGTCTGACCTTCTTATCAAAAGCTTTCTTCCTCCTCTACTGATATAACTGACCATGACACATGGCAGTTAATCTCTTCTCTTTAATCAAATTCAACTGATCAAACCTGGTCTGACACCATTCAGCCTCAGTCAACTTGGCTTCCATGAGCACACGTAATGAAGGAATCTCAACCTCTACGGGGAGCACTGCTTCCATACCATATACAAGAGAGAAAGGGGTTTTCCCTGTTGAAGTGCGGATGGATGTACGATACCCGTGCAAAGCAAATGGGAGCATCTCATGCCAATCCTTATATGTTACAACCATCTTATGAATAATCTTCTTGATGTTCTTATTCGCAGCTTCAACGGCCCCATTCATCTTCGGTTTGTAGGGAGTAGAATTATGATGTGCAATCTTGAAGTATTTGGAAAGAGCTTGCACCGTATTATTATTCAAGTTTGATCCATTATCAGTAATGATCTTACTTGGCACACCATAACGGCATCTGATCTAATTCTTGATAAACCTTACAACGACTTGCTTGGTTACATTCGCATACGATGTTGCTTCAACCCTTTTTGTGAAGTAGTCAATTGCCACTAAAATGAAACGATGTTCGTTCGAAGCTTTGGGCTCAATCATCCCAATCATATCAATTCCCCACATGGAGAAGGGCCATGGGGAAGAAATAACATTCAATAGTGTTGGAGGAACATGGATCTTATCAGCATAAATTTGACACTTGTGGCATTTCTTTACAAATTTGCAACAATCAGATTCCATTATCAGCCAATAGTAACCTGCTCGCAACATCTTCTTTGCCATTGCATGTCCATTAGAATGAGTACCAAAGGAACCTTCATGCACTTCAGTCATCAACAAGTCTGCTTCGTGTCTATCGACGCATCTGAGCAAAACCATGTCGAAGTTTCTCTTGTACAGTACATCACCATTCAGGTAGAAGTTGCCGGCTAATCTTCTCAAAGTCTTTTTATCTTTCAAAGATTCCCCTGGCGGGTAAATCTGATTTTCAAGGAAACACTTGATGTCATAATACCATGGCTTCTCATCATTGATATCTTCAACAACAAACACATGAGCTGGCCTATCAAGACGCATCACAGAAAAATTGGGAACTTCGTTCCAATACTTCACTACAATCATTGACACCAACATTGCAAGAGCATCTGCCATCCGGTTCTCATCTCGAGGAATATGATGGAACTCAACCTTTGTAAAGAAAGTTGAAATTCTCCTTGCATAATATCTATATGGTACCAAACCAGGTTGATTTGTCTCCCAATACTTGATTCTGAGATTCATCTAAAGACATATAAATACTTGATTCTGAGATTTATGGCCTCTTCAAGCCCCATAATGCAAGCTTCATATTCTGCCATGTTGTTTGTACACTTGAAAGTCAATCTAGCTGTAAATGGAAAATGTGTGCCTTGAGGAGTAATAATCACTGCCCCAATGCCATTTCCATATTGATTAACAGCTCCATCAAATACCATGCCCCGACGGGAACCAGGTTCTTGCCCTTCTTCTAGCAATGGTTCATCACAATCTTTCATTTTTAAGATACTACCTTTGATCGCTTTCTGACATCAGGAAAATCATACTGCACTGACTGATAATCTTCAATTGGTTGGTGAGCCAAACGGTCAGCCAAGATACTACCTTTGATCGCTTTCTAAGATCGGTATTCAATATCATACTTTGATAACAACATCTGCCAATGGGCAATCCTCCCAGTTAAAGTAGGCTTCTCAAATATATACTTGATTGGATCCATTTTGGATATCAACCAAGTGGTATGATTCAACATATACTGACGCAGACGCTTAGCAGCCCAAGCCAATGCGCAACAAGTTTTCTCAAGCATAGAATACTGAGTCTCATAATCGGTGAACTTCTTAATGAGGTAGTAAATTGAAAATTCTTTCTTTCCAGTTTCATCTTGCTGACCAAGAACACAACCCATACTATCTTCGAGCATAGTCAAATACATGATCAACGGTCTTCCTTCAACAGGTGGAGACAAAATCAGAGGTTGAAGCAAATATCCCTTGATACTGTCAAAAGCTTTCTGGTAGTCTTTGGTCCAATCACAAGACTGATCTTTCCGAAGAAGCTTGAATATAGGGGCACATATGGCGGTCATATGTGAAATGAATCTGGAGATATAATTCAAGCGGCCGAGAAAACCTCTGACTTGCTTCTTAATTTTGGGCACATACATCTCTTGTATTGCTTTGACCTTGGTAGGATCAACTTCAATACCCTTCTCGCTGACAATAAAGCTTAACAACTTACCAGAACGAACACTAAAAGTACACTTATTGGGATTCAAACGGAGTTTATACTTCCTCAAACGCTGGAATAGCTTCAACAAATGCTCAACATGTTCCTCTTCATCAATTGATTTAGCAATCATGTCATCAACATATACTTCAATCTCTTTATGCATCATATCATGAAAAAGAGTAGTCATTGCTCTTTGGTAAGTTGCACCAGCATTCTTTAAACTAAAAGGAATCACTCTATAACAAAATGTCCCCCTAGGCGTAATGAATGTGGTCTTCTCCATATCTTCGGGTGCCATCTTGATCTGATTATATCTGTAAAATCCATCTATAAACGAAAAGACTTTGAATTTAGCAGTATTGTCTACCAACATATCAATGTGTGGCAGAGGGAAATGATCTTTCAGATTGGCTTTATTCAAATCTCTATAGTCAACACACATGTGGACTTTTCCATCCTTCTTCGACACAGGCACAATATTGGCCACCCATTGTGGATACTCAGCGGTCACAAGGAAACCGGCGTCAATCTGCTTTTGCATTTCTTCTTTAATCTTCACAGCCATATCAGGATGCGTTCTTCTTAATTTCTGCTTGACTGGCGGGTATTCTGGCTTCAACGACAATTTGTGCTCCACAATCTCAGAATCCAAACCAGGCATATCTTGATAGGACCAAGCAAACACATCTAATTAATCCCGGAGAAGATCAATCAACCCCTTCTTGACATCTGGACACAGTTGAGACCCAAATATTGACTTCCTTCATATTATCCTCGGAACCCAAGTTGACTAGCTCAATCTGCTCTTTAAACGGCTGAATGGTTCTTTCATCATGCTCGAGAAGACGAGACAATTCATCGCTCACTTCTTCATCACTTTCCTCCTCGGCCTCAAACACAGGGAACTCAAAATTTGGAGAAGGAGAATGATCATTGTATTCAATGGGGTTAGGAACCAACCTGCATAATGATTTGATATTTTGATTTTAGAGAAGTGGATTCGTGACCAAATATTATGCAGATGGACAATTATATTGTTTATTGATGTTTTTTGTGATTACCATTTTCATAAGAAAGCAAAAAGTAAAAACAAACACCATAGATGTGGATGAATAGAATTAATTTTATTAATGATCAATTTGAAAATGCCCAAACAATGTTCACTTCTCCCTTAGGCATAGGAGAAGGATTTAAAAAATATATAAAAGCTATTACTTAGATTGATGCAAAATAACAGGAATATCAACATCAGTCCAATTGTTGCAAGCCCTTCCATGCGTCACAAAATTGGTGCAATCTTCCTCTTTGTCATCCTCTAGCGCAGCAGCTAAGTGTTGTTCATTGCCATGAATGAACCCTCCGCTGCGAAAGCTAAGTTTCATATCTTCATACATATTGGTTGATGAACCTCGTTGGAATCCCAAACCGGTCCCGCCTTTGTTGTCGGAGACCTCTACCATGCGCCCCCACTGATCAACATTGCCTTCTTCCATAATATTCTTTGCATCTTTCAATAAGGACATGGGTGCCCCAACTCTCTTCTCAGTAGCAATAGATAAGGCTTGGAACGGAGTTCCAACCTCATCCTCAGCTTCAACATAAGAGAAAGATGACAGGTGGCTGACCAACAACGTTTTCTCCCCGCCAACAATTACAAGCTTTCCATTCTTCATAAATTTGAGTTTCTGATGCAATATGGATATAACAGCTCCCGCATCATGGATCCATGGCCTTCCCAATAGACAACTGTAGGTCGGGTGCATATCCATTACTTAAAAAGTAATCTGAAAATAACTCGGACCTATCTTAACTGGAAGGTCCACTACACCAATAATTGTTTTGCGTGAACCATCAAAATCTTTGACGATTACACCGCTATACCTCATAGGCGCTCCTTGATATGATAGCTTTGATAGAGTTGACTTCGGCAACCTATTCAACGAAGACCCAGTGTCAACAAGCACATTGGAAAAAGCATCATCTTTGCAATTCATCGAGATATGCAAAGCCAGATTATGATTTTTTTCTCTCCTCGAGGAGTTCTTCATCACAAAAGCTGAGACTGTTTCCAGAAGTGATGTTAGCCACAATATGATCGAACTGATCTACCATAACATCATGTTCCACAAAAGCTTGCTCTAGAACTCTATGCAGTGCTTCTCTGTGCGCTTCAGAATTCATGAGTAGAGACAACACTGAGATTTTTGAGGGGGTTTGGAGCAGTTGTTCCACCATATTAAACTCACTCTTCTTGATCAACCGAAGTACCTCCTTATCATCGTTAGGCTTCAAATCGCTGGATTCACCATACTTACCATTTGAAGCACCAACTGGATCTACAACTGGCACTTCAACCTTCTTACTAACAACTGATTCTTCCTTATCCTTTGGGAACACCGACCCAAACACTCGACCACTGCGGGTCACCTTGGTAACATCAACAATGCTCACTACAGAGCTAGTCGTAGGAAATGGGACCTCTTGACCACCTTTAATCATTGTAGCATTATACTGATATGGCATAACTTTATCAAATGAATACGGGACTGGGCCAGCTAATCGTATCACCAACAGCGATATTGATCTATTGCTGACATTATTACTGTTGTTAGTATCGTACTAGATTACCAATCGCTCTAGTTGTTTGAAAATGGGCACTATGACATTCACATCGTCATCTACATGACGAGATTGAACAATTTGAATCATTCCTTCATCCATCAGTCATCGGATGTCCCTTTTCACAACTTCGCAACCCCTCGGGTTAATACTATAGATAACACAACCATCATGGTCATGTTCACAATCACTCACCAAATAAGTGTCCTTATGAGCGAGAAATGGATTTGCTTTCACATTCGGCACGCGGTCCTCAAAGGACACCATTCCACTCTTCATCAACTTTTGAACCTCATACTTGAGCCGATAATAATTCTCAATATCATGTCCGGATGTTCCTTGATGAAAAGCATAATGGAGATCGGGCTTATACCACCATGGAAGTGGTTCTGAAATTTGCGGCGGGTTTCTTGGTTGAAGTAGGTTCTTGAGAACCAAATATGGATACAATTCTGCATATGACATAGGAATTGGGTTAAAAGAGACCTTCTTCCTCTCAAAGTTCTGTTGATGATGATTGTCATTGGTATTGTTGTTTTGGTAGGTGTTTGCTCGTTGTTGCGGTTGTTGTTGTTGACGTTGTTGTTATTGAACTGGTACTGATTGATTGTTCAAAAATACTGGAATGATTTGAAGATACTTGATGTTGGTGTTGACGGGATGGTTGATTCCTTATGATCCGAGGCCTCCTCTGCCTCCCACTTCTTATTGCATTAGCTTCGTTGTCCTTTTTATTCCCAAAATTGCTACCATACCTCTTACTTGACGATGTTTCATCTTTTGACAAACGTCCTTCTTGGACTCCTTCCTCAAGCCTCATCCCCATGTTTACCACTTCGGTAAAGTCACTGGGGGAACAAGCAATCATTCGTTCATAATTGAATGAACTCAGAGTTTTTAGAAAGATTTTTGTCATCTCTTTTTCCTCCAAAGGAGGAGTAATATGAGCAGCCAATTCCCTCCATCTCTGCGCATACTCTTTAAATGTCTCCTTATCTCTCTTAGACATAGACCTCAGCTGGTCTCTATCAGGCGCCATGTCTATGTTGTACTTATACTACTTGACAAAAGCCTCTCCCAAATCATTGAAAGTGTGAATGCTTGCACTATCCAATCCCATATACCATCTGAGCGCAACACCAGTCAGATTGTCTTGGAAGTAATGAATCAGCAGCTGGTCGTTGTCAGTCTGGGTAGACATCTTACGAGCATTCATCACTAGATGACTGAGTGGACAAATGTTCCCTTTGTAATTTTCAAAGTCAGGCACTTTGAACTTCACATGGATCTTGACGTTGGGCACTAAACACAACTCAACAACACTCTTTCTAAACAAGTCCTTACCCCTTAGTGTCTTCAATTCCTTGTGCAGCTCAAGAAATTGATCTTTCATTTCATCCATTTTCTCGTAGACATCCGGACCCTCAGACGGCTCAGAGTGATAAATGGCGTCCTCTACACGAGGTAAGGTGTGCACAACGGGAGGTGGCACAAACATGACCAAACTAGATTCCGACATGGAAGCAAAAGTAGGCGCAAAACCTTTAGGCATATAGTTGGGCGGCATTCCCCACGGGAATCCGGCAAGCATAGTGGGCGCGAAATAAGCGGTAGCAGCAGGCGTAGTAGAGGTAGCCACCTCTGAAATATAGTCATTTGAGGAGGAGGAGTTGCGGATGTTGTTGAAGACTGGCTCTGAGCAGCTAGTACCGACTCCATCATGGAAGTCAGGCGGGCGATCTCGTCCTTCATCTCTCTGTTCTCTTGCTCCAAATGCTCCATAATTCTGAGATGATTAGCGCGAGTGTTGTACCGATGAGTCAGCTTGGCTGAAGCACAGAAGAACAGCAATGAGACATTTGGCGAAAGAGAAACCTGCTTATGCAAATGATGCATGAAATGCAATGTCTGTTTATTTATTTTTATTTTCAAGGAACTTACTATATCATTTGCAAATATATATATATATATATATATATATTTTTATATATATATATATATATATATATATATATATATATATATATATATATATATATATATATATATATATATATATATATATATATATATATATATATATATATCAACAATTGCAATAATTTTATATGACCAAAAATCTCTTCTTATTTACATAATTGAAAGGATTACACTGAGTACAATTTCAGAAACCAAAATAAAAATATAGGAGAAAAGAAGACTAGTCATAGTAAGGATCCCTAACAACCACGTCAGAATATCTGGCTGAAGACGCGTACTTCCTTCGGATGCATCGGATCTCGGTCTGAAAAGAAGTCTTCATCTGAGTCTTTTCGAGGACATGCTGATCAACAATCTTCTTCCAAGCAACGGAAGGCTGAGACATGCTAGAAGATGAGACCTCTGGCTCTCTCTGTCTCTTTATGACTCGGTCTTCAAGTAGCTCAATGAGTGCATCTTTGTCCTTAGACTCCAATTGCAACTCTTCATGCTTCTTGCTCAAAGCATGGAAGCGCTCTTTCCACATATCCTTCTCTTGGTTCATCTTGGCGAGTGCGTCTTCCAACTCCTCTACATCTTGGTTAAGGAGAGTTAATGGCTTAACCACAACCATAGACACAGGTCTTTCACAAGGATAAGGCATCTTCAACTCCAAAGCTCTCTTCTTCACCCAAAGAGTGTAGGCTGCCAAAGCTACACAATTGCACGGACCAAGCTCGAATCTTCCTTTCCTATGCACATTATGCCAAGCATGCACAATCTTCTGCTTCAAATGTTGGGGATCTTTACCCGCTTGATAGAAAAGACCTTCTAAGAAAGTTTTATTAGGTTTGTATCTCAAGGGGAACCCAAGTTGACGACGAGCCAAAGAAGAATTGTAGTTAATTACTCCTTGTGTACCAATGAGAGGCACATTGGAGAATTCACCACAACTATCAATAATCTCCAAACTGCTCAAAGAAGGATCATACCAAACTATATCATCATTAGTGAGAGACATAAGTCTCTGAGACCACCGTAGACATTGTTTGTTCTCCACAAAAGCAGGTGTCTGAGGCAAGTGCAAAATAAACCACTTGTATAGAAGAGGAATACAACAGATAATCGTTCCACCACCATTAGAATTCTTTAAATGCAAAGAGAAGTACATATCACACAACAAAGTAGGTACAGGATTCCCAAACAAGAAAAGTCTAATGGCGTTAACATCAACAAAATCGTCAATGATAGGGAACAAAGCTAATCCATAGATGAGCAACACAAGGATAGCTTCAAAAGCATCCACACTACCGGCTTGAGCAAATACAGTAGCTTCCTTGATGAGGAACTCAGAAGTCAACCCAAACAATCCTCCTTTCTTCACCCAATGAGCATCTATCTCAAACTTCTTCAAGTGAAGCGCTTCAGCAATAAGATGTGATATGGGAATCTCTTCCAATCCACTAAATTGAACTCTACTAGAAACAGGTATTCCCAAGAGATGGGCATATGATAACATGAAATTATATCATATTTTAGGACTTAATTCAATTAAATTTTATCATTATTTATTCCAGTTCACTTCATTTTATTAGATATTATGCGGTATTTTCTTCCTATTTGTCTCAGGTGGCTTATTTTGAAGCGCAAGTAAAAATGGAAGAAAAGGAGGTGCAAAAAGAGAGAAAATGAACCAAATGTCAAAGCCCAGCCCAAAGTACAAGAACACAGGTGCTGTGCCTGTGACGGGCGTCACAGAGGCTGTGACGAGCGTCACGCCTTGCACACTCCTGTGATGAACGTCACACCAGTCCCCTACATTTTTGGCACAAGCAACGCTTCAGAGACGTTGAGGGAGAGTTGAAGCCGATGTCCACGCCTAAATACTTTGCACGTTGAAGACCTTTGGAAGCGGAAGCAGTTACTCAAGGCACCAATATAAATAGCCACTTGCCAAACCTAAAAGGGTTCCACGTTTTTCCACAATTTTCTTTGCCGTTTTCGCTTTTGCATATTTTCTTTTCCAGCAGCTTAGGCATTGTTTCTTTATTATTTTTACGAGTTCTACACTATTTCCCTTGCAATTTCTATTTTCCTTTTTAGCATTTAGTCAATTCTTTTCGCACAATAGTTTCTACACCGGAAACTATTGTGTACCTTTTTACCGGATCTAACCTTACGTTAGAATCTAGTTTTTATTTCCTTCGTTTTAATTTGTTGTTTAATTGAAGAATCCAAGAACAAATCCTACCGGCTTGTGGTGGAGTGTTCAAGACTACTGTTTAACTTATTCAGGTTCTTTAATTATTATTTAATGCTTTGTTTTATTATTTATTTATATTATCTGCCTGGGATGAGTCTGTTTATGCATGATAAGTATTTTAGTTTGTTTAGCATGTCTGGCTAATTCGCTTAGATATCGGTATGTAAAGTAAGCGGAATAAGGGATCAGGACTAAGTCGGTTTAACTAAATTTAAAATTAAAATCACTCTTTTTACGGTCTCAATTTACAGGTTTAATAACAAAGGTTTTTACGAAAGTAAAAGACATAAAGAAGTTAAAATCAATAGAGCGAGAGTTTGAGGTTTTAACTGGACAGTGTAAACTAGACATTAATTCTAGATCAGGGCGAGAGCAAGTTTTAGAGTTAATTAAATTCCGATCTTTTCCAAAAAGTATTTTTAAAGATTGAATGTGAGGACGAGAGTTAAGCATTCGAATTTAATTATATAACCTAAGTCAACAGAGCGAGAGTTTGAGATAAGGGTGTTTAAACGATTAGTGTTTTCTTAAAAAGAGTTTCTACGGATTCTATTATTTTCAAAAAGTGGTTTTTGACTTAACTATAAGTGACAGCTACGTTAACATAAAATCATGGTTTATTCAACAGAGCGAGAGTTTGAGATAAAACTTTTAATCAATAAAGTCAACTGAAAAGATTTATTTTAAAACCAAGAGACCGACAAAGGATTGATTCCCTAATTACGACGAACTACATACCGATATCCGCTTTATTAATATTTAATCTAGATCTTAGTTTAGTTTTTAGCTTTTTCCCAAACAATCAAACATTATCCACCTTAGCTTTACGAAGTAACCTTAGATAACGGTATATCGATTCATAAGTCCCTGTGGGATCGATATCTTTTAAAACTACGCGATAGAACTGTGCACTTGCAGTTTGTACCCCATTCTCGACTCACGAAGTCGAGCGATCAAGTTTTTGGCGCCGTTGCCGGGGACTTTTATTTAATCGATATCGTAACTCTTCCGTTACGCTGTAGAGACTAAGGTTTCTTTTTCTTCTATTCTTTCTTTCGTTGATTTGTATGCCACGCACTCGCTCACAAGGCGAACCGCTCTATTTACGAATCAATGATATCGAACTATATCTCCGAGTCCTACGACGAATCCGGGAATATCGTGCTGCAAACAATCTCCCTCCTGTAGAATTTCCTGATTTCAAAAACATTTTTCCTTCGATAACCGAGATGGCAGAACCAGCTCGTGCTCTTAGAGATTACGCCGCTCCATCACAAGATGAGCCGCATTCAAGTATTGCTCCACCCGCAATCGAAGCAAACAACTTTGAACTTAAACCTTCGTTGTTGCAGGCAGTGCAACAGAACCAATTCTCTGGAAATCCTACCGAGGATCCAAACCTTCATTTATCCGTATTTGTCCAATACGCTGATACTGTTAAGGCTAATGGTGTCACTTCAGAGGCAATTCGACTTCGTCTTTTTCCTTTCTCATTAAGAGATAGCGCTAGAAGATGGCTTCAGTCTCTCCCTTCCAACTCTGTCACCACATGGAACGAGTTGAAGAAAGTTTTTCTTGCCCGATACTTTCCGCCAAGCAAAACAGCTATGTTAAGAGCCCAGATAAACGGATTTAAACATAAAGACAACGAGTCTCTTTTCGAAGCATGGGAGAGATACAAAGACATGATGAGACTTTGCCCACACCATGGTTTGGAAGACTGGTTAGTAATTCACACATTTTATAATGGTCTCTTGTACAACACAAGGTTAACAATAGACGCCGCTGCAGGTGGTGCATTAATGAACAAACCTTATGCTGATGCTTACCAGTTTATCGAGAGCATGGCCCAAAACCACTATCAGTGGGGAACCGAACGAACAATGGTGGAAAAACCTCAAACGAAACTTGGCATGTACGAGATAAGTAACCTTGATCACGTCAATGCAAAAGTGGACGCTTTGGTCCAGAAAATTGAAAGTTTAAACGTATCACCTCCAGCCACCGTGGCTGCTGTAACTCAGAATTGCGAGGTCTGTGGAATCCAAGGTCACACTCCTACGGATTGTCAACTCTTGACAGGAATCCAAGCAGAGCAAGTGAACTATGCTCAAGGAAGCCCCTACTCGCATACCTATAACTCAAATTGGAAGAACCATCCAAACTTTTCATATAAAAGTAATAATGCTTTGTACGCACTTGGACAATCTCCAAATCAAGCCCCAGCTATACATCCGGGATATCAGAAACCGAACCCATCCATGCCTAACAATAACGCCCCTAGGAAATCCAACTTGGAAATCATGATGGAAAACTTTATAGCTTCCCAACAACAAACCAATAAAGATTTCTTAAACCAGAATGTACACACTGGCGAACAACTTAAACAACTAGCAAGCAAAGTAGATGCCCTGGCTACCCATAACAAAATGCTGGAAACACAAATATCACAAGTAGCTCAACAACAAGCGCCTACTGCTGCCCCAACTGGTACATTCCCTGGACAGCCCCAACCTAACCCGAGAAGCCACGCTCATGCAATCATATTAAGAAGTGGAACGGAAGTGGAAGGACCGTCTGATCCAAGGACAGAAAACCAAAACCCTAAAAGATCAACTGAGGAAAGCGAACCTAAGGAAAAGGAAGAGAGTAATAAGGAAACCATAGAAAAGAAGGAACCTTATGTACCTCCACCACCTTATAAACCACCTATCCCTTACCCTCAAAGGCTGGTTAAAACCAAAGATGCGGGCCAATTTAGAAAATTTGTTGATCTCCTTAAACAATTAAACGTTACAATTCCATTCACCGAAGCTATTACGCAGATGCCCTCATATGCCAAATTCTTAAAAGAAATTCTTTCTAATAAGAGGAAACTTGAAGATAGCGAAACCGTTACACTCCCTGCCGAATGTAGCGCTATAATCCAAAACATGCCTCCTAAACTCAAGGATCCGGGTAGTTTCTCTATACCCTGTCACATAGGAAAATTTGTCATCGACAAAGCCTTATGCGATTTAGGAGCCGGAATTAGCGTTATGCCTTTATCCATATGTAAGAAACTGGAAATGGGAGAATTAAGACCAACCAAAATGTCTGTGCAACTAGCAGATCGCTCCATAAAATATCCTGTAGGAATTCTTGAAAACGTTCCCGTACGCATAGGTCAATTCTATATTCCAACTGATTTTACAATTATGGACATTAGAGAAGATGATATTACACCCATTATACTAGGAAGACCGTTCTTAGCAACTGCCGGTGCAATCATAGACGTAAAACGAGGACGACTCACCTTCGAAGTAGGTGAAGAGAAAATTGAGTTCATTCTTTCCCAATTCTTGAAAGCACCTGCAATAGAAGATACATGTTACTTCATGGATATCATCGATGAATGCATAAAAGAAGCAGAGTTAGTAGAAGACAAATCATCTGACTACCTTGTAGAAGACAGATCTAACCAATGTTTAGCAATAACACCGGACCCTACGCAATGTCTTAACAAACCAACCCTTGACCTGAAAACACTTCCCAAAAATCTGAGATACGAATTCCTAGACTTAGAACTTGAACGACCTGTGATAGTTAATGCAGACCTAGGAAGACTCGAAACAGAAAAACTCCTACATATCTTAAGAAAGTATCCAACCGCACTAGGTTACCACATCACCGATCTTAAAGGAATAAGTCCTTCTATTTGTATGCACCGCATCATGCTAGAAGAAGACTGTAAAACCTCTAAAGAACACCAGAGGAGACTAAATCCGATCCTGAGTGAGGTAGTAAAGAAGGAAATAACCAAGTTATTAGAAGCAGGCATTATATATCCTATATCTGATAGCAAATGGGTTAGTCCTGTACACGTAGTACCAAAGAAAAGAGGCATAACCGTTATTGAAAACGAAAAAGGGGAAACTATAACGAAACGAATCGAATCGGGATGGAGAATGTGCATCGACTATAGGAAACTAAACAAAGCAACCCGAAAAGATCATTTCCCTCTACCATTCATTGACCAGATGTTAGAACGATTAGCAAAACATTCACATTTCTGTTATCTAGACGGTTATTCAGGCTTCTTTCAAATACCAATTCACCCTGATGACCAAGAAAAGACAACGTTCACGTGCCCTTTTGGTACCTTCGCTTATAGACGAATGCCGTTTGGCCTGTGTAACGCCCCTGCAACCTTTCAAAGATGCATGATGGCAATTTTCGCCGATTTTCTCGAAAACATCATGGAAGTATTTATGGATGACTTTTCCGTATACGGACAAAGTTTTGAAGAATGCCTTGAAAACCTAGAAAGAGTTCTTGAGCGATGTGTAAAAGTAAACTTAGTACTTAACTGGGAGAAGTGCCACTTTATGGTACAAGAAGGAATTGTTTTAGGACACATAATCTCGAACAGAGGAATTGAAGTAGACAAAGCCAAAATAGAGGTAATCGAAAATCTTCAACCCCCAAGAACCGTGAGAGAAGTACGAAGCTTCTTAGGACACGCCGATTTTTACCGATGATTCATCAAAGACTTCTCTAAGATAACTAAACCTTTAACCGGACTATTAATGAAAGATGCTGAATTCATATTCGACGATAACTGTTTAAAAGCATTTCAAACGCTTAAGCAAGCATTGATCTCCGCACCCATAATGCAGACACCCGACTAGAATGAACCATTCGAAATAATGTGTGATGCCAGCGATTATGCTGTAGGTGCTGTTTTAGGACAACGAAAGGATAAAAAGCTTCACGTTATATATTACGCAAGTAGGACCCTAGATGAAGCGCAGATGAATTACGCCACTACCGAGAAAGAACTCCTAGCAGTGGTATTTGCGCTAGATAAATTTCGTTCCTACTTGGTCGGAGCCAAAATAATAGTTTACACTGATCACGCCGCTATCAAGTACCTCTTAACAAAAAAAGATGCTAAACCTAGACTCCTAAGATGGATCTTGTTGCTACAAGAGTTCGATTTAGAAATAAAAGACAAGAAAGGAACTGAAAACGTAGTAGCAGACCACCTCTCTAGACTTGAGAACCTTGAACCGGAAAGAACATCAATTAATGATGATTTCTCGTACGATAAACTTATAGCTACTTTGGAAGAGAATAACTCTGACAAGCCAGTAGAAACCACCTTAGCTATATCTGTCACACCATGGTACGCTGATCTCGTCAATTATTTAGCCGCCGGAATAGTTCCACCTACTTTATCTTACCAGCAGAAGAAACGATTCTTCTACGACATAAAACACTATTACTGGGATGATCCCTTACTTTTCAAAAGAGGCCCCGATGGTATCTTCCGTCGATGTATACCCGAAGAAGAGGTAGAAAATATAATCCAACACTGCCACTCCGCTCCTTATGGTGGACACACAAGTACATCCAAGACCTGCTCTAAAATCCTACAAGCCGGCTTTTATTGGCCAACTATATGGAAGGACGTACATGCGGCTATTAAGGAATGTGACAGATGCCAACGCACAGGAAACATATCTAGACGTGACGAGATGCCACAAATGGGTATTTTGGAAGTAGAGATTTTCGACGTGTGGGGAATAGACTTCATGGGACCTTTTCCATCCTCTTTCGGTAACAAATACATACTCGTGGCAGTAGACTATGTTTCAAAATGGATCGAAGCTATAGCTTCTCCAACAAATGACACCCGAGTAGTAACTAGACTCTTTAAGAATATAATATTTCCGAGGTTTGGAATCCCAAGAATAGTAGTCAGTGATGGGGGATCGCACTTTATATCCAAGGTACTCGAAAAACTATTGTTTAAATATAGTGGGAGACATAGGATAGCGACACCTTACCACCCTCATACCAGTGGACAAGTGGAAGTATCTAACAGAGAAATCAAGCAGATACTAGAAAAAACAGTCGCCACTTCAAGGAAAGATTGGTCATTAAAATTACCAGAAGCTTTGTGGGCATACCGAACTGCTTATAAAACCCCCATAGGGACGACCCCATTTAAGCTCATTTATGGAAAATCCTGCCACCTCCCGGTAGAGTTAGAGCATAAGGCCTATTGGGCCATTAGAAATCTGAATTTAAACTATAAGGCCGCCGGCGAAAAGAGAATCCTTGACATAAACGAATTAGAGGAACTCAGAAGAGACGCCTATGAAAACGCCAGAATCTACAAAGAAAGAACAAAACAATGGCATGACAAGCGTATATCAAGGAAAATCTTCAAGCAAGGCGACGCAGTCCTTTTATTTAACTCTAGACTAAAGTTATTCCCGGGAAAACTACGATCCAGATGGTCAGGTCCTTTTCATATCACTAACATCTTCCCCAGTGGAGCGATAGAAATTAAAGGCAAATCCACAGAACCGTTCACCGTAAACGGGCAACGTCTAAAACACTATCACTATGCGGAAACCAACGAAGATCCGCAAATCCTACACTTAGACGAAATGCCCCCAGGATCAATAGATTATACTTAATAGTTTCTTTGTCGAGCTTGCGACATTTAAACAAAGCGCTTAGTGGGAGACAACCCACAATTATTTTATTATTTTCTTATTCTATTATTATCATTTTTCTATTTCTTCCTTAATTATTCTTTTAATTTCTGTTTAATATTCATTCCTGATTTATTTTAATTCAAAAGAAAAAAATAATAATAATAATAATAACAACTTTTTTCTTCTTTCGGCATTTGGCCAAATCCTAACTAAAACTCATGTTTTCTTTTCTCTAGCTAACACTAACCAGATGGGACATATTGATCGTATGGGTATCAAATTCAGAGGAATGGCTCAGAAACAAAAGTTTGACGAACTAGCCACTAGAGAGATGCTACCTAGTTTATATGCTGATGATTGGGCTATGACTGCCCTTGGACTAAGAGAAAGTGTCCTGTATTTGCTGAATCAGATAGGATGGGAGACATCCCCTATCCTAAGACATTTCACCACCTACCGGAGACTCACACTAGAATTCCTTAGCTCATTAATCTATCTACCCAGCCATGGAAAAGGAATTAGCAGAGGTTTTATCCAGTTCAGAATGTTCAACATGGAGTACCAATTTAATATTAGAGACTTTACAAACCTATTGGGTTTTCCTACCTCCTTTGACACATTCACAGTAAGCCAGGAAGAACTTTTTGAGTATAGAGAACTTGAACACTTTTGGGGTAGTTTGACTGGAAATGATGAACCCGAGGACCATGAGTTCCTCCCTGGAAACATTCACAACCCGGCCTTCCGTTACTTCCATGGGATCCTCACCCACACCTTATTTGGAGAGAAGCCAAACAACACTTCAGTTTCACGTGATGAACTCTTCATCCTATTCTGTGCTTCTCAGAACCGTCCAGTAAACGGTGCCACCTTTATGCTAGCAAATTTAGACCACCTTATCCAAGATGAGCGAGCACCCATTAGAATAGGCGGTCTGATAACCATGATTGGTAACGCTATCGGGTTACGTCAGTCGATTCTCGACCTAAACCCTTTTTGTGGCATTACTACTATGAGAATACCCTTCCTCTTCAACACCTTGTTTATAGCAAACCTAGGATCTGATGAGTTTGAGCTTATTATTAATAACCAGGTTCTTTGCCTATTTACCTTACCCGATCCTAGGACTAGTATTCATGACCGCAAAAACTGGCTCTACAATCTGAACGAAACCCCCACTCCTGCTAGATCCACTGAATCCATCCAGGACTATGAGATTTGTGATGACTATGAGATTTACAATGACCAGATCCCTTATGCTGAATCTGACCCTCAGACACCATCTGGCTATTATGATATTGACCCTCCTCCTCAGCCTGTTCAGACCGAAGAATCAACAATATCCGACCTCCGGCATCATATGCCCGGAACTGATTATAACACCACCATTGAAGCTTTGATGTCAGAACAAGACGCCCTCAGAGAAGAATTTACTGACATGAGACACGAAGTTCTAAGAGCAGTATGACAGATCAGTTTCACGAGTTGCTACACCGTGTTAACTCTTTTGCTCCTCCGACCAGAGATCGTGCAGATGGATAGAATTTAGTTATTTTTCTTAGCTATCTAGTTTTAAGTTAGATTATTCATTAATGTTATTTGAATTCATGTTCGCATTTGTTTCCTTTTCACATTTCTTTTGTTTCTTTTTTTTTCTTTCCAATATTACATTATGATCATTTTATTGAAGCTATTTATTTAATTTTATTATGCAATAGCTATTATATTCTCTACTGTTGCTGCTTATAACCTATTGAATTATTCATGCAATATTATGCAAAGTAGAATAGCATGCAAGATAAATTAATTAGCAATATAAAATAATCTAAAAACAAAACAAAATAATAAAAATAAATCCATTACCAAAGTAATTATGTAGAACGCTACTGAAGCCTTGCCAAAAAGAATGTGTGACGAGCGTCACACAATCTATGACGAACGGCACGCCAAGAGCCTGTTACGAGCGTCACACCCCTGTGACGAGCGTAACACCTTTCTGACTAGGTGAACGTTACATAGCCGTTGGAGACGAACGTTACACCCTTCATTTTTTATCTTCCCCATTTATTCACATTTATCCACATTTATTTACTTTTCAACCACTTTTTTTTCTCCAACTTCCAAATTCTTTTCCTATAAATACCCATCAAAACCTCCCTTCATTCACCACAAACAATTCTCTCCTATCAAATACATTTCTTTTCTCTCCAAATTACTCCTTCAAATTCATTCATCACTATGGCGGGAAACCAGAATTTCGGAAATATCATCTTCCGGTCCGAAGACGAAAATTATCAAAGGGAGCAATTCGAGCGTTTCCAACAGCGAGGCGTCGTCTCCACCAGGTACCCTGATTTTACTTGTTTACACCAATTAGGATTACTCCAAGGTATCGAATGGATGCTCCGTCAAGCCGACTTAACCTTTCTATGCACCCATAACCAACCAACATACCCCTCCCTAACCTTAGAATTCTTAAGTTCATACGCATACACCACTTCCGCCGGTGAAGATGAATTTTTAACCGGCACTGCAACCTTCCGAATGTTCAACACCGAGTACTCCTTAAGCCAAAACCAATTGAGTACCATGCTACAATTTCCCACAGAAGGTCAAGTCTACCACAGAATCCCTCCCGAAATAAACTGGAGCACAGTTGCCATTTCCACCCTTTTTAAGAAAATATCCGGTCTAGATGCCCACAACTGGGAAGAACTCCTTCTTTCCCACATACATAACCCAACCATCCGATATTTTCTCCGGATCCTACAAAACACAGTTTTTGGACAACCAAACAACAGTAAGGTCAACGCAAAAGAACTATTCTTCCTCGAATGCGTCTTCGAACCGACTGCTAAGGTAAACGCTGCCTCTTTTCTACTTCATCATATCCGCACCTTATGTGCTAGAGGCCGCCAACCCTTTGTAATTGGTGGATTAATCACCACCATTGCGCTTGGCTTAAACTTAGGGGACCGACTCCAAACCTTAGACTCCCTACCTCCCCTATTTATGGACATCAACTACTGTCGATCCAGCCGCATGATTAAGAATAGAGTAGGAGGAGGATATTATCTTATGGTGAACAACCAGGCCATCCCAAGCGTTGTCCTACCCAACATGGCCCTGACCGATGTCACAAACCGCAACCGCCTCCTCTATGATCTAAATGCTCCCGAAGCCACCGAGCCTTCACAAGCAAACCCGCACACAAACGAGTTTGAAGAAATGGAGCAAGGTGATCAGCCTCCTGCACAACAATCTGCCCTGCTCAACCCTTCCGATAATGCAACTGACCCATCCTCCCAACGTCGTCGACGAAGAAAGACTGCAACCAACGACGACATCATGGATGCTATTGATGGTATGCAGGCACAGAATGTCGAGATGATGCAGATGATGCGTCAAATGCAACAACAACAGGATGCTAGGAATGCCATAACCGACCAGCGGTTTACTGAGTTGTTCAGCAGGTTCGACAACTTAGACTTACGTCAGAGATCACCTGGCCCAAGAACCAGAGGCGGAAGGCAGCCTTAGTCGTAGTTTCTTTTTCCTTTCCATATTGTATTTCATTTCTTTAAAACATTGGGGACAATGTTTAGTTTAAGTATGGGGGGGAAACCATGTTCTTTCTATTTCCATTTTTCAAGTATGTACCTTTCCCTTCATTGTTATTTTAATTATTATAAAAATAAAAAAATAAAAAAAAAATAAAAAAAAACAAAAATCTATTATTTTAAGTTAAGTCCCGAGTGTGAACAAATTTCTATTATCTATTCCCTCAATTTTCTTGAGCCATAACAAAAATTTAACACACCCAATAAGTATAAACGTTGCTTATTTTATAAAACCTGAGTGAAATCAAAAACAAAATCATTACCATAACAACGCTCTGAGAACCTCAACATGTTAGATCAGGATAAGTACCTATTACACCAATTCCTTGAACTTTTAGTTTTATAGTAACCCCGAGTAGTTTATACGAGAAGTCAGCACCATCTTAATAGCAAACTACGTGGAGAGCCGATGAATATAAGTGAATGATTCCCAAAGCAACATAAAAAAAAATAAATAAAAAAAATAAATAAATAAATAATATAAATATATCAGGAAATGCACTAATTAAGTTAGGTGATCCTTACCAGATCATTTAATCCAAAGGTTGCAGATCATACAAAAGCATAAGATGAAAGATCCATTATGAGTTGGTTCAGTAGGTATCTGGTACTGAACTTGGTAGGGCGGACTACGGTCCGATCCCCCGCAATTTGCAATGGACTGAATAACGAAGTTATCCGACTTATGTACCAGAACTTCAGGCTAAAAAGGGGATCAGAATCACTAACCGGTTACTCCACTATGTGCGCGAAAAGATAAAGGGCTTAATGTGATTCGCTTGAATGAAAACGGGTGAAATAAGAGTAAAGGAACCAGGATAGCTATCGTAGTGTACTTGAACTGATTTGCATAAGGCAGGGTTACCTAGGTTGTGACGGTGGTTGTTGATGTCAAGATTAAACTCAAGTTGCTTCTAAACTAAATCCACTTGCAACCTATTACGAATTGATGTGTGTTTTGAAATTTTATCTGGCTAAAACCTTTAACGAGTTCTATACTGAATTTTTGCTTGAGGACAAGCAAAGATCTAAGTATGGGGGAGTTTGATAACATGAAATTATATCATATTTTAGGACTTAATTCAATTAAATTTTATCATTATTTATTCCAGTTCACTTCATTTTATTAGATATTATGCGGTATTTTCTTCCTATTTGTCTCAGGTGGCTTATTTTGAAGCGCAAGTAAAAATGGAAGAAAAGGAGGTGCAAAAAGAGAGAAAATGAACCAAATGTCAAAGCCCAGCCCAAAGTACAAGAACACAGGTGTTGTGCCTGTGACGGGCGTCACAGAGGCTGTGACGAGCGTCACGCCTTGCACACTCCTGTGACGAACGTCACACATGGTGTGACGAACGTCACACCAGTCCCCTACATTTTTGGTGCAAGCAACGCTTCAGAGACGTTGAGGGAGAGTTGAAGCCGATGTCCACGCCTAAATACTTTGCACGTTGAAGACCTTTGGAAGCGGAAGCAGTTACTCAAGGCACCAATATAAATAGCCACTTGCCAAACCTAAAAGGGTTCCACGTTTTTCCACAATTTTCTTTGCCGTTTTCGCTTTTGCATATTTTCTTTTCCAGCAGCTTAGGCATTGTTTCTTTATTATTTTTACGAGTTCTACACTATTTCCCTTGCAATTTCTATTTTCCTTTTTAGCATTTAGTCAATTCTTTTCGCACAATAGTTTCTACACCGGAAACTATTGTGTACCTTTTTACCGGATCTAACCTTACGTTAGAATCTAGTTTTTATTTCCTTCGTTTTAATTTGTTGTTTAATTGAAGAATCCAAGAACAAATCCTACCGGCTTGTGGTGGAGTGTTCAAGACTACTGTTTAACTTATTCAGGTTCTTTAATTATTATTTAATGCTTTGTTTTATTATTTATTTATATTATCTGCCTGGGATGAGTCTGTTTATGCATGATAAGTATTTTAGTTTGTTTAGCATGTCTGGCTAATTCGCTTAGATATCGGTATGTAAAGTAAGCGGAATAAGGGATCAGGACTAAGTCGGTTTAACTAAATTTAAAATTAAAATCACTCTTTTTACGGTCTCAATTTACAGGTTTAATAACAAAGGTTTTTACGAAAGTAAAAGACATAAAGAAGTTAAAATCAATAGAGCGAGAGTTTGAGGTTTTAACTGGACAGTGTAAACTAGACATTAATTCTAGATCAGGGCGAGAGCAAGTTTTAGAGTTAATTAAATTCCGATCTTTTCCAAAAAGTATTTTTAAAGATTGAATGTGAGGACGAGAGTTAAGCATTCGAATTTAATTATATAACCTAAGTCAACAGAGCGAGAGTTTGAGATAAGGGTGTTTAAACGATTAGTGTTTTCTTAAAAAGAGTTTCTACGGATTCTATTGTTTTCAAAAAGTGGTTTTTGACTTAACTATAAGTGACAGCTACGTTAACATAAAATCATGGTTTATTCAACAGAGCGAGAGTTTGAGATAAAACTTTTAATCAATAAAGTCAACTGAAAAGATTTATTTTAAAACCAAGATACCGGCAAAGGATTGATTCCCTAATTACGACGAACTACATACCGATATCCGCTTTATTAATATTTAATCTAGATCTTAGTTTAGTTTTTAGCTTTTTCCCAAACAATCAAACATTATCCACCTTAGCTTTACGAAGTAACCTTAGATAACGGTATATCGATTCATAAGTCCCTGTGGGATCGATATCTTTTAAAACTACGCGATAGAACTGTGCACTTGCAGTTTGTACCCCATTCTCGACTCACGAAGTCGAGCGATCAGCATACTCCTCCAACGTAGGTACAAGCTGAAAATCTGGAAAAGTGAAACAGTGGTAGAGAGGATTATAAAATTGCACCAATACACTCAAAAGTCCTTCAACCACATCAGCAGACAAGATAGACAGAAGCTTCCCATGACATTTTTTGAAGTCCAAGGGATCTAATACAAAAGATGCTAGCTTTCTTAACTCTTTCAAGTCGGGACATCTGAAACTGTACTTCTTAATGTTCCTTCGTCCACAATCAATGGTCTGAAAATATTTGCAAATAATACCTCAGTTCCTTGAAATTTTCGTGTGATGAATGTTATGATGCGCATGAATGCATGAATGCAACAATCACAAATAAGGGATCACACACAAGGCAAACAAACAAAGGTTAAGGGATGAATCAAGTCATTATCAATATCAATCATCCATTTTGGTGGATTTTGGTTTACACCTTATCAACACCTAAGTTCCATCGATATTAACAAGACTTGATCGGATCAACCAAGAATCAAGGGTTTGTTGTGAGTCACGAGCATGGAGTGTAGGTAAGAACCATCCCAAAGGAGTGAACTAAGGATAAAAACCTGTAGATCATGTTCTAAAAAGTTCCCAGAGTCTTAATTCCATCTATCGGATATTACAGGTTGAGATGACTGACTCATCGACCCATAATATTCTCAAGAGAAACTTGTCTATGTGTAGTATCGCGTAACAATTGTTATCAAGTCTACACTTGAATAGTTTCCGCACTACGTCCTAAATAGGCCAAGAGGGGGTAAATGTTCTACGGTCCTCAGCTTCTCGGACTCAAATTAGAGATAGTAATGCCTAAACACAAATACTTGTGTGACATTTCCAAATCTAAAAGAGTCTCTACTGAGCAGATGGATCTCAAGCCATCTTGTTAAGGACTACTCCACACAAGTCGAACATGACTATACCATCCTCCTATCTTAAATTGCACTAAAGTTCGAGTTAGAACTTATCTCACCACTCAGAGATCACCAAGCACAACAAACAAATTATATCAGACATACATAAATACTAACATCACATATATACAATTATATACACACAAAAAAGTATGCTAAACCCATTGGAGACTACTCCCCAGCAGAGTCGCCACTTAATTTCTGTAGCGGTAAATTCATGATTATCAAGCTATGGATAAGCTAGACATCAATAAAACCAGAGTCGCCGCCGCGCTTTTATTGTTTCCAAGGAAAAAGGGAAAAGTACGAACAAACCCCAAAAGTATTATGTTTTCAAATCAAAACTAATAAAATGTCAGAGATTATAGGTAAGGGGGTTGGTTACACAGAGGGAAGGTGTTAGCACCCAAATTGTCCTAGGTACTCCTAGGGAGCCCTTTTGTGTGTGCATGTGTTTTGGACAAAGTGATGTTTACAAACAAATATAATGGGGGGATGCGAAAAGAATTCATTAATTATATTTTTATGTTTTACAAGACATTCAGACTTGTGCCTACGTACCACCATAAAACTGAGGTATCAAAACCTCGTAGTTCGCGATACAAATTTCAAAATGGATGCATTGCTTTTAACAAAATTTAAGTTTGAAAGGAACAAAGGCCTAAAAATGGGTTGAACGAGTTATTTCTTTTTTGATTTTTGAAAGTTTCAGTCAAGTATAATTAAGTCTCTTTACAAGTTTGATTTAAGAAAAAAAAAGTTTGAAAATGCAATGGCATAAGGCCAAAGTTTCTACCTTTTTGCAAATTGGTCAAAGTTTAGAACAAAACTAGTTCAAACAAAGAAGTTTTTTTTTAAACGAGGAAGAGATTTTGAAATTAAAGAAATGGGGAGGAGATGAAGAGGCTAATCATATGCACAAAATTAAAAGTTAAGAGTTGAAAAGATCTGACCGACGGGTAGAAATCCAATAGACAAGAATGTCATATAGACACCCAAATTCCCTTGGACATTTAGAATCAAGTAACACACAAATGCATACAATTATATCAATCTTGAAGAGTAAGACATCAAATAAAGATAGCCACATCCAAGCTTTAGCCATTCCATGATCTTCTTCAAAGTTAGCCCATGTAGCAGATGAATTCCCTAAGTCATAGGTTCAAAATAACAGCTTCATAGTGATCATGTTGCAGATGAACTCAAAGGGATCTTGAATTATGTATCATATGAACTTTCAAATTGCAATCACTTGGTTTCACAAAAGTTGGCATTGGTCAAGTCCTTTAGCATATGGAGGTTGCCTAAATTCTAAGTCCAATTTGTCCAAGATCAAGTCAACAGTCCACACAAAAGTTTTTTAGGGTTTTTGTTCTTATTATGTACATTAATGGTCAAGTACCACACAAACAAACAAAATATGCACAAAATGGAATATATCACACAATATGGTCGAAGTGTAAAAACTGAAAATTACATTAACATAAACAATTAAAATGGTATGAATAATGGAATATGAATAAAGACTAAAATTAAATGGCATTAAAGTAAATGGTTTGAAATTAAAAGTTAGTTGTTAATGAGTTAGAAGTTAGTATTGTTTTGCTTTTTCTTTTTTTTTAAGTCAATCTTTGGAGAACACTCAACCCACTTATCACAAGCATGGATCCTTGAACCAAGACATCTTCCAAAGGAAGGAAAAAAGGCCAAGTTTCCACACAGTACCATTAAAGAGGGGAGACTTACAATCTCACTAACTAGAATGCTATGCCTTTTTATGTCACAAATTTAGCGTTATGTTAAGCAATCCTAATTGGACTTATGTAAAAGTCACAACTATTTGAGGTTGGGCCATAGAATTTTGGTGTTAATGCATGTTAGAGACATAGTATAATGGATTATGCTCATGAAACATACCACACGCAAGAAGAATATGCAAAAGAGGTGGCCTAATCTCATCCATACTTATGTTGATTTTTCAATCAACTAGCCTTAGGACTTTGAGATATCATATGCCAAATGAGTTGAATGCATAAAGAATGGGAATGAGATGAAGAGGGAGGGGAATGGATCAAAACTCAAATTGGTCAAAGAAGGACTTTTACCAAATTCATATCATCCATTCATTTTGGGAGATGGAATGTACATTCCATCAATCCCCTAAATCCAATGATATTAACTTGACAAAGTCAAATCAACCTTGACCAAGGCCCAACAACAAGAGTCAAACTCAAACAAGTCATCACAATAGGTCAACACAATTAATTGGCATTTATTCAAATTAAAAATACTAAAAATAATACATTGAAATCAAATATGGTTTGTCAAATTCCTAAAACCTCATCAAAACACCAAAGAAATGGCCATGAGATTTATCATAGGTCAAACAAGGTCAAAGGACCTTGGAGAAAAAATTTCATAATTTTTAAGGACTTAAAAGTATTTTTAAAAAATTAAAAACAACCACAAAATCAATTATATCATGAAAAATATTAATAATGATCCAAGAAATAATTTTAATTCAAAAAATGAAAGAGGAAATTATTTGAAATTATTTGGTGAAACTCTCATATTTTTTGGATCAATATCAAAATTAATATGAATTAATGAAAATAAACTGATTAAAATGAAAATTAGAAAATAGCAAAAACCTTGGACCACTTGATCTCCCTCATTAATTGAGGTGGCAGATCAAGTGGTCTTCAACGCGCTTTTCACCATGGACTTAAGTCAATGCGCCACAAGGATGGTAATTAGAACCAACGCGTGAGATTAAAACATTTGAAAAGGATCATGTGGTCCGGAGAGATGCCAACACATCGCCGAAGCTGTAACTCCGGTCTTCTTCTTCGGTGGACCTCACCGGACTGGTCCACCCTCAACCATCACCAAAATCAAAAAAGGAGGACATGATCAGAAAGAAAAAATGGCGTAGAGCACGAATCTGACCTCAATTTCAACTAACTCCAATTATATAAAAAGATATGAGGAGTTGAATTTTGAGGTGTGTCAACTGAGTTGCTTCGATTTGACCTCTAAGCAACTCAATCTTCTTGCCTACATTGGTAGGACTTTTGACAACCAAAGATCCAAGAGAATTGAGTAGAATTGAGTGAGAATCAAAGAGATGATGTTTTTTGAAAATTACCTTCAATTTTGTGTAGAATTTGATGTGGCTTGCTTCAAACACTATCGGATCACACTTGAGAAGCTAGCATGAAGTAATTGGAGAGGTTGCAAGGTTGTGGATCCTGGAGTTCTTGAATCTCCAACAGTTGATATTCAAACTCAAATTTCAAATTGAAATTTCTAAGGTTTTCCTTTAGAATTAGAGGGTTTGAATTGGGGAGCAAAGCTGACACGCAAGGTGTGATTCAAATGAGCTCATAAGCTTTATATTTATAGCCAAAGGGAATGATTTTGGCACAATTCAAAATTTGTCCGAAATTAGCAATGTGAATGGCACGAGTGCATGGGCATGTACAGGCCCATGATGTAATGCATAAAGGTCCAAAATTAATCAAGTTGAAATCTGAATGAAGCTTGAATGGCAAGGCAATGTGAACTGAAGTTTGTACATTTGATTCTTTCCAATGATGCAGCCCTGTTAAAGCCATACGCAAACCTAGCAATCTTAGTCCAAAATGCATGAACTTGGGTTCTTTTGAAAGCTTGGATCAAGGGGAACAAGTTTGATGCTGAACACGTTTTCATTTGGAGCTTGGAAGATGGTTAATTTTGAGGTGGAAGTTTGGAAATTTCAACATGTTGAAAATTTTTCTAAGTGTCAAGCCATATATCTCAATATTCCACCTTGCTTAACTTTTTATGTGAGCTTCAGATGAGAAACGTGTCTTCATCAAAGTTATAGCTATTTTAAAGACCTTCAAAATGGTCACCAATTTCATGTCATTTGGATTTAAAATGATAGAGTTATTCATTTTTGAAGTTTGGAAAAATCACTTGTTCAATGGTATAGGTCAAAAATGACCTATAATGTATCCTCATATCACATGATCATAAAAGTTGAATTAGCTCCCACTACATACATCAAAGTTGAAGTAGACATCTTGAAGTGTATTATGAAACTTGGAAATCTTTCATCTCATAAAAATTGAGCAAGGTATTGCTTTGGGAAGTTGACTTTCAAATTAGGGTTTAGATAAAATGACCTATAATGTTTCAACATAGAAAATGATTTTCCAAGCAAAAATAGCTCTAGGTCTCAACATGAAAGTTTTTTGTAGTGAAATTTACAGTAACATTTCTCTTGTAATCATTTTCATATGGTGAAAATTGCAGGAGATAGGGTCTAGGGAGACCCAATTTTGATCAGATGAATTCATCTGGCCAACCACCATCAACCAACTTGCTAACCTTCAATTCTCTTGACCTTATTGGCTCATGGTAAATCATATATGCATAATATTATGAATTTTGAAGCTACACTTGAGAAATTTGATCAATTGGTGAGATAGCTTGTTGGATAAGTTACTTAAGATACCTAGTTAAACTAGGGTTTCCAAGGCAAATCACCCTCAAACTCTTGAAGAATACTTGATAATTATAACATGTAAAGATCATTAGAACTAATATATGATGCTTTTAACCATTATTGGATCAATTAATTGTTGGTGTAAGCCCTAGAGGCCAATACATTTTGGTACTTGTATCGAATAATAAAAGGCATTTTCTTTATTACGTTTGTTTAGTAAAGTCCCTGGAATAGATAGTCCGTTTAATGTATTAAGTGTGACTTAATCATGAGAACACATTAAACATAAGGACATTATTCTTAAAGTATCCGTAGTCGAGCTTTAGTGTGAAGTGGGATAACATTAAAGCATTAAGACTATTATGTTTGTAGACTGATGATCACATCTCATGGATCATGGATAAAGAGTTATCAAGTCTTAAACATAGGTATGAATATTAGGAGTAATATTTATACCGGATTGACCCGCTATGAGAATACTATATAGAAAGTTATGCAAGGTGTCATAAGTTATTCTCATGGTGATAATAGTGTATTCCACTCTTCGACCTGAAACCACTATGGATCCTAGATGTAGAGTCGAGTGCTTTATTGCTGATCAAACGTTGTCCGTAACTGGATAACCATAAAGACAGTTGATGGGTACTCCACAAAGCATGCTGAGGGACATGAGTGTCCTAGATGGAATTTGCCCATCCTGCATAACAGGATAAATGTCTATGGGCCCAATATTGAACTGGACAAGGATGACACGGTCTATGCCTTGTGTTCAATATAGACATAAGGGCAAAAGGGTAATTATACACATAATTATTATCACAGATGGTTTTGTCAGATCACATGACATTTTCGTGTCTTGGGTAGCAGTGATGTGTTGCTAGATACCGCTCACTGTTTATTATGTTAAATGCGTGATTTAATATAATTGCCAACGTCACGAAAACCTACAGGGTCACACACAAAGGACGGATTGATGAGAGATAGAGTAACTAAGGAATACCGTAAGGTACGGTGCCCTTAAGTGGATTATAGAACATCGTAAGGTACGGTGTACTTGAGTAGAATACGAAATATGGTAAGGTACCATGGGCTTAAGTGATTTTGGGCATATTATAAGATATGGGCCAAAATACACTTAAGTGGGCTTTTAGCTTGAAGCCCACACAAGTGGTTCTATAAATAGAACCCTTGTGCAGAAGCAAAAATTTGCGGTTGCATTATTTTCGTTTTCTCTCTCTCTCTCTCTCTCTCTCACTCAAAGCCTTCATTCATACCAGCTAGCACTGAGATTGAAGGAACCCGTTCGTGTGGACTGAGTAGAGACGTTGTCATCGTTCAACGTTCGTGATCGTTTAGTGGATCTGCATCAAAGGGTTTGATCGTCACAAGAGATCTGCATCAAAGGGTTTGATCGTCACAAGAGATCTGCACCAAAGGATTCAACCGTCACAAGAGGTAAATATTCTATCACTGATCATGACCATTCGTAAGGATCTCTAAAGGAGAAAATTTTTTAATTTCCGCTGCGTTTTGGACCGCAATTCTCCTTCATTAATGGTTGTGTTCTTGGTCATGAGGGTCTCAAACCCTAGATATGGACTTGATAGATCAATGGGATCATGCCCTACCTACAAAAGAGTTAGGCAAATGCAAAGACATATTTTTGGTACTTTGGTTAGTAAAATGATAATATACAAGTATGATATAATCACATAGTATTGGTGATCTCTCCCAAAACAAACCCAATGAAAGAGGGGCAAGGAGAATGCAAAGGTATGATCCCAATGTTAATGCATATGATGAAATTGCATGAGGGATCTTAAGATCAAAATTGGGGTCTTACAATCACCAAGCACTATTCTATTGTATCATACTTTGTATTTTATCATCTTTACTAACCAAAATACCAAAAATATATCTTTGCATTTGTCTAACTCTTTTGTAGGTAGGGCACATGATCACCTGTCATCTATCAAGTTCATACATAGGGTTTAAGACCCTCATTTCTAAGAGATCAATCAAGAAATGATCCACAATGGCTCTAGGAATTATATATGGATGCCCATGAGCATCACATGTTAGTTTGGTCAAGAATTCATCAAAAGTTTGGAATTGGTTTGCCTTGGAAACCCTAGTTCATTTGGGTATCTTGTGTAACTTCTTCACCAAGCTTCTTCAATAATTGAACAAAGATTTCAAGGGATACTTCAAATTTCATCATCATATGCATATATGATCTCCCATGAGTCATAAAAGTAAAGATAACTGCAAGCTAGCAAGTTGGTTGATTGTGGTTGACCAGAGGAATTCATCTAATCAAATATGGGGTCCCCTAGACCCTATCTCCTACAATATTTGTCATATGAAAATGATTCCAAGAGAAACGTTACTATAAATGAAATTAAAAAAAAAATCATGTTGAAGTCTAGAGATATATTTTCTTGGGAAGTCATTTTTTATGGTGAAAGATTATAGGTCATTTTGTCTAAACCCTAATTTGGAGGTCAACTTCCCAAGGCCATAACTTGATCAATTTTTATGAGATGAAAGATTTACAAGCTTCACAATAAAATTCAAGGTGTTTACTTCAACCTTTATGTTTGATGTAAGACCTATTCAACTTTTATGAGCAGTTTATATGAGGATACATTATAGGTCATTTTGGACCAATGCCATTGAACAAGTGATTTTCCTCAACTTCAAAAATGCATAACTCCTTCATATCAAATACAAATGAGGTCAAATTTGTCACCATTTTTAAGGACATTGAAACTGATACAACTTTGGTGAAGGAACCTTTCTCATTTAAGGCTCACATGAAAAGGTAGCCAATGTGGAATAAGTGAACATATGGCTTGACACTTACAATTTTTTTTTATATGTTAAAATTTTCAAACTTCCACCTCAAAATTTACCATGATACAAGCTTCAAATGAAAAAGTGTTAAACATGAAAGTTGTTTCTCTTGATCTAACCTTTCCAAAAAGTCCAATTTAATCCATTTTGGACAAGATTTGAATGGGTTGCGCATGACTTGAACATTGCATCATCATTTGGCAAAAATCAAACTTCAATCTTCCACGTACAATTGCCTAACACTCCAATTTGATTTCAGACTTGTTCACACTCAATTATGGATCAAATGGAATGATCTCATGAGCCTGTACACACCCATGCACACATGCATCACTCATTTCCAATTTTGGAAACTAAATTGTAAGGTGCAAATAACACTTGATTCAGCTATAAATAGAGTCCCATGTGCTCAGAATTAAGGACTCCGGGCGCCAGCTTCGATACCAAACACCAAACCCTTCCATTTGAGAGGATAATCCTGCGAATTTCCTTTGGAAATTGAGTTTGAATCTCACTGTTTTGAGATTTAAAACTCCAGGGATCCAAGACCTTTTGTGCATTCTAATCTACTTCTGCAAGCATCCTGAGCAAGATCAAACACGAGCCAAAAGAAGAACACTTGAATTCAGACCTACATTGAAGGTATTTTCCAGAAAATTTCATCTCTTTGATTCTCACTCAATTCTCCATAATTCTCTTGGATCCTTGGTTGTCTGAAGTCCTACCAATGTAGGCAACAAGATTGAGTTGCTTTGAGGTCAAATCGAAGCAACTCAGATCATGCACCTCAAATTTCAACTCCTTGTATCTCACAACATACTTGGAGTTAAGATGAATTGAGGCCAGATTCGTGCTCAGTGCCATTTTTACTTTAAAATCGTTTCCTTCTTTTTAATTTTAGGGATGGTTATGATTGGACCAGTCCGACGAGGCTCGCCTGAGAAGGAGACCGGAGATTTGCTCCGGTGGTGAGTTGGCAAGGTCCAGAGCCACATGATCTATTTGAATTAATCTAATCACGAGCGTTGGTTTGTTTGACCTTGTTTGTGGCGCGCTGACTAGAGTCCATCATGGATTGCGCGTTTATGGCCACTTGATCTGCCACCTCAATTAATGAGGGACATCAAGTGGTCCACGTTTTTTCTGATTATTTGATTTTCATTTTATTTGTGTTATCTTCATTAGTTCATATTAATTTTAATATTGATCCAAAAAATATGAGTTTCACCAAAACAATTAAATAAATTCCTCTTTTATTTTTTGAATTAAAATTATTTTTTCCATCTTTATTAATATTTTTCATGGTTTAATTGATTTTGTGAATATTTTTAATTGTTTAAAAATGGTTTTAATTTTCCAAAAATTATGAAAAAAAATTCCAAGGTCCTTTGACCTTGTTTGACCTATGATAAATCTCATGGCCATTTCTCTGGTGTTTTGATGAGATTTTAGGAGATTGACCTACCATAATTTGATTTAATGCATATTTTAGTTGATTTTAATTATTTAAATGCCAAAGAAATTGTGTTGAGCTTCTAATTTTGACTTGTTGAGTTTGATTTGTGTTGTTCGGCATTGGTCAAGGTTGATTTGACTTTGTTGAGTTAAGATCATTGGATTTAGGGGATTGATGAAATGTACATTTCATCTCGCAAAATGAATTAATGATCTTAATTTGGTAAAAGTCCTCCTTTGAACAATTTTTGTTGATTCCATTCCCCCTCCCTCTTCATCTCATTCCCATTCTTTATTGATTCATGTCATGGACCTATGATATCTCTATATCCTAAGGCTAGTTGATTGCAAAATCAACATGAGTATGGATGAGATTAGGTCCACCATTTTGCATATTCTTTTTGTGTGTGGTATGTTTTAAGAGCATAGTTCATTGCACTATGTCTCTAACATGCATTAACACTAAAATTCTATTTCCCGACCTCAAATAGTTGTGACTTCTACATAATTCCAATTACATTGGTTAACATAACGCTAAATTTATGACACAAAAGTCATATCATTCTAGTAAGTGCGATTGTAAGTCTCCCGTCTTTCATGGTATTATGTGGAAACTTGGCCTTTTTTCCTTCCTTTGGAAGATGTCTTGGTTCAAGAATCCATGCTTGTGATAAATGGGTTGAGTGTTCTCCAAAGAATGACTTCAACAAAATAAAGCAAAAGCAATACTAACTTCTAATCAACTAACCATTAACATTTAATTTCAAGCCATTTACTTTTATGCACTTTAATTTTAAGCTTTATTCATTTGCCACTATTCATACCATTCAAGTTGTTTATCTTAATTCCATTTTCACTTTGCTCACTTGAGCCATATGTTGTGATATATTGTGCTTGTATATACTTGTTTGTTTTTGTGGCCTTTTGACCTTAATGTACCTAATAAAAACAAAAACCCTAAAATACATTTTGTATGGTCTGTTGGATTTGATCCAAGACATTGGACTTAAAATTAGGCAACACTCCCTATGCAAAGGACTTGGTCAATGCCAACTTTCATGAAACCAAGTGCTTGTGAAGAAAACTTTCATCAGATACAATATTAAAGATCCATTTGAGTTCATCTGCAACATGATCATAGTGAAGTTGTTATTTTAAATCTGTGTCTAATGCCTACTTTTGAAGTCATCTGATGCATGTGAAATTTTGAAGATGATCATGGAGATTCTAAGCTTGGATGTGGCTATCTTTATTTGATGTCTTGCTCTTCATCATGCTGTTTGTGTATTGATACTACTTGATTCTAAAGTCCAAGGGAAGTTTGGGTTTCTATATGACATTCTTGTCCATTGGATTGCAACCCATTGGTCAGATCTTTTCTACTCTTAACTTTTAAATTTTTGCTAAGGATTAGTCTCTTTATCTCCTCCCCATTTCTTTAATTTCAAAATCTCTCCCTCCTTTCAAAACCTTCTTTGATTGTGATTTCTAAACTTTGACCATCTTGCAAAATTAGAAACTTTGACCCTATGCCATTGCATTTTCAAACTTATTTTCCTAAATCAAACTTGTAAATAAACTTAACTATACTTGACTTAAAAATTTCAAAAGCCAAAAAGAACTAACACTCATCCAAACCTTTATAGGCCTCTTGCCCCTTTGTTAAACTCAAAACTTTGTTAAAAGCAATCCACTCACTTTGAAATTGATACCACAAACTACGAGGTTTTGATCCCTCATTCTTATGTTGGTACATAGGCACAAGTCCGAAGGTCTTATAAAACACAAAAATATAATTAATGAATTCTTTTCTCATCCCACCTGTAACACCCCATTTCTACTCCAAAATACTTAACATATAATCAGAGTAAATTAGCACGCATATAAACAAAAGGGCGTCATATCGACGTTTTCAAAAACTAAAAGCTTTCAAAACCAACATCATTCATCATCAATATACAATACACCTGGTCATTTAAAGTAACACATTTCACTTATCATGAATATTCAAGAATATACGTTCGCAGCGGAAAATAATGAATACTCATGTATTTCATAAAATGATCCATGTCCCATACCATGATCATCTCTCAATAATCTCCTCGAGATAACTAAAAACCATATTCAGAATAATTGGCACTATGGCCTCTCGAACAACAAATTTCCAATAAACATGTTCACAGGTAATAACATAATACGTATCCAAATCAGATATGAGTTCAATACTACCAATCTACCCCGTGTTACATGACCAGAGCATTGACTCACTACTTAGTCTCTAAAACAAAGCACCGAAGCTCTCCAGCTAATCTCGAGTGAGCTACCGTCCACTTACTTCAACAATACTACTCTGGAGTATCTGCACGATGCCATATAAAGCAACATTCAAACAGAAGGGTGAGAATTCAAATCATTATAAAGATGTATAATAAGGCACAATGATTAAATCAACAATTAACGGAATTCATCACACCTTGTATAACCATGTAAATAATACTAACCAATATTTATTTCACAGGTTTCAAGCATACATCAAAACTCAAGGAGTATAATATTCAAATCCAATGCTATATTTCCAAATATACACGTAACTATAATTATCACATAATCACATATTTTACCAAGTTATGTATCCAAACATCACCAAACTCAATTACCATATCTCTTACACACATAACAATTACATCAATGCATACATTCAATTATCACATAACTCTAATGTGACTCAATGAAAGACATGTGACTCTATGCATGTGGTACCGCAATGTGAACCCAACGTTTCACCGCTTTCCGATTCAATATCTAGAATCCAAGTCACGCTTCCGATCCGGACAAGATCAAAGCCACTACGTCTATTTCCAATTAAGGATCAACGTCTACTACGCCTATTTCCATTCAAGGATCAACGTCTAATACCATGTGAACCCACAGTTTCACCGCTTTCCGATTCAATATCTAAAATCCAAGCCACTACGTCTATTTCCAATTAAGGATCAACGTCTGCTACGCCTATTTCCATTCCAGGATCAACGTCTATGTGAACCCACAGTTTCACCGCTTCCACCATGAAGTCGACCATGCCATGAATGAATGTATAAATACCAACACATATGCAATTAAGATCATCTCTACCATCTTAACATTCCACATATCACCATAATTCAACTCTATGAATTATCCACCAATGGTACATATACACATTCATAACAATATATCATTCACAATATATCATTCATAACACTGAGGGTAACCGGTTAACATAAAACAAAATCAATTTCCTGCGCAGATTTTTAAGCAAGTAACCGGTTAACGCTCGGAGGGTAACCGGTTAACGTAAAACAGAATGCAGAATTTTCTGCGTTTTTCATTGTTGGAGAACTTTCGGACCTCCGATTTCGATTCCGTAAAAAGCCAAACGTTCAAAAAATTATAACTCATACAATACTCTAAGTATATAACATTAATTTGCAATTTTAACACAATCAAATCACCACAAATCAAGAATACTCATCAAAACCTAACAATTCCAAACAACCATACAAAATTAGGGATTTTTAACCTAAACATACTTCTACCCATTGACCCAATCATACTAACCCATAATAATAAGGATTCTCCCCCTTACCTCTTCAATTTTCTTGAAACCTTAGCTTCCCTCTTGTTCTTCCCCTTTTCTCCCTACTTTTCCTCTTTTCTTTCTCTATTGCCGTTAATGATCAAATGAATCCTACTTCCCACTCCCCTCTTACTATTCTAGTATTTATATTTGGGCTTAAAGAATGATATCTCTAATTTAATTATTAGGCCCAATAAGACCTAGTATTATAACATCTCTATTTAATTCAAATAAATTAAACCAACTCAATATGCACACCAAGTTAATTAATTCAATTATTCATTATATCTCACATCAACTAAATAATTAATTAACACACCAAATTAGTTAATATAATCGATTATTATACTACCTAACAACCAATTAATTAATTAACACTCCAAATAAATCAAATAAAATATAGTAATAATAATATAAGAAATAATTACTAAAATTGGGTTGTTACACCGCCACTCTATTTATTGCAAACATCATTTTATACAAAAACACATATGCACACAAAAAAGGAATCCCTAGGAGTATCTAGGACACTTTGGATGCTAACACCTTCCCTCTATGTAACCAACCCCCTTACTTGCAATCTCTTGCATTTTATTATTTTTAATTTGAAAACTTCTTATATTTGGGTTTAATTCGTACTTTTCCCTTTTCCCTTGGAAACAATAAAAGCGCGGTGGCGAGTCTGGTTTAATTGACGTCTAGCTTATCCATAGCTTGATGTTCATGAATTTACCGCTACAAAAATTAAGTGGCGACTCTGCTGGGGATTAGTCTCTAGTGGGTTTAGCCTACTTTTGTGTGTGTATATAATTGTATACTTGATGTACGTATATTTGTTTGTATGATATAATCTGCTTGTTGTGCTTGGTGATCTCTGAGTGGTGAGATAAGTTCTAACCCGAAATTGAGTGCAATTAAGATAGGAGGATGATATAGTCATGTTCGACTTGTCTGGAGTAGTCCTAAACAAGTTGGCTTGAGACCCATCTACTCAGTGGAGACCCTTTTGGAGTTAGGAATGTCACACAGGTCATTGTGGTTAGGCATTACTATCTCTGATTTGGGGTCCGAGAAGCTGAGGATCGTAGAACATCTAACCCCTCTTGGCCTATTTAGGATGTAGTGCAGAGACTATTCAAGTGTAGATTTTATAACTGTTGTTACGCGATACTACACTCAAACGAGTTTCTCTTGAGAATATTATGGGTTGATGAGTCAGTCATCCTAACTTGTAATATCTGATAGATGGAATTAAGACTCTGGGAACTTTTTAGAACATGATCTACATGTTTTTATCCTTAGTTCACTCTGTTGGGAATGTTCTTGCCCAGACTCCATGCTCGTGACTCACAACAAACCCTTGATTCTTGGTTGATTCAATCAAGTCTTGTCAATATCAATGGAACTTGGGTGTTGATAAGGTGAAAACCATAATCCACTAAAATGGATGATTGATATTGACAATGACTCGATTCATCCCTTGACCTTATTTGTTTGCCTTGTCTGTGATCCCTTATTTGTGGTTGTTGCATGTATGCATTCATGCGCATCATAACATTCATCACACCAAAAATTTCAAGGAACTAAGGTCTTATTTAAAAATATTTTCAGACCATGGATTATGGACGAAGGAACACTAAGAAGTACATTTTCAGATGTCCGGATTTGAAAGAGTTAAGGAAGCTGTCATCTTTTGTATTAGATCCCTTGGACTTCAAGAAACGTCATGGGAAGCTTCTATCTATTTTATCTGCTGATGTGGTTGAAGGTCTTTTGAGTGTGTTGGTTCAGTTATATGACCCTCTCTTCCGTTGCTTCACCTTTCCTGATTATCAACTTATGCCTATGTTAGAGGAGTACGCCCATCTCTTGGGAATACATGTTTTTAACAAAGTTCCCTTTAGTGGATTGTAGGAGATTCCTATATCTCACATCATAGCTGAAGCTCTTCACTTGAAGAAGTATGAGATAGAGGCTCATTGGGTGAAGAAAGGAGGATTGTTTGGGTTGCCTTCCGATTTCCTTATCAAGGAAGCTACTTCCTTTGCTCAAGCTGGTAGTGTGGATGCTTTTAAAGCCATCTTTGTGTTGCTCCTCTATGGTTTGGATTTGTTCCCTAACATTGACGGTTTTATTGATGTTAATGCCATTAGAATTTTCTTGATTGGGAATCATGTGCCTACTTTGTTGGGTGATATGTACTTCTCTTTGCATCTAAGGAATTCTAAAGGTGGTGTAACGATTGTGTGATGTATTCCTCTTCTATACAAGTGGTTTATTTCACACTTGCCTCAGACGCCTGCTTTTGTGGAGAACAAACAATGTCTATGGTGGTCTCAGAGACTTATGTCTCTCACTAATGATGATATAGTTTGGTATGATCATTCATTAAGTAGTTTGGAGATTATTGATTATTGTGGTGAATTCTCTAATGTACCTCTCATTGGTACACAAGAAGGAATCAATTACAACCCTTCTTTGGCTCATCGTCAACTTGGGTTCCCCCAGAGAGACAAACCTAATAACATTTTGTTAAAAAGTCTTTTCTATCAAGAGGGTAAAGATCACCATCGTTTGAAGAAGAAGATTGTGCATGCTTGGCATAATGTGCATAAGAAAGGAAGATCTGAGATTGATCCGTGAAATTGTCTAGCTTTGGAAGTTTACACTCTTTGGGTGAAGAAGAGAGCTTTGGAGTTGAATATGTCTTATGCTTGTGAAAGACCTATGTATATGGTTGTGGTTGAGCCATTAACTCTCCCTAACCAATATGTAGCCGAGTTGTAAGATGAGGTCGCCAAGATGAAGCAAGAAAAGGATAATCGGGAAGAGCATTTCCATGCTTTGAGTAGAAAGCATGAGGAGTTGCAGCTTCAGTCTATGAAAAAAGATGCACTTATTGAGCTTCTTGAAGATCGAATAACAAAGAGACAGAGAGAGCTAGAGGTTTCACCTTCCTCTAGTATGCCTCAGTCTTCCGTTGCTTGGAAGAAGATTGTTGATCGACTTGTCCTCGAGAAGACTCAGATGAAGACTTATTTTGAGTTTGAGATCCGATGCATTCGAAAGAAGTACGTGCCTACAGTTAGATCCTTTGACATAGTTGTTAGGGATCCTTAGGATGACTAGTTTCCTTTGCTCTTGTGTTTTGTATTTTTGGTTTCTGAAATTGTATTTAGTGTAATACTTCCAATTATATAAATAAAAGAGATTTTTATGGTCAAATAAAATTGTTGCAATCGTTATTATCAAATCATATTTTTATGGCAAGTAATTGTATCCTGCTGATCTTCAGTTTCAGAGACCTTCTCGAGCACATTGTTGAATTCTGATCCCTAGTAGCGGCCAAGAGCACATTGGATATCAAGAGTTGGTAGAAGGATGAGTGATCATTGTATTCAATGCATCCCTTTTCCATGTAAATTACCATTTTCAACTTTTGTAAAGATCTATGGAGTCTTGTCATTTACAGACCACCATTCTATTAAGTAAAGTTGAGCTTTTATCCAATTGTTTCTAATCTTGTTTAATTCAGCCAAATAGATTTAAATCTTATTATGATCATTTTTTAAATTAAAATTTTAAGCAAAATCATATTTTCTTAAACATATAAAAGCATTAATTTTAAACAATCGATTTCATTAAGAGGAATATCAACATTGGTTTGAAAGCGGTAAGCCCTAAGTGCGGAGAATTATTGGTTCTCCCAAAGTAGTTGGTGTAACTCTTATCTTTCATCCCCAGTAGCATGTCAGTATCTGGTGTTTGTTTATTTCCCCAGCCAAGTTCATCAGCATCTCTAGCTAAGTTTGTAATTTATCCTCCCTCAGGTTGTAGGCATTGCGTCGCAGTAGTTGGCATGGTTTCGACAAAACTTTGGTTCCCTGCAAGTCACCATCAGATTTGTCCCTAGTCAGAGTTTCCTCCTGGTTTCTGAGCATCTATTTGTGTTTATCCCCCGCAGGGTTATCTCCCATTTAATATGGTTTTGACCTAAAAAAATCCTCGCGCAATTGATAGCAGTTTCCTCAGCAGATATCCTCATTTCTTCCCCAGATAGGGTTGAACCTTCGAGATGTTTAATCTCTCTCCATGCAGTTGTTTCCCTCTTTTGTGGATTGGCTAGGAATTGTATCGATGATTCAAACCAGCGAAATTTTGTATCCTTTGTGATTGTTTTGTCAGCAGAATCATCATATATACATATACATATACACTCATATAACTTTCACCATGCAGATTCGGTGTGGTTGTCCTCCCTCTATTGTAGAGTGTCACCCCCCCCCCTTAAGTAGAAAGACTTTAACCTTTCTCCCTTCCCCACTGAGTTATTTCCTCGTGGATGATTATTATTTCAGTTTCCTCCCTAGTTGATTATCTGGATGGAACCACTCCCCTTGAGTTACATCCTCATTGGGTTGAGTCTTGATTGACCGTTTCATTCTAGATCTTACCTAGACAGATGTCCTTGGTCCTCTAAGAGTCTATTACCTAACAACTGGTAGTATTCTTCTTAGTTTGCAGTTTGTTACTTCTTGCCCAATACCCGGTAAAAGTAACCCCTTCTTTCCAGCGGTTCCGTTTTCACGTTTCCCCAGGAAGTATATTCTTGATATGTTCATCCTAACCGATGACAAATATTTTCTTCCCCTGCTTTGAGTTTATCCTTGATATGTTCATCTTAACCGGTGACATATATTCTCTTTTTGGTATTCTACTTAGTAAAAAGGTAGTTGTAATCCCTATTTTGTTTCCCAGAGAGTTAATCCTTGATATGTTCATCCTAATCGATGACGAGTTTCCTTCTCTTAGCGGTCTTCTACCCAGTAATCGGTAGTTGTAAATCCTACTTTTTCTCCCCTTTGCAGAGTTTATCCTTGATATCTAACTGGTGATGGATATCCTTTTTGTTGTTTTCTATCCAATAACTGATAGATATAATTCCTATTTCTCCCCTTGGAGTCTATCCTTGATATGTTCATCCTAACCAGTGATAGATATTCTCTTTTTGGTATTCTATCCAGCATTCGATAGATGTAATTCCTACTTTGTTCATGCGGTTTATCCTTGATATGTTCATCTTAACCGATGATGGGTATCCTCCTTAACATCCCCAAGCAAGTCTATCCTTGATATGTTCGTCTTAACCCGATGATGGATTTTATTTCCTTTGAGTATATCCTTGATATATTCACTTTAATCAGTGATGGATATTCTCTCCCGTTGGTCTTCTACCCAGTAACTGGTAGTTGTAAATCCTATTTTTCCCCAGGAAGTTTATTCTTACCCAGTAACCGGTAACGAATACGTCTCCTAGCGGCCCTCCCTTGTAGATTTTGTTATCCCTATACCCAGTAACTGGTAGTGGATAATATATTTCTGATCCTCCTGTGTTGAAGATCTTTTCTTTCCCATTCGAGTTTGAGTGCGTATTTCCTTAGTGAAATCGTTGTTCCTGCTTGGTTCGAGTATTTCAGTTTTGTTCTGATCTACTCGTTTCCTTTGCAGACGTTCCTTTTGTCCCCGACCGAGTCTTTCCATTTATTTAGTTTTTGAAGAATCCCTCTATAAGACCCCAATTTTGACCCTGAGATCCCTCATCCAAATCCATCATAAGCACTAGCATTACGATCATGTCTTGGCATCCTCCTTACCCCCTTTTCATTGGGTTTGTTTTGGGAGAGATCACCAAGCACTTTATGATTATATCATACTTGTATTTTATAATTTCACTAACCAAAATACCAAAAATATGTCTTTGTGTTTGCCTAACTCTTTTGTAAGAAGGGCATGATCTCATTGATTCATCAAGCTAACATCTAGGGTTTGAGACCCTCATGAACAGAGAGCACAACCAAGAATTGATTCAAGAATGGTTATGAATATCATATATGAGTCCCAATGATCTCTACATATTATGTTGATCAAGTTTTCTTCAAGAGTTTGAGGGTGATTTGCCTTGGAAACCCTAGTTTGATTAGGTATCTTGAGTAACTTCTCCAACAAGCTATCTCACCAATTGATCAAATTTATCAAGGGGAACTTCAAAATTCATCATCTTATGCATATATCATCTACCATGAGCCAAGAAAGTCAAGAGAATTAGAAATTAGCAAGTTGGTTGGTGGTGGTTGGCCAGATGAATTCTTCTGATCAAAACTGGGTCTCCCTAGACCTTTTCTCCTACAATTTTCACCATATGAAAATGATTCCAAGAGTAAACTTACTCTAAATGATATTTCAAACAACTTTCATGTTGATACCTAGAGCTAGTTTTGCTTGGAAAACCAATTTCTATGTTGAAACATTATAGGTCATTTTGTCTAAACCCTAATTTGAAAGTCAACTTCCCAAGGCCATAACTTGCTCAGTTTTTATGATATGAAATATTTCCAAGTTGCAAAGTCAAATGAAATGTGTCTACTTCAACTTTGATGTTTATAGTGGGAGATAATTCAACTTTTTTGAGCATGTGATATGAGGCTACATTATAGGTCACTTTTGACTTATACCATTGATCAAGTGATTTTTCCAAACTTCAAAAATGCATAACTCTATCATTTAAAATCCAAATGACATGAAATTGGCGACCATTTTGAAGGTATTTGAGATAGATATAACTTTTATGAAGACACTTTTCTCATTTGAAGCTTCTATAAAAAGTTAAGCAAGGAGGAATATTGAGACATATGGCTTGACACTTAGAAAAATTTTGATATGTCAAATTTTTCCAAACTTCCACCCCAAATTTATCCAAGTTCCAAGCTCCAAATGAAAAAGTATTCAACATCAAACTTGTCCCTCTTGATCTCACCTTTCCGAATAGCTCAAATTTATTCATTTTGGATGAGAAATGCATGGGCTGCGTATGGCTTAAACAGGCTGATATCATTTGGCATGGATCCAACTTCAAACATCAATGCACATGTGCCTTGCAATCTAAGCTAACTTCAACACATCTGATCATTCAAATTGGAGCTTCAGGTATCATTTCATGGGCCTATGCTCGCCTACGCACCATTCCATCATTTGCCAATTTTGGAAAATGGAGAGAGTGTGCAAATATCACATGGATTCATCTATAAATTAAGCTCCATTTACTCAGAATTAACACACACATTGTGCCAGCTTTGATCCCCCATTGAAAACCCTTCACTCTCATAGGATAAACTTGATAAATTCATTTGAATTTGAGTTTGAATCTCCACTGTTTTGGAATTCAATTCTCCAGGAATCCATTGTTTCTAAATCTTTCCATTCCTCTCCTGCAAGCAATTAGAGTGAGTCTAAGTGCAAGCAAGCTCAAGATCTATCAAGTTCAGACCTCCCTTAAAGGTAATTTGAAGAAATTTTAAACTCTTCGATTCTCTCAATTTATTGCTCAATTCCATTGATTCTTTGGTTGTCTGAAGTCCTACCAATGTAGGCAAGGAGATTGAATTGCTTTAAGGTCAAATCGAAGCAACTCAGATCATGTACCTCAATTTTCAAATCCACATATCTCTCAATATATTTGGAATTGGAATAATTGGAGGACAGATTCGAGCTCAGTGCCATTTTTTCTTCAAGATCATATCCATGTTTTTTATTTTGGTGATGGTTCATCTTGATCAATCCGGTGAAGCTCACCGAGGAAGATGACCGGAGCTCTGGCTCCGGTGATTATGTGTCTTGCATCTGAACCATAGGATCCTCCTCTCATGTTCTAATCCTGAGCGTTTGTTTTGATTACCATCTGTGCCACGCGGTTGACTAAGGAACTTTTGGAACACGCGTTTTGGATCATCAGATCTGCCACCTCAATTAATAAGGGAGGTCTGATGGTCCCCGTATTTTTGAATTTCAGATATTTTATTTTAATTATATTTTCTTCAATAATTCATATTAAATTCGATATTGATCCAAAAAATATGGGACTTTCACCAAAAAATTTCAAATATTTTTCTCTTTCATACCCTGAATTAAAATTATTTTTTGGATCATTATTAATATTTTTCATGAATTAATTGTTTTTGAATTTGTTTTTAATTGTTTAGAAATATTTTTAAATGTCCGAAAATTATGAAAAATTTTCTCCAAGGTCCTTTGACCTAGTTTGACCTATGATAAATCTCATGGCCATTTCTTTGGTGTTTTGATGAGATTTTAGGAATTGGACAAAACATATTTGGATTTAATGCATTATTTTACTATTTTTAATTGAATAAATGCCATTTTAATTGTGTTGACCATTTGTATTGACTTATTTGAGTTTCTTATTTGTTGTTGGGCCTTGGTTAAGGTTGATTTGACTTTGTCAAGTTAATATCACTGGATTTAGGGGATTGATGGAATGTACATTCCATCTCCCAAAATGAATGAATGATATTAATTTGGTAAAAGTCCTCCTTTGTCCAATTTGTGACCTCATTCATCCCCTTTCCCTTCATCTAATTCCCCTTCTTCACTCATTCATTTCCATTTTGGCCAATGACATCTCAAAGTCCTAATGCTAGTTGATTGAAATATTAACATGAGTATGAATGAGATTAGGCCACACCTTTTGCATATTATTTGTGTGTGGTATGTTTAATGAGCATAGTTCATAATACTATATCTCCAACATGCATTAACACCTAAAGCCTATTGCCCGGCCTCAACTAGTTGTGACTTCTACATAAGTCCAATTACGATTGCTTAACATAGCGCTAAATTTGTGACATGAGAGGCATAAGCATTCTAGTTAGTGAGATTGTAAGTCTCCCATCTTCCATGGTATTGTGTGGAAACTTGGCCTTCTTTCCTTCCTTTGGAAGATGTTTTGGTTCAAGGATCCATGCTTGTAGCAAGTGGGTTAAGTGTTCTCCAAAGAATGTCTTGAAATCAAAAGCAAAATAACGCTAACTTCTAACTTACTAACTATTAACTTTTAATTTCAATTTAGCAGTCTATTATCATTTGGCATGGATCCAACTTCAAACATCAATGCACATGTGCCTTGCAATCTAAGCTAACTTCAACACATCTGATCATTCAAATTGGAGCTTCAGGTATCATTTCATGGGCCTATGCTCGCCTACGCACCATTCCATCATTTGCCAATTTTGGAAAATGGAGAGAGTGTGCAAATATCACATGGATTCATCTATAAATTAAGCTCCATTTACTCAGAATTAACACACACATTGTGCCAGCTTTGATCCCCCATTGAAAACCCTTCACTCTCATAGGATAAACTTGATAAATTCATTTGAATTTGAGTTTGAATCTCCACTGTTTTGGAATTCAATTCTCCAGGAATCCATTGTTTCTAAATCTTTCCATTCCTCTCCTGCAAGCAATTAGAGTGAGTCTAAGTGCAAGCAAGCTCAAGATCTATCAAGTTCAGACCTCCCTTAAAGGTAATTTGAAGAAATTTTAAACTCTTCGATTCTCTCAATTTATTGCTCAATTCCATTGATTCTTTGGTTGTCTGAAGTCCTACCAATGTAGGCAAGGAGATTGAATTGCTTTAAGGTCAAATCGAAGCAACTCAGATCATGTACCTCAATTTTCAAATCCACATATCTCTCAATATATTTGGAATTGGAATAATTGGAGGACAGATTCGAGCTCAGTGCCATTTTTTCTTCAAGATCATATCCATGTTTTTTATTTTGGTGATGGTTCATCTTGATCAATCCGGTGAAGCTCATCGAGGAAGATGACCGGAGCTCTGGCTCCGGTGATTATGTGTCTTGCATCTGAACCATAGGATCCTCCTCTCATGTTCTAATCCTGAGCGTTTGTTTTGATTACCATCTGTGCCACGCGGTTGACTAAGGAACTTTTGGAACACGCGTTTTGGATCATCAGATCTGCCACCTCAATTAATAAGGGAGGTCTGATGGTCCCCGTATTTTTGAATTTCAGATATTTTATTTTAATTATATTTTCTTCAATAATTCATATTAAATTCGATATTGATCCAAAAAATATGGGACTTTCACCAAAAAATTTCAAATATTTTTCTCTTTCATACCCTGAATTAAAATTATTTTTTGGATCATTATTAATATTTTTCATGAATTAATTGTTTTTGAATTTGTTTTTAATTGTTTAGAAATATTTTTAAATGTCCGAAAATTATGAAAAATTTTCTCCAAGGTCCTTTGACCTAGTTTGACCTATGATAAATCTCATGGCCATTTCTTTGGTGTTTTGATGAGATTTTAGGAATTGGACAAAACATATTTGGATTTAATGCATTATTTTACTATTTTTAATTGAATAAATGCCATTTTAATTGTGTTGACCATTTGTATTGACTTATTTGAGTTTCTTATTTGTTGTTGGGCCTTGGTTAAGGTTGATTTGACTTTGTCAAGTTAATATCACTGGATTTAGGGGATTGATGGAATGTACATTCCATCTCCCAAAATGAATGAATGATATTAATTTGGTAAAAGTCCTCCTTTGTCCAATTTGTGATCTCATTCATCCCCTTTCCCTTCATCTAATTCCCCTTCTTCACTCATTCATTTCCATTTTGGCCAATGACATCTCAAAGTCCTAATGCTAGTTGATTGAAATATTAACATGAGTATGAATGAGATTAGGCCACACCTTTTGCATATTATTTGTGTGTGGTATGTTTAATGAGCATAGTTCATAATACTATATCTCCAACATGCATTAACACCTAAAGCCTATTGCCCGGCCTCAACTAGTTGTGACTTCTACATAAGTCCAATTACGATTGCTTAACATAGCGCTAAATTTGTGACATGAGAGGCATAAGCATTCTAGTTAGTGAGATTGTAAGTCTCCCATCTTCCATGGTATTGTGTGGAAACTTGGCCTTCTTTCCTTCCTTTGGAAGATGTTTTGGTTCAAGGATCCATGCTTGTAGCAAGTGGGTTAAGTGTTCTCCAAAGAATGTCTTGAAATCAAAAGCAAAATAACGCTAACTTCTAACTTACTAACTATTAACTTTTAATTTCAATTTAGCAGTCTATTATCATTTGGCATGGATCCAACTTCAAACATCAATGCACATGTGCCTTGCAATCTAAGCTAACTTCAACACATCTGATCATTCAAATTGGAGCTTCAGGTATCATTTCATGGGCCTATGCTCGCCTACGCACCATTCCATCATTTGCCAATTTTGGAAAATGGAGAGAGTGTGCAAATATCACATGGATTCATCTATAAATTAAGCTCCATTTACTCAGAATTAACACACACATTGTGCCAGCTTTGATCCCCCATTGAAAACCCTTCACTCTCATAGGATAAACTTGATAAATTCATTTGAATTTGAGTTTGAATCTCCACTGTTTTGGAATTCAATTCTCCAGGAATCCATTGTTTCTAAATCTTTCCATTCCTCTCCTGCAAGCAATTAGAGTGAGTCTAAGTGCAAGCAAGCTCAAGATCTATCAAGTTCAGACCTCCCTTAAAGGTAATTTGAAGAAATTTTAAACTCTTCGATTCTCTCAATTTATTGCTCAATTCCATTGATTCTTTGGTTGTCTGAAGTCCTACCAATGTAGGCAAGGAGATTGAATTGCTTTAAGGTCAAATCGAAGCAACTCAGATCATGTACCTCAATTTTCAAATCCACATATCTCTCAATATATTTGGAATTGGAATAATTGGAGGACAGATTCGAGCTCAGTGCCATTTTTTCTTCAAGATCATATCCATGTTTTTTATTTTGGTGATGGTTCATCTTGATCAATCCGGTGAAGCTCACCGAGGAAGATGACCGGAGCTCTGGCTCCGGTGATTATGTGTCTTGCATCTGAACCATAGGATCCTCCTCTCATGTTCTAATCCTGAGCGTTTGTTTTGATTACCATCTGTGCCACGCGGTTGACTAAGGAACTTTTGGAACACGCGTTTTGGATCATCAGATCTGCCACCTCAATTAATAAGGGAGGTCTGATGGTCCCCGTATTTTTGAATTTCAGATATTTTATTTTAATTATATTTTCTTCAATAATTCATATTAAATTCGATATTGATCCAAAAAATATGGGACTTTCACCAAAAAATTTCAAATATTTTTCTCTTTCATACCCTGAATTAAAATTATTTTTTGGATCATTATTAATATTTTTCATGAATTAATTGTTTTTGAATTTGTTTTTAATTGTTTAGAAATATTTTTAAATGTCCGAAAATTATGAAAATTTTTCTCCAAGGTCCTTTGACCTAGTTTGACCTATGATAAATCTCATGGCCATTTCTTTGGTGTTTTGATGAGATTTTAGGAATTGGACAAAACATATTTGGATTTAATGCATTATTTTACTATTTTTAATTGAATAAATGCCATTTTAATTGTGTTGACCATTTGTATTGACTTATTTGAGTTTCTTATTTGTTGTTGGGCCTTGGTTAAGGTTGATTTGACTTTGTCAAGTTAATATCACTGGATTTAGGGGATTGATGGAATGTACATTCCATCTCCCAAAATGAATGAATGATATTAATTTGGTAAAAGTCCTCCTTTGTCCAATTTGTGATCTCATTCATCCCCTTTCCCTTCATCTAATTCCCCTTCTTCACTCATTCATTTCCATTTTGGCCAATGACATCTCAAAGTCCTAATGCTAGTTGATTGAAATATTAACATGAGTATGAATGAGATTAGGCCACACCTTTTGCATATTATTTGTGTGTGGTATGTTTAATGAGCATAGTTCATAATACTATATCTCCAACATGCATTAACACCTAAAGCCTATTGCCCGGCCTCAACTAGTTGTGACTTCTACATAAGTCCAATTACGATTGCTTAACATAGCGCTAAATTTGTGACATGAGAGGCATAAGCATTCTAGTTAGTGAGATTGTAAGTCTCCCATCTTCCATGGTATTGTGTGGAAACTTGGCCTTCTTTCCTTCCTTTGGAAGATGTTTTGGTTCAAGGATCCATGCTTGTAGCAAGTGGGTTAAGTGTTCTCCAAAGAATGTCTTGAAATCAAAAGCAAAATAACGCTAACTTCTAACTTACTAACTATTAACTTTTAATTTCAATTTAGCAGTCTATTATCATTTTCCATTATACATACCATTCTAATTGTTTATGTTAATGTAATTTTCACTTTGTCCATTTGGACCATATTATGTGATATATTTTGTTTTATGTTCCTTTGCTTGTTTGTGTGGTCTTTGACCATTAATGTACATAATAACAACAAAAAACCCTAAAAAACTTTTGTGTGGACTGTTGGCTTGACCTGTGGACCAATTGGACTTAGAACTTAGGCAACATTCCTTTGCTAAATGAACTTGGCCAATGCCAATTTGTTGAAGAACCAAATGCTTGCAATTTGAAATTCATCTGACACATCATTCAAGATCTCTCCAGTTCATCTACAATATAGATAATTATTAAGCTGTTATGTTGAACCTGTGACTTGTGGGATTCATCTGCTACATGGGTTATTTTGAAGAAGATCATGAAGTGGATAAGCTTGGATGATGCCATCTGTATTTGATGCCTTTGCTCTTCAAGATTGATATGATTCTGCATTTGTGTCTTGTTTGATTCTAAAAGTCCAAGGGAATTCTGGGTTTCTATTGACATACTTGTCTATTGGATTGCTACCCATTTGGTCAGATCTTTTCAACTCTAAACTTTTAAATTTTTGTGCATAGGGTAGTCTCTTCATCTTCTCCCCATTTCTTTAATTTCAAAATCTCTCCCCTCATTTTCTAAAAAACTTCTTTGTGTGAACTACTTTTGTTCTAAACTTTGACCACTTTTGCAAAAAAGGTAGAAACTTTGGCCTTATGCCATTGCATTTTCAAACTTCTTTTTCTTAAATCAAACTTGTAAATAAACTTAACTATACTTGACTTAAACTTTAAAAAAGCCAAAAAGAACTAACCCATTCAAATCATTTTAGGCCTTGTGCCTTTCAAGCTTAAATTTTGTTAAAATCAACACACTCATTTTGAAATTTATAGCACGAACTACGAGGTTTTGATCCCTCATTTTTATGTTGGTACGTAGGCACAAGACCGAAGGTATTGTCAAACACAAATATATAATTAACGAATTCTTTTCTCATCCCCTCATTCTATTTGTTTGTAAACATCACTTTGTACAAAATACATATGTACACAAAAAGGGTTCCCTAGGAGTACCTAGGACACTTTGGGTGCTAACACCTTCCCTCTGTGTAACCAACCCCCTTACCTATGATCTTTGACTTTTATTAGTTTTTATTTGAAAACTTCTTACTATTTGGGTTTTGTTCATACTTTTTCCCTTTCCCTTTTCCCTTGGAAACAATAAAAGCGCGATGGCGACTCTTGTTAATTGATCTCTAGCTTATCAATAGCTTGATGATCATGAATTTCCCGCTACACCCTCATGTCCCCCAGAAGTTTTTAAGTCATAGTCTGGCCTACGCATAACCTTTTTATCCCCTCAGAGTTTCTGTTTCCCCAGTGAGTTTTTCCTTATGGAATACATTACGCTCCTGAGGACTTTCGGTCTCTCCATATTCTTTTCCTTTTGTGGCAACATTTCCCCACAGAGGATTATTTTTTAACATTCATATCACATGCATCATGAGGTCTCTCAGGGACCAAAATTTGTTTCTATATTGTTATTTAAGCCCATTCTACTGAGTCGATAAGAAGATTTTAACCTTCATCTCCTCAGTTAGAACATCCTTAAATAGGGGCAGCTGTAAGACCCTAATTTTGACCCTAAGATCCCTCATGCTATCTTATTATATGCATTGGGATCACACCTTGGCATCCTACTTACCCCTCATTCATTGGGATTGTATTGGGAGAGATCACCAAGCACCATTTGATTGTATCATACTTTGTATTTTATCATCTTTACTAATCTAAATACAAAAAATATATCTTTGCATTTGTCTAACTCTTTTGTAGGTAGGGCACATGATCACCTATGATCTATCAAGGTCATACCTAGGGTTTAAGACCCTAATTGCTAAGAGCTCAATCCAGAAATGATCCACAATGGCTCTAGGCATCATATTGTGAGAACAAGATTAGTTCTACAATATAATTCCAGGATTTTGATGATAACAAAGGATGAAACCAAAAATGGCACCCTAACGAAATTTCTCTAAGTGTGCAGGACTCTGAACAGAAACAAAGGAATCTGATCGTTTTATCAGATACAAACTCTGATCAGATACAAAGTACTAGAAGATCAGAAGCATCTGAAGAAGAAGTGCGCTCTAGAAGTTCTGACTCTGAGCAAAACAGGACAGCAGAATACCAGAAGCTCTAAACTTCCACTGGACTCAGTTCTGATGATCTAAAAGACCAGTACTCTTAGAAGCTCTGACGTAACCTCAACGCAATCTCCGGTTGACACAGAAACTCTGAGATAACAAAGACTCGGATGAAGATTCTCCAAATCCAGAAAGAGTAACGGAAAGAACTTCTTCAAATGGAAAGAAAGTATTTTTAGAAAGAAGTTATTCAGGGAGACAAATTGGTTATGGCAAGAAACACAGAAGTAATGACATTGAATGCTCATCAAAGGCCAATATTCTGTCATCACTCCAACGGTCCTTTCACCACTATATAAAGGACAGCATACTTCAGTGAGAGACACAACAATGCACAGAAAAATTCTTTACATTCTCTCTTAGTTTTTCACGAGCTGCTGCTCATACGTGAAACACTTGCTTGCTTACTCTGCTGTAATATTTGCTTACCTTTAGAAGCACTCTCGATTACAAATCTATTATTGCTAAATTGCTTTTATTCCTCAAGTGACTCTGCATAGTCTGTATACTTGGGAGGATTAAGAGATCACTCTCTTAGACGTTTGGTTGTATTAATCTTTCAAGATTAGTGGATTGAGTCCTTTTTGAAGGCGAAATCACCTTGGCCGAGTGGACTGGAGTAGCTTTGTGGTATAAGCGAACCAGTATAAAATTCTGTGTGTTCTTACTTTTGAAAAAGCTTTTATTTTCCAAAACAATTCAAACCTCCCTTTCTTGTTTTTCTCACCTTCAGTTTGTATCAGAGCTTAGACTCTGTTATTGATTTTCTAATCAAACACTTAACCGTGTAGAGAGATCCAGAACGAGAAAAACTATGGCCAACACCAATGAAAGAGACAGCTACAACGCTAAGCCTCCAGTCTTTGATTGAGAGAAATTCGATTACTGGAAAGATAGAATTGAAAGTTTCTTTCAGGGCTATGATGCTGATCTTTGGGACATTGTCACAATCAGATACAAACCTCCTGTAACAGATGCTGGAGTTGAAGTTCCCAGAAGTAAAATGACAGATGATCAGAAGCGTGAATTCAAAAATCATCACAAAGCCAGAACGATACTTCTCAATTCCATATCCTACAATGAGTATGAAAAAATCACCAACAGGGAAACAGCTAAAGATATACTCGACTCCCTAAGGATGACTCATGAAGGAAACTCTCAGGTCAAAGAAACAAAGGCTTTGGCTCTAATCCAGAAATATGAAGCCTTCAAAATGGAGGATGATGAAGCTGTAGAGGTAATGTTCTCTAGATTCCAAACTCTTATTGCAGGTCTCAAAGTGCTGGACAAAGGATACACAATTGCAGACCATGTCAAAAAGATAGTCAGAAGCTTGCCTAAGAAGTGGAGACCCATGGTCACAGCCTTAAAGCTGTCAAAGGATCTGAACAACATCGGCCTTGAAGAGCTTGTCAGTTCACTCAAAAGTCATGAGATAGAACTGGAGGAAGATGAGCCTCAAAAGAAGATCATGTCTGTAGCATTAAAGTCTAGATCTGAAAGGCGCAAATCTGATAGAAACAAAGCCTTCCAGGCCGAAATAGAAGATGCTGATGACTCTGAATAGGAAGATTCTGACGATGAGGAAGAATTATCCATCCTGACCAAAAGAGTAAAACAACTCTGGAGAAAGAGGAATAACAATTTCAGGAGACCAAGACCTAGAGGGGACCGATCTGAATCAACCTCAAAAGGTAAAACTAACAAAGATGTTACTTGTTATGAATGTAAAGAAATAGGTCACTACAGAAACGAATGTCCCAAGTTAAAGAAAGACAGATCCAGAAAAGAGAACTTCAAGAAAAATTCCCTCAGAACCAAAAAGGGACTGATGGCTACCTGGGATGATAGCAAATTTGACTCATCAAAATCAGACTCTGATGAACAGGCTAATGTGGCACTCATGGCTACCACATCCAAGAACACTTCAGATGAAGAATCTGAATTAGAAGAGGTATTTTCTGAACTCTCTCGATCTGACCTAGAATCATGTCTGTCTGAAACTCTCAGCTCATATCAGAAACTCAAACAAAAATTTAAAGCTGTAAAAGGCGTTCTTGAAGAAACATTAGAAGAATGTGGCAAACTCGAGATAACAATTTTAGAACTAAAAGATGAAAACAGAACTTTGACATTAGAAAGAGATGCAACAAAGAAAAATTGCTCAAAACTTGAAGAAGCATTATCTCAAGCTCCACAAACTTCAAACACAATAATTTATAACTATGAAAAATCTTTTCAAAAGTTTTTGAAAAATGGGATAGGGAGGAGTATATTGGCATCCATGATTTATGGAGTCAGTCAGAACAATAGAAGAGGAATTGGGTATGATCCTAGTGAAGATAAAACTTCTACTAATGACCAACCTAAATCTCCATTTTCATATCACTATACACATACACAAGAGCAACAATTTAATAATGCTAGAAAACCTAAAGTGTTTTAAGAAACTTTGGAAAAACTAATCACAAAGGACCTAAAAGACACTGGGTACCAAAGGATAAGATTGTTTATGTTGCATATATCTTATGCAGCAGAGTTAAAACACCAGTCATGGTACCTGGACTCTGGATGCTCGCGACACGTAACGGGAAGAAAGTCTATGTTCCAAAGCCTGGAACTTAAAGATGCTGGATTCGTAGGCTTCAGAGGAGATCAGAAAGGATGGATCAGAGGCTCCGGAACTATTGGTAATGGTACTCTTCCCTCTATATCTGATGTGTTATATGTAGAAGGATTAATGCATAATCTGTTATCAATAAGTCAATTAAGTGATAACGGTTATGATGTAATCTTTAATCAAAAAACATGTAAAGTCATAAATCAAAACAATGGTTCTGTCCTATTCACTGGCAAGAGGAAAAACAATATTTATAAAATAAATCTTTCTGATTTAAAAGAACAAAATATGAAATGTCTGATGTCTGTTCACGAAGAGCAATGGGTGTGGCATAGACGCTTGGGCCACATTAGCATGAGAAAATTATCTCAGCTAAATAAACTCGAGTTAGTCAGAGGCCTGCCTAAGCTGAAGTTTTCTTCAGATGCTCTGTGTGAAGCATGTCAGAAAGGAAAATTTTCAAAAACTTCTTTCAAAAAGAAAAATATTGTTTCTACCTCTAAGCCTCTGGAACTTCTTCACATTGATTTATTTGGTCCTTTGAAAACAGCATCAGTCAATGGAAAGAAGTATGGACTAGTCATTGTTGATGATTTCAGTCGTTGGACATGGGTAAAATTCCTAAAGCACAAGAGTGAGTCTCACTCTGTATTCACTAGCTTCTGTTCCAAAGTGCAAAACGAATTTGACTCTAAAATCATCAGAGTCAGAAGTGATCATGGTGGGGAATTTGAAAATAAATTTTTTGAGGAATTATTTGACTCTAATGGAATATCCCATGATTTCTCCTGCCCTAGAACTCCACAACAAAATGGAGTTGTAGATAGGAAGAATAGGACACTCCAAGAGATGGCCAGAACCATGATCAATGAAACAAGTGTGGCTAAGCACTTTTGGGCCGAAGCTATAAGTACAGCGTGTTACATTCAGAATAGAATCTCCATAAGACCTATTCTGGAGAAGACTCCCTATGAACTGTATAAAGGAAGAAAACCAAACATTTCATATTTTCATCCTTTTGGATGTTCCTGTTTTATTTTAAATACTAAAGAACATCTGAACAAGTTTGATTCCAAAGCACAAAAAGGTATTATGTTAGGATACTCAAAACTCTCTAAAGGCTACAAAGTATACAATACAGAAACCAAAATTATGGAAGAATCAATTCATGTCAGATTTGATGATAAGCTTGACCCTGAAAAGTCAAAGCTAGTTGAGAAACTTGTAGATTTAGAGATCACTCTTGCAGGATCTGACGAGAAGATTAAGGCTCCATAAGCAACTGCCATTCAAACCTCAGAAGAAACTAACTCCCCAGCCATCCCAAAGAAAGCTAAAAGTTGCCTCAACATATCTGAAGAGTTGATTCTGGGAAACAAGGATGAACCTATCTGAACTAGGTCTACCTTCAAGACTCCTGAAGAAACTCCTCTGGGACTAATATCTCTGATTGAACCTACTTCCTGTGATGAGGCACATCAAGATAGCGACTGGGTTCTAGCCATGCAAGAAGAGCTAGATCAATTCACAAAGAACGACGTCTGGGATCTTGTTCCTAAGCCCAGAGGCACTCACATTATCGGAACCAGATGGGTGTTCAGAAATAAGCTGAATGAGAAAGGAGAAGTTGTCAGAAACAAAGCTCGACTGGTGGCTCAAGGTTACAGCCAACAAGAAGGTATTGACTACAATGAAACCTTTGCTCCAGTCGCCAGGTTAGAATCTATTCGCTTACTTGTATCATTCGCTATAAATCATTCTATCAAATTGTATCAAATGGATGTCAAGAGCGCATTCCTTGATGGTTATATATCAGAAGAAGTGTATGTCAACCAACCTCCAGGTTTTGAAAATTCAAATTATCCAGAACATGTTTTTAAACTTAAGAAATCGTTATATGGACTTAAACAAGCTCCCAGAGCTTGGTATGAACGATTAAGTAATTTTCTTCTGGAACATGATTTTATCAGAGGGAAAGTTGACTCCACACTCTTCTGTAAAAACATTAATAATGATCTCATGATATGCCAGATATGCGTTGATGATATCATTTTTGGTTCAGCTAACGCCTCTGTATGTCAAGAATTCTCTGAGCTAATGTAGGCAGAATTTGAAATGAGCTTAATGCAAGAACTAAAGTTCTTTCTAGGAATTCAAATCAATCAAACTTCAGAAGTCACGTACGTTCATCAAAGCAAATACATAAAAGACATTCTGAAGAAATTTGATATGGCTGAATGCAATTCTGCAAAGACACCCATGCATCCAACCTGCATTCTTGAAAAAGAAGAAGTCAGTAAAAAGGTTTCTCAGAAGCTCTATCGTGGTACGATAGGCTCCCTTCTCTATCTGACTACTACTCGCCCTGATATTCTATTTAGTAGCTGTCTCTGTGCCAGATTCCAATCAAATCCTAGAGAAACTCACTTAACAGCAGTTAAGAGAATTCTCAAATATCTGAAAGGAACTCCTAACCTGGGCATGATGTATGAGAAAACACCAGAGTATAGACTATCTGGTTTTTGTGGTGCAGATTACGCAGGAGACAGAATGGAGCGAAAAAGTACATCTGGAAATTGTCAGTTCTTGGGAAACAATCTGATATCCTGGGCCAGCAAAAGAAAATCAACCATAGCCCTGTCCACTGCAGAAGCGGAATACATCTCAGCATCACTGTGCACCACTCAGATGCTCTGGATGAAGAATCAATTAGAGGATTTGCAAATCTTCGAGAGTAACATTCCTATCTTTTATGATAATACTTCTGCCATTTGTTTAAGAAAGAATCCTATTTTACACTCCAAAGCTAAGCACATAGAAATAAAACATCACTTTATCAGAGACTATGTTCAGAAAGGGGTAGTAACATTGAAATTCATTGATACTGATCAAGAATGGCCTGACATATTTACTAAACCCTTAGCTTAAGATAGATTCCTCTTCATCCTAAAAAATTTGAACATTCAAAATTGCCCTGAATAATATGTGCCTCTGAAGTTGTAAAATGAGATTCTGATGTAAGCACAATGGATTCTGCCTCTGACTCTGATACTCCTACCAAGTTAGAAGTTATCTGAGTTAGAAATCTCCATGAACCAATCCTTTGGTATTCCTGAAGATCAGATAAAGCAAACACGTGGAGTACCTTGCGTCTGACCTTGGAACTTCTAGACAGCTGTCTAGCAGTAATCAAGGAACAGTCTCTTGAGATCTCCTCGAGCAGGGTACTGGCTGTTGAGATTAGACATCATTAATGAGCTGCAATCATTTTCCCCCTAAACGTGCAAACTTGGTTTTTGTGCTAAACTCTGTTTTGTGTGTCGTTTTGCATGCGCCCTAATTTGGGTATTTAAACACCTTCATTTCACACATTGCACACTTTTCACTCTCACGCACCCTTAAACCTCAACACCCTCAAGGCATTCCTGCAGCATTCTTCATCTTCATCCCAGTTTTCAACAACATCATGGATGCTCAACAACAAGCTGTTTACAACTTCTCTCAACAAATGGATTCAAGTGAACAAGCTCCAAGTTCAAGCAACCCAAACCCAGCAGTTACCGGTGTGGTCACAACTCCCTTCTACAAAGAGCCTCACATTCTTGATCGTGAGCCTCACATCAACCTTGCATCGCCATTTGAGAAACTGGAGGTTTTATGTGAATCCTTAGTGGATTTTGACAACATGCGCAGAAGTTGCATTGACCTCACAGATGAACTCAGAAATCAAGGTTGGGGAAACTACTTCAAACGCTTGTATGGTCCTGTCTACACAAATCTAGTGAAGGAATTCTGGAGATTCGCTGATGTTGATGATCACTTCATTGTCTCCTATGTTCTGGGAGTCAAAATAGTGATAATTGAGAAGTCCATTGTTGCTCTTCTGGGCATGGAAAAAGATGGAGGCAGAAGAATCTACAACATTAATCCTAGGGCAAAATACATGTCCTAGGAGATTAACCCAACAATCTTCAAGCAGAACACAGAAGGCAACCCCTCCAAGAACAATGAGCTACATCAGAACCTCTGTGTCTGGCTGAAGATCATTCTGGGTACATCAACACAGACCAGAAGTGCATTCTGTACTACATCCACAAGGGTCTGAAGCTCTGCCTTCCAGCACTTCTTTTCAAGTATCTCAGAGACTCTGTACAAGATACAGGAAACAACATGAAGCCCAGAAACTACATTCCTCTAGGAAGGTTATTCTCTGACGTTCTGATTGAAAGTCGCCTGGTGGACCACCTATTGAAGCTCAGACTCATGGAAGACGTGATGATCGACACTAGAAAACCTCTCAACACCAAAAACTGAAGAGCATGGGGATTCTGGATCAAGTCAAATTCAAACCTACTCTGGAGACCTCTTGGGAAGCTCTAAAAGATCAGAGGGAGATCCCCCATGGACTCTATCTGTTCTCAAAGGAAGACCCCCGAGATGTAATCCTTTATTAGCTGGATAATCTGATGAAAGAAGGAGTGGATATCTCAGACTTCAACCTAAGCGATCTACTAGATAAGCCTCCAAACTTCATGAAGCATCCACGAGGACCCTCTGAAAAGGCGAGGCAAGCGAAGAAGGCAAGACTAGGAAATCCTCCGGATCAAGACCTCCAGCACCTCTGCATGAGCCTTCTGGTAAGTCTGTTTCTTTGGCTCCCTCTGTACAAACACAACCCATTGCTTCTTCTATCCCTCAACCAACACCTATCTACACTCACTCAGAAACCCCTTCTTCAACCACCAAAACATCTCATTAACCATCCCAAAAATTCAACCTTGCCACCACCACCTTACCTCTTTCTGACGCAGAAATGCTAAATGAAACCACCTCCTCATCCTCTTCCCCAAAATCACCTCCCTACTACAACGTGTCATCAGACACAAAACATTCTGATCCCTCATCTCCGACTCTGGCACAACTTAAAGCTTAGACTTTGGCCTCACAACAGCCAACACAAACCACACCTGAACCTGAAGTCACTTCACCACCCACAGAACAACCAAACCCAACACCATCTGACCTTCAACCTTTTGAACCAAATACCTCTAACACACACCCACCAAACCCATCCGCTGAACCACAAACTCCTACTCTCAACCTAAGCCCTCCCACTTCTCCACCTCCACCCTCTAAACCACAAAACACCCTGTCAACCCTAGAGGAAGCAATAGTGTTGTTTGCAGGAGCCTAAGCTGACAAGGTCAAGTCTCTGACCATCAACTCTGGCATCAGTGATGATCCTTCAGCTGTTAGGACACATTGGGACAGAGTTAGAAACGACTTCATCAGAGATGCTGAAGTAAGACTACAGGAGCGCTTAGCCAGAGAAGCTGAGGAGCAAGCCAGAAAGGAAGCAGAATAAAAAGCAAGGCAAGAGGAAATAAAAAGACTTAAGGAAGCTGAAGCCAAAGCTCTAGCCGACGTTGCTGCTGCTGCTGAAGCTGAAGCAAAAGCTGTTGCTGAAGCTGAAGCTAAAGCTGCTGCTGAAGCTGAAGCTCGACGTGCTGAAGAATTTGGAAACAGGGTAGAACCGGATGCTCTGACTCAGGGGGAGTCTTCCACCTTTGTCCCTCTGGTTCTCAAGACACTTGAAGATCTTCAGAAGGAGCATAAGGAAGTCCGAGCTAGATTGGATCAACACGATTCAGTCAATGTCAACATTCAGAATCTGCTGACCCAATTGCTTCAGAGCATGCCTCCACCTCCAAACCCTTAGGCACCTAGGATTTTCCTTTGCTGATTTACTTGTTGCTTTCTGATTATGGTTGTTCTTGCTTTCTGTTGTTTGTGTTTTCTGTCTGTATATATATATATATATATATATATATATATATATATATATATATATATATATATTCCTTTCCTTTATTTTGCTTAGTCTTTTTGATTCTGACAAAAAGGGGGAGAACTAAAAACAGCTCAGATGAAAACATATCTAAATCCTTCAGTACTCTGCAAACATTGTTTTTAAATGGATCTAATCCTTTTTGACTTAGAAATTTGCAGAAGAGTATCTAGAAACATCATATCATGGAAGCTCCGGTAAGAACTTCTGAACTCCCAGACTTCACTCAGGGGGAGCTCACTCACGTCCATCTGATCTAAATATTCTTATCTCTAAATGTTTCATCTCTTAATTAAGATTGTTTTGTCATCATCAAAAAGGGGGAGATTATAAGAACAAGATTAGTTCTACAATATAATTCCGGAATTTTTATGATAACAAAGGATGAAACCAAAAATGGCACCCTAATGAAATTTCTCTAAGTGTGCAGGACTCTGAACAGAAACAAAGGAATCTGATCGTTTTATCAGATACAAACTCTGATCAGATACAACGTACTAGAAGATCCGAAGCATCTGAAGAAGAAGTGCGCTCTAGAAGTTCTGACTCTGAGCAAAACAGGACAACAAAATACCAGAAGCTCTAAACTTCCACTGGACTCAGTTCTGATGATCTAAAAGACCAGTACTCTTAGAAGCTCTGACGTAACCTCAACACAATCTCCGGTTGACACAGAAACTCTGAGATAACAAAGAGTCTGATGAAGATTCTCCAAATCCAGAAAGAGTAACGGAAAGAACTTCTTCAAATGGAAAGAAAGTATTTTTAGAAAGAAGTTATTCAGGGAGACAAATTGGTTATGGCAAGAAACACAGAAGTAATGACATTGAATGCTCATCAAAGGCCAATATTTTGTCATCACTCCAACGGTCCTCTCACCACTATATAAAGGACAACATACTTCAGTGAGAGACACAACAACGCACAGAAAAATTCTTTACATTCTCTCTTAGTTTTTCACGAGCTGCTGCTCATACGTGAAAACACTTGCTTGCTTACTTTGCTGTAATATTTGCTTACCTTTAGAAGCACTCTCGATTACAAATCTATTATTGCTAAATTGCTTTTGTTCCTCAAGTGACTCTGCATAGTCTGTATACTTGGGAGGACTAAGAGATCACTCTCTTAGACGTTTGGTTGTATTAATCTTTCAAGATTAGTGGATTGAGTCCTTTTTGAAGGCGAAATCACCTTGGCCGAGTGGACTAGAGTAGCTTTGTGTTATAAGCGAACCAGTATAAAATTCTGTGTGTTCTTACTTTTGAAAAAGGTTTTATTTTCCAAATCAATTGAAACCCCCCTTTCTTGTTTTTCTCACCTTCACATATATGGATCCCCATGAGCATCACATGTTAGTTTGGTCAAGATTTCATCAAATGTTTGGAATTGGGTTGCCTTGGAAACCCTAGTTCATCCAAGTATCTTGTGTAACTTCTTCTCCAAGCTTCTTAAAAATTGATAAAATATTTCAAGGGATACTTCAAATTTTCATCATCTTATGCATATATGATCTCCCATGAGTCCCAAAAGTCAAGATAATTGTAACCTATCAAGTTGGTTGATGGTGGTTGACCAGAGGAATTCATCTGAGCATATCTGGGGTCCCCTATGTAGCACCTCAAATTTGCACCCCCTACTCATGCATTCATTTCATTTTTAGGTCATTAACATTGCATAGTACATTGCATCTTATCAGTCAAGACTGACATCAAGAGAATTCATCAGTACAAAAAGGGAAAGCATTTCCTTGAGAGGAAGTCCACATGATTATTCCAAAGAGCTTATATGATCGAAGGATTCATTTTGAAGCTATTATACCAAGTGTTAGAGGCTCAAAGTCATCAGTGCACTGCCAGGTCATCTAGGGCCCATGCAAGTCAACTAAAAGTCAATTGAGGGCTAGGAGGTGGAGATATGGTTTGAGACACTTCATTCATGTCCAAAAGAGGTTTATTCATCATGTCAAACTCATACCTTGAGGATTTTGAAGCCATATCAAAAGTTTCCCAAAATGGAAAGTGACCTGTAATTGAAAGTTTCCAAAAATGGCAAGTTTTTGGACCACTTTCAACTTGACTTTCCTACATCAAAGAAGCTTCAAATGAAATTTTGTGCAACATGAAAGTTGAAGATCTTTCTCTCCCATTTCCAAAAAGTCCAAGATCATGAGCATCTGATGAATGGTTGAGAAGATATGATCAAATTATTGCCAAATGTGCATGGAACTTCCAAGAGCCATAACTTTTGATCTAAAACTCCAAATGGAGTGCCTCTTTTTGCATAATGCTTGTCATGACTCATATTTTCCAAATCATTCATCACATTGCATGAAATTTCATCACATGACCATTTGCTCATTCCTGCTCATTTTGGAGGGAAAATCATGAATTTGAATTTGGTGCATCATATGAGTTTTTTAACCATTCTATCATGTTCATAAGATGATTTTAAGTGTAATTGCATGGTCATTTGGTACTATTCACGTTCATGTTGCATGCATGGGGTGAAAATTCCAATTTGGCATAACACCTCATATCTCACTAAAATTTCATTAGCCATGCTTAAGTGTAATTAGCAAATGGATTAACATAGCATATAAAAGGATAATCATAACAGAATTTTTCAGATTTCATCATTCTAGATCTAGATCCAAGTTTTCCCTCCAAAATTTCTCTCCACCATAATTCAAAATTTTTCCACATAACACCTTGATTTTCTTGCATATTTGTGTTCTCTGATCATCATTTAGTATAAATCAAGCTTTGATTTGCAGAATTTGGTGAAGAATTAAGCATATGAAGCTCAAGAACATGGCAATGGAAATTGAACTTTGAGCTAGATCCAAGCCTTTCCAAGAGTTGATTCGTGCTTCAGAAGTCATAACAAGGTTGATAGAAGAGATTTGGACCTTGCTAAGCACCTGAATCCACTGCTGCCTATGTTGGATCTTCAAGAGGTAGGTTTTTTGAACCTCTTAATTCTCCATTTTATTGCCATAGACTTGTAGATCTTTGCTTCCTGATCATCCTGATATAAAAATCTTGAAATTTGGTTGAGTATTCGTGGAGTTATGTGAGGTTAAAGTTTGATGTTGAAAAATGTTCTTCTTCGATTTGCATGATTTATGAGGAATTAGATCAAAATAATAGTGGATTTGGATTGTGCATGTCATGAGCTTTCATTTGGTGTATAGTTTTCGTATTTCTGGAAAAAATTGATGGATGGTCACTGTTCATCCACCGTCTCAACGAAGGAGACGGTGGTTTCCACCGCTAGCGCCGCGGGCTGCAAAAGCAGGCTAGGGCTTACCTGTACGTCCACGCGAGCGCGCCTGTTGGCCATTTGGTTGGACCTCATTTCGCTGACTCCTTCCACGTATGCGCAGACCAGTGAGTTGGCACGCCAACTCGTTAAGTGAAGCGCAGCGTTTTGGACGCTCCTCACTTTGATCCCCAGCGAACGCAATTTCGCTTCCTTTTGTTTCCCTTGTCCCAAAACGCAGACGTTTTGGTGCGTACGCAGTTCGATTCCAGCTGAAGACACTTTTTCAAATTAATCCACCATTTACTTTTCCCTCCATTTCCCATTGCATTTTTTCATATTTTTGTCATATATTTTATCCAACTTTGAAAAATCACCAAAAATAGCATGTTAGTCCAAATAATTCCAATTTTTTTTCTACATGATCCTTGAGATGTCTACTATTTTATGGTTGTGATTTCATGATTTTATCTCTTCTGGATTTTAATGGTGTTTAATTGTTTGAACATGTACACAATTATGCCATGCCTCATTCAAATTGGTGTGAAATGCTCAATACTTGTCCAATTGCCATGAAATTTTATATGTTGATTCCTAACATGTTGTAGGATGCTTGAGAATTTATTTGGCATTTTTAGCATTTTCCTTCTCTGTTTGGGACACATGATTGTATGGTGTGACAATGTGTGTCACACAATTTGATATTGATCTTATTCATTTTCATTGCCATATCAATTTAGCTTATCTGTTTACAATTTTTTGCATGATGATTGTGGCTGATATTCTGTATGCTCATAAAAGTTTTCATGATTTTTTGAGTCATTTCTATTTTAATATGGAATTTTGATTCTTGATGACCAATTATGTGCCTTGAAATTGCCTTTGCCATAGCTTGCTCATGTGTTGGCTTTGCTTAATGATTTTTGATTTGGTCATTTTTAGGACATGTTCTCACTTGATTAAATGTGATTCATGTTGAATATTGGTTGCTGTTTTGACTTTTTGCCTCACCTTTAACCCTAGCCTTGGTGCTAGTGGTTTGTACTCATCTTTTGAGCTTTGTATTTCAGGTTCAAGCTTCTAATCCTAATGGTTGGTGTAATCTCACTTCATGAGATGCAAATTCTTTGTCCACTAACCTTTCTTGTGTTGTAGGTTCCTTGGTGGTGGAATCACTTGAATTTTTGAGTCATAAGGCTTGACCTGTGTGCATATTGAGTTGTAACTACTGTTGACTGTTGGTTGTTTGTCTGAATGTGAATATTGACTTGTTTGATTTTCTTACAGGTACTTTAGTAGCTTTAACTCACTACTTGAGTTGCTTTGCTTTGTTTGTGGTTTGCATACCACTTAGTTAATCCCTCTAACTCCATGTAGTCTGGAAGCCCTGTCGTTTATGTTTGGCAGGCATTTGGCTGAAGTCCTCCTTAAGAGGCAATGACTGTGTTTGTTTACTTTTGTGCCATGCACTTCAAGTCCTCCTAAGTGAAGAGGCAATTGGCAGATAGAAGGGATGTGCAATCCATCCCCTGCTATTCAGTTGAGTCTTTTATCTTGCTCGCACTACGTGCTGATGCATTTTGAATAAACACCCAAGATCCTTGTATATAGAGTCAGTCAAGTGGAGTAGAGTCTCACATTCTGGACTCCCACATTTTCATTGATTGAAGCTCACCCAGGCCCGGGTTAAGAGCTATGGGGTCTTATCCTCATTACCTTTCATCTGCTCACCCTGACGGTCAATGTCAGCGGTTAAGAGCCTTAGATACCTTTCCAGTTGGCTTGTTTGTCGAGGTTGATATGACCCCTTGACTAAAGCCTCACCCATGATGTTTGAGCCCCTTGTTGGTGTGTTTACTTCATGCTGTATGTGTTTGTGTGGTGTGATTGTATCCCCATAGGATTGCTAGACTTCGTATAGTCTCGTTTGCATGTCAATTAAGGTAGCACGGTTCCTTCGTCTAGGACTTCCTTTCTTGCGTGAGCATCCTAAAACACAAACCAACTTGATCCTTCTCTTAAGGACACGTTGACTCCTTCTACTACAGGTGAGTAAGTCTCCCAAGGTCGAGCATCCTGTAGATTGTGTAGTAGCATCGTTCATTTAAAAAACACAAAACCAAGCAGAAATAGTTTAGCCGAACTACGACAACTCTGATTCTCATGTCCAGATGAGATGCGATGTCTTGTCGAGTTTGACTGACAACAAACATTAATCCTTTCCCCTCGCCCCCGTTGCGATTGAGACCTTCCCTTTCTCTTGCCCTAGTTGCAATCGAGACCCTTCTTTTCCTTGTGTGTGTGCTTGGAGTCTGATATAAGTCCACCGATTGGCATTCGGTTTCCTGTTGGTGTTTGTTTGTTTGGAGTCTGATGTAAGTCCAGCGATTGGCATTCGGTTTCCTGTTTGCGTTTCTTTGTTCGGAGTCTGATGTAAGTCCAGCGATTGGCATTCGGTTTCCTGTTTGTGTTTGCTTGTTTGGAGTTGGATGTAAGCCCATTTATTGGCATTCCGTTTCCAGTGGTGTGTTTCTTTTGACATCTCAGCGTCTCCTTTCAGTGTTTGTTTTGGCGTGTGTTAGCCGAGCTACGAGTGCTCTGATTCTTACTCTGGTTAGAGAAGATACGTATGCGTAGGATGCGACATCCTAGCGAGCACGTTTCCCATTTCCCCGTACTACGTCGACTCTGATGTTTGTGTCTGACAAACTACGTAGGCCCAGGATGCGGTATCCTGCCGAGTCCTCTTCTTCCGTCTTTCATTTGTGTTTCCTTCCAGCTAGTGCAGTGTTTTGAGCAGTTATTTAGCAACCTTATCCTATTCTTTTGAGCGTGGATCCCGTCGAGTACGATGGATGCGTAGGGGTGCTAATACCTTCCCTTCGCATAACCGACTCTTGATCCTAGCAATCTCTGGTCGTGAGACCATTCCTTTCCCTCTTTCAGGTTTACTTCGAGCGTTTTCTTTCCCTCCTTTGGGAAAAATAACGCACGGTGGCGGCTCTGTGTCTTTTCCCGCCGGTTTTTCGCGTAATGCGACAGCTGGCGACTCTGTTGGGGATTCTATAAGAAGTTGACCTCTTGTTGGTCCATCTTCCCTAAGCGAGTCAATCCTAGCGCTCTTTAGGATAGTTGTGGTTGCTTTTGCTGCTTTATTTATTGCATTCATTATTATGCTGTGATTGTATACATTTGCATATATGTTTGCATGCATCATATCATCATTGTGCCGGATTCAGTACAGGTTGGTTCCTCTGATTTGGGGTGGGTGTTCTGAGTGGGGCTAAAACCCAGGCCCGAGTATACACCTAGGATTAGTGTGGTCTCATGTCTTCTCACTTGCTGTATCAACATGTTGTTGCGACGTGACATACCACAGCCGGACGAGGTTCATTTGAGAGAGTCCTTTTGTTTGGAGTATTCCACTCAGGTTGGGTTATCTCATCTGAGCTATTGACTTCGGTGACCGTTCTTTCCCGGATCTTTGGGTTAGACGATCTTATGAGAGCTGCAACGGCACACCCGAAAGGGCAAACCCGTTGAGTATCTTGTCCGATTGTCGAGACCATTATCCGCCTTAGGATGACCTTGTTAGAATTCACCTGTGAGGGGAGGGTTTGATTCTTGCAAGCACAGGTTCCGTCAGTGATTCTGTGATGGTGAGTACGGCTTAGTTGGATTTATGGGTCTTTATTTCTGGACGCCGGAGGTTTGACCCTGGTATTTATCAGAGGGTTCCGTTTATTTCGGATCCCTATGACGAATTTGAGGGTACTTGCTCAGATGATGACATTGCTCAGATGATGATTTTCTCTGGTGATGACTGTTGGTTCTGATGCCGAAGTTCTGATCTTGTGCCGTGTGATACTCAGCCAACCTGCCATGGCTCCATCATTTTGCATCATAGCATGTTTATTTTCAAAAAAAAGATAATAATAAAAAAAAGAACAGTTAACTCGCATATGTATATCCTTTTTAGGATCATTCATGATAATCAGCATACACATCATACGCATCATACACATATCATTCTTGCATTACAGGTGTTCTGGAACAAGACTTCTCACTTTGGTTCCTGTTTTAGGCAGGATTGTTGATCGTCGTCCGCACCGTTACGCGACAAGACTGAATCAACAGAGAAGCATGGATCAAGTTCAAGCTGAATTGGCAGAGATGAGGGCTAACATGGCCCAATTCATGAGCATGATGCAAGGGGTTGTACAAGGGCAAGAGGAGTTGCGAGCCTTAGCCCAGAGACAGGAAGCTGTGATTCCACCCGTCAACCGTGCTTCGCCAGAGGGAGTCCCCGTTAATGACAACGTTGCTGCCACCATTCCCGTCAACAATTACGATGTGGGTGATGAATTGAGGGGTATCAGAATCAACGGACAACATATCGCTCTTGAGACTGTTAATGCTAGAGGGACCCGTGCTCCAGTTCGTCATCCTGCTCCGTTGGTTGACAGACAAGAGGATATGTTCACCGTTCTCAGTGAGGATGATGATGTGGGAAGGATTGAAGAGAGGGACAGAAAAGTCGATGCCCTTGCTGAGAAAATTCGTGCCATGGAGTGTCAGAACTCTTTGGGATTTGATGTAACCAATATGGGCTTGGTTGATGGGTTGAGAATCCCTTACAAATTCAAGGCGCCATCCTTTGACAAATATAATGGCACTTCTTGTCCTCGCACCCATGTGCAGGCTTATTACAGAAAAATCTCCGCATATACTGACGACGAGAAGATGTGGATATACTTCTTCCAGGACAGCTTGGCTTGAGCGTCCTTGGACTGGTACATGGACCTGAAGTGGGAGTCTATTAGAAGCTGGAGGGATTTGGGTGAAGCCTTCTTGAGGTAGTATAAGCACAATATGGATATGGCTCCGAGCCGAACCCAACTGCAGAGCTTGTGTCAAAAATCTGGTGAGAGCTTCAAAGAGTACGCCCAGAGGTGGCGTGAATTAGCCGCAAGGGTGCAACATCCTATTTTGGAGAGAGAGCTGACTGACATGTTCATCGGGACCTTGCAGGGTGTGTTTATGGACCGTATGGGGAGTTGCCCGTTCGATAGCTTTTCTGATGTGGTTATTTATGGATAGAGGACTGAAAGTCTTATCAAAGTAGGAAAGATTCAAGATTCTGGTTCTTCATCTTCTAGTTCAAAGAAGCCATTTTTTGGGGCACCCCAAAGGAGGGAGGGTGAAACAAATGTAGTGCACAGTCGGAGAAATGCAAACAGAGGGCAGTATCGTCAGGTTGCAGCTGTGACCATCCCAGCACCCCAACCTAAATCTCAACAACAACATCCGAGACAACAACAACAACAACAACGCCCATTTCATCCAAGACAGAGAATGTCAGATCATCGTTTTGACCCGTTGCCAATGACATACGCTGAATTGCTTCCTGAACTGCTCAGGTTGGGGTTTGTTGAACTGCGTACCATGGCTCCGCTAACAAAGATACCTGCTGGGTATGATGCCAATATCCGTTGCGACTTTCATTCCGGTGCACCTAGGCATCATATTGAAAATTGTCGGGCTTTCCATCATAAGGTCCAGGATCTGATTGATGCTAAGACAATCAACTTTGCTCCTGTTCCGAATGTTATGAATAATCCTATGCCTCAGCATGGTGGGCCTAGGGTGAACAATGTGGAAGAAGGGGAAGTTGTGGATCTGGTGGTTGATGTTGATGAGGTTCAGACATCATTGCTTGTTATGAAAGAGCGTCTGTTGAAAGGGGGAGTGTTCCCGGGCTGTGATGAAGGCTGTTCAGATTGTGTTAAGCAAAAGAATGGTTGTGAAAAGTTGAAGAGAGGTATCCAAGGTCTGATGGATGATGGTTGCCTACAGTTTAGTAGGGCTGTGAAAGATCGTGGGGTGGTGTCAACTGTCACCATTTACTTCAAACCGTCCGAGGGTCCTGGACGTGCCCCAAGAACCGTTAGTGCGCCCGTAACTGTTGGTACCCCTGTGACTATATCTGCACCCGTAACGGTTGGTACTTGTAACACCCCAAAATTTGCCCTCCTCATTCATGCATTCATTTAGCATTTCATATTGCATTTCATCATGTCAATCAGAATTAGATCCAAAAAAAAAAAAAAACGAAAAAAAAAAATAAAATAAAATAAAATAAAATAATTTTTTACAAAAAAAAAAAAAATTAATTAATTAATTAATTAAATAAATAGTTAAATAAATAAAATATAATAAATTTTTTTGGACTTGGACCTTTCTCAAAAGCCCAATAAGCTGCCAATATTAGCCTATAAATACTAGAGTTTCATTGAAACAAAAGCCACACAGAAGAGGAGAAGAAAGAAGAGAAGCAAAATACTCTGAGGTTTCCTTGGAAAAAAACCCTGAGGAAAAAGATAGTGAGAGAAAACCTAACGGAGTTCAGAGCAGCCTCCAAACCCCAAAGGGAACTCAACTACACAGAATCACCTCTGCCTCACATAAACCCTGAAGATTGTTTTGTAAACCTCACGGGTGCAACTCAATTTCAATCAAGCTCTCCAATCAGGTTTGCCTTTATTCCAATTACCTTTTGCTTTGAAGTTGAATACTCTGAATGTATGAGGTATGATGGATGAATTTCATTAGTTTTTCGCCCATGGGTTTAATATGTATATGAATGTATAAACAATGCCTTGAATGTTTAACCGTTTAATTTTTGAGTGTATGCCACAGGGTTTGAGGTTTCTGAAACCATACAGTTATTCATGAAAAAAATGCTTATGGTGTTTCACTAACCCTTTTGTTGAGTTTTTGTGAGGGCTCACATGACTTTTGCAGGGATAACTTGCGTGGTTTCCCACTTTATTTGTGGGATAACCCCTGGAGGTTCATTCTGATTACCTGTACTGACTCACTTTTCTTTGATGGCATTAGCTTGGAAGGATCTCAGGGTTTCCCATTCCTCTAATTGCTGTTACTTCGGATCTTTATCTGCGTGGTACTTTTACATTTTTCCCGCATTTTACTGCTTTCCTAGCTGGAAGACCTCGATAGGAGGCAATGTTTTGTGTTTACCTCAAGATACATGTTTTGTGTTTTGTGTTCGTATCCCTGCAGGTAGCGCGGTTCCTTCATCAAGGACTGCCTTTTTGCCCTCGAGCATCCCAAACCCTAAAACCCAAAGCAACACGTTAACTCCTTCTACTACAGGCGAGTAAGTCTCCAAAGGTCGAGCATCCGGTAGATTGCGTAGTGACGTCGTTCGTCCAAAACCCAATCCATAACCCCGTAGTTAGCCGAACTACGTTTTGCTCTGATTCTCAGGCCATATGAGATACGTAGGCATAAGACGCGATGTCTTAGCGAGCACACATCCCCCAACCCATAGGTCAGCCGAGCTACGAAGACTCTGATTCTCATATTCAGATGAGATACGTATGCAGTGGATGCGACATCCGCGCGAGTCATTTTCATTTAACCCTTTTTTTTTGGCAAACAGCACAAGATAAACCCACACCCTTTAGACAAAAAACACAAAAGTGGATCCCGTAGAGTACTACGGATGCGTAGGGGTGCTAATACCTTCCCTTCGCATAACCGACTCCCGAACCCAAGATTTGGTTGCGAGACCCCGTCTTGTCCTTTCCTTTTTTCAGGTTTACTTCGAGCGTTTCCTTTCCCTCCTTTGGGATGAATAACGCGCGGTGGCGACTCTTCTATCTTTTTCTTTCGCCGATTGTGTTTTTTCGCATTCCATTTTTCAGGTTGCGACAGCTGGCGACTCTGCTGGGGATATAAGAAGTTGACCTCTTGCTGGTCCATTTTCCCTAAGCGAGTCCCTCCTAGCTTTTGTAGTTTGTTTGTTTGTTGGGTGTTCATGCTTTTGTACAGTTATTTATTTACCTGCTTTACCTTATTGCATTGTGTACATATCATTGCTGTATTTGTTGGCTGGCTATGGCTGCTTGGTGATCTTTGTGAGATGAGTTCTATACCCGAACTCGAGTGCACTTAGGATAGGAGAATGGCATAGTCCTGTCAACTTGTGTGGAGTATTCCTTAGCGAGTTGACTTGCAAGCCCATTCACTTGGTGGAGGTCATGTTGAGATCAATAATGTCACATAAGTAAGTTGTGGTTAGACATTACTTGTTCCAATATAGACCTAAGAAGCCGAGGACCTTAGTTTACCAAACCCATCTTGGCCTATTCGTAGGACGTAGTGCGAAAGTTGTTCAAGTGTGAGATTTGATACGATTGTTACGCGATACTACACTCATAAGAGTCTCTCTTGAGAATATTTTTGGAATACGAGTAGTCGTTCCTCTGAAAATATCCGAAAGATGGGATTATGACTATGGGAAACTTTTTGTAGAACATGTTTGGCAGGTTTAAACCTTAGTACACTCCTTTTGGGTGGTTCTTAACCTAAACTCCATGCTCGTGACTTGCAACAAACCCTTGATTCATGGTTAATCCGATCAGGTATCCTTAATATCAATGAAACTCGGGTGTTGATAAGGGGTAAACCATAATCCACCAAAATGGATGGTTGATATTAAGGATAACATGATCCATCCCATGACCTTTGTTTCGTGTGCTCTTAATTTCTCTCCAGACAGTGCAACCTGACAGATGTTCAAGCGGATCCATCAATTCTGATTGACATGCATTTGCATTGCATAACATCATCTGCATATTTGCATCCAACATCTCATGCTTATTCATTTGCAGGGTATTCCCTTTCAAAACGGGGGTGCCTTAAAACTGAACAAGCAGTGCATCGCATACCATGCATATTAACCCTTGTCTGTTTTGCAGGTGTCACCGCAGTGTCTAATGTTTGTTCCCTGTATCAGGCAGTTATTGGTCCCAAGCGAGTCCACAGGTACCCGACAAAGGAAAATAGTCCACGACTAGCGATGGACCAAGTACAGAAAGAGCTGGCTGATATGCGTGAAAGGATGGATCAGTTCATGACATTGATGACTGGTATGACAGCAGGTCAAGAAAAGCTGAGGGAATTGGTTGAGCAACCGAGGCCCAATCCAGATTTGGAGATACCAAATGCTGAGGGAAACCCTGGTAACCCTGGGAACACTGATAACCCTATGAACACTGGTAACGCGGGTAACGCAAATGTTGATGGAAACCCGGGTAATGTTGGCAACACAGGGAATGTTGGAAATGGTATTGGTGGAAGATACAATGCGAATCAAGGAATTCGGATTAACGGGTACCCCGTTACTGAAGATTATCAGTATGATCAATTTTCTTTGCACGACGAGGCCCTCGAGACCACTCGCCGTATGGATGAGCTTGCTGAGAAGCTCAAATCTTTGGAGTCTCAAAATTCCTTAGGCTTTGATGTCACAAATCTTGGTCTGGTTCAGGGAGTAAGGATTCCTCACAAGTTCAAACCCCCTACTTTTGAGAAATACAACGGGGCTTCTTGCCCACGCACTCATCTCCAATCTTATTTGGGAAGGTTGGGAGCTCACACGGAAGATGAAAAGCTGTGGATGTACTATTTTGAAGACAGTCTAACTGGAGCTTCTTGTGAATGGTATTCTCATTTGTCTCGTACTACCATCAAGAGCTGGAAAGACTTGGCAGAGGCTTTTATCAAGCAATATCAATACAACTTGGACATGGCTCCAAATCGGACCTTGTTGCAAGGTATGTCTCAGACTGCCAAGGAAACCTTTAGAGAGTATGCTCAACGTTGGAGACAGATTGTTGCGTCCGTCCAACCCCCTATGTCTGAAAGGGAGATGGCGGACATGTTCATGAACACTCTTCAAGGCAATTATATTGAGAGATTGGCTGCTTGCCCGTCAATCAGCTTTGCAGAGATAGTAATTGCTGGAGAAAGAATCGAGAGTCTGTTGAAGATGGGCCGAATTCAAGACAATAGTGCTTCCAACTCATCAGGTCCCAAGAGACCGTTTGCTGGTAACGGTCAGCGAAGAAAAGAAGGCGAGACAAGCGTTGTGTATGCCAGCAAAGGCAGGGGCAGAGGACGCCCTACTTATTATCAAGATCAAGTGGCCGCAGTCACCATTCCAACACCTGTTCCTCAACCGCAATATCATCCGCAACAACAACCTAGGTACAACAATCAACAACAAGGAGGTAATCCGGGTCGGCAGAGACATTATCAACAACGTCCAAGGCAAACGGACCGGGTCATCGAGCCAATCCCAATGCCTTATTCAGTATTACTTCCCAAGCTGATTGACATGAATCTGGTTACGCTGAGAACTCTGGCCCCACCAATCGATCCCAATAATTTGCCTAGAGGTTATGATGTCAACGCCAGATGTGCTTTTCACTCCAACGCACCTGGCCATACTACAGATAATTGCAAGGCTCTCCAGTTAAAGGTACAAGATTTGAGAGATGCCCAGGCTATCAATTTTGCTCCGGTGCCTAATGTTATCCAGAACCCGATGCCGGCTCACGGCGGGCAGGGGATTAATGCTGTCGAAGTGGTTGAAGTTGGTAATGCTCAAGGCTGGGGCAAATTTGTGGAGCCAGTCATGAAAGAAGACAAGTTTGGATTGGGGTATGCTCCGGGATCTCAGAAGAATGAAACCGGTACTCTCTCCAGCGGGGGTTTGGTTTCTCCCCACGTCGTCAATGCTGCAGATGAAGACAAGGCTGACAGCGACTGTGACTTAGATAGCTGGATTCGCCCGTGTGTCCCGGGAGAAAAGCTCGACAATTGGTCGTCTGAAAAACCATTCGGGTTACTCTACTGAAAGAGTGATTTTTATTGTTTTCCTTTATTACATGCATAATAAAGTCTTACACTTTGCCCAAGGTGTAACGGCTCATTTGTAGGGCCATCCATTTAGTTACGTTTCGCAATTATTTTTATCATCAATAAAGGACGGCTTTTGCAAACAATTTTGTGTTCTCGTTCTTTCAGTTGTTTTACTTTTTACAAAAAAAATGGCAATGTTTCTTTTTTCGTTTTTCCTTTCTTTCAAAAAAAAATCTCTCTCATTCTAAGGTAAAGCATGATCCTCCATCATGCAGAGCCGACCACTCGGATCTCACTGCTAACGACACTGCTATGGCCAAGTATGACTTCGACAATCCTATCTATCAAGCCGAAGAAGGGGCTGAGGAAGTTTGTGAATTGCCTGAAGGGTTAGCCAGATTGTTGAAACAGGAGGACCGAGCTATTACACCTTATCAGGAGGTGATTGAGACCGTCAACATCGGTACCAAAGACGACAAGAAAGAGATCAAGATCGGGGCCAGTCTACAGGCCGAGAGGAAAGACCATTGATCATGTACTTGACTGTGTTAGAAAGGTCAATGGGTTGTGTGCTCGGTCAGCATGACGAGTCAGGTCGAAAAGAGCATGCAATATACTACCTTAGCAAAAGTTTACCGACTGTGAACAAAGATACTCATTGCTCGAGAAAACTTGCCGCGCTTTGGCATGGGCTGCTCGCCGACTAAGACAGTATATGTTGACTCACACGACTCTATTGATATCAAAAATGGATCCAGTCAAGTATATTTTTGAAAAGCCATCACTTACCGGAAAGGTTACTAGGTGACAAATGATACTGACAGAGTATGACATCCAATACACTTCACAAAAAAGCCATCAAGGGAAGTGTCTTGTCAGACTATCTTGCAGAGCAACCGATTGATGATTACCAACCTATGAGGTTTGACTTTCCTGATGAGGACATCATGTTTCTCAAATCGAAAGATTGAGAGGAACAACTCCCGGAGGAGGGGCCTGACCCTGAATCCAAATGGGTTATGATGTTTGAAGGGGCGGTCCACGTCAATGGTCGCGGAGTTGGTGTAGTATTGATCACACCGGAAGGGGGTTCATATGCCATTTGGTGCCAGAATAACTTTTCCCTGCACCAACAATGAAGCCGAATACGAAGCTTGTATCCTAAGACTTGAGGAAACCGTCAATATACAGATTAAATCCCTGGATGTATACGGGGACTCAGCTTTGGTTATCAATCAAACCAACAGGGAAATGGTGCTATGCTGGAACTACGTACCCAGAATAGACGTATCTCGGTCAGAGACGAATGAAGAAAGTATTTGGTCAGAAAGTGCGCCCTCGGGGGTATCAAGTCGGTGAATTGGTACTCAAAAGATTTCTTCCTCCCAACACAGATCACAGGGGCAAATGGACACCGAACTATGAGGGTCCGTACGTGGTTAAAAGGATTTTCTATGGCGGTGCTTTGATGCTAACAACCATGGATGGCGAAGGATTCCCGTCCCCTGTCAACTCAGACGCAGTTAAAAAAATACTTCGTATAAAATAGACCCGCTGGACGATAAAAAGAATAGTCCAGGCAAAAAAAGGGCATCCCGACGAACCAAAAAAAAAAGAATAAAGAGGTTCGGGCAAAAATTAGGGATATAAAAAAAGAGTACACCCGGTGAGTCGAAAACCCAAAAGGGCGGCTCAGGCAAAAATGGGTATCCCGGTGGATTGAAAACCCGAAAAAGGGGGCGATCCAGGCAAAAGTTAGGGAATAAGCGAATGACTGTGATCTGAGTCCATCAGTGTTATATCACCGTTTCATTCAATCCAGAAATCTTCGAAGGTTAAAGATCGACTAATCATCCACTTCAGAAAGCAAGATGAGCAGAGCGTCTTGAGGACATACGAGCCATAGCAGAGTCGAAACCCAGTGGGACCCCGTTTCCACATTTGTCATTAGGATAGTTCTCTTTTTATAGCGATCACCTCTTTTCAGGGATCAGCTTCCTGATACCCTCGCCTATTCCTGGCACAAATTTTCTCCCCAGTAAGAGTCGAATAATTCAGTTAAAGAGCCTCTTTATTTTTCATTTATCAGTTTGTTTGCAAAAAATGTCCGAATTTTTGATAAAACATATTGCATATGAACATAATGGTGGCTTTTGCAGATGATTTACACAGGAAAACATTTAAAATTGCTTTGAATGTGCTTAATCTCGAACGGTGAAATCAAACCGAGTAATTCCCCCGAGGCATACGTGTATTTTTGGTTGCAGGTCACAGGAACCGGATGCCAAGTCATGAATCCTCATCCCCAAGCGGTTGACAAAGTCTCTCCTCAGCAGAGCATGTTCCCCAACAGAGTTGACAGTATCCAGACTGTCTATCCCCAGTAGAGTTGACAGTATCCAGACTATATATCCCCAGTAGAGTTGACAGTGTCAGACTGTATCTTCCTAGCAACAGCGGAGTGGTTGCATACCCAACGGACAAGAGGGTGGTGTTCCCAGTGTTCATCTCATCCCCAGCATTATTTTTAACAGATTTGTTAATCCCCAGCTTGAGGGTGATTAGCAAGTTCATATCCCCAGCAAAGGTCGTTTCCTACGACATTTCCCCAGGAAGTGTTTTCCCCACAGACTCTCCTCACAGAGCCTCGCCGAACAAAGTTTCCATAGTTGATACTCCCCCCGCAAGGTCAACTTTTCAAGCAGTCAATTTATTTTTGGTGGCTCATTGGTCCCGGCAGACGGATCATTCCCCACAGAGCATTCAAGGATTGATACAGCGATCTGTTGCCTACCGGAGTTTGCTTCCCCAAGCAGATTTCTTTTTACACCATGCATAACATTTGCATTTGCATGCATATCATATCAAGCATACACATAAGTTGATAAACAGGTTCTTCCAAGCAGACTGAAGAATTACTTTACAACCAAGGTCATGAGATCCAGCCAGAGGATCAAGCGTGATTGATCCAGCCTGAGGGTCGTTTTGAAGATTCAGCCTGAGAATCGTTTTCCAGTGATCCAGCCTGAGGGTCATTTTGAAGATTCAGCCTGAGAATCGTGTTCCAGTGATCCAGCCTGAGGGTCATTTCAAAGATTCAGCCTGAGAATCCTGTTCCAGTAAGCCAGCCTAAGGCTCAATTTGAAGATTCCCCAGTGAAGTCGCCTACAAGCTTTATTTCCCCAGCAAGCCTAAGTCTAATTGAGGAGTCGTTACAACATGTTCTAGCCCGAAGAATATGTACGAAGCCCAAAAGTGGAATATTCTCGAAGCTGCATATCTAATATGAAGGTTGGGTTTAGATTTCAAAAATAGGTCAACCAGCGCATGCCTCAGATGCGGGATCCTAATGACGGGAATTTATCATCAAAACAATCCAGATCTAGCCAGAAGATCAAAGTAGATTCAGCCAGAGAATCGAAATAAAGGAGATCTAGCCAGAAGATCGAAGAAGATCTAGCCAGAAGATCGAAGTCAGGTCTAGCCCGAAGACCGGAAATAGATTCAGCCAGAGAATCGAAACAATTCAGATCTAGCCAGAAGATCGAAGTAGATTCAGCCAGAGAATCAAAGGAAATAGATTCAGCCAGAGGATCGACACTCCAGATCTAGCCAGAAGATCAAAGTCAGGTCTAGCCCGAAGACCGAAAATGGATTCAGCAAGAGAATCAAAGGAAATAGATTCAGCCAGAGAATCGAAACGAAGGAGATCTAGCCAGAAGATCGAAGAAGATCTAGCCAGAAGATCAAATTCGTATCCAGCCCGAGGATCAAAATTAATATCCAACCAGAGGACTAAATTGAGTATAGGTTCAGCCAAAGGATCGACACTCCAAATTAAGCCAGAAGACTGATTCAGATCCAGCCAGAGGATCGGAAGAAAAATAAACAGCGCGGTGTATTTCTTTGTTTTGTGGTGTTCTCGGAGCGCAAATTTTTGGTCTATCTTTGGTATTCAACCACAGCTCACCCCGTTTGTCTGATAAGCTGTTCGCTTTCATCCTACTCGGGTTAGCTGATGATTGAATAGGGGCAACTGTAACACCCCAAAATTTGCCCTCCTCATTCATGCATTCATTTAGCATTTCATATTGCATTTCATCATGTCAATCAGAATTAGATCCAAAAAAAAAAAAAAAAACGAAAAAAAAAAAAAAAAATTTTACAAAAAAAATAATAATAATAATAATAAATTTTTTTAATTAATTAATTAATTAAATAAATGATTAAATAAATAAAATATAATAAAAATTTTTGGACTTGGACCTTTCTCAAAAGCCCACTAAACTACCAATATTAGCCTATAAATACTAGAGTTTCATTGAAACAAAAGTCACACAAAAGAGGAGAAGAAAGAAGAGAAGCAAAATACTCTGAGGTTTCCTTGGAACAAAACCCTGAGGAAAAAGATAGTGAGAGAAGACCTAACGGAGTTCAGAGCAGCCTCCAAACCCCAAAGGGAACTCAACTACACAGAATCACCTCTGCCTCACATAAACCCTGAAGATTGTTTTGTAAACCTCACGGGTGCAACTCAATTTCAATCAAGCTCTCCAATCAGGTTTGCCTTTATTCCCATTACCTTTTTCTTTGAAGTTGAATACTCTGAATGTATGAGGTATGATGGATGAATTTCATTAGTTTTTCGCCCATGGGTTTAATATGTATATGAATGTATAAACAATGCCTTGAATGTTTAACCATTTAATTTTTGAGTGTATGCCACAGGGTTTGAGGTTTCTGAAACCATACTGTTATTCATGAAAAAAAATGCTTATGGTGTTTCAGTAACCCTTTTGTTGAGTTTTTGTGAGGGCTCACATGACTTTTGCAGGGATAACTTGCGTGGTTTCCCACTTTATTTGTGGGATAACCCCTGGAGGTTCATTCCGATTACCTGTACTGATTCACTTTTCTTTGATGGCATTAGCTTGGAAGGATCTCAGGGTTTCCCATTCCTCTAATTGCTGTTACTTCGGATCTTTATCCGCGTGGTACTTTTACATTTTTCCCGCATTTTACTGTTTTCCTAGCTGGAAGACCTCAATAGGAGGCAATGTTTTGTGTTTACCTCAAGATACATGTTTTGTGTTTTGTGTTCGTATCCCTGCAGGTAGCGCGGTTCCTTCATCAAGGACTGCCTTTTTGCCCTCGAGCATCCCAAACCCTAAAACCCAAAGCAACACGTTAACTCCTTCTACTACATGCGAGTAAGTCTCCAAAGGTCGAGCATCCGGTAGATTGCTGTAGCACCTCAAATTTGCACCTATCATTGTACATACATTCTCATATTAGGTCATAGCATTAACATGGTCCACTGCATAGCATTGCATTGTCCCTTTTGCCTCAAGTGCAAGATCATCAGAAGAATTAGGTCAAACTGGTCAGGAGATCAGTCAGTCAAGCAAGCAAGTGCAATTTCCATTGAGCCAAGGCCCTAGGGTTGGTCCAACATGTTCACATAACCTAGGGGTCCTTTTGAAGTGTTTTGGTCATTGGATGCTCAGAAGTCATCAGTCAATGCACAGTTTGCCAGAAACCCTAAAAAGTCAAACTTGTTCAACTGTGTCTGATTTTATGGTTTTGATGGTTGGATTTGGTTTGAGAGAGCTCATTCATGTCCAAATAGGCCTCATGTATCATGTCAAAGACCATCATGGAAGAATTTGGAGCCAGACAAGAAATTTACAAAAATAGAAAGTTGACTTGTAATTGGAATTTGCCAAAAATGGAAACTTCTTGATCCTAAACCTACATCATGATACAAGCTTCAAATGAATTTTTGCCCAACATGAAAGTTGAAGATCATGTTCTCCCATTTCCAAAAAGTCCAAGAACACTCAATTCCCATGTATGGTTGGCAAGTTATGATCAAATCATTTTCAGAAATTTTTGAACTTCAAAAGGCCATATCTCTCAAACCATTTGGCCAAATTGGGTGGGGTTTTTTGCAACAAGTCACATTTGACCTCCTCTTTCCAAATATGTAACCATCATTCATCAAAACATCACCAATCAAAATGGCCTTTTTGAGCTTGCATGATTTATTTTCAAGTGAGGGTGAAAAGTGAATTTTCCAAATAACCATTTCCAATCCATTTTGCCATTTGAATAAGTTCTGAATTGACATTTGAAACATGTTACAAAGCCCATTTCGTGCAGACATACACCCCATGTGAACTTGGTGGAATTTTAGCAAATGACCAAAAGCAATTCATTTAAGCTAATTGTGATTAGCAATCCTACTGAGCATGTTAAACAGCACATATATATCATTTTTTCTGCTCATTGCAACCCTAGCAGCCAACATACAAGACAGAAAAATCTCACTCTCTCAAATTGGACATTTTTGCATTTTTGAACTTTGCTCTGAAAACTTGCAAAGCACACGACCTGGCCTTTGCTTGCTTCATCACTCATCACCATTTTGAGCACATTGCAAGCTTTATTCCATAGCTGTAACAGCATTCTCGAGTCTGTTTCACCAAGCACACTTCCATGGCAGAGTTTGATTTGAGCCATTCCAAGGATTACTGAGCTAAACTTCTTCACTCATCCATCATTTCAAGCTTGGCTGGACATCTGTTTTGAGCTTTCATGGCCTAATCCTCACTGAATCACCATTGCCTTGCTGATTTGGTAAGTTTTCGAGTATCACCATTTGATAAATCTTGACATGTTTTAGAAAGGCCTTTGTATGCTGAGTTCTATGGTGGTCTTGGTTTTGAAAATGATTGTGTATTTTTGAAGTTATGTGGAAATGAATTTTTATGTTCATTATTGTTCTTGCTCGATTCATGTTGTTTAAGTTGATTTAGTGAAATTGATGTTTGGATTATGCATGTGTGTTGTTTGTTGGTCATAATGGTATGTTTGATTTCCATTTCTGGGTGGAATTTATTTTCACGGTTTTGGTTGGATGAAGATGGCGACACTGTAGCTGCGAAACCCTAATTTTCCATGCTGCCCAGAATTTTCACGTGTGCATGTTACTGTTTCATCCATCAGCCAATCACGTTATTTCGTTTCAGCGGCCAAAACGCAGCGTTTGGTTTAGTGGCCCTGGTATTTACAAAACTGCCACCGTCCGTGCCATTGGTCTCATTGAATAATGTCATTTTTAATATTTATTTCAATTTGATACACCAATTTGCAAAATTCATAAGTCCTTCATTTTAAATCCAAAATTAATGGGATTTTTTGCATTTGGTATAGAGTTCATGAATTTATCATTTCTGGTCATTGAGTTATGATTTTTTGAAGTAGGGTGTAACAATTTGTGTCACACCATTGATGTGCAACTTGATGATTTTCATAGCCATGCCTCTTGACCTCAAAATGCTTTGATTTTTTGCATGAATTCACTCATGTATGTCTAGTTTACATGTGATTTTTCTTGGAATTTTTTGTGGCATTTCCCAATTGTTTGAGATTTTTGTCCCCTGTTTGGTCTTATGTTGACTTTTTGTGACACATGTTCCCATTTCATTTGTGAAATTCTCATACTTTATTAGATGGACATGAAATTTGATATGTGATTACTAGACATCTTAAGCTTTGCCATGGTTTTAGTCCCATTCATTTCTCATATGCCATCCCTGATTTATGATTTTTTCGAGTTGATGCATGTTTGGTTGACTTCTTTGAGCATGTTCAAAATTGCCTTGCCTTTCTGATTTTCATTGACCACCTTCTACTTGTCCAAATGAGTTGAAATTTGACATGCTTACCATGCTGTGGGTTGTGATTGATCATGATTTATTTGATGATTTTTGGAAATGTTTGAGATTGCTTTTGATTCAAGTCTTGCTGTTGACTTCTATGAGCTTCTAAATGCCATGCCTTGACTTCTTTTGTTCATGAAATGATGATAATGATTGATATGAATGTGAAACCAATTGAGTTTGTTTTTTGATTGTTTGAATATGATTTTGATTGGATTTCATTTGCTGTTTTAAACTTTTCATCCCCTTTTGACCCTAGGCTTGTCCTAGTGGTCCTGTTACTCATGTTTGAGCTCATTTTTTCAGGTTGACCAACAATTATCCAATGAGACCAATACAAATTGGTTGTGTGTGTTTGTTTATCATGACTAACCTATTTTGTTTTGTAGGTTGCTTGGCTCACATGCCTTGAGCTTTGTGCATTGCACATTTGTCTGTTTGTGTTGACTGGTTGATATCTGTTTCCTTTTGCTTTAACTTTGAAGTTGTGTACTAATGTTGTCTGACTGGTTTCAGGTACTTTTAGTTGCTCAATTCCTTGTGAACTTTTGCTTTGCTTTGCTTGATAAGCAATTTGCATTGAGGTATAACTTCTTATCTTCATGTAGTCTGGAAGACCTGGCCTGTTACTTGGCCAGGCAACTGTCTGAAGTCCTCCTTAAGAGGCAATGTTTGTGATTGTTTAAAATTGTCCCTGTACATATTCAAAGACCTCCTAAGTGAAGAGGCAATTGGCAGAACCCAAGGGATATGCAACCTATCCCCTGCTATTCTGTGTGTCATCTGCTTTGCTCGCACCACTGTGTTGATGCATTGCAGATACAAGCCCAAGATCTTGTATATCTGTACAGTTGAGTCAGTATCCAATGTGTAGAAGGGTTCCCACTTTCTGAACCCACACATTCTTGTCTTAAGCTCTCCCAGGCCAGGGATAAGAGCTGTGAAGTCTTATCTTCACTCACCTTTCATCTGCTTCACCTTAGCCCCTCAATGGCAAGGTTAAGAGCTAACACTACCCGGTTCCAGTGGTTTGTTTGTTGAGGTTGATATGACCCCTCGACTAAAACCTAGCCTTGATGTTTGAGCCCCTTGTTGGTGTGTTTATTTCATGCTGTATGTGCTTGTGTGGTGTGATTGTATCCCCTAGGTTTGCTAGACTCCGCGTAGTCTCGTTTGCATGTCAGTTAAGGTAGCACGGTTCCTTCGTATAGGACTTCCTTTCTTGCTTGAGCTTTCCTAAAACACAAACAAACATTATCCCCTCTTAAGGATACGTTAACTCCTTCTACTACAGGTGAGTAAGTCTCCAAAGGTCGAGCATCAGGTAGATTGCGCAGTGACGTTGTCCACTTAAAAAACACAAACCAACGGGAATAGTTTAGCCGAACTACGGCAACTCTGATTCTCATGTCCAGATGAGATACGTAGGCACGAGATGCGATGTCTTGTCGAGTTTGACTAACAACTAACACTAATTCTCTTCTCTCGCCCTCGTTGCGATTGAGACCTCCCCTTTCTCTTGCCCTAGTTGCAATCGAGACCCTTGCTTCCTGTGCAAGTTAGGTTAGGTGTGGCTTGCTTCCTGTGCAAGTCATGTTTAGGATAGGCTTGCTTCCTGTGCAAGTTAGCTAGAAACCTTAACTTAGGGACGACTTTGCATGACAACATCTAGGCTCGAGTCGTAGTCTCCCTAGTGTTGTGTCTCCCTCTGTTATCTGGTTAGGCTAGTCCTTTTTCCCTGCGTAGCCGAACTACGGCAACTCTGATTCTCATGTCCAGATGAGATACGTAGGCACGAGATGCGATGTCTTGTCGAGTTTGACTAACAACTAACACTAATTCTCTTCTCTCGCCCTCGTTGTGATTGAGACCTCCCTTTTCTCTTGCCCTAGTTGCAATCGAGACCCTTGCTTCCTGTGCAAGTTAGGTTAGGTGTGGCTTGCTCCCTGTGCAAGTCATGTTTAGGATAGGCTTGCTTCCTGTGCAAGTTAGCTAGAAACCTTAACTTAGGGACGACTTTGCATGACAACATCTAGGCTCGAGTCGTAGTCTCCCTAGTGTTGTGTCTCCCTCTGTTATCTAGTTAGGCTAGTCCTTTTTCCCTGCGTAGGGGAACTACGTCGTCCTGATCCTCATACCAGATGAGGTACGTAGGCAGGAGATGAGTTGATCTCTCCGGGCGCCCTTTTTCTTTTTTCGCCCTTTTTGTTTTGTTTGTGTGAGTTTGTTTCTCCTTTTCTGGTTGGAGTCCGACGTAAGTCCAGCGATTGGCAGTTGGTTTCCTGTGTATGTTTGTTGGTTCGGATGCTGATGTAAGTCCAGTGATTGGCATTCAGGCTTCATGTTTGCCTTTGCCTGTGTTTGTTTGTGTGCGTGTCAGCCGAGCTACGAATGCTCTGATTCTCCTTCGTCCAAGGAGATACGTATGCTTAGGATGCGATATCCTAGCGAGCATGTGTCGTTTCCCCGGTCCGAACTACTTCGACTCTGATGTCTATGCCTGATAGACTAAGTAGGCTCAGGATGCGATATCCTACCGAGTCAGTTTTAGTCTTGTTTGTTTTCTTGTGTCTCTTTCAGCCAGTGTGTGTGTGTTTGAGCAGTGTTTTTAGCAACCATTTATCCTTCCTTTTGTGCGTGGATCCCGTCGAGTACGACGGATGCGTAGGGGTGCTAATACCTTCCCTTCGCATAACCGACTCCCGAATCCTTTCTCTTTGGTCGCGAGACCATGTCTTTTTCCAGGTTTACTCTGAGCGTTTCCTTTCCCTCTTTTGGGATAAATAACGCACGATGGCGGCTCTGTTGTTCTTGTTCTCCCGCCGGTTTTTCGCGTAATGCGACAGCTGGCGACTCTTCTGGGGAGAAAGAGAAGTTGACCTCTGCTGGTCCATCTTCCCTGAGCGAGTCTCTCCTAGCGCTCTCTAGGTTAGGGCTTTGGTTGCTTTTTGCTGTTATTTATTGCATTCATTGTATATATGTGCATTTATTATTTGCATTTATTGTTTGCATCAATGTTTGCATTCATTCATTATCATCTGCTGTGCTGTCTGTGTTTCTCTGTTTAGGGGTGGGAGTCGCTTGAGGTAAAAGGTCCAATACCCAGACCATGAGTGAAATCTAGGATGCTTAGGAATAGAGTGATTCGTGGGAAGCGGGTGGTATTGCGCCACTCAGCGGAACATTGATATCACGAACAGTTCAGACCCTGGTGGGATATTGTCGTTGCATACTTCAGGTGTGTATATGATGATATTCTGCGAAAGGTTATTTATGCTGTGTTTCTCTCGACCTTACCCTGGCCTAGACTACACCTGTGAGTGGGGAAGGATTGATCATTTTAACAGGTACAGTTGGTGACTCCCGGTACTGTTGGTGACTATGAATTCTGGACATTTGTTTCTGGGCGCCGGAGGTTCGACCCTGGTATTGATCAGAGGGTTCCGTTTATTTCGGATCCCTGGGCTGAATTTGAGGGTACTCGCTCAGATAGTGTTTTGGCTCCTCAGAATGGGTTCAAATGCCAGTTGATCAGATTGACCTTGGGTTTCAGATGAATTGCGACTCCGAGTTCAAGCCGAAGCTTCGATCCGGTGTTCTGAGATGCACAGCCTGCCAGTCATGTTGCATCATTTGCATCATAGCATGTTTATTTTCCAAAAAATAGTAATGCATGAAAATGAAAAAAAAAAGTTAACTCGCATACGCATATCCTTTATCAGGATCATTCATGACAAAATAATACCCATATCATGCATATCATGCACATAGCATCCTTGCATTACAGACATGTTTGGAGGGACTTCTCACTTCGGTTCTTGACTGAGAGAGGTTTGCTGACCGCCGACCGCATCGTTACTCAACCAGACTCAATCATCAGAGGAGTATTGATCAGGTTCAAGCAGAATTGGCCGAGATGAGGGCAAACATGGCCCAGTTCATGACAATGATGCAAGGAGTTGTTCAGGGGCAAGAGGAGCTGCGTGCCTTAGCCCAGAGACTGGAAGCCGTGATTCCATCAGTCCGCCGTGCTTCACCATTGGGTGTACCCGTTCATGAGATTGCTGCTGTCACTATTCTCGTCAATGATTATGCCGTGAGTGATGAATTGAGGGGGATCAGAATCAGTGAACAGCCTCTTGCTGCAGAGACTATTAATGTCAGAGCAACCTGTGCTCCGTTTCGCCATCCTGGCTCTTCAAGTTCTTCTGGTTCTAAGAAGACATACTCTGGGGCACCCAAAAGGGGAGAGAGTGAAACAATTGCTGTGCACCGTCGGAGGAGTGTGAACAGAGGACCACATTGTCAGGTCGCTGCTGTGACTATCCCAGCAACTCAAACTCAACAGCAGCAGAGAAGACCAAATCAGCAATATCAACATCAGCCACATCGTCCTCAACAGCAGGCTTACCAGCCTCCTTATGATAATCAAGCCAATACGGGTAATGAGAGGAAGAAGATCATTTTAGATCCAATCCCCATGTCCTACGCCGAACTGTATCCCTCTTTGATAGAGCGGAACTTGATTACTCCCAGAGACCCGCCGGCTATACCCGACAACCCTCGGTGGTGGTATAGGCCTGAGCAGCATTGTGTGTATCATTCGGGTGCTCCTGGTCATGACGTGGATAGTTGCTTTCAGTTGAAGATGAAGGTTCAAGACCTCGTGAGGTCAGGTATTCTGAACTTTGAAGACTTGGGTCCCCGTGATAATCAAGCTTGAAGATAACAAGTCCTGGGCTGGCGCCGACTTTTCTTCAGAAGGGTTGTTCAGAAAACAGAAGCTGCTGATGCAAGAGATATTGACAGTTGTCATCCCCGGTGGGATCTATCACAATTGGGTCACTGTGGGCTTTCCTACAGTTGTTCATAAGTCAGAGTAATAATCACTTTGTTTAAAAACCCTTCTCCCATGCCAAAAGGAGAAGTGATGACATTGTTGGCAACATTTTGTGCAATGATATTTTCATTCAAATGAATTCATGTTAAACATTTGTTTTTCCATTTGTTTTCCCTTTTCGCTTTTTGCATGAAATTGGTGATCACAAAAGACCCTAAAAACAAGAATAAAAGCAATCTTTTCATCTGCATAACGATTGTCTTGTTTGATTTTCAAAGTGCTTTTTATACTCAAAATCTTTATGCAGGTTGTTTCTCAAACCCATTGAACATAATGATCGGACGTCATCTCCCAATTTTGAATTCCCTGTATTTGAAGCGGAAGAAGATGATGTTGAAGGGATTCCTGACGAGATTTCCCGACTTCTTGAGCAAGAAAAGAAGATCACTCAGCTACATCTCGAGAATCAGCAGAACAGCCAACTGGGGCATTAATAAAAAAAAAAGAGAAAAAATCAATAAAAAAAAACGAAAGAAAGGAGGGTGCAAAATCAAAAGAAATCCAAATCAGAAGAAAGAAAAAGAAAGAAAAGAAACAAAAAAATAGCACCCTCAAAGTCCCAAGTTGACTGATGCTGAATGGATTCAGAGTCACTACGACCAGGTGAATCCAATCGAAAAGAAGAGATCAACTGCCATGTGTCATGGTCAGTCATATCAGTAGAGAGTGAAAAATCATTCGACAAGAAGGTCAAGTCTCGTGTGTTCCGAAAAGGTGACCTTGTGCTCAAGAAGGTCTTGTCCTTCGTGCTCGATTCCAGGGGCAAGTGAACCCCCAAGCTATGAATGTCCATATGTTGTCAGGAGAGACTTTTCAGGCGGTGCTTTGACACTTACAACAATGGATGAAGAAGTTCACTCGTCCTGTGAATTCCGATGCAGTCAAGAAATACTTCGCCTAAAAGAAAAAAAAAAGCAAAACAGCTCGCTAAGTCGAACACCCCAAAGGGCGACTTAGGCAAAAAGGAGCGTCTCAGTGGATTGAAAACCCGAAAGGGCGATCCAGGCAAAAGTTAGAGACATTGAAAAAAGAATTTGCATCCCGCTAGATTGAACACCTCACACTGGGGCAATCTAGGCAAAAATTAGGGATTTGGCAAGTAACTGCATCTTGACAAGACTGTGCTCTATATCTGTCATCCGTCAGGGATTTTCGATTCGTCGTCGACTGAAGCTTTGAATACATCGAAAATTCAGAATGGTAGAGGAAAGGTCATTATGTTCAATGTAGCCCTCTCCAATATATATCACCGATTTCAAACTTGTACAGATCTATGGAGTCTCGCCCTTTGCAGACTACCATTCCATTACATCAATTTGAGCTTTTATCCAATTATTTGCACTCTTATTTGTTTCAACTCAACGAATGTTTTGCATGTTTTTAATTGATAAAGTATCATTGTTTTCAAAGTAAACAAATTTTTCAAAAAAAATTGTTCTTAAACAAAGTGAACATTCACGGTGATGGAAGGATACTTAGGAGATCCGCAGTGCTCTCCCAAGGGTGGTATGATTACCAACATGTAAGACATTTGTTCGTATCTCGAGCATAACTTTATCTTTCTCCTGTCGAACCTCTTTTGGTTTCTCCTCAGCAAGGTTGCTCAGTGCAGCGTTGGTTGAAGTTGTTTATCTTCACGTTCCCGGCAGTACAACTTTCTTCCTCCAGGTCCCTGTTAGCCCTATTGTGGGGCATCTCTAGTATAGGTTCGTTTGAGCCCTACCGTGGGGCATTCCCAGCAAGGTTGCTTTTGAAATACTTTTGTGGGGCAGTTCCCCAAGCAGAGTGTTTACTGAAGACGTTAGCGTTCGTCTCTCCAGCAAAGCAGTCTTCTCATCTTCCCGCAGGATGGTGTTGTTCCCTGATATCCCAGTCTCCAGTGGATTTTCTTGGCTCTCTGGTGATTCTGGTTTTCCCTCCGAAAGAGTAGTACTGGGTGGTTGATTCCTGGACCTGTGTGTTTACATGTCTGTTTGTCAGCATTCATCATACATTCATCATGCATAATGCATACATGCATAATCATAGCATTCGGATACTCATGATGCAGTTGTTGCCGTGCATCTGTTGATGGTTGTCTCCTGCTATTTGTTAATACAGATCTCTCCAGTAGATCCTCCTAGCAGAGTTGGGTGTGTCTGATCTCTCCATGTAGAGCCAACCCCTTAAGCAGAAAGTGTCTATCCTTTCCTGCCATTTCCCCACTGAGATACATCCTCGTGGATGACGGTTGCTTCCGTTCCCTCCCTACACGGGATGGGTTTTCCCTATTGAGTTCTTTCCTCATTAGGATGAGTCTTGTTTCAGTCTGCCTTTTTGGATCGATCCTAAATTGGCTTCCTGTTGGCTGTCTCCTGTGCTTCCCTGGGGCATAAATGAATAATCGCTCACTAACGGGCACTCATTCATCTTATCCTCAGCGGAATTTGTCGGCCTTCTACCCGTTACCCGGTAGTTGTAAATCCTTTTTTCTCACTCTGTCTCTCAGCAGATCGTTTGGTGGCTTCTACCTACAAACCGGTAGTTGTAAGTCCTATCTTTGTGGTTTTCTACCTACAAGCTGGTAGCTGTAAAATCCCACTTTCCTTCCCTAGCAGAGTTAACCCTTTGTGCTCATCCTATTGATGACTGGTTACTTTTCTATGGTTTTCTACCTACAAACCGGTAGATGTAATCCCCTCTTTGCGGTATTGGTATTCTTTTCCCCTCTGGATACTTGCCTTGATCAAGCAGTATTGTCCCCATTGGGTCTTCCCCTTCTTTTTGGATATTTGCTCTGAGTTAGCAACTTTATCCTCTTTTGATTGGTCATCTTTGCATACCTAGTCCTGGTACCGATGCCTTTCTTTTCGGTCGTTTATCCATTTAACAACCTGCAACCCGGTTATGGATAATTTTCCATGCGAGTGTATTATCTACGTTTTTGACGGCTATAGATAATATATCTCATGCACTCTTTGGTCAATCTTTCGATTGTTTTCTCCAGCAGAGTTCATCCTACCAATGGATTGGACGAATTCCCGTAGCAGACTGATATCTGCATCCCCAGCTTGAGTCTATCCTACCTGTGGATTGCATGGGTCGCCCCCAGCGGAGCAGATATTCCCCGAAGCAGAGTTTATCATACCTGAGGTTGGTATGAGCCTTATCCCCAAAGAGTTGCCTGGTTTATCTTCCCCAGCGGAGCAGTTATTTCCCCAAGCGGAGTTTATCCTACCTGTGGATTGATTGGGATATCCCCAGCAATTTTACTTTTGTCAGTAGCAAGCTGCTTTATTACTCCCCAGCGAGTTGCCTTGTCCTCCCCTAGCGGAGTTGTATTGATTGGTTCCCCGACAGTTGCCTTGTTCTTCCCCCAGCGGAGTTGTATTGAAGGTTTCTCAGCACAGTCGTCCTGTGTATTCCCCGGAGGAGTTCTCATCATTTTGCATTTTTGCATGTAGTGATCATCGCATCCTCAAATCGCGTAGCATTTCCATTCCATATGGAGCATTACGCCATAGAAAAATTCAAACATATGCATTCATGTGTTCGAAACCCCATCAAACCGTATCCCCTGCAGCGACGGATTTTTGTTCAACCTGTACAACACATTTGCTATAGTTGCTCCAGTCAACATTTGGTGTTGATAATCCCCACAGAGGTTTATTTCCTCATCCGTTGGTGAAAGGAAAGCCTGCTTCTCCCCAGTGAGACCCCCTGCAAGTGTTCAGCCTTGCCCTGTCATCTTGTGGATGTCAGTATCCCGTCAGCACCCGCGTGTGTTGTTTCTTTGGTGTCGGTAAACACCATCCTTCGGTGATTTCCAGTCATGCGTAAGTGTCTGGTCTTCTTTGGTGTCGGTAAACACCATCCTTCGGTGATTTCCAGTCATGCGTAAGTGTCTGGTCTTCTTTGGTGTCGGTAAACACCATCCTTCGGTGATTTCCAGTCATGCGTAAGTGTCTGGTCTTCTTTGGTGTCGGTAAACACCATCTTTCGGTGATTTCCAGTCATGCGTAAGTGTCTGGTCTTCTTTTGATGTTGGTAAACATCCTCTTTCGATGTTCATAACGTCGCTATCCCTTCCCTAGTGAAGATTACTCCTCTCCGTTGGTGTCGATAAACGTCGAGTTTTTCCCGATCATCCGTTGATGATTTGGTTGTGTTCACTCTCCCCAGTAGAGTTTCCTCCTCTCCGTTGGTGTCGATAAACGTCGAGTTTTTCCTAGTCATCCGATGATGTCTAGTTGTACCCCTCTCCATGCAGAGTTACCTCTCCGTTGGTTTCGATAAACGTCGAGTTTTTCCCGATCATCCGTTGATGAGTTGGTTGTGTCCTTCTCCCCTAGTGAAGTATTCCTCCTCTTCGTTGGTGTCGATAAACGTCGAGTTTTTCCTATGCGTCCGTTGGCGTATAGTTGATATCTTTCCCCGCAGGGTCGTCCCCAGTTAATTCTCCTTCTCCGTTGGTGTCGATAAACGTTGAGTCTCCCTTTCGTCCTATGACGTCTGGTTGAGTTTTCTCCTTCTCCGTTGGTGTCGATAAACGTTGAGTCTCCCTTTCGTCCTATGACGTCTGGCTGAGTTTTCTCCTTCTCCGTTGGTGTCGATAAACGTTGAGTCTCCCTTTTGTCCTATGACGTATGGCTGAGTTTTCTCCTTCTCCGTTGGTGTCGATAAACGTTGAGTCTCCCTTTCGTCCTATGACGTCTGGTTGAGTTTTCTCCTTCTCCGTTGGTGTCGATAAACGTTGAGTCTCCCTTTCGTCCTATGACGTCTGGCTGAGTTTTCTCCTCTCCGTTGGTGTCGATAAACGTCGAGTTTTTCCTATTCGTCCTATGACGTCTAGTTGTACCTGTCCCCATGTGGATTTACCTCTCCGTTGGTCTTGGTAAACGTTGAGTTTTTCCCATTTCGTCCGTTGACGTATGGTTGTATCTCTTCCAGTCATTCATTAATGTCTGGTTACCTCTCCGTTGGTTTCGATAAACGTCGAGTTTTTCCCAATCATCCGTTGATGATTTGGTTGTGTTCTGTCTCCCCAGCAGTAGTCCTCCTCTCCGTTGGTGTCGATAAACGTCGAGTTTTTCCTGGTCGTCCCCAGTTGGTTACCTCTCTGTTGGTCTTGGTAAACGTTGAGTTTTTCCCATTTCGTCCGTTGACGTATGGTTGTATCTCTTCCAGTCATTCATTAATGTCTGGTTACCTCTCCGTTGGTCTTGGTAAACGTTGAGTTTTTCCTAGTTGTCCGTCGGCATCTAGTTGTGATTTTTATTCCCATTCATCATCGTTGTGATGTCTGGATGTGGCCGTACCCTTTGAAAACAAAAACCAAAAAATAATAATGTACCCAGTAATAAGTATCAGATCCCAGTGGACGTTTCCATTATTGGATCCCTGCATTGTGCAAATTCTACGGTTCTTAGTATTCAATCCCTGTTTACCCTGAAAGTTTGACAGCCGTCGCTATCATCCGTTCGGGTTCCCAGCTGATTGAATAGGGGCAGCTGTAGCACCTCAAATTTTCACCTATCATTGTACATACATTCTCATATTAGGTCATAGCATTAACATGGTCCACTGCATAGCGTTGCATTGTCCCTTTTGCCTCAAGTGCAAGATCATCAGAAGAATTAGGTCAAACTGGTCAGGAGATCAGTCAGTCAAGCAAGCAAGTGCAATTTCCATTGAGACAAGGCCCTAGGGTTGGTCCAACATGTTCACATAACCTAGGGGTCCTTTTGAAGTGTTTTGGTCATTGGATGCTCAGAAGTCATCAGTCAATGCACAGTTTGCCGGAAACCCTAAAAAGTCAAACTTGGTCAACTGTGTCTGATTTTATGGTTTTGATGGTTGGATTTGGTTTGAGAGAGCTCATTCATGTCCAAATAGGCCTCATGTATCATGTCAAAGACCATCATGGAAGAATTTGGAGCCAGACAAGAAATTTCCAAAAATAGAAAGTTGACTTGTAATTGGAATTTGCCAAAAATGGAAACTTCTTGATCCTAAACCTACATCATGATACAAGCTTCAAATAAATTTTTGCCCAACATGAAAGTTGAAGATCATGTTCTCCCATTTCCAAAAAGTCCAAGAACACTCAATTCCCATGTATGGTTGGCAAGTTATGATCAAATCATTTTCAGAAATTTTTGAACTTCAAAAGGCCATATCTCTCAAACCATTTGGCCAAATTGGGTGGGGTTTTTTGCAACAAGTCACATTTGACCTCCTCTTTCCAAATATGTAACCATCATTCATCAAAACATCACCAATCAAAATGGCCTTTTTGAGCTTGCATGATTTATTTTCAAGTGAGGGTGAAAAGTGAATTTTCCAAATAACCATTTCCAATCCATTTTGCCATTTGAATAAGTTCTGAATTGACATTTGAAACATGTTACAAAGCCCATTTCGTGCAAACATACACCCCATGTGAACTTGGTGGAATTTTAGCAAATGACCAAAAGCAATTCATTTAAGCTAATTGTGATTAGCAATCCTACTGAGCATGTTAAACAGCACATATATATCATTTTTTCTGCTCATTGCAACCCTAGCAGCCAACATACAAGACAGAAAAATCTCACTCTCTCAAATTGGACATTTTTGCATTTTTGAACTTTGCTCTGAAAACTTGCAAAGCACACGACCTGGCCTTTGCTTGCTTCATCACTCATCACCATTTTGAGCACATTGCAAGCTTTATTCCATAGCTGTAACAGCATTCTCGAGTCTGTTTCACCAAGCACACTTCCATGGCAGAGTTTGATTTGAGCCATTCCAAGGATTACTGAGCTAAACTTCTTCACTCATCCATCATTTCAAGCTTGGCTGGGCATCTGTTTTGAGCTTTCATGGCCTAATCCTCACTGAATCACCATTGCCTTGCTGATTTGGTAAGTTTTCGAGTATCACCATTTGATAAATCTTGACATGTTTTAGAAAGGCCTTTGTATGCTGAGTTCTATGGTGGTCTTGGTTTTGAAAATGATTGTGTATTTTTGAAGTTATGTGGAAATGAATTTTTGTGTTCATTATTGTTCTTGCTCGATTCATGTTGTTTAAGTTGATTTAGTGAAATTGATGTTTGGATTATGCATGTGTGTTGTTTGCTGGTCATAATGGTATGTTTGATTTCCATTTCTGGGTGGAATTTATTTTCACGATTTTGGTTGGATGAAGATGGCGACACTGTAGCTGCGAAACCCTAATTTTCCATGCTGCCCAGAATTTTCACGTGTGCATGTTACTGTTTCATCCATCAGCCAATCACGTTATTTCGTTTCAGCGGCCAAAACGCAGCGTTTGGTTTAGTGGCCCTGGTATTTACAAAACTGCCACCGTCCGTGCCATTGGTCTCATTGAATAATGTCATTTTTAATATTTATTTCAATTTGATACACCAATTTGCAAAATTCATAAGTCCTTCATTTTAAATCCAAAATTAATGGGATTTTTTGCATTTGATTCATCATGACCTCTACTTATTTATCATATTTTTCCAGAATTTTTGGATGTTTGGTTTTTAATTGGTATTAGGGTTTGTGACATGTGACAATATTTTATACCTTTGACCAAATCATTTGTGAAATAGTGATGAATTATCCATTGGCCTTGAAATTTTTTGTGCATAAACTAGACACATCCATGGTGATTTTGGTATAGAGTTCATGAATTTATCATCTCTGGTCATTGAGTTATGATTTTTTGAAGTAGGGTGTGACAATTTGTGTCACACCATTGATGTGCAACTTGATGATTTTCATAGCCATGCCTCTTGACCTCAAAATGCTTTGATTTTTTGCATGAATTCACTCATGTATGTCTAGTTTACATGTGATTTTTCTTGGAATTGTTTGTGGCATTTCCCAATTGTTTGAGATTTTTGTCCCCTGTTTGGTCTTATGTTGACTTTTTGTGACACATGTTCCCATTTCATTTGTGAAATTCTCATACTTTATTAGATGGACATGAAATTTGATATGTGATTACTAGACATCTTAAGCTTTGCCATGGTTTTAGTCCCATTCATTTCTCATATGCCATCCCTGATTTATGATTTTTTCGAGTTGATGCATGTTTGGTTGACTTCTTTGAGCATGTTCAAAATTGCCTTGCCTTTCTGATTTTCATTGACCACCTTCTACTTGTCCAAATGAGTTGAAATTTGACATGCTTACCATGCTGTGGGTTGTGATTGATCATGATTTATTTGATGATTTTTGGAAATGTTTGAGATTGCTTTTGATTCAAGTCTTGCTGTTGACTTCTATGAGCTTCTAAATGCCATGCCTTGACTTCTTTTGTTCATGAAATGATGATAATGATTGATATGAATGTGAAACCAATTGAGTTTGTTTTTTGATTGTTTGAATATGATTTTGATTGGATTTCATTTGCTGTTTTAAACTTTTCATCCCCTTTTGACCCTAGGCTTGTCCTAGTGGTCCTGTTACTCATGTTTGAGCTCATTTTTTCAGGTTGACCAACAATTATCCAATGAGACCAATACAAATTGGTTGTGTGTGTGTTTGTTTATCATGACTAACCTATTTTGTTTTGTAGGTTGCTTGGCTCACATGCCTTGAGCTTTGTGCATTGCACATTTGTCTGTTTGTGTTGACTGGTTGATATCTGTTTCCTTTTGCTTTAACTTTGAAGTTGTGTACTAATGTTGTCTGACTGGTTTCAGGTACTTTTAGTTGCTCAGTTCCTTGTGAACTTTTGCTTTGCTTTGCTTGATAAGCAATTTGCATTGAGGTATAACTTCTTATCTTCATGTAGTCTGGAAGACCTGGCCTGTTACTTGGCCAGGCAACTGTCTGAAGTCCTCCTTAAGAGGCAATGTTTGTGATTGTTTAAAATTGTCCCTGTACATATTCAAAGACCTCCTAAGTGAAGAGGCAATTGGCAGAACCCAAGGGATATGCAACCTATCCCCTGCTATTCTGTGTGTCATCTGCTTTGCTCACACCACTGTGTTGATGCATTGCAGATACAAGCCCAAGATCTTGTATATCTGTACAGTTGAGTCAGTATCCAATGTGTAGAAGGGTTCCCACTTTCTGAACCCACACATTCTTGTCTTAAGCTCTCCCAGGCCAGGGATAAGAGCTGTGAAGTCTTATCTTCACTCACCTTTCATCTGCTTCACCTTAGCCCCTCAATGGCAAGGTTAAGAGCTAACACTACCCGGTTCCAGTGGTTTGTTTGTTGAGGTTGATATGACCCCTCGACTAAATCCTAGCCTTGATGTTTGAGCCCCTTGTTGGTGTGTTTATTTCATGCTGTATGTGCTTGTGTGGTGTGATTGTATCCCCTAGGTTTGCTAGACTCCGCGTAGTCTCGTTTGCATGTCAGTTAAGGTAGCACGGTTCCTTCGTATAGGACTTCCTTTCTTGCTTGAGCTTTCCTAAAACACAAACAAACATTATCCCCTCTTAAGGATACGTTAACTCCTTCTACTACAGGTGAATAAGTCTCCAAAGGTCGAGCATCAGGTAGATTGCGCAGTGACGTTGTCCACTTAAAAAACACAAACCAACGGGAATAGTTTAGCCGAACTACGGCAACTCTGATTCTCATGTCCAGATGAGATACGTAGGCACGAGATGCGATGTCTTGTCGAGTTTGACTAACAACTAACACTAATTCTCTTCTCTCGCCCTCGTTGCGATTGAGACCTCCCCTTTCTCTTGCCCTAGTTGCAATCGAGACCCTTGCTTCCTGTGCAAGTTAGGTTAGGTGTGGCTTGCTTCCTGTGCAAGTCATGTTTAGGATAGGCTTGCTTCCTGTGCAAGTTAGCTAGAAACCTTAACTTAGGGACGACTTTGCATGACAACATCTAGGCTCGAGTCGTAGTCTCCCTAGTGTTGTGTCTCCCTCTGTTATCTGGTTAGGCTAGTCCTTTTTCCCTGCGTAGCCGAACTACGGCAACTCTGATTCTCATGTCCAGATGAGATACGTAGGCACGAGATGCGATGTCTTGTCGAGTTTGACTAACAACTAACACTAATTCTCTTCTCTCGCCCTCGTTGTGATTGAGACCTCCCCTTTCTCTTGCCTTAGTTGCAATCGAGACCCTTGCTTCCTGTGCAAGTTAGGTTAGGTGTGGCTTGCTCCCTGTGCAAGTCATGTTTAGGATAGGCTTGCTTCCTGTGCAAGTTAGCTAGAAACCTTAACTTAGGGACGACTTTGCATGACAACATCTAGGCTCGAGTCGTAGTCTCCCTAGTGTTGTGTCTCCCTCTGTTATCTGGTTAGGCTAGTCCTTTTTCCCTGCGTAGGGGAACTACGTCGTCCTGATCCTCATACCAGATGAGGTACGTAGGCAGGAGATGAGCTGATCTCTCCGGGCGCCCTTTTTCTTTTTTCGCCCTTTTTGTTTTGATTGTGTGAGTTTGTTTCTCCTTTTCTGGTTGGAGTCCGACGTAAGTCCAGCGATTGGCAGTTGGTTTCCTGTGTGTGTTTGTTGGTTCGGATGCTGATGTAAGTCCAGTGATTGGCATTCAGGCTTCATGTTTGCCTTTGCCTGTGTTTGTTTGTGTGCGTGTCAGCCGAGCTACGAATGCTCTGATTCTCCTTCGTCCAAGGAGATACGTATGCATAGGATGCGATATACTAGCGAGCATGTGTCGTTTCCCCGGTCCGAACTACTTCGACTCTGATGTCTATGCCTGATAGACTAAGTAGGCCCAGGATGCGATATCCTACCGAGTCAGTTTCAGTCTTGTTTGTTTTCTTGTGTCTCTTTCAGCCAGTGTGTGTGTGTTTGAGCAGTGTTTTTAGCAACCATTTATCCTTCCTTTTGTGCGTGGATCCCGTCGAGTACGACGGATGCGTAGGGGTGCTAATACCTTCCCTTCGCATAACCGACTCCCGAATCCTTTCTCTTTGGTCGCGAGACCATGTCTTTTTCCAGGTTTACTCTGAGCGTTTCCTTTCCCTCTTTTGGGATAAATAACGCACGGTGGCGGCTCTGTTGTTCTTGTTCTCCCGCCGGTTTTCCGCGTAATGCGACAATTGCGTAGTGACGTCGTTCGTCCAAAACCCAATCCATAACCCCATAGTTAGCCGAACTACGTTTTGCTCTGATTCTCAGGCCATATGAGATACGTAGGCATAAGACGCGATGTCTTAGCGAGCACACATCCCCCAACCCATAGGCCAGCCGAGCTACGAAGACTCTGATTCTCATATTGAGATGAGATACGTATGCAGTGGATGCGACATCCGCGCGAGTCATTTTCATTTAACCCTTTTTTTTTGGCAAACAACACAAGATAAACCCACACCCTTTAGACAAAAAACACAAAAGTGGATCCCGTAGAGTACTACGGATGCGTAGGGGTGCTAATACCTTCCCTTCGCATAACCGACTCCCGAACCCAAGATTTGGTTGCGAGACCCCGTCTTGTCCTTTCCTTTTTTCAGGTTTACTTCGAGCGTTTCCTTTCCCTCCTTTGGGATGAATAACGCGCGGTGGCAGTTTCGTCAACTCTCCATCAGAAGCTGAAGTATGTGTGGAATGGTCAGGTTGTGACTGTGTGCGGCGAGGAGGACATTCTTGTGAGTCATCTATCCTCTTTCAAGTATGTGGAGATGGATGGCGAGATTCATGAAACTCTGTGCCAAGCATTCAAGACCATTGCTATTGAGAAGGTGGCTTTCGTCGAGCAGAAGAAGCCGGGTGTCTCAATTGCATCGTACAAGCAAGCTCTAGAGGTTATCAACTCAGGCAATGCAGAAGGCTGGGGCAAGGTGGTCGACATGCCCGTGAAAGAAGACAAATTTGGCATTGGTTATCAACCTCTTCAGCCAGAGCAGGGTGTTCAGAAAGGGCCGAGTACCTTCACCAGCGCTGGGTTGATGAATCATGGTGACGTCTTTGCAGCCGGTAGTGAAGACGGTGACAATGATTATGATGTGGACAACTGGGTGCGCCCGTGTGCTCCAGGGGAGATGGTGAATAATTGGACAGCCGAAGAAATAGTCCAAGTTACTCTTCAGACAGAGTAATTTTCTTTTGTTTTCCATTTTGCACAAAACCATGTGCTTTGCCCGAGGCGTAGTGGTTCATTGTAGGGCCACATCATGTTTTGAAATGATTATCATTAATAAAGGACGTTTTGCAAACAAATTTGTGCTCACTGTCTTTCTGTTTTTATTTTCACTATCAAAACAATAAAATGGCAATGTTTTTTGTTTTTGTGACTTTCTTGAACGCTTTTCTAAAACAAAACATTAAACATCGTTCCTGCAGAATCGATCTCGCGGACTCCGCTAAACACAGTTTTGTTATGGCTCAGTATGATTTTGATAATCCCATTTACCAAGCTGAAGAGGAGAGTGAGGAAGATTGTGAACTCCCCAAAGAATTGGTCAGATTATTGAAGCAGGAGGAAAGGGTCATCCAACCGCATCAGAAAGAGTTGGAGATTATTAACCTTGGTACTGAGGACGCCAGGAGAGAGATCAAGATCGGGGCTGCTTTGAAGGAAGATGTCAAGAGAGGGCTGATTGAAATGCTGAGAGAATATGTGGAGATATTCGCATGGTCGTATCAAGATATGCCTGGGTTGGATACAGATATTGTGGTGCACAGGCTACCTCTCAAAGAAGATTGTCCTTCGGTAAAGCAGAAGCTTCGCAGAACTAGTCATGATGTGGCTGTCAAGATAAAAGAGGAGGTTCAGAAGCAGTTGGATGCGGGTTTTCTGGCAGTTTCCAATTATCCCCCGTGGGTGGCCAACATCGTTCCCGTGCCGAAGAAGGATGGTAAAGTCAGGATGTGTGTCGATTACCGGGATTTAAACAGAGCCAGTCCGAAAGATGACTTTCCATTACCTCACATTGATGTATTGGTTGATAACACTGCTCAATCCTCGGTTTTCTCTTTCATGGATGGATTTTCTGGCTATAATCAGATTAAGATGGCGCCAGAAGACATGGAAAAGACGACATTCATTACACCTTAGGGCATGTTCTGCTATAAGGTGATGCCATTTGGGCTGAAGAATGCCGGTGCTACCTATCAGAGGGCTATGAAGACTCTCTTTCATGGCATCATGCACAAATAAATTGAAGTGTACGTGGATGATATGATTGCGAAGTCTCAGACAGAAGAGGAGCACTTGGTAAACTTGCAGAAGTTGTTTGAAAGATTGAGAAAGTTCAAACTGAGGCTGAATCCAAACAAGTGCATGTTTAGGGTGAGATCCGGAAAGCTGTTAGGCTTCATTGTCAGTGAGAAAGGGATTGAGGTTGATCCAGCGAAAGTAAAAGCTATTCAAGAAATGCCTGAACCGAGAACGGAAAAGCAGGTTCGTGGGTTTTTAGGGAGATTGAACTACATTGCACGATTCATATCTCACCTAACTGCCACGTGTGAACCAATATTCAAATTGCTAAGAAAAGATCAAGCAATCAGGTGGAATAATGACTGTCAAAAAGCTTTTGATAAGATAAAAGAGTATTTGCAGAAACCTCAAATTCTTATACCTCCAGTTCCTGGGAGGCCTCTGATAATGTACCTTTCAGTGACTGAGAATTCGATGGGGTGTGTATTGGGACAACATGACGAGTCTGGTCGAAAAGAGCATGCAATATACTACCTTAGCAAAAAGTTTACCGACTGTGAAATAAGATATTCACAGCTCGAGAAAACTTGTTGCGCTTTGGCATGGGCTGCTCGCCGACTGAGACAGTAGATGTTGAACCATACTACCTTGTTGATTTCTAAGATGGATCCAGTGAAGTATATCTTTGAAAAGCCGGCTCTCACCGGACGTGTGGCTCGTTGGCAGATGATTCTGACTGAGTATGATATCCAGTACACGTCGCAAAAGGCCATCAAGGGTAGTATTCTGTCTGATTATCTTACCGAGCAACCGATCGATGATTATCAGCCGATGATGTTTGAATTCCCTGATGAAGACATCATGTATCTAAAGATGAAAGATTGTGAAGAGCCTCTTGTCGAGGAAGGACCAGATCCTGATGACAAGTGGATCCTGATGTTTGATGGGGCAGTTAATGTGAATGGAAACGGTGTTGGGGCAGTACTTATCAATCCTAAAGGTGCTCATTTTCCTTTTTCTGCCAGGTTGACTTTTGAGGTAACCAACAACGAGGCTGAATACGAGGCTTGTATCATGGGGATTGAAGAAGCCATCGATCTAAGGATCAAAACTCTGGACATCTATGGAGATTCCGCTCTAGTGATCAACCAGGTCAATGGAGACTGGAATACTCATCAGCCGCATTTGATTCCTTACAGAGATTACCAGAAGGATCCTGACTTTCTTCAAGACTGTGAAGTTGTATCATGTCCCCCGAGATGAAAATCAGATGGCCGATGCCTTGGCTACATTGTCTTCCATGATCAAAATCCATTGGCATAATCATGTGCCACATGTTGCCGTGAATCGACTCGAGAGGCTTGCGTATGTGTTTGCAGCCGAGTCTGTTGTTGATGAGAAGCCGTGGTACTTTGATATTAAGAATTTCCTTAAAAGCCAGGAGTATCATGAGGGAGCGTTAAAGAATGACAAGAAGACCCTGAGAAGGCTAGCTGGAGGCTTTTATCTGAATCAGGATGATGTGTTGTACAAGAGGAACTTTGACATGGTTCTGCTCAGACGCGTGGATAGACACGAAGCAAACATGTTGATGCAGGAAGTGCACGAGGGGTCTTTCGGTACCCATGCTGGAGGTCATGCAATGTCCAAGAAGTTGTTGAGAGTCGGTTATTACTGGATGACCATGGAATCCGATTGTTTCAAATAAGCTCGGAAGTGCCATAAATGCCAGATCTATGCAGATAAGGTGCATGTACCACCAAGCCCTCTGAATGTCATGAATTCTCCTTGGCCATTCGCGATGTGGGGCATTGATATGATTGGGAAGATTGAACCTACTGCTTCTAATGGGCATCGCTTCATCCTGGTTGCGATTGATTACTTCACCAAGTGGGTGGAAGCAACTTTCTATGCTAATGTTACCAAGCAAGTGGTTGCCCGATTCATTAAGAAGGAGATTATCTGTCGTTATGGGGTTCTCGAGAGAATCATTACTGACAATGGTTCGAATCTCAATAACAAGATAATGAAAGAGCTCTGCAGAGATTTCAAGATCGAACATCACAACTCTTCTCCTTACAGACCAAAGATGAATGGTGTTGTAGAGGCGGCAAACAAGCATATCAAGAAGATTGTGCAGAAGATGGTCGTGACGTACAAGGATTGGCATGAGATGCTGCCTTTCGCTTTGCATGGGTACCGTACCTCAGTACGTACGTCGACCGGGGCAACCCCTTACTCCTTTGTGTATGGTATGGAGGCAGTCCTACCCGTTGAAGTGGAGATTCCTTCTCTGAGAGTCTTGCTGGATGTCAAGCTAGACGAAGCTGAATGGATTCGAACAAGATTTAATGAGTTGAGCCTTATCGAAGAGAAGCGATTAGCAGCGGTGTGCTATGGGCAACTGTATCAGAGAAGGATGAAGAAGGCCTTTGATCAGAAAGTGCATCCTCGAAGCTATTAGACAGGTGATTTAGTTTTGAAGAGGATCCTTCCTCCCGGTACAGATAACAGGGGCAAGTGGACTCCGAATTATGAAGGTCCATATGTTGTTAAAAAGGTTTTCTCTGGTGGAGCCTTGATGCTGACAACTATGGATGGTGAAGATTTTCCGTCCCATGTTAACTCAAATGTAGTCAAAAAATACTTCGCATAAATTGACCCGCTGGACGAAAAGAATAAAAGAGTCCAGGCAAAAAAGGGCATCCCGGCGAACAAAATAAAAGAGAAAAAGGTTCGGGAAAAAGTTAGGGATAAAGAATGAAAAAGAATATGTACACCCGGTAAGTCGAAAACCTGCAAAGGTGGCTTAGGCAAAAATGGGTATCCCAGTGGATTGAAAACCTGAAAAGGCGATCCCGGCAAAAGAGGGATTAAAGCGAAGACTTCAGTCTGAGTTATCTGTACTTCATCGCGCTTCAATGTCTACCTTCTCGAAGGGTATGTGTAACACCCCGATAAAAATATGATAATTATTTAATTTAAGTTAATAGTATATTTATTAATTTAATTAAATAATTGGAATATTATTGGATTATTATTATTGGAATAATAAAGTTGGAATATATATAAAGAGTTCCATTTGGTAAAAAGGGTTTTTCACGTGAAAACCAGAGAAGCGACAGAAAGTGAGAAAAGGGCAAAGAGGAAGAGCAAGAGAACAAGGGTTGAAGAAGGGAAAAGCTTGAAGTTAAAGGATTGCCGAATTAACTCAGGTAAGGGGGGTTTATCGTCGTTTAATGGGTATTATGGGTTAACATGTAATGGGTAGTAATAAGCCATTGAATTGACCCTAAATTGGATGATGAATGTTGCAAATTGTGATGACCAAATTACGTTAAAAACTGTGATTGAATCTATAGTTGGGTGAGTCGTAGTTTTCTGGACGTGTAGCTTTTTACGGAATCGAAATCGGAGGTCCGGAAGTCCTCCGACGGCGAAAAATGCGGGGGATTCTGCATTCTGTTCGTGTTAGCGCAGGAACAGCTTTCTGTCTTGCGTTAACCGGTTAACCCAGGGTGTTAACCGGTTAACACTGTTATGAATTATGAGAAATTGCTGTCTGTCTTGCGTTAACCGGTTAACCCAGGGCGTTAACCGGTTAACACTGTTAAAATGTGCCAGGAAGCGTGTTCTGTGTTGCGTTAACCGGTTAACCCAGGGCGTTAACCGGTTAACACTGTTGGAAAAGTGAAAATTTGATATTCAAATATTGTGTACATATTTGACGTTTGGCCTATAATGGTGTATGATATAGTAGGGATCATTTCCCGTTGTTTTGAGCAGTATAGGTATTAGTAGAGTGTGCTAATACTGTGATTTATTATTTGGCATGATATGAATATGATTCTGTGATAAATATGCTGATGATGTATGATGGTATGCATAATGCTGTAAATGTATCTGTTATGTATGCAATTGTGAATGGACTGTTTATGGCTTAGAGTGTGAGCATATGTTCATTGTGGATTGTTGTTGATGTTGCATGCTAGGTGATTTAGCGTGCATAATATGGCCTTTATGGTGGTAGCTAATTCCCATGGTGAGGAATTAGTGAGTGAGTTATTGTGGATTGTGTTGATGTTTGCATGCTAGGTGATTTAGCATGCATAGCATAGCCCTTGGGGTGGTAGCTAATTCCCATGGTGAGGAATTAGTGAGTGAGTCACTAGGTCTCAAATGAGTGGGACTAGTGAGCTTGGTAGCCGTATCTGGGTTTGATCGGTGAGGTTGAACTATGTGTTCACGAATAGTCGGTACCGCATACATGGAGTCTCATTGCATAATGTATGTATGGCGTATAATATGAATGGATGTATTCCAATATTATACGTGTGTTTTGTGTTGGGTTGAGTATGATTATGATTTTGAGTTGATGTTGCCGTTGCTGAATGTGTGATCTGAATTGGGTGATGAAATGTGTTAATTTACTTAGCATTACATGATATTTTATAATGCTTATTATATCGATTGAGGAACTCACCCTTACAACTATGTTTCAGGTAACGAGCAGTGATTGAGTAGGAGCTAGTGCTTGGAGTCTAGTGTAGTTCCTTAGTGGGTCATGCTCTGGTAGATGTAACATCGGGACGGGATGTTTTACTTTGTTTTCAATTTTGGTTGTTGAATGATTTTACATGTAATGTGTTACATGGTTTGCATATCCGCTGCGAATTGTGCAATATTTTATTTTGATTATTAAATGAGCATGACAAACTATTTTGGTGAATGGTGTGAAGTGTCAAGTGTGACACCCTAAAATTGCATATCTACTCTGATTTATATTTGTTGTTTTAATTATTATTGGGGTATTTTAGAAGGGTGTTACATTAGTGGTATCAGAGCATAGTCGGTCGAGTCGAGTCGTAATTATTCTGTTTCCCTGTATGTGATAGGTGTTGTGTAACCCTATCAGTACTTATTGTTTTAGCTTGTTGGGTTCTCAGAATCGAGATGGCTGGAAGAGGTAGAGACGATGATGCGATTGCTGAGGCTCTGGGTATGCTAGCTGGAGTACTTGGAGGGAATCCGAATGTTGTGGGAATGGGAGCTGCTCGTCAACTGAGTGAGTTCCAGAAGAACAATCCTCCAATGTTCAAGGGAGCATACGATCCAGATGGTGCTCAGAAATGGTTGAAGGAGATCGAGAGGATCTTCTGAGTGACTGAGTGTGCCGATAACCAAAAGGTCAGGTTCGGTACGCATATGCTGTCAGAGGAAGCAGATTATTGGTGGGTTGCTGCCCGCACTGAGTTGGAAGCTGCTGGGAGTGCTGAGATCACTTGGGCGGTGTTCAGAGAGAGATTCTTGAGGAAGTACTTTCCAGAGGATGTAAGAGGAAAGAAAGAGATAGAGTTCTTAGAATTGAAGCAGGGCAACCGGTCTGTTACTGAGTATGCTGCTAAGTTCACAGAGCTGTCGAAGTATTACACTCCCTATGATGAGGCTACTGGGGAATTTTCAAAATGTGTGAAGTTTGAGAACGGGTTACGTCCCGAGATCAAGCAGGCCGTTGGGTATCAGCGGATTAGAGTGTTTTCTGACTTGGTTGACTGTTGCAGGATTTTTGAACAGGATACCAAGGCCAGAGCGGAGAGCTATCAGCAGAGGGTTGATAGGAAAGGCAAGAATCAGAATGATCGTGGGAAACCGTATGCAGCTGGCAAAGGTTTCCAGAGACAGAGTGGGATGAGGAGACCTAGTGGGGGAGACTCCAGTGCCCCTGCTAAGTGTTACAGCTGTGGTCAGGCTGGACATCGTATCCATGAATGTACCAGTACTGAGAAGAAATGTTTCAAGTGTGGCAAAGGTGGTCACTTGGCTGCAGAGTGCCGGTTGAAGACTATGACTTGTTTCAACTGCGGAGAGGTGGGTCATATCAGTCCGCAGTGTCCTAAGCCGAAGAGAGAGAACCAGTCGGGAGGCAAGGTCTTTGCTTTATCGGGTTCTGAGACTTCTGCAGATGATCGTTTGATCCGAGGTACGTGTTATATTAATGGCTTTCCTCTTGTAGCTATTATTGACACAGGTGCGACTCATTCCTTTATATCTTTGGATTGTGCTGTGAAACTTAAATTAGAGATATCTGAGATGCATGGGAGTATGGTGATTGATACTCCTGCGAAGGGTTCAGTGACTACTACTTCAGTTTGTTTAAATTGCCCTTTGAGTATTTTTGGTAGAGACTTTGGAATGGACCTCGTGTGTCTTCCACTAGTGCAGATTGATGTTATCCTAGGTATGAATTGGTTGGTGTTTAACCGAGTTTATATCAACTGTTTTGATAAGACTGTGATCTTTCCTGAGATTGAGGAAGGAAAGAGTTTGTTTCTATCAGCAAGGCAGGTGAATGAGGCGGTAGCAGATGGGGCAGAGTTGTTTATGCTGTTAGCGACCTTGGAGGCTAACGATAAACTGGTGATTTGTGATCTAGCCGTGGTGTGTGATTTTCCTGATGTGTTTCCTGAAGAAGTGAATGAATTACCGCCAGAGCGTGAAGTTGAGTTCTCGATTGATTTGGTACCTGGTACTAGGCCGATATCGATGGCTCCGTACCGTATGTCTGCTGTTGAGTTAACTGAATTGAAGAGTCAGTTGGAAGATCTGTTGGATAAGAAATTTATTCGTCCGAGTGTGTCACCGTGGGGCGCACCAGTGTTATTGGTTAAGAAGAAAGAAGGTACTATGAGGTTGTGTGTGGACTACAGGAAACTGAATAAAGTGACGATCAAGAATCGATATCCTTTGCCGAGGATTGATGATTTGATGGATCAGTTGGTTGGTGCGAGTGTGTTCAGCAAAATAGATTTGAGATCGGGGTATCATCAGATACGTGTGAAAACCGAGGATATTCAGAAGACTGCGTTCAGAACAAGGTATGGACATTTCGAGTATTCTGTAATGCCTTTTGGTGTGACTAATGCGCCTGGAGTATTTATGGAGTATATGAATAGGATTTTCCATCCGTACCTAGACAAGTTTGTTGTGGTGTTTATTGACGATATTTTGGTGTATTCGAAATCTGAAGAAGAGCATGCTGAACATTTGAGAGTGGTTTTAGGAGTTTTACGAGAAAAGAAGTTATTTGCTAAACTGTCTAAGTGTGAATTTTGGTTAGAAGAGGTTAGTTTTCTTGGTCATGTGGTTTCAAGAGGTGGTCTTGCTGTTGATCCTTCTAAGATAGAAGCGGTATCTAAGTGGGAAGCTCCGAAGTCAGTTCCTGAGATAAGGAGTTTTCTTGGACTTGCAGGTTATTATAGGAAATTCATTGAGGGATTTTCTAAGTTGGCGTTACCGTTGACGATGTTGACTAGAAAGGGGCAAGCGTTTGTTTGGGACTCAAAGTGTGAAGAAGGTTTCCAAGAGTTAAAGAGAAGGTTAACTACTGCTCCTATTCTGATATTACCAAGTCCATCGGAACCATTTGAGGTTTACAGTGATGCTTCATTGTTGGGTTTGGGTGGTGTTTTGATGCAGAATAAGCAGGTTGTAGCTTATGCTTCGAGACAACTCAAGGTTCATGAGAGGAACTATCCGACACACGATTTAGAGTTGGCAGCTGTGGTATTTGTTCTGAAGTTATGGAGGCATTACTTGTACGGGTCAAGATTTGAGGTTTTCAGTGACCATAAAAGTTTAAAGTATTTGTTTGATCAGAAAGAGCTGAATATGAGACAGAGGAGATGGTTAGAGTTTCTGAAGGATTATGACTTTGGTTTGAATTACCATCCGGGTAAAGCAAACGTAGTGGCTGATGCAATGAGTCGGAAATCATTGCATATGTCTATGTTAATGGTTAAGGAATTGGATTTAATTGAGCAGTTTAGAGACTTGAGTTTGGTGTGTGAGAGTACTCACAATAGTGTTAAATTGGGAATGTTGAAGTTAACGAGTGGTATTCTGGATGAGATTAGAGAGGGTCAGAAATCCGATATGCTTTTGGTTGATAAGTTGACTCTAGTGAATCAAGGTCAAGGTGGTGAATTCAGAGTTGATGAGAATGGTGTTTTGAAATTTGGTAATCGGGTGTGTATTCCGGATGTTACCGAACTTAAGAAGAGTATTCTTGAGGAAGGACATCGTAGTGGCCTGAGTATTCATCCTGGGGCTACGAAAATGTATCATGATTTGAAAAAGTTATTTTGGTGGCCGGGAATGAAAAGAGAAATTGCGAGTTTTGTTTATTCTTGTCTGACTTGTCAGAAGTCAAAGATTGAGCATCAGAAGCCGTCTGGGCTAATGCAACCGTTGGCTATTCCAGAGTGGAAGTGGGATAGTATCAGTATGGATTTTGTTTCTGGTTTACCGAGGCAATTAAGAATTTTGAAGCTATTTGGGTGATTGTTGACAGATTGACAAAATCGGCTCATTTCATTCCGATCATAATGGATTATCCGTTAGAGAGATTAGCTGAGTTGTATATTGAGAAAATTGTAAGTTTGCATGGTATTCCGTCGAGTATTGTTTCGGATAGAGATCCTAGATTTACATCGAAGTTCTGGGAAGGTTTGCAGAGGGCTTTGGGAACTAAGCTGAGATTGAGTTCTGCATATCATCCGCAGACTGATGGTCAGACTGAGAGGACGATTCAGTCACTGGAGGATCTTTTGAGGGCTTGTGTTTTGGAAAAGGGAGGTGCTTGGGATTGTTATTTACCTTTGATTGAGTTTACCTACAACAATAGTTTTCATTCGAGCATTGGTATGGCACCGTTTGAAGCTTTGTATGGTAGGAGATGTCGGACACCTTTATGTTGGTATGAGTCCGGTGAGACTGCTGTGGTTGGACCGGAAATTGTTCAACAAAGTACGGAAAAGATTAAGATGATTCAGGAGAAGATGAGGATTGCTCAGAGTCGTCAGAAGAGTTATCACGACAAGAGGAGGAAGTCACTTGAGTTTCAAGAGGGAGATCATGTGTTTCTTCGTGTTACTCCGATAACTGGGGTTGGTCGAGCTTTGAAGTCGAAGAAGCTGACACCTCGATTTATTGGTCCTTATCAGATTTTGGAGAGGATAGGGGAGGTAGCCTATCGTATCGCTTTACCGCCGTCACTTGCAAATTTGCATGAGGTTTTTCATGTGTCTCAGTTGAGGAGGTACATTCCTGATCCGTCGCATGTGGTCAAAGTAGATGATGTACAGGTGAGAGATAACCTGGCTGTTGAAACATCACCTATGAGGATCGAGGATCGAGAGTTGAAGCAGTTGCGGGGTAAAGAGATTGCTTTGGTAAAGGTAGCTTGGGGAGGACCAGCAGGTGGCAATGTGACTTGGGAACTTGAGAGTCAGATGAAGGAGTCCTATCCAGAGTTATTCGCTTGAGGTATGTTTTCGAGGACGAAAACTCTTTTAGTGGGGGAGAGTTGTAACACCCCGATAAAAATATGATAATTATTTAATTTAAGTTAATAGTATATTTATTAATTTAATTAAATAATTGGAATATTATTGGATTATTATTATTGGAATAATAAAGTTGGAATATATATAAAGAGTTCCATTTGGTAAAAAGGGTTTTTCACGTGAAAACCAGAGAAGCGACAGAAAGTGAGGAAAGGGCAAAGAGGAAGAGCAAGAGAACAAGGGTTGAAGAAGGGAAAGCTTGAAGTTAAAGGATTGCCGGATTAACTCAGGTAAGGGGGGTTTATCGTCGTTTAATGGGTATTATGGGTTAACATGTAATGGGTAGTAATAAGCCATTGAATTGACCCTAAATTGGATGATGAATGTTGCAAATTGTGATGACCAAATTACGTTAAAAACTGTGATTGAATCTATAGTTGGGTGAGTCGTAGTTTTCTGGACGTGTAGCTTTTTACGGAATCGAAATCGGAGGTCCGGAAGTCCTCCGACGGCGAAAAATGCGGGGGATTCTGCATTCTGTTCGTGTTAGCGCAGGAACAGCTTTCTGTCTTGCGTTAACCGGTTAACCCAGGGTGTTAACCGGTTAACACTGTTATGAATTATGAGAAATTGCTGTCTGTCTTGCGTTAACCGGTTAACCCAGGGCGTTAACCGGTTAACACTGTTAAAATGTGCCAGGAAGCGTGTTCTGTGTTGCGTTAACCGGTTAACCCAGGGCGTTAACCGGTTAACACTGTTGGAAAAGTGAAAATTTGATATTCAAATATTGTGTACATATTTGACGTTTGGCCTATAATGGTGTATGATATAGTAGGGATCATTTCCCGTTGTTTTGAGCAGTATAGGTATTAGTAGAGTGTGCTAATACTGTGATTTATTATTTGGCATGATATGAATATGATTCTGTGATAAATATGCTGATGATGTATGATGGTATGCATAATGCTGTGAATGTATCTGTTATGTATGCAATTGTGAATGGACTCTTTATGGCTTAGAGTGTGAGCATATGTCCATTGTGGATTGTTGTTGATGTTGCATGCTAGGTGATTTAGCGTGCATAGTATGGCCTTTATGGTGGTAGCTAATTCCCATGGTGAGGAATTAGTGAGTGAGTTATTGTGGATTGTGTTGATGTTTGCATGCTAGGTGATTTAGCGTGCATAGCATAGCCCTTGGGGTGGTAGCTAATTCCCATGGTGAGGAATTAGTGAGTGAGTCACTAGGTCTCAAATGAGTGGGACTAGTGAGCTTGGTAGCCGTATCTGGGTTTGATCGGCGAGGTTGAACTATGTGTTCACGAATAGTCGGTACCGCATACATGGAGTCTCATTGCATAATGTATGTATGGCGTATAATATGAATGGATGTATTCCAATATTATACGTGTGTTTTGTGTTGGGTTGAGTATGATTATGATTTTGAGTTGATGTTGCCGTTGCTGAATGTGTGATCTGAATTGGGTGATGAAATGTGTTAATTTACTTAGCATTACATGATATTTTATAATGCTTATTATATCGATTGAGGAACTCACCCTTACAACTATGTTTCAGGTAACGAGCAGTGATTGAGTAGGAGCTAGTGCTTGGAGTCTAGTGTAGTTCCTTAGTGGGTCATGCTCTGGTAGATGTAACATCGGGACGGGATGTTTTACTTTGTTTTCAATTTTGGTTGTTGAATAATTTTACATGTAATGTGTTACATGGTTTGCATATCCGCTGCGAATTGTGCAATATTTTATTTTGATTATTAAATGAGCGTGACAAACTATTTTGGTGAATGGTGTGAAGTGTCAAGTGTGACACCCTGAAATTGCATATCTACTCTGATTTATATTTGTTGTTTTAATTATTATTGGGGTATTTTAGAAGGGTGTTACAGTATGACCAGTCCAATCATTCTTCTCAGAAAGCAAGGAATGTGGGGGAAATTGAGGATATACGAGTCATAACAGAATTGGAAAATAGTGGATGCCGTGTTCACATTGCCAATAGGATAGTTTATTTCCTTGTTTTGGCGCAATTACCTCTTCCTAGGAATTGCTTCCTGATGTATTTGCCTTTATAGGCTAATTTTCAATCAATAAGAGTCGTTATTCAGTGAAATTGTCTCTTGTTTTTATTTTACTATTTTGTTTGCAAAAACGTCCGAATTTTTGATAAACATTGCATATAAAAAACATGAAGGCTTGACAATAACGTGCAGAAAGATAAAACATTTGAAAATCATTTTGAATGTTGAGTACACTTGGGTGTATCTTGTCCATACAATCCCTGGGGCATGTATGTCTTGCTGTTTTGCAGGTTTTTATCTTTGATTGCTGGCTAAAACAGATGAGCCACAGTTTGTTCAAAGGTGTTCCAACACTGTCCGGTAGTGTGAGGAGTGTGGTTGTCCAAGTCAAGCTCAGAACTTGTCTCCCCAGCGAGTTCAAGATCAGTGTTGCCTCGGCAGTCAGGCCTGAAGTTGATTGCAATCCCCAGCGGGTTGAGGATGTTCGTATTCCCCAGCAGGTTTAAAGGCTACCCTTTCCCCAGCGAGCCTGAAGGTTGCTATTTCCCCAGCGGATGTGTCGGTGGGTAGTTTATTCCTCAGCAGCCAGGTTTGAAGTGCTGTAATTCCCAGTGGGGTTTGAGTTTGCAGTTTCCCCAACGGAGGTTTGCATCAGTTGTTTCCCCCAGCGGAGTCTCCAAGCGGAACGAGTTAAATGGAGGTCGTCCCCAATAGGAACTTTCCTTTCCCCAGCAGTAGTGTTATCCCCTAGCATGATTGGAAGGTTGGTGTTTTCCCCAACAGACGACTCCCCAGTTATGTTGGTTTCTCTGCCGTCCCCAGAGTGTCAGATCAGCGAGTATCCGCCACAGCAGATTTGTTGCGTCTCCCCACAGAGTTGGAAGACCGAATCAGAATCGTATGCTCATCAGAGTGATCATTCGCTTCCGCAGCCGGAGTTTCTATCATTTGCATCTTGCATATAGTAATCATTTGCATTTCAATCCTCAAATCGCGTAGCATTTCCATTCAGTATGGAGCATTACGCCATAGAAAAACTCAAACATATGCATACATGTGTTAAACCGGATTGGATCGCATCCCCAGCAGAGGCGGATCATTTTTCAACATCTGTACGACACATTTGCTACAATTGCTCCTGACAGCATTCAGAATCGATAATCCCCAAAGAGATTTATTTCCTCACCCGTCCGTGAAAAGGAAAGCTTGATTCTCCCCAGTGTGGCTCCCGGCAGGTGTCTGTCTTGTTGTGACACATGTGGATGTCATTATTGCGATACCGATAAGGGTCGTGTGGACCCCCGTAAGGTCTGTTGTCTTGGTGTCCGTAAGAATCATCTTTCGATGTCGGTAAACATCGAGTCATTTGTTAACCATCGTTAAATGGTTTTGTTGTTGCAAATCCTCAGCAGATTTATTATCTGCGGATATCAGCCATCAGTAAATGGTTTCGTATCCTGAAGGTATTCTTTCCTTGGTGTCAGTAAACACCATTGTTTCGGTGTCGGTAAACATCGAGTTTTTTCCAGTCATCGGTAAATTTCTGGTCGTGATTTTTTCCCAATCATCGGTAAATGTCTGGTCGTGATTTTTTCCCAGTCATCGGTAAATGTCTGGTCGTGATTTTTTCCCAGTCATCGGTAAATGTCTGGTCGTGATTTTTTCCCAATCATCGGTAAATGTCTGGTCATGATTTTTCCCAGTCATCGGTAAATGTCTGGTCGTGATTTTTTCCCAATCATCGGTAAATGTCTGGTCGTGATTCTTTTTCTCAGTCATCGTTAAATGTCTGGTTGTAATTCTCATTCTTCCCAGTCATCGGTAAATGTCTGGTCGTCCTTTTTTGATGTGGGTAAACATCATCCTTCGATGTCGGTAAACATCGAATCTTTTTTCCAGTCATCGACAAATGTCTGGTCGTATATTTTTTTTTTTTGATGTCGGTAAATATCATCTTTCGATGTCGGTAAACATCGAGTCCCTTCCCAGTCATTGGTAAATGTCTGGTCATGAATCTTTTCAAAATCCCCAGTAGAGTCGTCGGTAAACGTCTTGTCTGGTTCCCGTTGTAAATGTATTTTTCCTCCCCAGTGGAAGCCGCCATCGGTAAATGGCCTTGCTTTCCTGCTTCCCAGCTGCCATCGGTAAATGGCATCGCTGACTTTGATATCGGTAAATACCAAATGTTGCTTTGAAGCTACCATCGGTAAATGGTCTCGCTTCCTTCGATATCGGTAAATATCGAGTGCCCAGTTTAGCCGCCATCGGTAAATGGCCCCGCTATCTGTGATATCCGTTCCCCAGCAGCCATCGGTAAATGGTCTCGCTGTCTTTGATATCGGTAAATATCAAATGTTGCTTTGAAGCTACCATCGGTAAATGGTTTCGCTTCCTTTTAGTATCGAATTCCCAATTTAAGCCGCCATCGGTAAATGGCTTTGCTTTCTTCACATCATCCCCCGCAGAGTGCAAATTTCTACGGTTCTTTTGGTATTCAATCCCTGTGTACCTTGAAGGTCTGACAGTCGTGGCTCTCATCCGTTCAGGTTCTCAGTTGATTGAATAGGGACAGCTGTAGCACTTCAAATTTGCACCCCCTACTCATGCATTCATTTCACTTTTAGGTCATTAACATTGCATAGTACATTGCATCTTATCGGTCAAGATTGGCATCAAGAGAATTCATTAGTACAAAAAGGGCAAGCATTTCCTTGAGAGGAAGGCCACATGATTATTCCAAAGAGCTTATATGATCCAAGGATTCATTTTGAAGCTATTATACCAAGTGTTAGAGGCTCAAAGTCATCAGTGCACTGCCAGGTCATCTAGGGCCCATGCAAGTCAACTAAAAGTCAACTGAGGGCTAGGAGGTGGAGAAATGGTTTGAGACACTTCATTCATGTCCAAAAGAGGTTTATTTATCATGTCAAACTCATACCTTGAGGATTTTGAATCCAGATCAAAAGTTTCCCAAAATGGAAAGTGACCTGTAATTGAATGTTTCCAAAAATGGCAAGTGTTTGGACCACTTTCAACTTGACTTTCCAACATCAAAGAAGCTTAAAATGAAATTTTGTCCAACATAAAAGTTGAAGATCTTTCTCTCCCATTTCCAAAAAGTCCAAGATCATGAGCATCTGATGAATGGTTGAGAAGATATGATCAAATCATTGCCAAGTGTGCATGGAACTTCCAAGAGCCATAACTTTTGATCTAAAAGTCCAAATGGAGTGCCTCTTTTTGCATAATGCTTGTCATGACTCATATTTTCCAAATCATTCATCACATTGCATGAAATTTCATCACATGACCATTTGCTCATTCCTGCTCATTTTGGAGGGAAAATCTTGAATTTGAATTTGGTGCATCATATGAGTTTTTTAACCATTCTATCATGTGCATAAGATGATTTTAAGTGTAATTGCATGGTCATTTGGTACTGTTCACGTTCACGTTGCATGCATGGGGTGAAAATTCCAATTTGGCATAACACCTCATATCTCACTAAAATTTCATTAGCCATGCTTAAGTGTAATTAGAAAATGGATTAACATAGCATATAAAAGGATAATCATAACAGAATTTTTCAGATTTCATTATTCTAGATCTAGATCCAAGTTTTCCCTCCAAAATTTCTCTCCACCATAATTCAAAATTTTTCCACATAACACCTTGGTTTTCTTGCATATTTGTGTTCTCTGATCATCATTTAGTATAAATCAAGCTTTGATTTGCAGAATTTGGTGAAGAATTAAGCATATGAAGCTCAAGAACATGGCAACAGAAATTGAACTTTGAGCTAGATCCAAGCCTTTCCAAGAGTTGATTCGTGCTTCAGAAGTCATAACAAGGTTGATATAAGAGATTTGGACCTTGCTAAGCACCTGAATCCACTGCTGCCATTGTTGGATCTTCAAGAGGTAGGTTTTTCGAACCTCTTAATTCTCCATTTTATTGTCATAGACTTGTAGATCTTTGCTTCCTGATCATCCTGATATAAAAATCTTGAAATTTGGTTGAGTATTCGTGGAGTTATGTGAGGTTAAAGTTTGATGTTGAAAAATGTTCTTCTTCGATTTGCATGATTTATGAGGAATTAGATCAAAATAATAGTGGATTTGGATTGTGCATGTCATGAGCTTTCATTTGGTGTATAGTTTTTGTATTTCTGGAAAAAATTGATGGATGGTCACTGTTCATCCACCGTCTCAACGAAGGAGACGGTGGTTTCCACCGCTAGCGCCGCCACCTGCAAAAGCAGGCTAGGGCTTACCTGTACGTCCATGCAAGCGCGCCTGTTGGCCATTTGGTTGGACCTTATTTCGCTGACTCCTTCCACGTATGCGCAGACCAGTGAGTTGGCACGCCAACTTGTTAAGTGAAGCGCAGCGTTTTGGACGCTCCTCACTTCGATCCCCAGCGAACGCAGTTTCGCTTCCTTTTGTTTCCCTTGTCCCAAAAAGCAGGCGTTTTGGTGCGTACGCAGTTCGATTCCAGCTGAAGACGCTTTTTCAAATTAATCCACCATTTACTTTTCCCTCCATTTCCCATTGCATTTTTCATATTTTTGTCATATATTTTATCCAACTTTGAAAAATCACCAAAAATAGCATGTTAGTCCAAATAATTCCAATACTTTTTCTACATGATCCTTGAGATGTCTACTATTTTATGGTTGTGATTTCATGATTTTATCTCTTCTGGATTTTTAATGGTGTTTAATTGTTTGAACATGTAAACAATTATGCCATGCCTCATTCAAATTGGTGTGAAATGCTCAATACTTGTCCAATTGCCATGAAATTTTATATGTTGATTCCTAACATGTTGTAGGATGCTTGAGATTTTATTTGGAATTTTTAGCATTTTCCTTCTCTGTTTGGGACACATGATTGTATGGTGTGACAATGTGTGTCACACAATTTGATGTTTATCTTATTCATTTTCATTGCCATATCAATTGAACTTCTATGTTTACAATTTTTTGCATGATGATTGTGGTTGACATGTTGTATGCTCATAAAAAATTTCATGATTGTTTGAGTCATTTCTATTTTAATATGGAATTTTGATTCTTGATGACCAATTATGTGCCTTGGAATTGCCTTTGCCATAGCTTGCTCATGTGTTGACTTTGCTTAATGATTTTTGATTTGGTCCTTTTTAGGACATGTTCTCACTTGATTAAATGTGATTCATGTTGAATATTGGTTGCTGTTTTGACTTTTTGCCTCACCTTTGACCCTAGCCTTGGTGCTAGTGGTTTGTACTCATCTTTTGAGCTTTGTATTTCAGGTTCAAGCTTCTAATCCTAATGGTTGGTGTAATCTCACTTAATGAGATGCAAATTCTTTGTCCACTAACCTTTCTTGTGTTGTAGGTTCCTTGGTGGTGGAATCACTTGAATTTTTGAGTCATAAGGCTTGACCTGTGTGCATATTGAGTTGTAACTACTGTTGATTGTTGGTTGTTTGTCTGAATGTGAATATTGACTTGTTTGATTTTCTTATAGGTACTTTAGTAGCTTTAACTCACTGCTTGAGTTGCTTTGCTTTGCTTGTGGTTGGCATACCACTTAGGTAATCCCTCTAACTCCATGTAGTCTGGAAGCCCTGTCGTTTGTGTTTGGCAGGCATTTGGCTGAAGTCCTCCTTAAGAGGCAATGACTGTGTTTGTTTACTTTTGTGCCATGCACTTCAAGTCCTCCTAAGTGAAGAGGCAATTGGCAGATAGAAGGGATGTGTAATCCATCCCCTGCTATTCAGTTGAGTCTTTCATCTTGCTCGCACTACGTGCTGATGCATTTTGAATAAACACCCAAGATCCTTGTATATAGAGTCAGTCAAGTGGAGTAGAGTCTCACATTCTGGACTCCCACGTTTTCATTGATTGAAGCTCACCCAGGCCCGGGTTAAGAGCTATGGGGTCTTATCCTCATTACCTTTCATCCGCTCACCCTGACGGTCAATGTCAGCGGTTAAGAGCCTCAGATACCTTTCCAGTTGGCTTGTTTGTCGAGGTTGATATGACCCATTGACTAAAGCCTCACCCTTGATGTTTGAGCCCCTTGTTGGTGTGTTTACTTCATGCTGTATGTGTTTGTGTGGTGTGATTGTATCCCCATAGGATTGCTAGACTTCGTATAGTCTCGTTTGCATGTCAATTAAGGTAGCACAGTTCCTTCGTCTAGGACTTCCTTTCTTCCGTGAGCATCCTAAAACACAAACCAACTTGATCCTTCTCTTAAGGACACGTTGACTCCTTCTACTACAGGTGAGTAAGTCTCCCAAGGTCGAGCATCCTGTAGATTGCGTAGTAGCGTCGTTCACTTAAAAAACACAAAACCAAGCAGAAATAGTTTAGCCGAACTATGGCAACTCTGATTCTCATATCCAGATGAGATACATAGGCACGAGATGCAATGTCTTGTCGAGTTTGACTGGCAACTAACTTTAATCCTTTCCTCTCGCCCCCGTTGCGATTGAGACCTTCCCTTTCTCTTGCCCTAGTTGCAATCGAGACCCTTCTTTTCCTTGTGTGTGTGCTTGGAGTCTGATATAAGTCCAGCGATTGGCATTCGGTTTCCTGTTGGTGTTTGTTTGTTTGGAGTCTGATGTAAGTCCAGCGATTGGCATTCGGTTTCCTGTTTGTGTTTCTTAGTTAGGAGTCTGATGTAAGTCCAGCGATTGGCATTCGGTTTCCTGTTTGTGTTTGCTTGTTTGGAGTTGGATGTAAGCCCATTTATTGGCATTCCGTTTCCAGTGGTGTGTTTCGTTTGACGTCTCAGCGTCTCCTTTCAGTGTTTGTTTCGGCGTGTGTTACCCGAGCTACGAGTGCTCTGATTTTTACTCTGGTTAGAGAAGATACGTATGCATAGGATGCGACATCCTAGCGAGCACGTTTCCCATTTCCCCCGAACTACGTTGACTCTGATGTTTGTGTCTGACAAACTACGTAGGCCCAGGATGTGGTATCCTGCCGAGTCCTCTTCTTCTGTCTTTCATCTGTGTTTCCTTCCAGCTAGTGCAGTGTTTTGAGCAGTTATTTAGCAACCTTATCCTATTCTTTTGAGCGTGGATCCCGTCGAGTACGACAGATGCGTAGGGGTGCTAATACCTTCCCTTCGCATAACCGACTCCCGATCCAAGCAATCTCTGGTCGTGAGACCATTCCTTTCCCTCTTTCAGGTTTACTTCAAGCGTTTCCTTTCCCTCCTTTGGGATAAATAACGCACGGTGGCGGCTTTGTGTCTATTCCCGCCGGTTTTTCGCGTAATGCGACACCCTAGACCCTATCTCCTACAATTTTTGTCATATGAAAATTATTCCAAGAGAAAAGTTACTCTAAGTGACATTCAAAACAACTTCATGTTGAAGTCTAGAGCTAGTTTTTCTTGGAAAGGCATTTTTTATGGTGAAAGATTATAGGTCATTTTGTCTAAACCCTAATTTGGAGGTCAACTTCCCAAGGCCATAACTTGCCTAATTTTTATGAGATGAAAGATTTACAAGTTTCAAAATCTAATTCAAGGTGTCTACTTCAAAGTTTATGTTTATTAGAAGAGGTAATTCAACTTTTATGAGCATGTGATATGAGGATACATTATAGGTCATTTTGGACCAATATCATTGAACAGGTGATTTTCCTCAACTTCAAAAATGCATAACTCCTTCATATCAAATCCAAATGAGGTCATATTTGAGACCATTTTTAAGTAATTTGAAAGAGATACAACTTTTATGAAGGAACGTTTCTCATTTTAGGCTCACATAAAAAGTTAACAAAGGTGGAATAAGTGAACATATGGCTTAACACTTACAAATTTTTTTGATATGTTAAAAATTTCAAACTTCCACCTCAAAATTCACCATGATACAAGCTTAAAATCAAAAAGTGTTAAACATGAAAGTTGTTACTCTTGATCTAACCTTTCCAAAAAGTCCAATGTCATCCATTTCGGACAAGATTTGAATGGGCTGCGCATGGCAAAAATTAAACTTCAAGCTTCCATGTACAATTGCCTAGCACTCCAATTTGATTTCAGACTTGTTCACACTCAATTATGGATTAAATGGAATGATCTCATGGGCTTGTACACGCCCATGCACACATGAATCACTCATTGCCAATTTTGGAAACTCAATTGTAAGGTGAAAATACCACTTGATTCATCTATAAATAGAGGCCCCCATGCACAGAATTAAGGACTTATGGGCGCCAGCTTTGATCCCAAACACCAAACCCTTCCATTTGAGAGGATAATCCTGAGAATTTCCTTTGGAAATTGAGTTTGAATCTCACTGTTTTGAGACTCAACACTCCAGGGATCCAATACCTTTTGTGCATTCTAATCTACTTCTGCAAGCATCCTGAGCAAGATCAAACACGAGCCAAAGCAAGAACACTTGAATCGAGACCTACATTGAAGGTATTTTCCAAAAAAATTCATCTCTTTGATTCTCACTCAATTCTCCATAATTCTCGTGGATATTTGGTTGTCTGAAGTCCTACCAATGTAGGCAACAAGATTGAGTTGCTTTGAGGTCAAATTGAAGCAACTCAGATCATGCACCTCAAATTTCAACTCCCTGTATCTCTCAATATACTTGGAGTTAGGATGAATAAAGGCCAGATTCATGCTCAGTGCCATTTTTACTTTAAAATCATGTCCTTCTTTTTAATTTTAGTGATGGTTATGATTGGATCAGTCCGGCGAGGTCGCCTGAGAAGGAGATCGGAGATTTGCTCCGGTGGTGAGTTGGCAAGGTCCAGAGCCACATGATCTGTTTGAATTAATCTAATCACGAGTGTTGGTTTGTTTGACCTTGTGTTGTGGCGCGCTGACTAGAGTCCATCATGGATTGCCCGTTTGTGTCCACTTGATCTGCCACCTCACTTAATGAGGGAAATCAAGTGGTCCACGCTTTTTCTGATTATTTAATTTTAATTTTATTGGTTATATTTTCATTAATTCATATTAATTTTAATATTGATCCAAAAAATATGAGAGTTTCACCAAAAAATCAATAAATAAATTCCTCTTTCATTTTCTGAATTAAAATTATTTTTTGATAATTATTAATATTTTTCATGGTTTAATTTATTTTGTGAATATTTTAATTGTTTAAAAATAGTTTTAAGTTTCCAAAAATTATGAAATTTTTTCTCCGAGGTCCTTTGACCTTGTTTGACCTATGATAAATCTCATGGCCATTCCTTTGGTGTTTTGATGAGATTTTAGGAAATTGACCAACCATAATTTAGATTAATGCATATTTTAGTTGATTTTAATTATTTAAATGCCAAATAAATTGTGTTGAGCTTCTAATTTTGACTTGTTGAGTTTGATTTGACTTTGTTGAGTTAAGATCATTGGATTTAGGTGATTGATGAAATGTACATTTCATCTCCTAAAATGAATGAATGATATTAATTTGGTAAAAGTCCTCCTTTGACCAATTTGTGTTGATTCTATTTCCCCTCCCTCTTCATCTTATTCCCCTTATTTATTCATTCATGTCATGGACCTATGCCATCTCTATATCCTAAGGCTAGTTGATTGCAAAATCAACATGAGTATGGATGAGATTAGGTCCACCATTTTGCATATTCTTTTTGTGTGTGGTATGTTTTTGGAGCATAGTTCATTATACTATGTCTCTAACATGCATTAACACCAAAATTCTATTGCCCGACCTCAAATAGTTGTGACTTCTATGTAAGTCCAATTACGATTGCTTAACATAGCGCTAAATTTGTGACACAAAAGGCATAACATTCTAGTAAGTGAGATTGTAAGTCTCCCCTCTTTCATGGTATTGTGTGGAAACTTGGCCTTTTTTACTTCCTTTGGAAGATGTCATGGTTCAAGAATCCATGCTTGTGATAAGCGGGTTGAGTTTTCTCCAAAGAATGACTTCAACAAAACAAACCAAAAGGAATACTAACTTCTAATCAACTAACCATTAACATTTAATTTTAAGCCATTTACTTTTACGCACTTTAATTTCAAGCTTTATTCATTTGCCATTATTCATACCATTCAAGTTGTTTATCTTAATGCCATTTTCCCTATAAAAAAATTTGTGTGGACTGTTGGATTTGATCCAAGATTTTGGACTTAGAATTAGGCAACAGTCCCTATGCAAAGGACTTTGCCACTGCCAACTTTCATGAAACCAAGTGCTTGTGAAGAAAACTTTCATCTAATACAATATTGAAGATCCATTTGAGTTCATCTGCAACATGATCATAGTGAAGTTTTTGTTTTGAATATGTGTCTAATGCCTACTTTTGAAGTCATCTAATGCATGGGAAATTTTAAAGATGATCATGGAGCTACTAAGCTTGGATGTGGCTATCTTTATTTGATGCCTCGCTCTTCATCTTGATGTTTGTGTATTGATATTGCTTGAATTTAAAGTCCAAGGGAATTTGGGTTTCTATATGACATTCTTGTCTATTGGATTGCAGCCCATTGGTCAGATCTTTTCAAGCCTTAACTTTTAAATTTTTTCTTAGGATTAGTCTCTTCATCTCCTCCCCATTTATTTAATTTCAAAATCTCTCCCTCTTTTCAAAACCTTATTTTATTGTGATTTCTAAACTTTGACCATCTTGCAAAATTAGTAACTTTGGCCCTATGCTATTGCACTTTCAAACTTATTTTCCTAGATCAAACTTGTAAATAAACTTAACTATACTTGACTTAAAAATTTCAAAAGCCAAAAAGAACTAACACTCATCCAAACCTTTATAGGCATCTTGTGCCTTTGTTAAACTTAAAATTTTGTTAAAAGCAATCCACTCACTTTGAAATTGATACCACGAACTACGAGGTCTTGATCCCTCATTCTTATGTTGGTATGTAGGCATAAGTCTGAAGGTCTTGTCAAACACCAAAATATAATTAATGAATTCTTTTCTCATCCCTCTACTCTATTTACTGCAAACATCATTTTGTACAAAAACAAATATGCACACAAAAAAGGGCTCCCTAGGAGTACCTAGGATAATTTGGGTGCTAACACCTTCCCTCTGTGTAACCAACCCCATTACCTGTAATCTCTGGAATTTTATTAATTTTGATTTGAAAACTTCTTATTTTTGGGTTTTGTTCGTACTTTTCCCTTTTCCCTTGGAAACAATAAAAGTGTGGCGGCGACTCTGGTTTAATTGACGTCTAGCTTATCCATAGCTTGATGGTCATGAATTTATCGCTACAGCATCTCCAAGCCCTATAATGCAAGCTTCATACTCAGCCATATTATTTGTACACTTGAAAGTCAATCTAGCTGTAAATAGAAAATGCATGCCTTGAGGAGTAATAATCACTACCCCAATGCCCTTACCATACTGATTAACAACTCCATCAAATACCATGCCCCAACGGGAACCAAGTTCTGGCCCTTCTTCAAGCAATGGTTCATCACAATTTTTCATATTCAAGTACAAGATCTCGTCATCTATAAAATGACACTGCACTGGCTGGTAATCTTCAACTGGTTGGTGAGCCAAATGGTCAGCCAGGACACTACCTTTAATCGCTTTCTGAGACTGGTATTCAATATCATACTCAGATAATAACATCTACCAACGGGAAATTCTCCCAGTTAGAGCAGGATTCTCAAAAATATACTTAATTGGATCCATTTTGGATATCAACCATGTGGTATGATTCAACATATACTGACGCAGACGCTTAGCAGCCCAAGCCAATGCGCAACAAGTATTTTCAAGCATAGAATACCGAGTCTTACAGTCGGTGAATTTCTTACTGTAGGTGTTTAATTGGCTGCATTATATGGTAAAACACTAGATGGTTACTAATGTCTTGACTGATGTCATGACATGTATGTGTGACTACAGTGTAGTTACTGCAGGACTAGCTAACACAGGATTTATTGAATGTCAAACTGGATGCTGTGACATTCATACCATCAACAGATACTAAGGAATAGAACAGCAGGTGTTCTGTTAGAATTTAGTATCTATTTCCAGTCTGGTTATCAAGGAAAGACCAGACCTGGCATAAGGCCTACTGACTGAATGTCAAACTGGATGTTATGACATTCATCATTGACAGCAGCTGCTGAAGATTAGACAGAGTGGTGTTCTGCTATACTTCAGCATGTAACTTAGTTTGTTCTTCAAAAGAATAACAGAACTAACTTAAGGCCAATTGTGTAAATGTTAAGTTGGACACTTTGACATTTATTAATGTAAGCTTTCACTGTAGTATGGTCATTTTGATCATGTACAGGTCAGCAAAATTGTACAGTCTGTTTTCTGGAAAAAACAGACTCAGCATATGGACCTTGATGTCAAGCTGAATGTCGTGACATTCATGCCTGACAGCATATGTTATATTGTAGGTTGTTCAGTTTTCTGTTTCAGCTTTTTCTCAGGCTATTCTTAAGGAAGTCAACAGCTTAGAGAAAAACCAGGAAATCAACAACCAATCTATATTCAATGAACCTAACAAATAGCCTATTTGTTAGTAACCTAAATGTTGAATTTATGGGAACTTGTGTGACCTTAAATTCAGGAGAATACAGGTGCAAAAGCCCAGGATACTGCAATATAAAAGGAAGGCGTTCCTTCATTCAGTTTCAGGGATTTTGAGGCGTGAAGATTTTGTGTGTCCATCATACTTCACTGTTGTATTTTTGTGAGTCTTGTATTAGACGTATCTTGTAAGCCAAGTCATTATCAAGTAGATGATAGCTTTGGCATAGGGTGTTCATTGAGTTGTAAGTGTTATGTCACTCAAAGCTTTTAAGCGTGAGTGCTGTGTATCTTGATTAAAGCTGTGAAGCACAATCAAGAGTTGTTTGAAGTGTGACTTCAACTTGTCTTTAATATTGTTTAAAGATAGTAATCACTGAGGTGATTGAGGGGGAGTGAGTAGGAACTCTGATCTTAGGTTAAGATTGAAATTGCATTGGGTAGGGATTAAGTGATAAGTTGTAAACGGGTGAGTTTAGCTTTGAATTGATACTACTAATAGTGGATTTCCTCCCTGGCTTGGTAGCCCCCAGATGTAGGTCATGTTGGACTGAACTGGGTGAACAATTACTTGTGTTATTTACTGCACTTACTGTTAAGTTCTGCATAATCCCTGTCTGTGCAGAATTGGATGTCATAACAACCAGTGTGACATCCAAAGTCTGATAACTAGAATTTCACTTACTGAGGTAGTAAATTGCATATTCTTTCTTTCTAGTCTCATCTTGCTGACCAAGCACACAACCCATACTCTCATCAAACACAGTCAAATACATGATCAATGGTCTTCCTTCAATAGGCAGAGATAGAATCAGAGGCTCAAGCAGATACTCTTTGATATTGTCAAAAGCTTTCTAACAATCTTCGGTCCAATCAAAAGATTGATCTTTTCGAAGAAGCTTGAATATAGGCGCACATGTGGAAGTCATGTATGAAATGAATCTTGAGATATAATTCAAGCGGCCGAGAAAACCTCTAACTTGCTTCTTAGTTTTGGGCGCATGCATCTCTTGTATTGCTTTTATCTTGGCAGGATCAACTTCAATACCCTTCTCGCTGATAATAAAGCCCAACAACTTACCAGAACGAACACCAAAAGTACATTTATTGGGATTCAAGCGGAGTTTGTACTTCCTCAAACGCTGGAATAGCTTCAACAAATGCTCAACATGTTCTTCTTCGTCAATGGATTTAGCAATCATATCATCAACATAGACATCGATCTCTTTATGCATCATATCATGAAAAAGAGTGGTCATCGCTCTCTGGTAAGGTGCACCGACATTCTTTAAACCAAAAGGCATCACTCTCTAATAGAATGTTCCCCAAGGTGTAATGAATGTTGTCTTCTCCATATCTTCGGGTGCCATCTTGATCTGATTATATCCGGAAATTCCGCCCATAAATGAAAAGACTTTGAATTTAGTTGTATTGTCTACCAAACTTTTCCATCCTTCGGAATGACTTTGTTTAAATGTCTATAATCAACACACATACAAACTTTTCCATCCTTCTTCAGAGCAGGCACAATTTTGGCCACCCACTGCGGATATTCAGCAGTAACAAGGAAACCGACATCAATCTGCTTTTGCACTTCTTATTTGATTTTCACTGCCATAACAGGATGAGTCCTCCGCAATTTCTTCTTGACTGGCGGGCATTCTGGCTTCAACGAAAATCTATGCTCTACAATCTCATAATCCAAAGCAGGAATGTCTTGATAGGACCAAGCAAACACATCTGAATACTCTCGAAGAAGATCAATCAACCCCTTCTTAAATTCTAGACACAGTTGAGACCCAATCTTGACTTCCTTCACATCATCTTCGAAACCCAAGTTGACTAACTCAATCTTCTCTTCAAATGGCTGAATGGCTTTTTCCTCTTGCTCGATTAGACGAGACAATTCATCATACACTTCTTCATCACTTTCTTCCTCGGTCTTGAACACAGGGAATTCAAAGTTTTGAGAAGGAGTAGGATCATTGTATTCAATGGGTTGAGAAACCAACTGGCATAATGATTTGATATTTTGATTTTAGAGAAGTGAATTGTGACAAAATATTATACAGATGGACAATTATTTTTTATTTATTTATGTTTTTTTGTGATTACCATTTTCAGAAAAGCGAAAAGTAAAAATAAAACATCGTAGATGTGGATGAATAGAATTGCACTTTATTAATGATCAAATTTGAAAAATGCCCAACAACATCCACTTCTCCCTTAGGCATATGAGAAGGATTTCCAAAAATAATAAAAGCAGTTACTAAGAGCTATGAATAATAATAGGAACATCGACAGCAGTGCAATTGTTGCAAGCTTTTCCATGCGTCACAAAATTGGTGCAGTCTTCATCTTCATCCCCATCGATCACTGCAGTTGAGTGTTGTTCATTACCATGAATGAACCCTCCGCTATGGAAACTGGGTTGCATATCTTCAGCCTTAATCACAGACGATCCTTGTTGGAATCCCAAACTGGCTCTTCTCTTGTTCTCGGAGACCTCTACCATCCGGCCCCACTGATCAGAATTACCGTCTTCAATAATCTTCTATGCGTATTTAAAAGAGGACATGGGTGCCCCAACTCTCTTTTCTTCAGTAATAGATAGAGCTTGGAATAGAGTTCCAATCTCATCCTCAACTTCAACATATGAGAAAGACGACATGTGGCTCACCAACAAAGCCTTCTCTCCACTGACAATAACAAGCTTACCATTCTTCATAAATTTCAACTTCTGATGCAGAGCTGACGTGACAGCCCCCGCCTTGTATATCCATGGCCTTCCTAACAAGAAGCTATAGGCTGGGTGGATATCCATTACTTGGAAAGTAATTTGGAAATCACTCAGACCTATCTTCACAGGAAGGTCCACCTCACTCATTACAGTCTTGCGAGAACCATCAAAAGCTTTGACGATAACACCATTGTATGTCATCGGAGCTCCTTGATACGAGAGTCTAGACATAGTTGATTTAGGGAGTATATTCAATGAAGAGTCGGTGTCAACCAATATATTTGATAGAGCATCCTCCTTGCAGTTCATTGATATATGTAGTGCTAAGTTGTGATTTTTTCCTTCCTCGGGAAGTTCTTCATCACAAAAGCTTAGATTGTTGCAGGAAGTGATGTTAGCCACAATATGATCAAAATGGTCTACTGCTACATCGTTCTATACATAAGCTTGCTCTAATACCTTTTGCAATGCTTCTCTGTACGCTTCAGAGTTCATAAGCAAATTCAACACTGAAATCTTGGAAGGAGTTTGGAGTAGCTGCTCCACCATATTAAATTCACTCTTTATCAAACGAAGCACCTCATCATCATTCTTAGGCTTCAAACTGCTGGATTAACCAGACTGAAACTTTGGAGCGCTAAGAAAATATAATGCAGGTACCTCAATCCTCTTACCAACATCCTCTACATCCTTTGGGAAAATAGACCCAAAAACACGACTGCTACAGGTCACCTTTGTTACATCAGCAATGCTCACAATAGAACTGGTCGTAGGCAATAGAACGTCTTGACCATTCTCTAACATAGTAGCGTTATACTGGTAGGAAACGGCTCTATCAGATACATATGGGACTGGGCCCATTAACCGTATTACCAACGGCGATACTGATCTATTAATGTTGTTATTGCTGCTGTTGTCAAATTGGATTACTACCCTCTCCAGGGTCTTGAATACTGGCACTATTACATCGACATCGTCACCCAAGTGACGGGACTGAAAAATATGGATCATACCTTCATCCATCAACCTTTGGATGTCTCTCTTCACAATTACACAACATCGGGGATTAACACTACAAATGGCACAACCATCATGGTGATGCTCACAATCACATACCATATAGATGTCCCTATGCATTGTTGCCAAGGATCTTCTAATGAAACGGATAACATATATCTTGAATTCCCCGGGACAGCCGTCCACCATATTGATAGAAGGATTACCATGAGCAGGTAATAGGTTTGCTTTAACATTAGGCGCACGGTCCTCAAAGGACACCACCCACTCTTTACCAACTTTTGGACCTCATACTTCAATGGGTAGCGATTCTCAATATCATGACTGGGAGCTCCTTGGTGAAAGGCACAACGGAGTTCCAGCTTATACCTCCCTAGAAGTGGTTCTGGAATTTGCGGCGAATTCCTCGATTGAAGAAGGTTCTTGAGAACCAAAGATGGATAAAATTCAGCATAAGACGTAGGAATATGGTCAAAAGAGACCTTCTTCCTCTTAAAGTTTTATTATTGTTGATTATTGTTGGTGTTGTTGTTGTAGTTTTTGTTTGTTCTTTGTTGTGGCTGTTGTTGACGTTGTTGTTTGTTCTTTGTTGTGGTTGTTGTTAACGTTGTTGTTGAACAAGCATTGATTGATTACTGGAAAATACTGGAATAATAGATGACTTGATGATGGTGTTGACGTGGTTGCAGATTTCTTCTAACATGAGGCCTCCTTTGACTCCCAACTGACACTGCCGTACTTCTTTCTTGATGATACCTCCTACCGTACTTCCAATAGTAGATTTTTGGCAAACCCACTACCGTACTTCTTTCTTGATGATACCTCCTCTTTAGATAATCGTCCCTCTTGTACACCTTCTTCTAATCTCATCCCCATATTTACCATTTCGGTAAAGTCACTAGGGGCACTAGCAATCATTCGCTCGTAATAAAACGAGCTCAAGGTCTTGAGAAAAATCTTGGTCATCTCCTTTTCTTCTAAATGAGGGTTGATATAAGCAGCAAGATCTCTCCATCTTTGAGCGTACTCTTTAAACGTCTCCTTATCCTTCTGAGAGAATGACCTCAACTGGTCCCTATCCGGTGCCATATCCACATTGTACTTGTACTGTTTCACAAATTCCTCACCCAAATCATTAAATGTGCCGACACTCACACTATCCAAACCCATGTACCACCTCAAAGCGGAACCAGTCAGACTTTCTTGGAAGTAGTGAATAAGTAACTGAGTATTATCAGTTTGTGTCGACATCTTTCTAGTATACATGACGAGATGGATGAGCGGGTAAGTGTTCCCCTTATACTTTTCAAAGTCAGGGAACTTCATCGGGATTTTGACATTGGGAACCAAGCAAAGTTCCGCAACACTCTTATCGAACAAATCTTTTCCCCTCAAGGTCTTCAACTCCTTTCGCAGCTCAAAGAATTGGTCTTTTATTTCATCCATCTTCTCATAAACATCCGGACCCTCAGATGGCTCGGAGTGGTAGATGGTGTCCTCAACACGAGGTAGAGTATGAACAACTGGTGGTGGAACAGACATGACCGGGCTATATGTCGTCATGGAAGAAAAGGTAGGTGCAAAACCCTCGGGCACAAAGTTTAGCGGCATTCCCCATGGGAACCGGGAAGGCATGGCAAGAGAAAACTGAATGGCAGGCACAATTGAAGTAACAACCTCCGAAATGACAATCCTCAGAGGAGGATAAGGAGTTGCAGGTGTTAGAGAAGATTGACTTTGAGCATCTAGAACTGACTTCATCATGGCAGTCAGGCGAGCGATTTAGTCCTTCAATTCTCTGTTCTCTTGTTCCGAGTGTTCCATGATTCTCGGATGATTGGCACGGGTATTATATCAATGAGTCAGCTTGGCTGAAGCACAAAAGAATAACCAATGAGACATCTGGATGAAGAAAAACCTACTATGCAAATGATGCATGAAATGTAATGCTTTGATTGTTTTTATTTTCAAGGAACATACTATTTTATTTGCAAATATATAACAATAACAATTGTAACAATTTGATTGACCATAAAAATCTCTTTCATTCATATAATTGGAAGGATTACACTGAGTACAATTTCAGAAACCAAAAGACAAAATACAAGAGAAAAGGAAACTAATCATCCTAAAGATCGCCTAACAACAGTGTCAGATGATCTAGCTACAGGCGTGTACATCCTTCAGATGCGTCGAATCTCGGACTCAAAAGAAGTTTTCATCTGAGCCTTCTCGAGGACAAGCTAATCAACAATCTTCTTCCAAGCACCGGAAGGCTGAGGCATACTAGAGGAAGATGAAACATATGGCTCTCTCTGTCTCTTCACTACTCGGTCTTCAAGAATCTCAATAAGTGCATCTTTGTCCTTAGACTCAAGCTGCAACTCCTCATGCTTTCGGCTCAAAACATGGAACCGCTCTTCCCATATATCCTTATCTTGCTTCATCTTGGCGAGTGCGTCTTCCAACTCCTCTACATCTTGGTTAGCAAGAGTTAACGACTCAACCACAACCATAGACATAGGTCTCTCACAAGCATACAAAATCTTTAACTCCAAAGCTCTCTTCTTCACCCAAGTAGTGTAAGCCTCCAAAGCTATACAGTTGCGCGGACCAAGCTCAGATCTTCCTTTCCTATGCACATTATGCCAAGCGTGAACTATATTCTGCTTTAAATGTTGGGAATCTTAACCCTCTTGATAGAAAAGCGCTTTTAACTGAGTGTTATTTGGTTTGTCTCTCAAGGGGAACCCAAGTTGACGACGAGCCAAAGCAGGGTTATAGTTGATTCCTCCTTGTGTACCAATGAGAGGCACATTAGAGAATTCACCACAAATATCAATAATATCCAAGCTACTCAATGAAGAATCATACCAAACTATATCATCATTGGTGAGAGACATAAGTCTCTGAGACCACCATAGACATTGTTTGTTCTCCACAAAAGCAGGCGTCTGAGGTAAGTGCGAAATAAACCACTTGTATAGAAGAGGGACACAACACACAATCATTCCACCACCTTTAGAATTCCTCAAATGCAAAGAGAAATACATATCACCCAACATAGTAGGCACAAGATTACCGATCAAGAAAATTCTAATGGCGTTAACATAAAAAAAACGTCAATGTTAGGGAACAAAGCCAAACCATATATGAGAAACACAAAGATGAAGTATCCATACTACCAGCTTGAGAAAGGGCAATAACTTCCTTAATAAGGAAATCAGAATTCAACCCAAATATTCCTCCTTTCTTCATCGAATGAGCCTCAATCTCAGACTTCTTCAACTGAAGAGCTTCAGCTATAATATGAGATCTAGGAATCTCCTCCAATCCACTAAAAGGCACTTTGTTAGAAACAGGTATTCCCAAGAGATGGGCGTACTCCTCCAACATAGGCACAAGCTGATAATCGGGGAAAGTGAAGCAACGGTAGAGAGGATCATAAAACTGAACCAACACACTCAAAATTCCTTCAACTACATCATCAGATAACACAGATAGAAGCTTCCCATGATGTTGCTTGAAGTCCAAGGGATCTAATACAAAATATGATAGCTTCCTTAACTCTTTCAAGACGGGGCATCTAAAATGGTACTTCTTATTTTTCCTTCGTCCATAATCCATGGTCTGAAAATATTTGTAAATAAAACCTCAGTTCCTTGAAGTTATTTTTTCGTGTGATGAATGTTATGATGCGCATGAAAGCATGAAGGCAACAATCACAAATAAGGGATCACACACAAGGCAAATAAACAAAGGTCAAGGATGAATCAAGTCATTATCAAGATCAATCATCCATTTTGGTGGATTATGGTTTTCACCTTATCAACACCCAAGTTCCATTGATATTGACAAGACTCGATTGGATCAACCAAGAATCAAGGGTTTGTTGTGAGTCACGAGCATGGAGCCTGGTTAAGAACCATCCTAAAGGAGTGTACTAAGGATAAAAACCTGTAGATCATGTTCTAAAAAGTTCCTAGAGTCTTAATTCCATCTATCGAATATTACAGGTTAGGATGACTAACTCATCAGCCCATAATATTCTCAAGAGAAACTCGTTTGAGTGTAGTATCACGTAACAACTGTTATCAAGTCTACACTTGAACAGTCTTCGCACTACGTCCTAAATAGGCCAAGATGGGTTAAATTTTCTACGGTCCTCAGCTTCTCGGACCCCAATTCATAGAAAGTGACGCCTAACCACAAATAAATTGTGTGACATCAATAACTCCAAAAGGGTTTCCACTGAGTAGATGGGTCTCAAGCCAACTTGTTAAGGACTACTCCACCCAAGTCGAACATGACTATACCATCCTCCTATCTTAATTGCACTCAAGTTTGGGTTAGAACTTATCTCACCACTCAGAGATCACCAAGCACAACAAGAAGATTATATCATACAAACAAATATACAAACATCAAATACACAATTATATACACATAAAAAGGTAAGCTAAACCCACTAAGAACTACTCCTCTGCAGAGTCGCCACTTAATTTCTGTAGCGGTAAATTCATGACCATTAAGTTATTGATGAACTTAACATCAATAAAACTAGAGTTACCATCACGCTTTTGTTGTTTCCAAGAGAAAAGGTAAAAGTAAGAACAAAACCCAAAGATAAGAAGTTTTCAAATCAAAACTAATAAAATATCAGAGATTACAGGTAAGGGGGTTAGTTACACAAAGGGAAGGTGGTAGCACCTAAGGTGTCCTAGGTACTCCTAGGGAGCCTTTTTTTTATGTGTACATGTGTTTTGGTATAAAATGATGTTTGCAATAAATAGAGTGTGGGGATGAGTAAAGAATTCATTAATTATATTTTTGTGTTTGAGAAGACCTTCGGACTTGTGCCTACGTACCAACATAAAAATGAGGGATCAAAACCTCGTAGTTCGTGGTATCAATTTCAAAGTGAGTGAGTTGATTTTAACAAAAGCTTAAGTTTAAAGGAGGCACAAAAGGCCTAAAAGAGTTTGAATGAGTGTTAGTTCTTTTTGTGTTTTAAAATTTTAAGTCAACATGATTAGATTCATTTACAAGTTTGATTAAGAAAAGGAGTTTAAAAATGCAATGGCATAAGACCAAGGTTTCTAATTTGCAAAGGAGTCTAAGTTTATAAATCACAAGCAAAGAATATTTTAAATGGGGGGATAGCTTTGAAATTAAAGAAGTGGAAAGAGATGAAGAGACTAATCCTAAGCAAAAATTTAAAAGTTAAGAGTTGAAAAAATCTGACCAATGGGATGCAGACCAATGGACAAGAATGTCATAGAGAAACCCAATTTTCCCTTGGACTTTAGAATCAAGCAATATCAATACACAAATAGCAATATGAAGATCAAGGCATCAAATAAAGATAGCCACATCCAAGCATAGCAACTTCATGATCTTCTTCATAATCTTCCCCAGGTATCAGATGAAATGATCCTTGATTAGCTCAGAATAAGTCATTAGACATAGTTTCAAAGTAACAACTTCATCAAGACCATGTAGCAGATGAACTCAAATGGATGTTCAATACTTGCATCAGAGGAAGATTCAATTCACAAGCACTTGGTTTCAGAAAAGTTGGCATTGGCTAAGTCCTTTTGCATAGGAAGTGTTGCCTAATTCTAAGTCCAAAGTCTCAGATCAAATCCAACAGTCTGCATCAATCTTTTTTAGAGTTTTTTGTTGTTATTATGTACATTAAGGTCGAAAGACCACAAACACAAACAAAATACACAAACAAGTATATACAATCACAAATATGGCTCAAGTGAGGAAAGGGAAAATGGCATAATAATAAACAAGTTGAATGGTATGTAAATGACAAAAATGATAAATGGCTCAAATTTAAAGGGCATAAAAGTAAATGGCTTGAAATTAAATGTTAGTTGATTAGAAGTTAGCATTGTTTTGCTTTTCATATTTTAAGTCATTCTTTGGAGAACACTCAACCCTCTATTCACAAGCATGGTTCCTTGAACCAAGACATCTTCCAAAGGAAGGAAAAAAGGCCAAGTTTCCACATAATACCATGAAAGGGAGGAGACTTACAATCTCACTTACTAGAATGTTATGCCTTTTGTGTCAAAATTTAGTACTATGTTAAGCAATCATAATTGGACTTATGTTGAATCCACAACTATTTGAGGCCGGACAATAAATTTTTTGGTGTTAATGTATGTTAGAGATATGGTATAATGAGCCATACTCATAAAACATACCTCACACAAAAAGAAAAATGGCAAAAGGATGGACCTAATCTCATCCATACTTATGTTGATTTTGCAATCAACTAGCCTTAGGATATAGAGATATTATAGGTCAATGAAATGGATTGGATAGAAAGGGATTGAAGATGAAGAAGGAGGGGAAATGAATCAAATACAAATTGGTCATGGGAGGACTTTTACCAAATTAAAATCATTCATTCATTTTGGGAGATGAAATGTACATTTCATCAATCCCCTAAATCCAATGATTTTAATCCAACAAAGTCAAATCAACCTTGACCAAGGCCCAATAACAATAGTCAAAATCAACAAGTCAACACACATAGCTCAACACAATTTATTTACAATTAAACAATTAAAAATCACTTAAATTAAATTATGGTTGGTCAAAAACCTAAAACCTCTTCAAAACACCAAATAAATGGCCAAGAGCTTTATCATAGGTCAAACAAGGTCAAAGGACCTTGGAGAAAAAATTTCATAATTTTTGGAAACTTAAAAGTATTTTTAAACAATTAAAAATATGCACAAAAACAATTAAATTATGAAAAATATTAATATTGATCCAAAAAATAATTTTAATTCAGAAAATGAAATAGAAAATTATTTGGAAATTTTTGGTGAAAGTCCCATATTTTTTAGATCAATATTAAAATTAATATGAATTAATGAAAATAAGGCAATTAAAATGAAAATTAGAAAATACAAAAAAACGTGGACCACTTGATCTTCCTCATTAATTGAGGTGGCAGACCAAGTGGATCAGAGTGCGTGTTCCATGGTGAGCCTTAGTCAATGTTCCACACGCGTGGTGATCAATTTGGACACTCAAGATTAAAACAATATAGAAGGATCATGTGGTCTAGAGACATGCCAACACATCGCCGGAGCCAAAGCTCCGGTCTTCTTCTCCGATGGACCTCACCGGACTGGTACACCCTCAACCATCACCAAAATGAAAAAGGAGGACATGAATTTAAAGTAAAAATGCTCAGGAGCTCGAATCTGGTCACAATTTCAGCTAACTCCAAGTATATAGAAAGATACAAGGAGTTGAATCTTGAGGGTCATTATCTGAGTTGCTTTGATTTGACGTCAAAGCAAATAAACCTTCTTTCCTACATTGGTAGGACTACAAATAGCAAAAAATTAAGAAGAATATTGGAGAATTGAGTGAGAATCGAAGAGATAAAAAATTCATAAATTTACCTTCACTGCAGGTTCAGATGGACACGATCTTGCTCTCAATTGTGCTTGGCCTTGCTTCTGATGCTTGATGGAGTGGAAATGGATCAAGGAAGAAGAAGGACTCTTGGAGTTTGAATCTCAAAATAGTGGGATATTTCAAACTCGATTTTCAACGAAAATCCTCAAGGTTATCCTTTGAATGTGAGGGTTTAGGGTTGGTGATTCAAAGCTTGCGCACCAGGGTCTTTAATTCCGAGCATGAAGGGTTCTATTTATAGCCAAGGCATTGATATTTGCACACTTCTTTCAAAATTTCAGAAATAGTAATCAACCTTTGCAGCGATGTATGGGCATATGATAGGCCCATGCAATGATGCATTCAGGTTGAAAAATGAGTGTAAGCAATGTTGAAGTCATGTGGAAAGGCCATGCATTCGTGTACGGAAAGTGGAAGTTCAAATATTCCAAATGGTCTTTCAACTTTAAGTCATGCGCAAGTAATTCATACTTTGTCCAAACGGGATGAATTTAGACTTTTTGGAAAGGTTAGATCAAGAGGAACAACTTTCATGTTGAACACCTTTTCATTTGAAGCTTGGATCATGATAAATTTTGAGGTGGAAGTTTGGAAAATCAAACATATCAAAAACAATTCTAAGTACCAAGCTATATGTTCACTTTTTCCACCTTGGATAACATTTTCTATGGACTTCAAATGAGAAAAGTTCCTTCATAAAAGTTGTATCTATTCCAAATATATTCAATTTAGTCACAAATTTGACCTAATTTGGATTTAGCATGAAGGTGTTATGCATTTTAGAAGTTGAGGAAAATTACTTGTTCAATGGTATGGGCCCAAAAAGACCTATAATGTTTCCTCATATCATAAGTATTTGCAAGTTGAATTTACACTTCCTCCAAACATCAAAGTTTAAGTAGACACCTTGAAATTGATTATGAAACTTGAATGGCTTTCATATATTAAACATTGAGCAAGTTATGGTTTTGGGAAGTTGACCTCCAAATTAGGGTTTAGACAAAATGACCTATAATCTTTCACCATAAAAATGAATTTCCAAGAAAAACTAGCTCTACACTTCAACATGAAAGTTGTTTGGAATGCCATTTAGAGTAACGTTTCTCTTGGAATCATTTTAATATGAACAAATTTGTAGGATATAGGTCTAGGGAATCCTAGTTTTGATTAGTTGACTTCCTCTGGTCAACCACCATGGACCAACTTGCTAGCATGACATTCTCTTGACTTTTGGGACTCATGGAGGATCATATATGCACAAGATTATGAAATGTGAAGTATAGCTTGAAATATTTGATCAATTGATTAAGAAACTTGCTAAAGAAGTCACACAGGATACCCAGATGAATTAGGGTTTCAAAGGCAAACCAACTCCAAACTCTTGATGACTTCTTGATCAAAATAACATGTGAAGATCATGAGGATTCATATATGATGCTTATATCCATAATAGTCCAATTATTGATTGAGCTCCTTGCAATGAGGGTCTTAAACCCTAAATATGAGCTTGATAGATCAAAGGTGAGTATGCGCACTACCTACAAAATAGTTAGACTATACAAATGACATATTTTTCGTATTTTGGTTAGTAAATAAAGAAAAACAAAGTATGATACAATCAAATTTGCTTGGTGATCTCTCCCAATACAAACCCAATGAATGAAGGGTGAGGAGGATGCCAACTTGTGATCCCAATGCTAATGCATATGATGAGATAACATGAGGGATCTTAGGGTCAAAATTGGGTTCTTACATTATGGAGAAGACGAAGAGACAAAAAAGTGATTTTTGCAAAAGCTTCTTGAAGTTTTGACTTTCCACACCTTGATTCGAACCTAAAACGACGGAGTTTAGTGGACTCTGCTATCGCTTTTTATTGTTCTTTTTCTAGGGCATTTGTGAAACGTGATATGTTTTAATTTTTTAGAAACACTTTTCACCTCGGTTGACAAAAATAACCTATGTGATATACTATACATATTACCATGGTTTCCCTGAACAAACATGGTTAAATTATTAAGGGATTTGTCTTTAAAATTGAACAAGCGTGTCATTCAACTTTTTATTAAACCTAACTCATTTCTCTTTCAAAATGCATGTTACATTCTTCAAAACTTAATACAATATATTGAAAAACTTGGTTTAAAGATTAATGTTAAGATTCACTTTATCAAGTAAACTATATGTTTGAATCTTAACAATGATCTTTAATTCCAAAATTTCCAAGGTATAGGAAAAATGAACAAAGATATTGAGCACAAAGCATATATGAGATTGTAAAAACTGTGTCTATAAAAACTAAACTTTGTTATTGTGAAAACTAAAGTCTCTGTGATTTTATGAAAACTAAACTCACCGAGATTGAAAAAATGAACGACATATTTCACTACGGTTGATAAAAATGTTTGTGGTTAAAAGTGTTTTAATTTAAATATAAATATACAAATTAAGGTAAAACGCCCTTTTTTGTAACGAAAAAATGAGAAATTACTGGTGTTTGGAATCTGTAAGACCCCAATTTTGACCCTAAGATCCCTCATACAATTTCATCATAAGCATTGGGATTGGGATCATACCTTGGCATCCTCCTTACCTATCTTTCATTGGGTTTATTTTGTGAGAGATCACCAAGCACCATGTGATTGTACCATACTTGTATATTATCATTTCACTAACCAAAATACAAAAAATATGTCTTTGCTTTTGCCTAACTCTTTTGTAGGTAGGACATGCTCTCATTAATCTATCAAATTCATACCTAGGGTTTGAGACCCTCATGGCAAATAGCACAACCATGGATTTATCCACAACTGGTTATAAGCATCATATGAGTCCCAATGATTCCTACATGTGATATTGATCAAGTCTTCTTCAAGAGTTTGAATGTGATTTGCCTTGGAAACCCTTGTTTGATTGGGTATCTTGAGTAACTTCTCCAACAAGCTATCTCACCAATTGATCAAATTTCTCAAGGGACACTTCAAAATTCATCACCTTATGCATATATGATCTACCATGAGCCAAGAAAGTCAAGAGAATTGAAGGATAGAAAGTTGGTCGATGGTTGTTGGCCAGATGAATTCATCTGATCAAAACTAGGTCTTCCTAGACCCTATATCCTACAATTTTCACCATATGAAAATGATTCCAAGATAAAGGTTACTCTAAATGATATTCAAAACAAATCCCATGTTTAGACCTAGAGCTAGTTTTGCTTGGAAAATCATTTTCTATGTGGAAACATTATAGGTCATTTTGTCTAAACCATAATTTGAAAGTCAACTTCCCAAGGCCATAACTTGCTCAATTTTTATGAGATGAAATATTTACAAGTTTCATAATCAAATTCAAGGTGTATACTTCATCTTTGATGTTTGGAGTGGGATCTAATTCAACTTTTATGAGCATGTGATATAAGGATACATTATAGGCCATTTTTTACCTATACCATTGAACAAGTGATTTTTCCAAACTTCAAAAATGCATAACTCTATCATTATAAATCAAAATACCATGAAACTGGTAACCATTTTGAAGGTATTTGAAAGAGATACAACTTTGATGAAGACACTTTTCTCATTTGAATCTCACATAGAAAGTTAAGCAAGGTGGAATATTGAGATATATGACTTGACACATAGAAATTTTTTAAATATGTTGAAATTTCCAAACTTCCACATACAAATTCACCATGATCCAAGTTCCAAATGAAAAAGTGTTCAACATCAAACTTTTTCCCCTTGATCTAAGCTTTCCAAATAACCCAAGTTCATGCATTTTGGATGAAGTTCGTTAGGTCTACGCATGGCTTTAATAGAGCTGCATCATTGGAGAAAATCAAATGTCCAAAACTCCACATATCATTGCCTTTCCACTCAAGCCTCATTTGAACTTCAGAACAGATGGATATGGATCAAAATGGGTTGCTTCATGGGCATGTACACGCCCATGCAAGCTTGTGCGTGAAATGACCAAATTTAACAATTTTTCAAGTGTGCAATTATTAATCCCAAATGCTATAAATACAAGGCCTCTGAGCTCATTTCAAACACACATAGCGCGCCACCTTTTCCCCCCAATTAAAACCCTCACATTTCAAAGGAAAATCTGAGAATTTTCAACTTGAAAATTGAGTTTGAATCTCACTGTTTGGAGATTCAAGAACTCCAGGATCCAAAGCTTTGTACCATTGCTAAACCTCTCCTGCAACCTTCTCAAGTGTGATCAGATCAAGGTTGAAGCAAGCAACATCAAGTTCTGCACAACATTGAAGGTAAATTTCAAAAAACATCATCTCTTCGATTCTCACTCAATTCTACTCAATTCTCTTGGATCTTTGGTTGTCTGAAGTCCCACAAATGTAGGCAAGAAGATTGAGTTGCTTAGAGGTCAAACTGAAGCAACTCAGTTGACACACCCATGAAGCAACTCCTCATATCTTTTTATATATTTGGAGTTAGTTGAAATTGAGGTTAGATTCGTGCTCTACGCCATTTTTTCTTTCAGATCATGTCCTCCTTTGTCATTTTCTTGATGGTGATGAGTGAACCAGTCCGGTGGACCTTGCCTGAGAAGGTGACCGAAGGTGCAGCCCTGGTGTTGTGTTGGACAGGCTCTGAGCCATTGATCTCATTTGAAATGTTTTAATCTCATGCGTTGGTTTTAATTACCATCCCTGCAGCGCATTGACTTAGGTCTGTTGCGGAACGCGCGCGCTGATCCACTTGATCTGCCACCTCAATTAATGAGGGAGATCAAGTGGTCCACGTTTTTTCTGATTATTTGAATTTCATTTAATTTGTTTTATTTTCATTAATTCATATTAATTTTAATAATGATCCAAAAAAATATGAATGTTTCACCAAAAAAATTTAAATAAATTCCTCTTTCATATTTTGAATTAAAATTATTTTTGGATCATTATTAATATTTTTCATGATTTAATTGATTTTGTGATTACTTTTAATTGTTTAAAAATACTTTTAAGCTTTAAAAATTCTGAAATTTTTTCTCCAAGGTCCTTTGACCTTGTTTGACCTATGATAAATCTCATGGATATTTTTTTGGTGTTTTGATGAGGTTTTAGGAATTTGACAAACCATATTTAATTTAAATGTCTTATTTTAGTATTTTTAATTTGAATAACTGTCAAATAATTGTGTTGACCTCTTCTGATGATTTGTGTAAATTTGACTTATGTTGTTGGGCCTTGGTGAAGGTTGAATTGATTTTGTTAAGTTAATATCATTGGATTTAGGAGATTGATGGAATGTACATTCCATCTCCCAAAGTGAATGAATGATATTAATTTGGTAAAAGTCCTCCTTTGACCAATTTGAGTTTTGATCCATTCCCTTCCCTCTTCATCTATTTCCCATTCTTTATGCATTCATCTCATTTGGCCTATGATATCTCTAAGTCTTAAGGCTAGTTGGTTGAAAAATCAACATAAGTATGGATGAGATTAGGCCAGCTCTTTCGCATATTCTTTTTGTGTCTGGTATGTTTAATGAACATAGTCCATTATATTATGTCTCTAACATGCATTAACATCAAAATTCTATTGCCCGACCTCAAATAGTTGTGACTTCTACATAAGTCCAATTACGATTGCTTAACATAGCGCTAAATTTTTGACACAAAAGGCATAGCATTCTAGTTAGTGAGATTGTAAGCTCCCTTCTTTCATGGTATTGTGTGGAAACTTGGCCTTTTTTCCTTACTTTGGAAGATGTCTTTCTTCAAGGATCCATGCTTGTGATAAGTGGGTTGAGTGTTCTTCAAAGAATGACTTAAAATGAAAAGCAAAAGCAAAACAATACTAACTTCTAACTCATTAACAACTAACATTTAATTTCAAGTCCTTTATTTTAATGCACTTTAATTTTTAAGTTCTATTCATTTTCCATTTTAATGCAATTTTCACTTTGTCCATTTGGACCATATTGTGTATTATATCTTTCTTGTGTAAATTTTGTTTGTTTGTATGGTCTTTGACCATTAATGTACATAATAAGAACAAAAACCCTAAAAAAAGTTTGTGTGGATTGTGGACTTGATCTTGGACAAATTGGACTTAGAATCTAGCAAACCTCCCTATGCTAAAGGACTTGACCAAAGTCAACATTTGTGTAACCAAGTGATTGCAATTTGAAATTTCATATGATACATATTTGAAGATCCCTTTGGGTTCATCTGCAACATGATCATTGTGAAGCTGTTATTTTGAACCGGTGACTTGTGGAATTCATCTACTACATGGGCTAATTTGAAGAAGATCATGGAGTGGCTAAGCTTGGATGTGGATACTTTATTTGATGCCTGGCTCTTCAAGATTGATATAATTGTGCATCATGTGTTGCTTGATTCTAAATGTCCAAGGGAATTTGGGTTTCTATACGACATTCTTGACTATTGGGTTTCTACCCATTGGTCAGATCTTTTCAACTCTTAACTTTTAATTTTGTGCATAGGATTAGTCTCTTCATCTCCTCCCCATTTCTTTAATTTCAAAATCTCTTCCTCCATTTTTAAAAATATTCTTTGTTTGAACTAGTTTTGCTCTAAACTTTGACCACTTTGCAAACTAGAAACTTTGGCCTTATGCCATTGCATTTTCAAAATTCTTTTCTTAAATAAAACTTGTGAATAAACTTAACCATACTTGACTTAAAATTTTCAAACGCCAAAAAGAACTAACTCATTCAAACCATTTTCTAGGCCACTGTGCCTTTCAAACTTATTTTTTTATTAAAAGCAATGCATCCACTTTGAAATTTGTATCATGAACTACGAGATTTTGATCCCTCATTTTTATGTTGGTAAGTAGGCATAAGTCCAAAAGTATTGTCAAACACAAAAATATAAATAATGAATTCTTTTCTCATCCATCCACTCTATTTGTTTGTAAACATCACTTTATACAAAATACATATGCACAGAAGAAAGGGCTCCCCAGGAGTACCTAGGACACTTTGGGTGCTAACACCTTCCCTTTGTGTAACCAACCCCCTTACCTGTAATCTCTGACATTTTATTAGTTTTGATTTGACAACTTCTTACTTTTGGGTTTTGTTCATACTTATCCCTTTTCCCTTGGAAACAATAAAAGTGTGGTGGCGACTCTGGTTTTATTGATGTCTTGCTTATCCATAGCTTGATGATCATGAATTTACCACTAAAGAAATTAAGTGGCAACTCTGCTAGGGAGTAGTCTATAGTGGGTTTAGCCTACTATTTTGTGTGTATATAATTGTAAATATGTGATGTATGTATATTTGTTTGTATGGTATAAATTTCTTGTTGTGCTTGGTGATCTTTGAGTGATGAGATAAGTTGTAACCCAAACTTGAGTGTAATTAAGATAGGAGGATGGTATAGTCATGTTCGACTTGTGTGGAGTAGTCCTTAACAAGTTGGCTGGAGATCCATTTGCTCAGTGGATACCCTTTTAGATTTGGAAATGTCAGACAAGTATTTATGGTTAGACATTACTATCTCTAATTTGGGTCCGAGAAGCTGAGGACCGTAGAACATTTACCCCCTCTTGGCCTATTTAGGACGTAGTGTAAAAGCTGTTCAAGTGTAGACTTGATAACAGTTGTTACGTGATACTACACTCAGACGAGTTTCTCTTGAGAATATTATGGGTCGATGAGTCAGTCATCTTAACCTGTAATATCCGATAGATGGAATTAAGACTCTGGGAACTTTTTAGAACATGATCTACAGGTATTATCCTTAGTTCACTCCTTTGGGAAGGTTCTTACCCAGACTCCATGCTCGTGACTTACAACAAACCCTTGATTCTTGGTTGATCCAATCAAGTCTTGTCAATATCAATGGAACTTGGGTGTTGATAAGGTGTAAACCATAAACCACCAAAATGTATGATCGATCTTGACAATTACTTGATTCATCCCTTGACCCTTGTTTGCTTGCCTTGTGTGTGATTCCCTTATTTGTGATTGTTGCATTCGTGCATTCACGCGCATCATAACATTCATCACACGAAATTTCAAGGAACTGAGGTATTATTTTGCAAATATTTTCAGACCATGGATTGTGGACGAAGGAACAGTAAGAAGTACAGTTTCAGATGTCCTGACTTGAAAGAGTAATGTGGTTGAAGAACTTTTGAGTGTTCTAGTGCAATTCTATGATCCTCTCTACCATTGCTTCACTTTCCCAGATTATCAGTTTGTGCCTATGTTGGAGGAGTATTCTCATCTCTTGGGAATACTTGTTTCTAGTAGAGTACCTTTTAGTGGATTGGAGGAGATTCCCCGATCTAATCTTGTTGTTGAAGCTCTGCACTTGAAGAAGTCTGAGATAAAGGCTCATTGGGTGAAGAAAGGAGGATTGTTTGGGTTGCCATCTAATTTCCTCATCAAGGAAGCCACTGGTTTTGCTCAAGCCGGTAGTGTGGACGCGTTTGAAGATATCTTTGTGTTGCTCATCTATGGATTAGTTTTTTTCCCTAACATTGACGGTTTTGTTGATGTTAATGCCATTAGACTTTTCTTGATTGGAAATCATGTGCCTACTCTGTTGGGTGATATGTACTTCTCTTTGCATCTAAGGAATTCTAAGAGCGGAGGAACTATTGTTTGTTGCATTCCTCTTCTGTACAAGTGGTTTATTTCGCACTTGCCTCAAACGCCTGCTTTTGTGGAGAACAAAGAATGTCTACGGTGGTCTCAGAGACTTATGTCTCTCACTAATGATGATATAGTTTGGTATGATCCTTCTTTGAGCAGTTTGGAGATTTTTGATTGTTGTGGTGAATTCTCTAATGTGCCTCTCATTGGTATGCAAAGAGGATTTAACTACAACCCTGCTTTGGCTCGTCGTCAACTTGGGTTCCCCTTGAGAGACAAACCTAACAACACTTTGTTAGAAGGTCTTTTTTATCAAGAGGGTAAAGATCCCCAACATTTGAGGCAGAAGATTGTGCATGTTTGGCATAATGTGCATAGGAAAGGAATATCTGAGCTTGGTCCGTGCAATTGTGTAGCTTTGGAAGCTTACACTCTTTGGTGAAGAAGACAGCTTTGGAGTCGAAGATGCCTTATCCTTGTGAAAGACCTATGTCTTTGGTTGTGGTTGAGCCATTGACTCTCCCTAACCAAGATGCAGAGGAGTTGGAAGACGCACTCACCAAGATGAAGCAAGAGAAGGATATGTCGGAAGAGAATTTCCGTGCTTTGAGAAAAAAGCATGAAGAGTTGTAGTTGGAATATAAGAACAAAGATGCACTTATTGAGCTACATGAATACTGAGTGACAAAGAGGCAGAGAGAGCCAGAGGTTTCATCTTATAGCATGCCTTCTTCTTCCGTTGCTTGGAAGAAGATTGTTGATCAGCTTTTCCTCGAGAAGACTCGGATGAAGGCTTCTTTTGAGACCGAGATTTGACGCATTCGAAGGAAGTACGCGCCTTTAGCTTGATCTTCTGACACTGTTGTTAGGGATCCTTAGGATGATTAGTCTCCTTTTCTCTTGTATTTTTTTATTTGGTTTCTGAAATTGTACTCAGTGAAATCCTTCCAATTTAAATAAATAAAAAGAGATTTTTTGGTCATACCAAATTGTCGCAATATATATATATATATATATATATATATATATATATATATATATATATATATATATATATATATATATATATATATATATATATATATATATATATATATATATATATATATATATATATATATATATATATATATATATATATATATATATATATATATTTGCAAATGATATAGTAGGTTCCTTGAAAATAAAAATAAATAAACAAGCATTGCATTTCATGCATCATTTGCATAAGCAGGTTTCTCTTTCGCCAAGATGTCTCATTGGTGTTTCTTATGTGCTTCAACCTAGCTGACTCATCGGTACAACACTCGCACTAATCGTTTGAGAATCATGGAACACTTGGAGCAAGAGAACAGAGTGTTGAAGGACGAGATCGCTCGACCGACTGCCATGATGGAGTCAGTGTTGGCTGCTCAGAGCGAATCTTCTCCAATGCCTGCAACTCCTCCTCCTTAAAGGACTGTTACTTCAGAGGTGGCTACCTCTACCATGCTTGTTATTGCCGCTCACTTCGCTCATGCTATGTCTGCCAGATTCCTGTGGGGAATGCCTCCGAACTTCATGCTTGAAGGCTTTGTGCCTACTTTTGCTTCCATGTCGGTATCTAGCTCGGTCATGTCTGTGCCACCTCCCGTTGTGCACACCTTACCTCGTGTAGAGGACACCATTTATCATTCCGAGCCGTCTAAGGTCCCGGACGTTTATGATAAAATGGATAAGATGAAGGATCAATTTCTTGTGTTGCGCAAGGAATTGAAAACATTGAGAGGTAAGGATTTGTTTGGGAAGAGTGCTGCTGAGTTATGTCTGGTGCCGCATGTGAAGATTCTGGTAAAATTCAAAGTGCCTAACTTTGAAAAATACAGAGGGAACACATGTCCGCTTAGTGATCTAGTGATGTATGCCCGCTGTAGCGGTAAATTCATGATCATCAAGCTATGGATAAGCTAGACATCAAATAACAAGAGTCGCCACCGCGCTTTTATTGTTTCCAAGGGAAAAGGGAAAAAGTACGAACAATACCCGAAAGTAAGAAGTTTTCAAATCAAAACTAATAAAATGTCAGAGATTACAGGTAAGGGGGTTGGTTACACAGAGGGAAGGTGTTAGCACCCAAAGTGTCCTAGGTACTCCTAGGGAGCCCTTTTTGTGTGCATATGTATTTGGTACAAAAATGATGTTTACAAACAAATAGAATGGAGGGATGAGAAAAGAATTCATTAATTATATTTTTGTGTTTGACAAGACCTTCGGACTTGTGCCTACATACCAACATTAAAATGAGGGATCAAAACCTCGTAGTTTGTGATACAAATTTCAAAGTGGATGCATTGCTTTTCACAAAATTTATTTTGAAAGGCACAAAGGCCTGGAAATGGTTTGAATGAGTTAGTTCTTTTTGACCTTTTTGAAAATTTAAGTCAAGTATAGTTAAGTTTATTTACAAGTTTGATTTAAGAAAAGAAGTTTGAAAATGCAATGGCATAAGGCCAATGTTTCTATCTTTTTGCAAAGTGGTCAAAGTTTAGAACAAAACAAGTTCAAACAAAACAAGCTTGGAACATGGAGAATTTTGAGGTGGAGGTTTTGAAATTTCAACATGTTGAAATTTTTTCTAAGTGTCAAGCCATATACTTCAATATTCAACCTTGCTTAACTTTTTATGTGAGCTTCAAATGAGAAACGTGTCTTCATAAAAGTTGTAGCTATTTCAAATACCTTCAAAATGGTCACAAATTTTATGTCATTTGGATTTAGAATGATAGAGTTATGCATTTTTGAAGTTTGGAAAAATCACTTGTTCAATGCTACAGGTCAAACATAAAAGTTGAATTTGCTTTCACTACAAACATAAAAGTTGAATTAGACACCTTGAATTTGATTTTTAAACTTTAATAGCTTTCATGTCATAAAAATTGAGCAAGTTATGGTCTTAGGAAGTTGACCTCCAAATTAGGGTTTAGACAAAATGACCTATAATATTTCATCATAGAAAATGATTTTCCAAGCAAAAGTAGCTCTAGGTATCAACATGAAAGTTGTTTGGAATGTCATTTAGAGTAAAGTTTACCTTCGAATAATTTTCAGATGGTGAAAATTGTAGGAGATAGGGTCTAGGAAGACCTAGTTTTGATTAGATGATTTCATCTGGCCAACCACCATCAACGAACTTGATAACCTTCAACTCTATTGACTTTCTTGGCTCATGGTAGATCATATATGCATAAGATGATGAATTTTGAAGTGTCCCTTGAGAAATTTGATCAATTGGTGAGATAGCTTGTTGGTGAAGTTACTCAAGATACCAAGTCAAACTAGGGTTTCCAAGGCAAATTACCTCCAAACTCTTGAAGAAAATTTGATCAATATAACATGTAGGAATCTATGGAACTCATATATGATGCTCATAAAAATTCTTGGATCATATCATGGTTGTGCGCTTTTTCATGAGGGTCTCAAACCCTAGATATGAACCTGATAAATCAATGGGATCATGCCTTACCTACAAAAGAGTTAGACAAATGCAAAGACATATTTTTGGTATTTTGGTTAGTAAAATGATAATATATCAGTATGATACAATCACATAGTGCTTGGTGATCTCTCAAAACAAACCCATTGAAAGAGGGGTAAGGAGGATGCCAAGGTATGATCCCAATGTTAATGCTTATGATGAAATTGCATGAGGGATCTTAGGGTCAAAATTGGGGTCTTACAGCTGCCCCTATTTAAGGACATTGTAACTAAGGAGGAGAAGGTTAAAATCTTCATGTTGACTTTAGGTCAACAACCCAAAGGCTCAAATCTAGCCGAGGGAGGAGATCTGCTGAGGAGAGGAAACATTATCAACTCTGCAGGGGATTTTAGGTCAACATCATATCAAGTGGGAGACAACCATACATAAGATAAACACAAATAGCTGCTCAAAAACCAGGAGGAAACTCTGATCGGGAGCGAGTCAGATGGCGACTGGTGGGGGGAATCAACGCGATCTACTAGGGAAAACAACTTACTTTACTAGAGATCAACTTTGCCGCGAAAACACAAACTATGTTGGGGAACACAGAAACTCTGTCTGGGAAATAACACGCCGCAAGGTACTTAATCAACCAACTCAGCTGGGGAAATTAATCGAAGCTCTGTTAGGGATGAAACACTCTCCAGAGGAAATGGATCAACACAAATAACTAGGGATACCCAAAGGGTTAACTGCTTGGGGAACCTCTGATGCTTAGCACTTAAGGACTTGCTGCTCTTTGAAGTGCTGTTGATACTTCCTTTAAATTGCTTTGAAAAAAATTTATGGTTTTTATATGTTTTAAGAAAAAAAGATTTTGATTAAAAAAATTTAAATTTCCGAAATGATCATAATAAAATTTAAACTATTGGCTGAAGTAAATAAGAGTAGAAATAATTGGACAAAAGCTCAACTTTATTTAATGGGATCGTAGTCTGTAAATGACAAGACTCCATAGATTTATACAAAGTTGAAAATGGTAATTTATATGGAAAAGGGTTACATGGAATACAAATGATCCTTAATCCTTCTACCAACTCTTGATATCCACTATGCTCTTGACCGCTACTGAGATGATGAATCGACGCCAACCCTCGTGCTCAACTAAGGTCTTTCTGATACTGGTCGATCAGCAGACTGCAGTTACTTGCCATAATCCCTAATTTTTGCATAAGTTGCCCCAAGGTGGGGTACTCAACTTATCGGGAAAGTTTTCTGTTTTTATGTCTCTAATTTTTGCCTAGATCGCCCTTTCGGGTTTTCAATCCACCGAGACAATCATTTTTGCCTAAGCCGCCCTTTTGGGTTTTCAACTTAGCGAGTTGTTCTTTTCTTTTTAGGCGAAGTATTTCTTGACTGCATCTGCGTTCATAAGACGAGTGAACTCTTCACCATCCATAGTTGTAAGAATCAAAGCACCGCCTAAAAATGCTCTCTTAACAACATATGGACCTTCATAATTAGGGTCCATTTTCCCCTAGAATCTGGTTTGAACGACAAGATCTTCTTGAGCACAAGGTCACCTTCTCTGAACACACGAGGTCTGACCTTCTTATCAAAACCTTTCTTCATCCTCTACTGATATAACCGACCAGGACACATGGCAGTCAATCTTTTCTCTTCAATTAAGTTCAGTTGATCAAACCTGGTCTGACACCATTCAGCCTCAGTCAACTTGGCTTCCATGAGCACACGCAATGAAGGAATCTCAACCTCTATGGGGAGCATTGCTTTCATACCATATACAAGAGAAAAATGGGTTTCCCCTGTTGAAGTGTGGATGGATGTACGATATCCATGCAAAGCAAACAGGAGCATCTCATGCCAATCCTTATACGTGATAACCATCTTCTGAATACTCTTCTTAATGTTCTTGTTCGCAGCTTCAACATCCCCATTCATCTTGGGTCTGTAGGGAGAAGAATTATGATATGCAATCTTAAAATCTTTGCAAAGAGCTTCCATCATATTGTTATTCAAGTTCGATCCATTGTTAGTAATGATCTTACTTGGCAAACCATAACGACATATGATCTGATTCTTGATAAACCTTACAACAACTTGCTTGGTTACATTTGCATACGATGCCTCTTCAACCCATTTTGTGAAGTAGTCAATCGCCACTAAAATGAAACGATGTCCATTCGAACCTTTGGGCTCAATCATCCCAATCATATCAATTCCCCACATGGAGAAGGGCCATGGGGAAGAAATAACATTCAATAGTATCGGAGGAACATGAATCTTATCAGCATATATTTGACACTTGTGGCATTTCTTCACAAACTTGCAACAATCAGATTCCATTGTCAGTCAATAGTAACCTACTCGCATCATCTTCTTTGCCATTGCATGTCCATTGGAATGAGTAACAAAAGAACCTTCGTGCACTTCAGTCATCAATAAGTCTGCTTCGTGTCTATCCACACATCTGAGCAAAACCATGTCAAAGTTTCTCTTGTACAGTATATCACCATTCAAGTAGGAATTACCGGCTAATCTTCTCAAAGTCTTCTTATCTTTCAAGGATGCCCCAGACGGGTAAATCTGACTTTGGAGGAAACATTTAATGTCGTAATACCACGGTTTCTCATCTTTGATTTATTCAACAGCAAACAAATGGGTTGGCCTATCAAGACGCATCACAGACAAGTTGCGAACATCATTCCAATACTTCACTACAATCATAGACGCCAACGTTGCAAGGGCATCTGCCATCCGGTTTTCATCTCAAGGGATATGATGAAACTCATTTTTTGTAAATAAAGTTGAAATCCTCCTCGCATAATCTCTATAAGGTACCAAACCTGGTTGGTTTGTCTCCCAATCACCTTTGATCTGATTCACAATCAAAGAGGAATCCCCAAAGACATATAAATACTTGATTCTGAGATTCATGGCCTCTTCAAGCCCTATGATGCAAGCTTCATATTCTGACATATTGTTTGTACACTTGAAAGTCAATCTAGCTGTAAATGGCAGATGCGTGCCTTGAGGAGTAATGATCACTGCCCCAATGCCATTTCCATATTGATTAACAGCTCCATCAAATACCATGCCCCAACGGGAACCAGGTTCTGGCCCTTCTTCAAGCAATGATTCATCACAATCTTTCATTTTTAAGTACAAGATCTCTTCATCAAGAAAATCATGCACTGACTGGTAATCTTCAATTGGTTGGTGAGCCAAATCGTCAGCGAAGATACTACCTTTGATCGCTTTCTAAGATCGGTATTCAATATCATACTCTGATAACAACATCTGCCAACGGGCAATTCTCCTAGTTAAAGCAGGCTTCTCAAAAATATACTTGATTGGATCCATTTTGGATATCAACCAAGTGGTATGATTCAACATATATTGACGCAGACGCTTAGCAGCCCAAGCCAATGCACAATAACTCTTCTCAAGCATAGAATACTGAGTCCCTTAGTCGGTGAATTTCTTACTGAGGTAGGAAATTGCAACTTCTTTCTTTCCAGTCTCATATTGCTGACCCAGAACACAACCCATACTATCTTCAAGCATGGTCAAATACATGATCAATGGTCTTCCTTCAACAGATGGAGACAAAATTGGAGGTTCAAGCAGATACTCTTTGATACTGTCAAAAGCTTTCTGGCAGTCTTCGTTCCAATCACAAGACTAATATTTCCGAAGAAGCTTGAATATAGGCGCACATGTGGAAGTCATGTGGGAAATCAATCTGGAGATATAATTCAAGTGGCCGAGAAAACCTCTGACTGGCTTCTCAGTTTTGCGCGTAGGCATCTCTTGTATTGCTTTGACCTTGGCAGGATCAACTTCAATACCCTTCTCGCTGATAATGAACCCTAACAACTGACCAGAACGAACACCAAAAGTACACTTATTGGGATTCAAGCGGAGTTTATACTTTCTCAAACCCTTGAATAGCTTCAACAGATGCTCAACATGTTCCTCTTCACCAATTCATGTAGCAATCATGTTGTCGACATATACTTCAATCACTTTATGCATCATATCATGAAAAAGAGTAGTCATTGCTCTTTGGTAAGTTGCACCAGCATTCTTTAAATCGAAAGGCATCACTCTATAACAGAATATTCCCCAAGGTGTAATGAATGTGGTTTTCTCCATATGTTCGACTGCTATCTTAATCTGATTATATCCAGAAAATCCATCCATAAACGAAAAGACTTTGAATTTAGCAGTATTGTCTACCAACATATCAATGTGTGACAGAGGGAAATCATCTTCCGGACTGGCTTAATTCAAATCTATGTAATCAACACATATGCGAACTTTTCCATCTTTCTTCGGCACAGGCACAATATTGGCCACCCACTGCGGATACTCAGCGGTCACAAGGAAACCGACGTCAATCTGTTTCTGTACTTCCTCTTTGATCTTCACTGCCATATAAGGATGCGTTCTTCTAAACTTCTGCTTGACTGGCGAACATTCTAGCTTCGACGGCAATCTATGCTTCACAATCTCATAATCCAAACCAGGCATGTCTTGATAGGACCAAGCAAACACATTTGAATACTCTCGAAGAAGATCAATCAACCCCTTCTTGACATCTGGACACAATCGAGACCCAATCTTGACTTCCTTCACATCATCCTCGGAACCCAAGTTGACTAACTCAATCTGCTATTCGAACGGCTGATTGATCTTTTCATCTTGCTCAAGATGATAAGATAATTCATCACTCTCTTTTGCATCACTTTCCTCCTAGGCCTCAAAAACAGGGAATTCAAAATTTGGAGAAGGAGAAGGATCATTGTATTCAATCTGGTTAGGAACCAATCTGCATAATGATTTGATAATTTGATTTTAGAGAAGTGGATTTATGACCAAATATTATGCAGATGGACAATTATATAGTTTATTTATGTTTTTTTGTGATTACCATTTTCAGAATAAAGCAAAAAGTAAAAACAAGACATCATAGATGTGGATGAATAGAATTAATTTTATTGATGATCAATTTTGAAAATGCCCAACAATGTTCTCTTCTCCCTTAGGCATAGGAGAAGGATTTTGAAAACATATAAAAGCAATTACTTAGATCGATGCAAAATAACAGGAACATCAACAGCGGTCCAATTGTTGCAAGCCTTTCCATGCATCACAAAATTGGTGCAGTGTTCCTCTTCGTCATCTTCTAGCACAACAACTAAGTGTTGTTCATTGCCATGAATGAACCCTCCGCTACGGAAGCTAAGTTGCATATCTTCAGACTTTGCAGTTGATGAACCTTTCTGGAACCCCAAATCGGTTCTGCCTTTGTTGTCAGAGACCTCTACCATGCGCCCCCACTAATCAACATTACCTTCTTCAACATTCTTTTTGGCATCTTTCAATGAGGACATAGGTGCCCCAACTCTCTTTTCAGCAGCAATAGACAAGGCTTGGAACGGAGTTCCAACCTCATCCTCAGCTTCAACATAAGAGAAAGATGACAGGTGGCTAACCAACATCGCCTTCTCCACACCAACAATCACAAGCTTTCCATTCTTCACAAATTTAAGTTTCAAATGCAAAGTGGAGGTAACAGCTCCTGCCTCATGGATCCATGGCCTTCTCAACAAGCAACTGTAGGCCGGGTGGATATCCATTACTTAAAAAGTAATTTGAAAATCACTCGGACCTATCTTAACCGGAAGGTCCAATTCACCAATAACTGTTTTGCGTGAACCATCAAAAGCTTTGACGATTACACCACTATACCTCATAGGCGCTCCTTGGCATGATATCTTTGACAAAGTTGACTTTGGAAACACATTCAGTGACGACTCGGTGTCAACAAGCACATTTGACAAAGCATCCTCTTTGCAATTCATAGAAATGTGCAAAGCCAAGTTATGACTTATGCCCTCCTTAGGGAGCTCTTCATCACAGAAGCTAAGATTATTGCACGAAGTGATGTTAGCCATGATATGATCGAACTGATCCACTATAACATCATGTTCTACAAAAGCTTGTTCCAGAGCTCTTTGTAGTGCTTCTCTGTGCGCTTCAAAATTCATGAGTAGAGACAACACTGAGATTTTTGAGGGGGTTTGGAGCAGCTGCTCCACCATATTAAACTCACTCCTTTTGATTAACCGAAGTACTTCATTATCATTGTTAGCCTTCAAGTCGTTGGATTCACCAGACTTACCCTTTGAAGCACCAACCGGATCTACAATAGGAACTTCTACCTACTTTCCAACAACTGATTCTTCCTTATCCTTTGGGAACACCGGCCCAAACACACGATCATTATGGGTCACCTTGGTAACATCAACAATGCTCACCACAGAGCTAGTCATAGGTAACGGGACCTCTTGACCACCTTCTATCATTGTAGCATTATACTCATACGACATAACTTTATCAGATAAATACGAGACTGGGCCCGCTAACCGTATAACCAACGACGATATTGATCTATTGCTGACATTGTTACTGTTGTTGTTGTCGTACTGAATTACCAATCTACATGACGGGATTGAACAATTTGAATCATGCCTTCATCCATCAGTCATTGGATGTCCTTTTTCACAAATTCGCAACCCCTTGAATTAATACTGCAAACATCACAACCATCATGGTCATGCTCACAATGACTCACCATACAAATGTCCTTATGCATTTGCACCAAGGATCTTCAGATAAAATGCACATCAAAAACCTTAAACTTTCCAGGGCAACCATCCACCATATTCACAGAAGAGTTCCTGTGGGCGGGTAGTGGATTTGCTTTCACATTCGGTGCTCGGTCCTCAAAGGACACCATTCCATTCTTCATCAGCTTATGAACCTCATACTTGAGCAGATAACAATTCTCGATATCATGTCCGGGTGCTCCTTGATGAAAAGCACAACGGAGCTCAGGCTTGTACCACCATGGAAGTGGTTCTGGAATTTACGGCGGGTTTCTTGGTTGGATTAGGTTCTTGAGAACCAAAGACGGGTATAATTCTGAATAAGATATAGGAATCGGGTCGAAAGATACCTACTTCCTCTCGAAGTTTTGTTGATGATGATTGTTGTTGGTATTGCTGTTGTTGTAGGTGTTTGCTCGTTGTTATGGTTGTTGTTGTTGACGTTGTGGTTGTTGAACTGGTGTTGATTGTTGATTAGAACACACAGGGATAGCTAAAGATACTTGATGATGATGTTGATGGGATGGTTGATTCCTTCTAATCTGAGGCCTCCTTTGCCTCCCACTGCTTATTGCATTCGCTTCATTGTTCTTTTTCTTCCCAAAATTGCTACCATATCTCTTACTCGAAGATGCTTCATCTTTCGACAAACGTCCCTCTCAGACTCCTTCCTCAAGCCTCATCCCCATGTTTACCATTTCGGTAAAGTCACTGGGGGCACTAGCAATCATTCGTTCATAATAAAATGAACTCAGAGTTTTCAGAAAGATCTTTGTCATCTCTTTTTCCTCCAAAGGAGGAGTGATCTGGGTAGCCAATTCCCTCCATCTCTGCGCATACTCTTTAAACGTCTACTTAACTCTCTGAGATATAGACCTCAGCCGGTTTCTATCAGGCGCCATATCCATATTGTACTTGTACTTCTTGACAAAAGCCTCTCCCAAGTCGTTGAAAGTACGAACGCTTGCACTGTCTAATCCCATATACCATATGAGCGCAACACCAGTCAGATTATCTTGGAAGTAGTGAATCAATAATTGATCGTAGTCGGTCTGAGTAGACATCTTGCGAGCATACATCACTAGATGACTGAGCGAACAAGTATTCTCTTTGTACTTTTCAAAGTCAGGCACTTTGAACTTTACCGGGATCTTCACATTGGGTACTGAACCCAACTCAGCAGCACTCTTTCCAAACAAGTCCTTACCCCTTAGCGTGTCCAATTCCTTGCACAGCTCAAGAAACTGATCTTTCATTTCATCCATTTTCTCATAAACATCCGGACCCTCAGACGGCTCAGAATGATAAATGGTGTCCTCTACACGAGGTAAGGTGTGCACAACGGGAGGTGGCACAAACATGACCAGGCTAGATGCTGGCATGGAAGCAAAAGTAGGCGCAAAGCCTTCAGGCATAAGTTCGGCGGTATTCCCCACGGGAATACGGCAGGCATAGTGGGTGCAAAATGAGCGGTAGCAACAGACATGGTAGAGGTAGCCACCTCTGAAATAACAGTCCTCTGAGGAGGAGGAGTTGCAGGCGTTGGAGAAACTTGGCTCTGAGAAGCAAGAACTGACTCCATCATGGCAGTCAGGTGGGCGATCTCGTCCTTCAGTTCTCAGTTCTCTTGCTCTAGATGCTCCATAATTTTGAGATGATTGGCGCGGGTGTTGTACCGATGAGTCAACTTGGCTAAAGCACAACAGAAATACCAATGAGACATCTGGCGGAAGAGAAACCTGCTTATGCAAATGATGCATGAAATGTAATTCTTGTTTATTTATTTTTGTTTTCAAGGAACATACTACATCCTAAGGAACCCTAACAACAATTTCAGAAAACCTAGTTGAAGGCGCATACTTCCTTCGAATGCGTCGAATCTCGGTCTCAAAAGAAGCCTTCATCTGAGTCTTCTTGAGGACAAGCTGATCAACAATCTTCTTCCAAGCAACATAAGGCTGAGGCATGCTAGAAGATGAAAGCCTTGGCTCTCTCTGTCTCTTTGTCACTCGGTCATCAAGTAGCTCAATGAGTGCATCCTTGTCCTTAGACTCCAACTGCAACTCTTCATGTTTCTTACTCAAAGCACCGAAACGCTCTTCCCACATATCTTTCTCTTGCTTCATCTTGACAAACGCGTCTTCCAACTCCTCTAGATCTTGGTTAGGGAGAGTTAATGGCTCAACCACAATCATAGACATAAGTATTTCACAAGGATAAGGCATCTTCAACTCCAAAGCTCTCTTCTTCACCCAAAGAGTGTAAGCTTCCAAAGCTACATAATTGCACGGGCCAAGCTCGGATCTTCCCTTCCTATGCACATTATGCCAAGCATGCACAATCTTTTACTTCAAATATTGGGGATCTTTACCCTCTTGATAGAAAAGACCTTCTAACAAAGTGTTATTAGGTTTGTCTCTCAAGGGGAACCCAAGTTGACGACGAGCCAAAGCAGGGTTGTAGTTAATTCCTCCTTGTGTACCAATGAGAGGCACATTAGAGAATTCACCACAACTATCAATAATCTCCAAACTACTCAAAGACGAATCATACCAAACTATATCATCATTAGTGAGTGACATAAGTCTCTGAGACCACCGTAGACATTGTTTGTTCTCCACAAAAGCAGGTGTTTGAGGCAAGTGCGAAATAAACCACTTGTACAGAAGAGGAATGCTACCGACAATAGTACCACCACCCTTAGAATTCCTTAGATGCAAAGAGAAATACATATCACTCAATAGAGTAGGCACATGATTCCCAATCAAGAAAAGTCTAATGGCGTTAACACAACCAAATCATCAATGTTAGGGAACAAAGCTAATCCATAAATGAGCAACACAAAGATAGCTTCAAAAGAGTCCACACTCCTGGCTTGAGCAAAGGCAGTAGCTTCCTTGATGAGGAAATCAGATGGCAACCCAAACAATCCTCCTTTCTTCACCCAATGACCCTCTATCTCAGACTTCTTCAAGTGAAGAGCTTCAGCAATAAGATTAGATAGGGGAATCTCCTCCAATCCACTAAAAGGCACTCAACTAGAAACATGTATCCCCAAAAGATGAGAATACTCCTCCAAGGTAGACACAAGCTGAAAAATCTGGGAAAGTGACACAACGGTAGAGAGGATCATAGAACTACACTAACACACTCAAAAGTCCTTCAACCACATCAGTAGACAAGATGGACAGAAGCTTCTCATGACGTTGTTTGAAGTCCAAGGGATCTAATAAAAAATATGCTAGCTTCCTTAACTCATTCAAGTTGGGACATCTAAAACTGTACTTCTTAGTGTTCCTTCGTCCATAATCCATGGTCTAAAAATGTTTGCAAATAATATCTCAGTTGCTTGAAATTTTTCGTGTGATGAATGTTATGATGCGCATGAATGCATGAATGCAACAATCACAAATAAAGGATCACACACAATGCAAACAAAGGTCAAGAGATGAATCAAGTCATTGTCAATATCAATCATCCATTTTGGTGGATTATGGTTTACACCTTATCAACACCCAAGTTCCATTGATATTGACAAGACTTGATTGGATCAACCAAGAATCAAGGGTTTGTTGTAAGTCACGAGCATGGTGTCTGGGTAAGAACCATTCCAAAGGAGTGAACTAAGGATAAAACCTGTAGATCAAATTCTAAAAAGTTCCCAGAGTCTTAATTCCATCAACCCATAATATTCACAAGAGAGACTCGTCTGAGTGTAGTATCGTGTAACAACTATTATCAAGACTACACTTGAACAGTTTCCGAACTACATCCTAAATAGGCCAAGAGGGGTTAAATGTTCTTAGGTCCTCAGCTTCTCGGACCCAAATTAGAGATAGTAATGCTTAACCACAAATACTCGTGTGACAATTCCAAATCCAAAAGAGTCTCCAATGAGCAGATGGATCTCATGCCTACTTGTTAAGGACTACTCCACACAAGTCGAACATGACTATACCATCCTCCTATCTTAATTGCACTCAGGTTCGGGTTAGAACTTATATGACCACTCAGAGATCACCAAGCAAAACAAGCAGATTATATCACACACACACACACACACACACACACACATATATATATATATATATATATATATATATATATATATATATATATATATATATATATATATATATATATATAAACATCACATATATACAAATATATACACACAAAAAGTAGGCTAAACCCACTAGAGACTACTCCCCAGCAGAGTCGCGACTTAATTTCTGTAGCGATAAATTCAGGATCATCAAGCTATGGATAAGCTAGACATCAAATAACAAGAGTCGCCACTGCGCTTTTATTGTTTCCAAGGAAAAAGGGAATAACTACGAACAAAACCCGAAAGTAAGAAGTTTTCAAATCAAAACGAATAAAAGGTCAGGTATTACAGGTAAGGGGGTTGGTTACACAGAGGGAAGGTGTTAGCACCCAAAGTGTCCTAGGTACTCCTAGGGAGCCCTTTTTGTCTGCATATGTATTTGGTACTAAAATGATGTTTACAAACAAATAGAATGGGGGGATGAGAAAAGAATTCATTAATTATATTTTTGTGTTTGAGAAGACCTTCGGACTTGTGCCTACGTACCAACATTAAAATGAGGGATCAAAACCTCGTAGTTTGTGATACAAATTTCAAAGTCGATGCATTGCTTTTAACAAAATTTATGTTTGAAAGGAACAAAGGTCTGAAAATGGTTTGAATGAGTTAGTTCTTTTTGGCTTTTTTTAAAATTTAAGACAAGTATAGTTAAGTTTATTTACAAGTTTGATTTAAGAAAAGAAGTTTGAAAATGCAATGGCATAAGGCCAAAGTTTCTATCTTTTTGCAAAGTGGTCAAAGTTTAGAACAAAACAAGTTCAAACAAAGAATTTTTTTTAAAAGGGAGGGAGAGATTTTGAAATTTAAGAAATGGAGAGAAGATGAAGAGAATAATCCTATGCACAAAATTAAAAGTTAAAGGTTGAAAAGATCTGACCAATGGGTAACAATCCTATAGACAAGAATGTCAATAGAAACCCAAATTCCCTTGGACATTTAGAATCAAGAAAAACACAAATGCACAATTATATTATCTTGAGGAGCAAGGCATCAAATAAAGATAGCCACATCCAAGCCTTAGCCACTCCATGATCTTCTTCAAATTAGCCCATGTAACAGATGAATTCCACAAGTCACAGGTTCAAAATAACAGCTTCACAATGATCATGTTACAGATGAACTCAAATGGATCTTGAATGATGCATCAGATGAAGTTTCAAATTGCCATCACTTGGTTACACAAAAGTTGGCATTGGCCAAGTCCTTTAGCATAGGAATGTTGCCTAAATTCTAAGTCCATTTGTCCAAGATCAAGTCAATAGTCCACACAAAAGTTTTTTAGGGTTTTGTTGTTATTATGTACATTAATGGTCAAAGACCACACAAACAAACAAACTATACACAAAATGGAATATATCACACAATATGGTCCAAGTGGACAAAGTGAAAATTGCATTAACATAAATAGTTAGAATGGTATGAATAATGACAAATGAATAAAGACTAAATTTAAATGACATCAAAGTAAATGACTTGAAATTAAAAGTTAGTTGTTAATGAGTTAGAAGTTAGTATTTGTTTTCTTTTGTTTTTCATTTTTTAAGTCATTCTTTGGAGAACACTCAACCCACTTATCACAAGCATGGATCCTTGAGCCAAGACATCTTCCAAAGAAAGGAAAAAAGGCCAAGTTTCCACACAATACCATGAAAGAGGAGAGAATTATAATCTCACTAACTAGAATGCTATGCCTTTTATGTCACAAATTTAGCGCTATGTTAAGCAATCGTAATTGGACTTATGTAGAAGTCACAACTATTTGAGGGCAGACAATAGAATTTTGGTGTTAATGCATGTTAGAGACATAGTATAATGGACTATGCTCATGAAATATACCACACACAAAAAGAATATGCAAAAGAGGTGGCCTAATCTCATCCATACTTATGTTGATTTTTCAATCAACTAGCCTTAGGACTTTGAGATATCATAGGCCAAATGAGACGAATGCATAAAGAATGTGAATGAGATGAAGAGGGAAGGGAATGAATTAAAACTCAAATTGGTCAAAGGAGGACTTTTACCAAATTAATATCATCCATTCATTTTTGGAGATGGAATGTACATTTCATCAATCCCCTAAATCTAATGATATTAACTTGACAAAGTCAAATCAACCTTGACCAAGGCCCAACAACAAGAGTCAAACTCAAACAAGTCACCACAATTGGTCAACACAATTAATTGGCATTTATTCAAATTAATAAGACTAAAATAATATATTTAAATTAAATATGGTTTGTCAAATTCCTAAAACCTTATCAAAAGACCAAAGAAATGACCATGAGATTTATCATAGGTCAAACAAGGTCAAAGGACCTTGGAGAAAAAATTTCAGAATTTTTAAAGATTTAAAAGTATTTTTAACCAATTAAAAATAATAACAAAATCAAATAAATCATGAAAAATATTAATAATGATCCAAAAAAAAAATTTAATTCAAAATATGAAAGAGGAAATTATTTGAAATTTTTTGGTGAAACTCTCATATTTTTTGGATCAATATGAATTAATGAAGATAATCTAATTAAAATAAAAATCAGAAAATAGCAAAAAATGTGGACCACTTGATCTCCCTCATTAATTGAGGTGGCAGATCAAGTGGTCCTCAGCGCGCGTTCCACGATGGACACTAGTCAATGCACTGCAGGGATGGTATTTAAAACCAACGCACGAGATTAAAACGTTTGAAAAGGATCTTGTGGTCTGGAGAGGTGCCTACACATTGCCGGAGCTGTAACTCCGGTCTTCTTCTCCGGTGGACCTCACCGGACTGGTCCACTCTCAACCATCACCAAAATTAAAAAGGAGGACATGATCTGAAAGAAAAAATGGCGTAGAGCACGAATCTGACCTCAATTTTAACTAACTCCACATATATAGAAAGATATGAGGAGTTGAATTTTGAGGTGTGTCAACTGAGTTGCTTCGGTTTGACCTCTAAGCAACTCAATCTTCTTGCCTACATGTGTAGGACTTCAGACAACCAAAGATCCAAGAGAATTGAGTAGAATTGAGTGAGAATCTAAGAGATGAAGTTTTCTGAAAATTATCTTCAATGATATGCAGTTCTTGATGCTGCCTGCTTCGAACACGATCTGATCACACTTGAGATGCTAATAGGAAGTGATTTGAGAGGTTGCAAGGCTGTGGATCCTGGAGTTCTTGAATCTCCAACAATTGAGATTCAAACTCAAGTTTCAAATTGAAATTTCTCAATTTTTCCTTTAGAATTAGAGGGTTTCAATGGGGGGAATAGATGGCCACAAAGTGTGATTCAAATAAGCTCAGAAACCTTCTATTTATAGCCAAAGGGAATGACATTTTCACATTTCAAAATCTGTCCAAAATTGACCATGTGGATGGCACGAGTGCATGGGCATGTACAGGCCCATGATGCAAAGCAATAAGGTCCAAAATGATTCATGTTGAAGTCTGAATGAAGCTTGAATGGCCAAGCAATGTGAATTGAAGTTTATACATTTGATTCATTCCAATGATCCAGCCCTATTAAAGCCATGCGCATACCTAAAAATCTTAATCCAAAATGCATGAACTTGGGTTCTTTGGAAAACTTGGATCAAGGGGAACAAGTTTGATGTTCAACACCTTTTCATTTGGAGCTTGGAACATGGAGAATTTTTAGGTGGAAGTTTGGAAATTTCAGCATGTTGAAAAAAATTCTAAGTGTCAAGCCATATACTTCAATATTCCACCTTCCTTAACTTTTTATGTGAGCTTCAAATGAGAAAAGTGTCTTCATCAAAGTTGTATCTCTTTCAAAGAACTTCAAAATGGTCACCAATTTCATGTCATTTGAATTTAGACACCTTGAAATTGATTGTGCAACTTGAATAGCTTTCATCTCATTAAAATTGAGCAAGTTATGGTCTTAGGAAGTTGACCTCCAAATAAGGGTTTAGACAAAATGACCTATAATGTTTCATCATAGAAAATGATTTTCCAAGAAAAACTAGCTCTAGGTCTCAACATGAAAGTTGTTTGGAATGTCATTTATAGTAACTTTGCTCTTGGAATCATTTTCATATGGTGAAAATTATTGAAGATAGGCTCTAGGAAGACCCAGTTTTGATCAGATGAATTCATCAGGCCAACAACCATCAACCAACTTGCTAACCTTAAATTCTCTTGACTTTCTTTGCTCATGGTAGATCATTTATGCATAAGATGATGAATTTTGAAGTGTCCCTTGAGAAATTTGATCAATTGGGGAGATAGCTTTTTGGAGAAGTTACTCAAGATACCCAGTCAAACTAGGGTTTCCAAGGCAAATCACCTCCCAACTCTTGAAGAAAATTTGATCAATATAACATGTAGGAATCAATGGAACTCATATATGGTGCTAATAAAAATTCTTGGATCAATTCATGGTTGTTCTCTTTGTCATGAGGGTCTCAAACCCTAGATATGAACTTGATAAATCAATGGGATCATGCCTTACCTACAAAAGAGTTAGGCAAATTCAAAGACATATGTTGGTATTTTGGTTAGTAAAATGATAATATAAAAGTATGATACAATCAAATAGTGCTTGGTGATCTCTCAAAACAAACCCAATGAAAGAGGGGTAAGGAGGATGCTAAGGTATGATCCCAATGCTAATGCTTATGATGAAATTGCATGAGGGATCTTAGGGTCAAAATTGGGGTCTTACACCCGCAAGATGTCTACCCAAACTGACAATGATCAACTGTTAATCCACTACTTCCAAGACAGTTTGAATGGTGCTACGCTCCGTTGGTATATGGGGTTAGACAATGCAAGCATTCTCACTTTAAACGACTTGGGAAAGGCTTTTTTCTAGCAATATAAGTACAATGTGGATATGGAGCCTAATAAAGACCAGCTGAGCTCTATGTCTCAGAAGGATAAAGAGACATTCAAAGAGTACGCGCAAAGATGGAGAGAATTGGTTGCTCAGATCATCCTCCCTTGGAATAAAAAGAAGTGACAAAGATCTTTTTGAAGACCCTGAGTTCATTTTATTATGAACGTATGATTGCTAGTGTTTTGGGAAGAAGAAGGACATGGGAATGAGGTATGGCAGGTGTTTTGGGAAGAAGAAGGACAACGAAGCTAATGCAATAACCAGTGGGAGGCAGAGGAGGCCTCAGATCAAAAGGAATCACCCACCCCGTCAACACCATCATCAAGTATCTTCAGTCATTCCAGTATTTTCTAATAATCAATCAACACCAAATCAACAACAACAACAACGTCAACCACAACAGCCACAACAATAAACAAACACCTACAACAACAACAATACCAACAATAATCATCATCAATAAAACTTTGAGAGGAAGAAGGTCTCTTTTGACCCGATTCCTATGTCATATGTTGAACTTTATCCGTCTTTGGTTCTTAAGAACCTACTCTAACCAAGAAACCCGCCGCAAGTTCCAGAACCACTTCCATGGTGGTATAAGTCTGAACTCCGTTGTGCTTTTCATCAAGGGGAACCCAGACATGACATAGAAAACTGATATCCGCTCAAGTATGAGATTCAGAAGCTGATGAAGAGTGGAATGGTGTCCTTCGAGGGTCGATCACCGAACGTGAAAGCAAATCCATTGCCCACTCATGGAAATTCTTCTGTTAATATGGTGAATGGTTGTCCTGGCGAGTTTAAAGTATTTGATGTTCGTTTCATCCAAAGGTCTTTGGTGCAGATGCATAAGGACATTTGTATGGTAAGTGATTGTGAGCATGACCATGATGGTTGTGCTGTTTACAATATCAATTCAAGAGGTTGTGAGGTTGTGAAAAGGGACATCCAGCGATTTGATGGATGAAGGCATGATCCAAATTGTTCAATCCCGTCATATAGATGACGATGTGAATGTCATAGTTCCCATTTTCAAGAAACCAGAGAGATTGGTGATCCACTTCTCTAAAATCAAAATATCAAATCATTATGCAGGTTGGTTCCTAACCCCATTGAATACAATGATCCTTCTCCTTCTCCAAATTTTGAATTCCATGTGTTTAAGGCCGAGGATGAAAGTGATAAAGAAATGAGTGATGAACTGTCTCGTCTTCTTGAGCATTATGAAAGAATCATTCAGTCGTTCGAAGAGCAGATTGAGCTAGTCAACTTAGGTGCCGAGGAGGATGTGAAGGAAGTCAAGATTGGGTCTCGACTGTGTCCAGATGTTAAGAAGGGGTTGATTGATCTTCTTTGAGAGTATTCATATGTGTTTTCTTGGTCCTATCAAGACATGCCTGGTTTGGATTCTGAGATTATGGAGCATAGATTGCCGTTGAAGCCAGAATGCCCTTCAGTCAAACAAAAATTTAGAAGAACGCATCCTGATATGGCAGTGAAGATCAAAGAATAAGTGCAAAAGTAGATTGACGTTGGTTTCCTTGTGACCGCTGAGTATCCTCAATGGGTGGCCAATATTGTGCATGTGCCAGAGAAAGATGGAAAAGTCCGCATGTGTGTCGATTATAGAGATTTGAATAAAGCCAGTCCGAAAGATGATTTCCCTCTGCCACACATTGATATGTTGGTAGATAATACTGCTAAATTCAAAGTATTTTCGTTTATGGATGGATTTTCCGGATATAATTAGAATAAGATGGCACCTGAAGATATGGATAAGACCACATTCATTACACCTTGGGGAATATTCTGTTATAGAGTGATGCCTTTCGGTTTGAAGAATGTTGGTGTAACTTACCAAAGAGCAATGACTACTCTTTTTCATGATATGATGCATAAAGAGATTGAAGTTTATGTTGATGACATGATTGCTAAATCAATTGATGAAGAGGAACATGTTAAGCATTTGTTGAAGCTATTCCAGCGTTTCAGGAGGTATAAACTCCACTTGAATCCCAATAAGTGTACTTTTAGTGTTCGTTCTAGTAAGTTGTTGGGCTTTATTGTCAGCGAGAAGGGTATTGAAGTTTATCCTAGCAAGGTCAAAGAAATACAAGAGATGCCTGCGCCCAAAATTGAGAAGTAAGTCAGAGGTTTTCTCGGCCGCTTGAATTATATTTCCAGATTCAATTCACACATGACTGCCACATGTGCGCCTATATTCAAGCTTCTTCGGAAATATCAGTCTTGTGATTGGACCAAAGATTGCCAGAAAGCTTTTGATAGTATCAAAAAATATATGCTTGAACCTCCGATTTTGTCTCCGCCTGTGGAAGGAAGACCGTTGATCATGTATTTGACTGTGCTCGAGGATTGGGTTGTGTTCTTGGTCAGCAAGATGATACTGGAAAAAAAGAATTTGCAATTTACTACCTCAGTAAGAAGTTCACCGACTGTGAGACTCGGTATTCTATGCTTGAGAAGACTTATTGTGCATTGGCTTGGGCTGCTATGCGTATGCGTCAGTATATGTTGAATCATACCACTTGGTTGATATCCAAAATGGATCCAATCAAGTATATATTTGAGAAGCCTGCTTTAACTGGGAGAATTGCCCGTTGGCAGATGTTGTTATCAGAGTATGATATCGAATACCGATCTCAGAAAGCAATCAAGAGTAGTATCTTGGCTGACCATTTGGTTCACCAACCGATTGAAAATTATCAGTCAGTACATTATGATTTTCCTGATAAAGAGATCTTGTACTTGAAAATGAAAGATTGTGATGAACCATTGCTTGAAGAAGGGCCAGAACCTGGTTCCTGTTGGGGCATGGTATTTGATGGAGCTGTTAATCAGTATGGTAATGGCATTGGGGGAGGGATTATTACTCCTCAAGGCACACATTTTCCCTTTACAGCTAGATTGAATTTCAAGTGTACAAACAATATGGAAAAATATGAAGCTTGCATTATGGGGCTCGAAGAGGCCATCGATCTTAGAATCAAGCATTTAGATGTCTACGGAGATTCCGCTTCAGTTGTGAATCAGATCAAAGGAGAATGGGAGACAAATCAACCCGGTTTAATACCATATATAGATTATGCGAGGAGGATTTCATATTTCTTTAGAAAGGTTGAGTTTCATCATATCCCTCGATATGAAAACTGGATGGCAGATGCTCTTGCAACGTTGGCATCAATGATTATAGTGAAGTAATGGAATGAGGTTCCCAATTTGTCTGTGATGTGTCTTGATAGGCCAGCTCATGTGTTTGCTGTTGAAGAAGTCAAAGACGAGAAGTTGTGGTATTACGACATCAAATGTTTCCTCAAAAGTCAGATTTACCCGTCTGGGGCATCTTTGAAAGATAATAAGACTTTGAGAAGATTAGCCGACAATTTCTACTTGAATGGTGATATAATGTACAAGAGAAACTTCGACATGGTTTCGCTCAGATGCATGGATAGACACGAAGCAGACTTGTTGATAACTGAAGTGCATGAAGGTTCCTTTGATACTCATTCCAATGTACAAGCAATGGCAAAGAAGATGTTGCGAGCAGATTACTATTGGCTGACAATGGAATCTGACTGTTGCAAGTTTGTGAAGAAATGTCACAAGTGTCAAATATATGCTGATAAGATTCATGTTCCTCCAACACTATTGAATGTTATTTCTTCCCCATGGCCCTTCTCTATGTGGAGGATTGATATGATTGGGAATATTGGGCCCAGAGCTTCGAATGGACATCGTTTCATTTTAGTGGCAATTGACTACATCACAAAATGGGTTGAAGCAGCATCGTATGCAAATAACCAAGCAAGTTCTTGTAAGGTTTATCAAGAATCAGATATATGCCGCTATGGTATGCCAAGTAAGATCATTACTGATAATGGATCAAACTTGAATAACAATATGGTGGAAGCTCTTTGTAAAGACTTCAAGATTGCACATCATAATTCTTCTCCCTACAGACCCAAGATGAATGGGGTTGTTGAAGCTGCAAATAAGAACATCAAGAAGATTATTCAGAAGATGGTTGTGACATATAAGGATTGGCATGAGATGCTCTCATTTGCTTTGCACGGGTATCGTACATACATTCTCACTTCTGCAGGGGAAACCCCTTTCTCTCTTGTATATGGCTTGGAAGCAGTGCTCCCCATAGAGGTTGAGATTCCTTCATTACGTGTGCTTATGGAAGCCAAGTTGACTGAGGCTGAATGGTGTCAGACCAGGTATGATCAGCTGAATTTGATTGAAGAGAAGAGATTAACTGCCATGTGTCATGGTCAGTTATATCAGCAAAGGCTGAAGAAAGCTTTTGATAAGAAGGTCAGACCTCGGGTGTTCAAGGAAGGTGACCTTGTGCTCAAGAAGATTCTATCTTTCAAACCAGATTATAGGGGAAAATGGACTCCTAATTATGAAGGCCCGTATGTTGTTAAGAGAGCCTTTTTAGGCGGTGCTTTGATCCTTATAACTATGGATGGTGAAGAGTTCACTCGTCCTATGAACGCAGACGTAGTCAAGAAATACTTCACCTAAAAAAGAAAAGAACAACTCGATAAGTTGAAAACCCGAAAGGACGGCTTAGGCTAAAATGAGCGTCTCTGTGGATTGAAAACCCAAAAGGGCGATCCAGGCAAAAATTAGAGACATAAAACAAAAAGAATTTCCCGATAAGTTGAGTACCCCACCTTGGGGAAACTTATGCAAAAATTAGGGATTATGGCAAGTAACTGCACTCTGCTGATCTTCAAATTTTGGAGAAACTTTGAGCACAAGTGTTGACGTTAATTCATCATCTCTAGTAGCGGTCAAAAGCACAACGGACATCAAGAGTTGGTAGAAGGATTAGTGGTCATTTGTATTCAATGTAACCATTTTCCATGAAAATTACCATTTTCAACATTGTAAAGATCTATAGAGTCTTGTCATTTACGGAGTACCATTCTATTAAATAAAGTTGAGCTTTTACCCAATTATTTTCACTCTTATTTTACTTCAACAAATAGTTTAAATTTTATTATGGTCATTTTTGAAATTAAAATTTTAATCAAAATCATTTTTCTTAAATATATAAAAGCAAGAATCTCTCAAAGCAATTAAAAAGAAACATCAATAGTATTTCGAGAACAACAAGTCTTAAGTGTGGAGCATTAAGGGTCCCCAAAGTAGTTAACCCTTCAGGTATCCCTAGCCGAGTTTGTTGATCCAGTTCCCCCTACGACATGTTGATCCCCGGTGGAGTTTCCTTACCTTTTCCCAGCTGAGTTAGTGGATTCAGTACCCTGCGGAGTTGTATTTTATCCCAGACAGAGTTTTTGTATCCCCTGCAGAATTTTTTCTATTCCTCACTAAGTTTGATCCTCAGCGGAGTAAGTTGATTTCCCCAGTAGATTGCGTTGGTTTCTCCACCAATCGCCACCCGATTCACTCCCAGTCAGAGTTTTCTCCTGGTTTCTGAGCAACTATTTATGTTTATCCTCTATATGGTTGTCTCCCATTTGATATGGTGTAAAATTCCCCGCAAACTCGATAACGTTTCCTTTCCTCAACAGATCTCCTCCTTCCCCATATAGGGTTGAGTATTTGGGATGTTGATTTCCTCTGTTCTCCGGCAGTTGTCTCCCTTTTATGGATTGACCGAGGATTGTACCGATGATTCAAATTTTGCGACACCTTTATATCCTCTGTGATCGTTTTGTCAGCATAATCATCATATCTACATATACATATACACTCATATAATTTCATAATTGCATATTTGCATCATCATATTTGCTGAATCATTGTTTGAGATTCTTATTCTCTATTACGGCGGTACTTTATCCCCATACAAATTTGGTGTCTGTCCTCCCTCAATTGGTAGAGTGTCGGCCCCTTAAGCAGAAAGACTTTAACCTTCCTCCTTTCCCCACTGAGTTATTTCCTTGTGGATGACTATTATTTTAGTTTCCTCCCTATTCAATTATCTGGATGGAATCACTCCCCTTGAGATATATCCTCATTAGGTTGAGTCTTGATGACCATTTCTTTCTAGCTCTTGTCTAGATAGATGGTTTGGGTCTCCTAAGAGTTTATTGCCTAGTAACTCGTAATATTCTTCTTAGTTCATAATTTGTTACTTCTTGCCCAATACTCAGCAAAAGTAGCCTTGTTTTTCTCCTCAGTGGGGTCCCCGGTAGATTCATTCCCCAGAAAGTATATCCTTGATATGTTCATCCTAACCGGTGACAGATATCTTTCTCTCCCCTGCCTGAGTCTATCCTTGATATGTTCATCCTAACCGACGACAGATATTCTCATCCTTGGTATTCTACCCAGTAAAAAGGTAGTTGTAGTCCCTATTTTGTTCCCCAGAGAGTTAATCCTTGATATGTTCATTTTAACCGATGACGGATTTCCTTCTCTTTGCGGTCTTCTACCCAGTAACTGGTAGTTGTAAACCCTGCTTTTTCCCCTTTGCAGAGTTTATCCTTGATATGTTCATCCTAACCGATGACGGATATCCTCTTTGTGGTATTCTATCCAGTAACTGATAAATGTAATTCCTATTTTCTCTTTGATGGTATCAAGTTCATACCTAGGGTTTGAGACCCTCATGGTAAAAAGCACAACCATGGATTTATCCACAAATGGTTATAAGCATCATATATGAGTCTCAATAATTCCTACATGTGATATTGATCAAGTATTCTTCAAGAGTTTGAAGGTGATTTGCCTTGGAGACCCTAGTTTGATTGGGTATCTTGAGTAACTTCTCCAACAAGCTATCTCACAAATTGATCAAATTTCTAAAGGGACACTTAAAAATTCATCCTCTTATGCATATATGATCTACCATGAACCAATAAAGTCAAGATAATTGAAGGATAGCAAGTTGGTTGATGGTGGTTGGTCAGATGAATTCTTCTGATCAAAACTAGGTCTTCCTAGACCCTATCTCCTACAATTTTCACCATATGAAAATTATTCCAAGATCAAAGTTACTCTAAATTACATTCCAAACAACTTTAATGTTGAGACCTAGATCTATTTTTGCTTGGAAAATCATTTGCTATGTTGAAACATTATAGGTCATTTTGTCTAAACCCTAACTTAAAAGTCAACTTCCCAATGCCACAAGTTGCTCATTTTTTATGATATGAAAGATTTCCAAGTTGAAAAATCAAATTCAATGTGTCTAATTCAAATTTTATGTTTGGAGTGGGAGCTAATTCAACTTTTATGAGCATATGATATGAGGATACATTATAGGTCATTTTTCACCTATACCATTAAATAAGTGATTTTTCCAAACTTCAAAAATGAATAACTCTAGCATTCTAAATCCAAATTCCATGAAATTTGTAACCACTTTGAAGGTATTTGAAAGAGCTACAAATTTTATGAAGACACTTTTCTCATTTGAAGCTCACATAGAAAGTTAAGCAAGGTGGAATAATGAGATATATGGCTTGACACTTAGAAATTTTTTCAATATGTTGAAATTTCCAAACTTCAACCTCCAAATTCACCATGATCCAAGTTACAAATGAAAAAGTGTTCAACATCAAACTTGTTCCCTTGATCTAAGATTTTCAAAGAACCCAAGTTCATGCATTTTGGATGAAGTTTGCTAGGTCTACGCATGGCTTTAACAGAGTTGCATCATTGGAGAAAATTAAATGTCCAAAACTCCACATATCATTGCCTTGCTACTCAAGCCTCATTTGAACTTCAGAACAATTGGATATGGATCAAATTGGATTTCTTCACGAGCCTGTACACACCCATGCAAGCTTGTGCATGAAATGACCAAATTTAGCAATTTTTCAAGTGTGCAATTATCAATCCCAAATGCTATAAATAGAAGGCATCTGAGCTAATTTCAAACACACCTTGCGTGCCAGCTTTTCCCCCCAATTGAAACCTTCACATTTCAAAGGAAAACCTAAGAATTTTCAACTTGAAAATTGAGTTTGAATCTCACTGTTTGGAGATTCAAGAACTCCAGGATCCAAAGCTTTGTACCATTGCTAAACCTCTCCTATAAGCTTCTCAAGTGTGATTAGATCAAGGTTGAAGCAAGCAACATCAAGTTCTGCACAACATTGAAGGTAAATTTCAGAAAACTTCATCTCTTCGATTCTCACTCAATTCTACTCAATTCTCTTGGATCTTTGGTTGTTTGAAGTCCTATCAATGTAGGCAAGAAGATTGAGTTGCTTAAAGGTCAAACCGAAGCAACTCAGTTGACACACCTCAAAATTCAACTCCTCATATCTTTTTATACATTTGGAGTTAGTTGTAATTGAGGTCAGATTCGTGCTCTATGCCATTTTTTCTTTCAGATAATGTCCTCCTTTTTCATTTTCTTAATGGTGATGAGTGAACCACTCTGGTGGACCTCGCCTGAGAAGGTAATCGGAGGTCTAGCGTCGGTGGTGTGCTGGACAAGTTCTGAGCATTGATCTCATTTGAAATGTTATAATCTCACGCGTTGGTTTTAATTACCATCCCTGCAGCGCATTGACTTAGGTCTATTATGGAATGCGCGCGCTAATCCACTTGATATGCCACCTCAATTAATGAGGGAGATCAAGTGGTCCATGTTTTTTCTGATTATTTGAATTTCATTTAATTTGTTTTATTTTCATTAATTCATATTAATTTTAATAATGATCCAAAAAAATATAAGAGTTTCACCAATTTTTTTTTAATAAATTCCTCTTTCATATTTTGAATTAAAATTATTTTTTGGATCATTATTAATATTTTTCATGATTTAATTGATTTTGTGATTATTTTTAATTGTTTAAAAATACTTTTAAGTCTTTAAAAATTCTGAAATTTTTTCTCCAAGGTCCTTTGACCTTGTTTGACCCATTTCTTTGGTGTTTTGATGAGGTTTTAGGAATTTGACAAACCATATTTAATTTAAATGCCTTATTTTAATATTTTTAATTTGAATAAATGCCAAATAATTGTGTTGACCTCTTGTGATGATTTGTGTAAGTTTGACTTATGTTGTTGTGCCTTGGTGAAGGTTGATTTAATTTTGTTAAGTTAATATCATTGGATTTAGGGGATTGATGGAATGTATATTCCATCTCCCAAAATGAATGAATGATATTAATTTGGTAAAAGTCCTCCTTTGACCAATTTGAGTTTTGATCCATTCCCTTCCCTCTTCATATATTACCCATTCTTTATGCATTCATCTCATTTGGCCTATGATATCTCTAAGTCCTAAGGCTAGTTGATTTCAAAATCAACATAAGTATGGATGAGATTAGGCCACCTCTTTTGCATATTCTTTTTGTGTGTGGTATGTTTCACGAGCATAGTCCATTATACTATGTCTCTAACATGCATTAGCACCAAAATTCTATTGCCCGGCCTCAAATAGTTGTGACTTCTACATAAGTTCAATTACGATTGCTTAACATAGCGCTAAATTTTTGACACAAAAGGCATAACATTCTAGTTAGTGAGATTGTAAGTCTCCCCTCTTTCATGGTATTGTGTGGAAATCTGGCCTTTTTTCCTTCCTTTGGAAGATGTCTTGGTTCAAGGATCCATGCTTGTGATAAGTGGGTTGAGTGTTCTCCAAAGAATGACTTAAAATGAAAAGCAAAAGCAAAACAATACTAACTTTTAACTCATTAACAACTAACATTTAATTTCAAGTCCTTTATTTTAATGCATTTTAATTTTTAAGTTCTACTCATTTTCCATTTTAATGCAATTTTCACTTTGTCCATTTGGACCATATTGTGTGTTATATCTTGTTTGTGTATATTTTGTTTGTTTGTGTGGTCTTTGACCATTAATGTACATAATAAGAACAAAAACTCTAAAAAACTTTTGTGTGGACTGTTGACTTGATCTTGGACAAATTGGACTTAGAATCTAGGCAACCTCACTATGTTAAAGGACTTGGCCAAAGACAACATTTGTGTAACCAAGTGCTTACAATTTGAAACTTTATATGATACATCTTTGAAGATCCCTTTGAGTTCATCTGCAACATGATCATTGTGAAGCTGTTATTTTGAATCGGTGACTTGTGGAATTCATCTTCTACATGGGCTAATTTGAAGAAGATCATGGAGTGGCTAAGCTTGCATGTGGCTATATTTATTTGATGCCTTGCTCTTCAAAATTGATATAGTTGTGCTTCGTGTGTTGCTTGATTCTAAATGTCCAAGGGAATTTGTGTTTCTATAAGACATTCTTGCCTATTGGATTGCTACACATTGGTCAGATCCTTTCAACTCTTAACTTTTAATTTTTTGCATAGGATTAGTCTCTTCATCTCCTCCCCATTTCTTTAATTTCAAAATCTCTCCCTCCTTTTAAAATCTTCTTTGTTTGAACTAGTTTTGTTCTAAACATTAACCACTTTGCAAACTAGAAACTTTGGCCTTATGCCATTGCATTTTCAAAATTCTTTTCTTAAATCAAACTTGTAAATAAACTTAACCATACTTGACTTAAATTTTTCAAAAGCCAAAAAGAACTAACTCGTTCAAACCATTTTCTAGGCCCTTGTGCCTTTCAAACTTAATTTTTGATTGAAAGCAATGCATCCACTTTGAAATTTGTATCACGAACTACGAGGTTTTGATCCCTTATTTTTATGTTGGTACGCAGGAACAAGTCCGAAGGTCTTGTCAAACACAAAAATATAATTAATGAATTATTTTCTCATCCCTCCACTCTATTTTTTTGTAAACATCACTTTGTACAAAATACATATGCACACAAGAAAGGGCTCCCTATGAGTACCTAGGACACTTTGTGTGCTAACACCTTCCCTTTGTGTAACCAACTTTCTTACCTGTAATCTTTGATATTTTATTAGTTTTGATTTGAAAACTTCTTACTTTTGGGTTTTGTTCATACTATCCCCTTTTCCCTTGGAAACAATAAAGGCGCGGTGGCGACTCTGGTTTTATTGATGTCTTGCTTATCCATAGCTTGATGATCATGAATTTACCGCTACAAAATAGAAGTATGTAATCCTTAATCCACCAACACGGTTGATAGACCAGACCATAGTGAAAAGTGTTTTATTAAATAAAAAAATTAAGGTGCCTTAAAAGAGTTATTAATTTGTTTGATTTGAAGATTGAGGTAATAAGATGTTACAAAAGATATATTTTGTAGTGGTGTTGGCGTCATCAAAACACTAAGAAAGGTTTTCAGCAGGATCATCAGCTACATACCTGCAAGCACATAGATCCACATTCTCTCAATTTTTTATGATGACAATACATCTGTCAGGGAGGTGGTAAAATAGAGAGAAAATAGATAGATAGATAGATAGATAGGTACGGTTTGGAGTGGTTAAACTATCCCTAAAATAACTCCTCTGTTCCCCCTTTCATTTTTTTACTCATTTTTCTCACATAACCCTATGCAAGCTTCCTCTAGCTTTCTTGTTCACACAATCATCTTCAAGATTCCATCGGGTTTCCTTTTATTCAAATTTCTTTCAAGTATTGATTCCTTCTCTCTTTCCACTTTTATAATAACAGTGGTTAGGGATTTAGATAAAGGTTTTTTTCCCTAGGACTCTAGATTGCGCTTTTAGTGTTTATGGGATCAAGGGCTATAGTACTCGTAGTAACTATTATGATATTGGTAGTAATTTTCTTTTTATCCTATGTGTTTCTAAGAAACAAAGAGATAATTATTTCCCCTACCATAATGCCCAAAGAGGTCAAAGATATTGGGTCCTCTTTTACTGTTGAGCATAAGATATTTTCCTTTCTGAAATAAGTTGGTGTCTCTTCTTCAAAGGACAAAAGGATGGTAAATATAGAGGCTTGTTCACCTACAGAGAGGGCTAACCTGACCATCCCTTCTGGCTCTTCCTCTCCTACTTCTACTTCTACCCCCCCCCCCCCCACATTAAGGATATGAGTTTTTTTTCCTATTTCCCCCTTTGCGATAGAAATTATAAGAGTTATTAATGTTACACCTTCTTAGTTAGTACCAATAGTTAAGGCTTTATTATGACATTTAAGTTTGCGTTCAAAGGAATAGAGATTCCCCCATCATAGAGGTGTTCTTTTCCTTTTATGATATTAAACCTTCTTCCAAAGGGGGTTTAATAACCCTAGGGGGCCTTTTGGATAAGGTCTTATTCAAACCCTACTCCAATCATTAGAATAACTAGAGAGACAAGTTTGTACGAGTGAAAGGGTAATAGGGTTCCCAAATTGTTTTAGTTGTAGATGGCATTCCTCTATTCTTTCTGGCCTAGATGCGCAACCCTGTGGCAATCATTGGGTATGATTATAAGTACCTCACCTATGGAGAGTGTAGCGGGAAATTTATGATCATCAAGCTATTGACAAGCTAGAGATCGATTAACAAGAGTCGCCACTGCGCTTTTATTGTTTCCAAGGGAAAAGGGAAAAAGTACGAACAAAACCCAAAAAGTAAGAAGTTTTCAAATAAAAACTAATAAAAGTTAGAGATCACAGGTAAGGGGGTTGGTTACACAGAGGGAAGGTGTTAGCACCCAAAGTGCCCTAGGTACTCCTAGGGAGCCCTTTTTGTGTGCATATGTATTTTGTATGAAGAGGCTATCCTATATACAAAATTAAAAGTTTAGAGTTGAAAAGATCTGACCAAATGGGTAGCAATCCAATAGACAAAAATGTCAATAGAAACCCAAAATTCCCTTGGACTTTTAGAATCAAGCAACACACAAATGACAATTATATTATCTTGAAGAGCAAGGCATCAAATAAAGATGGCCTCATCCAAGCTTATCCATTCCATGATCTTCTTCCAAGATAACCCATGTAACAAATGAATTCCACCTACGCCAAATAAGGGAAAAGAGGGCGCTTTTTTTGGCCTATAACAGCGCTTTAAAGCGCCCTCTAATCTGGCGCTGGCATAGGTAAAGACAGCGCTTTTTTTCCTGGTGAAAGCGCTCTCTAAAGTGGCTCTCTAAGCCCTTTAAGGGCCACTTTAGAGGGCGCTTTTTAAAGAAAGCGCCCTCTAAAGTGGAAACTTTTAAGGGTTTAGAGGGTGCTTTTACTGGAAAGCGCCCTCTAAAGTGGAAATTTAAAGGGTTTAGAGGGCGCTTATTTTGGAAAGCGCCCTCTAAAGTGGGTGGTTATTTAAATTTTTTTTTTTTAAAAACGCTATATTTTATTTATTTATTTTAGACAACCTGTATATTGAAGCAGTACACCCAAAACTGTATAATTTGAAGCTCTTTTTCACACATTGCATTCAACAAGCCTTATATACAACAATCCATACATATACAACAATCCACTGATATATAATCGTTAACTTCTAAAGATTCTAAATATACAACCAATTCATAACTTAAAAAGAAATAAAACTAAGTAGCAAAAGCATCTCTGAGATGTATGTTTTTTTTGCTAGCAGCAGTCTTCTTAGCAACAACCTCTTTTTGTTCAATATCAATAGCATGAACCTAAAATATCATAAAATTAGTTAGGTGATGTATAAGATCAAGAATTAACATTTTCTATGCATAAATATCATATAATTGTGTTTATACCTTTTTTTTTATGCAACTGACTCGATTTGCTGCGTAATCCCCTTATATTTTTGGTCCCTTATCTTTTGAAGATAGAATTGATATTTGTTTAGATGGACATGTTCCATTGTCGTAGAGGGATACTTTCAAATATCCAGCATCATCATCTACGCGAATGAGGCTTGACGACAATGGAACATCTCCATCTAAACAAATATCAATTGATACTTTCAAGTATCCCTTGCCCCTTGCACGAATGATTGACTTCATAATAGCCATTTTACATGTAATAAAGAAAACAATTAAAATCAGATGACAAATGTAAAAACAATTAAAATCATAAAAGTCATTTTACCTGTAATAAAGAAAACAATTAAAATCATTTGACCTGTACCTTTTTCACTAAGTTCTCTTTCTTTTCTTGGTTGGAATATGTTCTACATGTCTCTTAACAACACGGACGGTTGGACTGATCCAAATACCCTCATTATGATCATTTCTAATATATGAATCATTTGATATAATATTTTCATCTTGATCATTTCTGGTAAACGATTCAATCTCAACATCAATATCACCTTGATCTCCAATGTTTTCATCAATTACTTTGTTGGAAAAAAGACTAGGCATAAGGAATGGCAACATAGAATCAAAACAGATGAAACAATAACCACCTTAGCACTACGAACGCCACTGGAAGAAACCATTCCAATGAAAGAAAAATAAAACTAAAAGGCCATCAACCCAAAGAGAAGCAGAAAGCACAACCAACCTGCTCTGCTTTATTAAAATTGGAAACACGACAAGAGGAAACAGCCGTATTTATTAAAATTGGGTTTCTATAGTCCATTAGATTCTCACGCCTGCTCTGCTTTAACAGGTCCAGAGTCTTTACTGCTACTCTGCAAATCATAGGGCTAACTGTCCCATGCCTACTCTGCCGAACGCAAATAGTTTTACCATACTACTCGTACAAGTTAATACTGATCACAAAGTAGCAGTAGGCATGGGACAGCTAGCCCTATGATTTGCAGAGTAGCAGTAAAGACTCTGGACCTGTTAAAGCAGAGCAGGCGTGAGAATCTAATGGACTATAGAAACCCAATTTTAATAAATACGGTTGTTTCCTCTTGTCGTGTTTCCAATTTTAATAAAGTAGAGCAGATTGGTTGTGCTTTCTACTTCTCTTTGGGTTGATGGCCTTTTAGTTTTATTTTTCTTTCATTGGAATGGTTTTTTCCAGTGGCATTCGTAGTGCTAAGGTGGTTATTGTTTCATCTGTTTTGATTCTATCCCCCGGTTCAACATTCTCGTTACTTTTCTCACCATGCAAATTCCAACATGTATAACTTCGATCAATTCCATGCCTCATTAGTTGCGATGTCAACTGAACTGCGTCAACCCGTTTCCCATAACAACAACCCAAGCAAGGACATATCATTCTACTGGGGTCTTCGGCGTGCGCAACGGCAAACTTAACGAATTCTGATACCCCATTCTCGTACTCTCTCGACAATCGATTGGAAGACATCCATGTATTATCCATTACTAATTAGAATAAACAAAAAACAATTTCAGAAGAGAAACCAAAATGGGATGAGACAAAACAACTTTGCTTTATTGAGTTAGTCTCTGTGCAGGGCATTCATGTCTCCATTTACTCTATCAAATAACATCCATACCTAAACTTCTTAAGTTACTAGCTACGCTATGTACGCTAAGTTACTAGAATCAAAGGTTTCTAATGTCTCTATAATGCAACCATAACCGAACCCTAACAACAGTCTTTGAATGTGATTCATAGCGATATCAAATTCAGCAATTTAAAAACCAACCGTCAATTGCCTAATAAACCCAAACTATTTAAATGACTATGAATATTGAAACTTTACAGGTCGAAACAAACGTAGCATAGACAACAATAACATAAAACTGAAATGGGGCAAAGCTAAAACAAAGCAATAGTGCAAGTAATAATGTATGCATCGTGTACCTTTGATTGGTAGAAGGAGGAAACGTCGTAGATCTAACAGAGGTGGAAGGAGAACGCCTTAGAACCCTAACGTGAAAAAGAACGAAAATAACAGAGAGTGAAATAACAAAACGCGCAGTATGTTATAATTTTAATGTTTACTAAAGGGGACCTTAGAGGGCGCTTGTGGAAAAAAAGCGCCCTCTAAAGGGGGCCTAAGAGGGCGCTTATGAAAGCGCTCTCTAAGGCTTTCCAAAAGCGCTTTATAAACTGGAAATGCACATGGACTTATAGAGCGCTTTTTTAAAAGCACCCTCTAAGGGTAACCTTAGAGGGCGCTTTTTAGAAAGTGCCCTGTATTGTTGTCCCTCTATCTCCTCCTTATTTTTTCGCTTCACCTTAGAGGGTGCTTTATTACAAAAGCGCCCTCTAAAGTGCGCTGTCTATTACTCCTTATTTTTTCGCTTCATTTTAGAGAGCGCTTTTGTAATAAAGCGCCCTCTAAGGTGCGCTGTCTATTCCAGTTTTTGGCGTAGTGACAAGTCACAGGTTCAAAATAACAACTTCATAATGATCATGTTGTAGATGAATCTTAGAGAGATCTTCAAAGATGTATCAGATGAAATTCAAATTGCAAGCACTTGGTTCTTCAACAAGTTGGCATTGGCCAAGTCCATTAGCATATGGAGGTTGCCTAGATTCTAAGTCCATTTGGGCAAGATTAAGCCAACAGTCCACTCAAATTCTTTTTAGGGTTTTTGTTATTATTATGTACATTAATGGTCAAAGACCACACAAACAAGCAAAATATATACAAACAAAATATATCACACAATATGGTCCAAATGGACAAAGTGAAAATTACATTAACATAAATAATTAGAATGATATGAACAATGGCAAATGAAATAAAGTGCTAAAAGTAAATTGCATTAAAGTAAAAGCTTGAAGTTAAAAGTTAGTAGTTAGTAGGTTAGAAGTTAGTTTTGTTTTGCTTTTTATTTCAAGACATTCTTTGGAGAACACTCAACCCAATTATCACAAGTATGAATCCTTGAACCAAAACATCTTTCAAAGGAAGGAAAGAAGGTCAAGTTTCCACACAATACCATGAAAGAGGGGAGACTTACAATCTCACTAACTAGAATGCTTATGCCTTTTATGTCACAAATTTAACGCTTTGTTAAGAAATCGTAATTGGACTTGTGTAGAAGTCACAACTATTTGAGGTTGGGCAATAGAATTTTGATGTTAATGCATGTTAGGGACATAGTATAATGGACTATGCTCATAAAATATACCACACACCAAAAGAATATGCAAAAGGTGTGGCCTAATCTCATCCATACTCATGTTAATTTTCCAATCAACTAGCATTAGGACTTTGAGATGTCATAGGCCAAATGGAATGAATGAATTAAGAAGAGGAGTAAGATGAAGTGGAAAGGGGATGAATGACATCACAAATTGGTCAAAGGAAGACTTTTATTAAATTAATATCATTCATTCATTTTGGGAGATGGAATGTACATTCCATCAATCCCTTAAATCCAATGATATTAACTTGACAAAGTCAAATCAACCTTGACCAAGACCCAACAACAATAAGCAAACTCATACAAGTCAATACAAATGGTCAACAAACTTTAATTGGCATTTATTCAATTAAAAATAATAAAATAGTGCATTTAAATCAAATATGTTTTGTCCAATTCCTAAAATCTAATCAAAAACCAAAGAAATGGCCATGAGATTTATCATAGGTCAAACAAGGTCAAAGGATTTTGGAGAAAAAAATTCATAATTTTTGGACATTTAAAAATATTTATAAACAATTAAAAACAAATGCAAAATAAATTAATTCATGAAAAATATTAATAATGATCCAAAAAAATAATTTTAATTCAGAATTTGAAAGAGAAAAATATTTGAAATTTTTTGGACCAATATTGAATTTAATATGAATTATTGAAGAAAATGCAATTAAAATAAAAATTCAGAAAATCTAAATTACGTGGACCATCAGATCTCCCTCATTAATTGAGGTTGCAAATCTGATGGTCCCTAGCGCGCGTTCCACATGTACTTAAGTCAACAGCGCTGCACAATTGGTATTTAAAACCAACAATCAAGATTAAAACGTGAGGGACGGATCATGTGGTTCAAAGCTAGCCAACTCATCGCCGGAGCCAGAGCTCCGGTCATCTTCTCCAGTGGACCTCACCGGACTGGTCCATCATGAACCATCACCATAATAAAAAACAAGGACATGATCTTGAAGAAAAAATGGCACTGAGCTCGAATCTGACCTCCATTCACTCCAATTCCAAATATATCGAGAGATGCATGGAATTGGAATTTCAGGTGCATGAATTGAGTTGCTTCGATTTGACCTTAAAGCAACTCAATCTTCTTGCCTTCATTGGTAGGACTTTAGACAACCAAAGCATCAATAGAATTGAGCAAGAATTTGTGAGAATCGAAGAGTTTAAAATTTCTGAAAAATACCTTCAATGGAGGTCTGAATTCGATGGATCTTGATCTTGCTTGTGCTTGGACTCACTCCACTTGCTTGCAGGAGAAGGATTGAATGGTTTAGAAGCAATGGATTCCTGGAGAATTGAATTCCAAAACAGAGGAGATTCAAGCTCAAATTCAAGAGAATTTATCGGGCTTATCCTTTGAGAATTGAGGGTTTGAAATGGGGGATCAAAGCTGGCGCGATTGTGTGTGTATTTCTGAGCAATTGAAGCTCTATTTATAGCTGGAATGGTTGATAATTGCACACTCACTTTCACTTTCCAATTTTGGCAAATGGTGATGTAATGGTGCATGAGCGCGCATAAACCCGTGAAATGATTTCTAGAGGTCCAAATTTGAAGATCAGATGCTCTGAAGTAAGCTTGGATTGCAAGGTAAATGCACATTGATGTTTGAAGTTTGATCCATGCCAAGTAATGTCACTATGTTTAAGCCATGTGAAGCCTATGCATTTCTCATCTCAAATGAATGAATTTGAGCTCTTTGGAAAGGTGAGATCAAAGGGAACAACTTTCATGTTCAACACTTTTTCATTTGGAGATTGGAACTTGGAGAAATCTGAGGTGGAAGTTTGGAAATATTTGACATATCAAAATATTTCTAAGTGTCAAGCCATATGTCTCAATATTCCACCTTGCATAACTTTTTATATGAGTTTCAAATGAGAAACGTGTCTTCATCAAAGTTGTATATCTCTCAAATACCTTCAAAATAGTCACCAATTTCACGTCATTTGGATTTGAAATGATAGAGTTATGCATTTTTGAAGTTTGGAAAAATAACTTGATCAATGGTATAGGTCAAAAGTGACCTATAATGTAGACTCATATCACATGCTCAAAAAAGTTGAATTAGCTCCCACTCCAAACATAAAGGTTGAATTAGACACATTGAATTTGTTTGTGCAACTTGGAAATCTTTCATCTCATAACAATTGATCAAGTTATGGCCTTGGGAAGTTGACTTTCAAATTAGGGTTTAGACAAAATAACCTATAATGTTTCAACATAGAAAATGATTTTCCAAGCAAAACTATCTCTAGGTCTCAACATGAAAGTTGTTTGGAATGTCATTTAGAGTACGTTTTATTTTGGAATCATTTTCATATGGTGAAATTTGTAGGAGATAGGGTCTAGGGAGACCCAGTTTTGATCAGATGAATTCATCTGGCCAACCACCATCAACCAACTTGTTAACTTCCAATTCACTTGACTTTATTGGCTCATGGTAGATCATATATGCATAATATGATTGATTTTTAAGTGTCCCTTGAGAAATTTGATCAATTAGTGAGATAGCTTGTTGGAGAAGTTACTCAAGATACCCAGTCAAGCTAGGGTTTCCAAGGCAAATCACCCTCAAACTATTGAAGAAAACTTGATCAATATAACATGTAGGAGTCAATGGAACTCATATATGATATTCATAACCATTCTTGAATCAATTCTTGGTTGTGCTCTTTGTTCATGAGGGTCTCAAACCCTATATGTGAGCTTGATGAATCAATGAGATCATGCCCTACCTACAAAAGAGTTAGACAAATACAAAGACATATTTTTGGCATTTTAGTTAGTGAAATGATAAAATACAAGTATGATATAATCACAAAGTGCTTGGTGATCTCTCCCAAAACAAACCCAATGAAGGAGGGGTAAGGAGGATGCCAAGACATGATCCCAATGCTAATGCTTATGATGAAATTGCATGAGAGATCTTAAGGTCAAAATTGGGGTCTTACAGAGAGGACAAGATTATTCGCCTCCTAGATAATTTTGAGTTCATAGAGTCTCATACACTGATCAAGCAGCGGAAGGAGAGCGGTAACTCCCTTTATCAGTACCTGGGTAAGCTTAAATATTTTGGTGCTTTTTTATAGGTATTCTTTAGTGGTGTGTGACCTTTGTATATTTACTTGTAGGTTAAATGACATAAATTTCCTCGAAGGAGTGGAATAAGAGATGGGATTAAATCCAATATGACTGTGGGGAAACTGATAGCCCTTAGAGTCATCATGAGGGTTTTATCACCAACGAAACAAAAAGGGAGGTCGAAGACCAGCCTCCTCGTTCCCCAAACACTAAGGTCCAAAAGCATAAGGGTGATCCTTCCCTGTCTATTGGGGGAGAAGTTGTTTTTCCTACTCTAGAGAGAGGTGGGTGCTTATAAATCTCATGGCGGTGATGCTCCGCCACCCTTGTCCTCCTTGTGGGTCGACTATGGGTTTGACGTTGTCTTGTTTACAGACTTTCACCTCCCTTTCCTCAAGGAGTTTTTCGGAGACTATAAGACCCTCAGTAATAAGTAATCCTCCAAGCTTTATAGCATGAAGGATAATCCTTTGTTTAGGGGGCTGATGCTGGAGCGTGTCAACTAGGAAAGGCAAAATCAGGTCTAGAACAAGCTAAGGGCAAAGCTCAAGCGGTATGAGGAAGGTTATTCCTAGCATAAGGAGAAAAATTCATGGGCAACCAAGCTAGATATTGTAGAGACCAAGGCTAAGGAATAAATAATATTCCTTAAATTTATCTTTGGAGGATTCCCTTCGCTCCAAAAAGGAATTTGAGGGTGAGGTATTGGAGTTCAAGGATGACTTGGTGGTGACCTTTGGTACTTATTTTGGGCGTGAGAAGGAACATGTGTCCTCCTTCTATCCATAATAGACTTGGGAATGTTTTATATTTCTAAAGTTATATGTGATGGCCAGTTGATGGATGATGAGAAGATGTCCCCTTCGGAGCCCCAAAGATCGTTCTCAACTATAGGCGCTTAGGATGTCCCTAAAGGTGATGCGACTGAGGGAGGCAAGCCTACAACTCCACACCTAGAGGAAGTACCCATGAAGGAGGAAACCCTAGGGGATGGCCAATGTGTAGACTTCTTGTTCTTGTTTCTTTGACCCTTTGTTGCCTTTTCTTGTATTCTTGCCCCTGTTAGGAGTTTTTACAAAAACTTAAGCTATATCTCCTTTTAGGAGTCTTTGTTTTAACTATCTTATTATCGTTTCTCCAATTTTATTTGTTCTTCTATACGTCTATTTATAATTGTTTCAGAGCCCTATTTGGGCCTTTAGTTGAAATTCCCTCATGAGGCAACATGAATCTCTTGTGCAGGTTCGATGCATCTTATAACCTCAAAAAGGGGTCGACAAAGATTCCTTCGTGAGGATCAAATTTTTCTAGTTTCCCTAAAAGAGAGACAAGGATCCCTATATGAGGATCCAACAATTTTTATTGCCTAAAAGGTAGAAAAGATCCTTTTGTGAGGATCCCACATTTTGTGATCGCCTCAAAGGGAAGCATGAATCCCTTATAGGGATTTATCATTTTTTATCACCATAAAGGTGGCAAGGATGCCTCTATGAGGATCCAACATTTTTTATTTCCTAAAAGGCGGCAAGGACCCCTCTATGAGTAATCCATCATTTTGTGACCGCCTCCAAGGATGGCAAGTATCCCTCTATGAGGATTCAACATTTTTGATCTCCTCAAAGGGCGACAAGGATCCCTCTACGAGGATCCACTACTATGAAAACCCCCTTATACCTCGGTCTAAAAAGAGGTTTTACATCGATTTCACATGCAAAGTAATGAAGGGTGTTAGGAAAATTTCCCACTTTTCCCCTTGGTTATAGATCCACCGAGTGGAAAGTTATATTGATTATAGGTTCGATCCCCAACAACAACATTTTTGTGTTTTCAAATCTAGAAAGCTCACACCATATACCTATTGGTTTCTGTTATTATTCGAGGGGAAAGATAAGTATTTAACTCGGTTTGAAACAATAACTGGGGGGTAAAACATAGTTTTGTCAATTATAATTTTATTTAAATTTTAAGTTGATTTATATTTTTTTTGACAAAACCTATATACAAATTTTATGATAGAATTAGAACATGTTATTTTATAACAAAATAGAACCAACTATACACAAAAGACCAAATTGCATTGTTTACAAAATTTGTAACACAACCTAATGTACACATATCAAAAATGGTACACCAAGAGATCATATATGTATATTTGAAAAGATAACCATAATCACAACACTAAATACATGTATAAAAGAAAACCTATAAACAATGTTTACAACAACCAAGAAAAACTAGTGTTGTTAAGGTTCATAAAAATATAGGATGCAACCAGCCCAATATGATCAGATGTCATCTATATCTTATTATGAGAATGGCGATGAGTCGTTAAACACCTACAACTTGAACAAAATTTAAATTAGGATAACCCAATACAAATAACATTAAAGATTCAATCTCCACAAAAATAACAAATAAACCTTTTACTAGCCAACAGCAACAACATTAACTTAACAACTATAAATAAATTACATGCATATGGATAAAGTTAATACCTGAACCCATGAATTACTAATGCCTCTAGAGACAATATACAACATATATTTCTTAACATATTATCCACACGAGTATTTGTTGGGTTGTTTCTCCGTCTACAAATGATTTTTATATAGTTATTGATACACACAAAACACAAGTAATACATTATAGAAAATAAAATAATGTCAAAAAGCACAAGTAATACTTACTTTTGAAAAAAAAAAAAATTCTTTTTACCACTTACTTTACGAGACCTTAAAATGTATCTCTCCATAGCTCTACATATTGATAAAAATTAAACATAAATAAAAACTATTCAAAAATATAGGTAAAATTTGAGTATTACAAATAATATCACTTATGCACTCAAAACGTCTTGCATCGTTGAATCAAGATCATAGTGTAACCAGGAAATAATAGTTACACTATTTTGCTTGGTACATATAATTATTAGTTGACAATGTGAACTACATAAACATCCAAAATAATTAATAATGTGTATAAAACGGTCATATGTCACATTCTTATTTCTCATTAACTAACTTGTTTTATATGTACGTCTAGATAATGTTTGGTCCTTATTTTTTAAATTGAATATTGAAAGGGTATAAGAGATAATACTTTCTTAAGTCCTTTTCAACACACATCTTATAGATGTACTTTAAATTTGAGACAAAAGTCAAATCTTTATGTGATTCTTGACATTAAAAATATTTGAGAATAATGAAAATAAATTGAAATCACCATAAAATATGTACTTACGAGCACCATAATTGTAGTATGGTTATGTCCAACCAATTATATCACTTCAAAATATCCAAAACATAACTCTTTCTAAGTAAATAAGTTTGACTTGATTCATTTTTTAATGTCAACATGAAGGTGTTTGGCATCTCCTCTACCACCCTTAATAGTCTTAACATGTTATCTGGTTGAGGTATTATGGTGTCAATATTGTGTTATAGGACAGAACAACTACCTTTCATGATTACACCACCCAACATAAATTTCAAAACTATGTCTAACTGATTTAAATTTGAGTGGACGGGTGTAAGACCCCAATTTTGACCCTAAGATCCCTCATGATGTCCCATCATATGCATTAGCATTGGGATCACACTTATTGGGTTTGCATTGGGAGATATCATCAAGCACATTTGATTGTATCATACTTCATTTTTCATTATTTACTAACCAAAATACCAAAAATATGTCAATGTATAGTTTGTTACTTTTGAAGGTAGTGTGTGTGCTCACCCATGCTATATCATGCTCATATCTAGCGTTTAAGACCCTCAATGCAAGGAATTCAATCAAGAAATGATTCAATTTGGATCTAATCATAATATATGGATCCCTATGATCTTCAAATGTTATTTTGATCAAGAAATCATCAAGAGTTTGGAGTTTGTTTGCCCTGGAAACCCTAATTCATCTGGGATCTTGTCTGAATTCTTCAACAAGTTTCTTTAACAAATGATCAAATATTTCAAGGGATACTTCATATTTCATCATATTATGCATATATGATCCTCCATGAGTCCCAAAGTCAAGATAAAGTCAAGCTAGCAAGGTGGTTCATGGTGGTTGACCAGAGGAAGTCAACTGGTCAAAACTAGGGTTCCCTAGACCCTATATCCTACAATGTTTGTCATGTGAAAAGGATACCAAGAGAAACGTCACTCAAAATGACATTTCAAACAACTTTCATGTTAAAGTCAAGAGCTATTTTTTCTTGGAAAGTCATTTTTTATGGTGAAAGATAATAGGTCATTTTGTCCGAACCCTAGTTTAGAGGTCAAGTTTCTAAGACCATAACTTGCTAAATTTATATGAGATGAAATCCATTCAAATTCCATGTTCAAATTAAAGATCTCTACTTACACTTTTATGTTTTTAGAAAGTTCAAATTAAACTTTCAAATGCATGTACCAAAAGGAAACATTATAGGTCATTTTGGGCCAATAGCATTGAACAATTGTTTTTCCTCAACTTCTAAAATGCATAACTCCTTCATTCCAAATCCAAATGCGGTCAAATTTGTGACCAAATTGAATAGGTTTGAAATAGATACAACTTTAATGAAGGAACGTTTCTCATTTTATCTCCTTGGCTATAAATAAGACCCGCATTGCTCAGAATTAAGGACCTCATGCCCAAGCTTTGAACCTGCAATTCCTAACCCTCACCATTGAAGGATAATCTTGAAGGTTTTCTTTGAAAATTGAGTTTCAAATCTCCATCTGTTTTGAGATTGAAACTCTAAGAGTCCAGACCATTTATTGATCCTAATCACTTTCAGAAAGCATCTGAAGCAAGACCAAGCACAATTGGAATCAAGATTGTGCCAATCTGAAGCTCCATTGGAGGTGAATTTTCAGAATTTTCTTCTCTTCGATTCTCCCTCAATTCTTCACCATTCTTTTTGATTTTTGGTTGTCTGAAGTCCTATCAATATAGGCAATAAGATTTAGTTGCTTTGAGGTCAAATCGAAACAACTTAGTTCATGATCCTCAAAATTCAAATCCCTGTATCTTTTTATATACTTGAAATTGAAGAAAATTGAGGTCAAATTCGTGTCCCTGAGCATTTATCCTTCAAATTAATGTATTAATTTTTCATTTTCCATAAGGTTTTGGTTGGACCAGTCCGGTGGCCTTCACCGGAGAAGATGACCAGAGCTAGGGCTCCGGTGGTGCGTTGGATCAATCCAAGCCATCTGATTTGGTTCTCACGTTTTAATCTCACGCGTCCAATTTGATTACCAAGCGTGTGGCGCGGTTGACTAAGGTGTTTGCGGAACGCGCGCGCTTCGCCATCAAATCTGCCACCTCAATTAATGAGGGAGATCTGATGGCCCTTGTTTTTTTGATTTTTTGATTTTTGTGTTTAATCTATTTATTTTGATTAATTCATATTAATTTCATTATTAATCCAAAAAATATGGGACTTTCACCAAAAATATTTAAATATTTTCTCTTTCTTTTTCTGAATTAAAATTATTTTTTAGATTAATTTTGATATTTTTCATGAATTAATTGTTTAAAAATACTTCTAACTTTTCAAAAATTATGAAATTTTTTGTCTAAGGTCCTTTGAACTTTTTTGATATAGGATAAACCTCTTGGCCATGTATTTGGTATTATGAAGAGGTTTTAGGTTTTGACCAAACTAATTTTAATTTAAATGCATTTTTAATTTGATTTTTAATTGATTAATTGTGTAGAAATTATGTTGAGCCATTTTTATTGACCTGTGAAGTTTGACTATGTGTTTCTACATTGGTCAAGGTTGATTTTACTTTTATTGGATTAAAATCATTGGATTTAGGGGATTGATGAAATGTACATTTCATCTCCCAAAATGAATGAATAATTTTAATTTGATAAAATTCCTCCAATCACCAATTTGTGTTTCTCTTATTTCCCCTCCCTCTTCATCTTCAATCCCATTATCTCCTATCATTTCCATTGACCAGTGAAGTCTCAATATCCTAAGGATAATTGGTTCATTAATAACTTTGTGTTAGATATACCAATACAAGTATGAATGAGATAGGTCCCTCCTTTCATGTTTTTCTTTTTGTGTGTGATATGTTTTAGGAGTATGGTTCATTATACCATATCTCTAACATGCACTAACACCAAAATTTATATTTCCCAACCTCGGATAGATGTGACTTCTACATAAGTCCAATTACGATTGCTTAACATAACGCTAAATTTTGACCCTAAAGGCATATCATTCTAGTAAGTGAGATTGTAAATCTCCCCCCTTTCATGGTATTGTGTGGAAACTTGTCCTTTTTTCCTTCCTTTGGAAGATGTCTTGGTTCAAGGATCAATGCTAGTGAATAGAGGGTTGAGTGTTCTCCAAAGAATGACTTAGTTAATAAAAAAAGCAAAACTCCACTAACTCTAATAAACTAACATTTGACTAACTTTTGTTAATCTTTCTTTTATTTACAAGTAATTTACTTTATGAAATTTAAATTCAAGTCATTTACCATTTTATTTGTCGTTTACATATTGTCGCATCTCGAAAAAAACGATTCCTCGCGATGGTCGCGGAAAAAATTAGTTCGAACAGAGTCGCCATCGAACTTTATTTATTCCATTAAAGGAATAGGAAAATATCGATAAAACCTTTGAAAAATAGAATAATGGTCGTCGCAACCATATTCGGGTTCGGGAGTCGATTATGAAAGGGGAAGGTATTAGCACCCCTCACGTCCGTTGTACTCAACGGGAATCTTTTAGTTTAATTTTTGATTTGAATGTTAGTTAATGTTGTTTGTTTTCTTCGAGTAAGTAAAGGATATTGGAAAGAGATGGATGGAAACCTAAGAAGGGGGAAATTGGAGGTTTTTTACTAGTGTACTCGCCAAGATCTCGCAATCTCGTGCCTACGTATCCTTATAGTGCAATAAGGAAGTCAGAGCATTCGTAGTTCGGGAAACTACGGTTGGATGGTGTCTTTTACCGAATAGTTATTTAGATTGCGTTCTAAAGGCTAAACGTTGGCTTGTCTACTCTCGGAGGAGGCTTAAGCACTAGTTTGTTGTACGCATTAGAAAGGATTAAACAGTGTTCTTTCTGAAAAGAGTTTTGGTCACATGGGGGTGACAAGTTGAATTAATATGTTTGATGTTTTGTTTGATTAGTTTTGATCGCACATAGGCTAGATATTGGGTTTAACGTGTTTGGTATTTTGAATAAGAACGATGAAATATTGAGCAATGTGGTGCATACCAATCATCCAATTCCTACGAGGAATAATAAGGTGAATGCCTTATACTCCCTTTTTTGTTTAAACTAATATTGAATGTTTGTTTGCGGAAGTTAAATATGCGCGGTAGTGAGGCGTGCGCCTCCCACTTGCTTATTCAAGGAACAACGAGGTGTGCACCACCCATTCTTGTATCCAAATTTAATTAGAGTATTTTAATCGGCAGTCGAAAAAATCGAGCAATATGGCGAGCGCCAATCATTCAATTATTCGAGAGATGGTGAGGCGAACGCCTCCCATTCCTTATCATCCGAAGTTTAGAGTTAAAAGGTTGTTTTGATTTGGATTATTAAAATTTGAATTTGGTAAAAATTGGTGATTTAATCGGGTGACGAGAATTCGAGCAATATGGCATACGCCAATCATTCGGATTCTTGAGAGGTGATAAAGCGAACGCTTCTCATGCTCCTTTTCATCCCAAGCTTTAGAATTATAAAAGAATATTCTTTAGAAATGAAATTGTTCAGAACTAAATTCTTAAATGAATTACTTGGCAATGAATCAAGGTTTTGTTTATGAATAAGATGGGAAGAGTTCAGTTTGAAAATGATTATGAAATTGTCATAGTGATTAATATTTAATTAATTAAAATTATTAATTAAAATTTAACTAAACCACTTAATTAATATAATTAAAATTAATTATCAAAATAATTTGATCAAATCAAACCCTCAAAGTAATTAAAATTAATTATATAATATAAACAAACTTATATTAATTAATATATACAGTCAGAAGGCTTAAAAATAAATTATAAAAGAAAAACAAATTGCATATGGTGCATACATAAACAAGGGTGTAAATCATCAAAATTAATTTGGACCAAATCCTGAAACGAATGTTAAACCTAATTTAATTCTCATTTTTTTAATAATAATAATCACAGTAATTTAAACATGCCAAATAAAGAGGTTGCAACTAACTTCTCCTTTTGAATTTAAATAATAAAACAAAATCACCTACTACCAGCAACTCTCTCTTTCTCTTTTACCTGGCCTTAAAACAAAACATGAATAACAATGTCTCTTATTGTATCGGATGCTTTCTCCAAGGGGAACCGCCATTGAAAAGAAAAAGATGCAGAAACGTATTTGACAAGAGATATTTTACTTAATAATACAGTTTATCTTAATCATTTTTTACCAAACGAATGCAAAATATATTCATATTAATAGTTAATAGTACCAAACATTTTTTTAAAAAACGTAGCAGCAAAATATACATCAGTCAAACCACGAACTATGCACAAATCAAGGCCAAGAGACGATTATTAACGTTTTACTTTAACCTTGTCAATCACCAAAATTGAAATAAAAAATTAACAAACAACAATCAGATACAAAACAATCTCATGAGTGCGGAAAGTATTTAAGTGGGAACAGAATCAGATTCAATGTTCGAGTAATTAAGTAAAGCGACAAACGAATTTGTTCCGAATCGTTACCGTCGTGTCGTTAAGGTTGTTGTTTGTGAGCGAATTTGACACTAATGCTTCAAACTGATGAAGCAAAACACCATTGCAACTCTGTAGGTTATAAAAGAGAACGGATCGTTGTGATTTCCAAGATGAATCACTTCTCTTGTTTGAGATTTTTTTCAACACCAACGAACCCTTTCCTCTTTGGCCTAACAGAACACTTGACCAATAATTGGAGTAACCTCTTCTTGGCCTATTCACACAAGCTAGATGTTTTCTATGAATCCAACATCTTCCACCCAAGTATAAGCATATGGATCTTGGAGGTTTAACTGAGACGGTGGATTTCGAATCTTCGCAAACGCAGTGTGTATGGACTGGGATTAATGGCTTTATGCGATGTTTGTCGGTTTGAAGGTGGGTTTCACGGTGGGAGTCCGATTGTGAGAAAAAATGAAGGAGATGATGACGCGAGTACGGCAGAAAAAGGTTGTGCGATGGTGAAGTATAATCGTGGTGGATGTTGTGGCGGAGACGGTTGGGACGAGTTTGTGGATTCACGACAGAGGTTGTAAATGGAGGCTGAGTTTCAAAAGGTGAAAGGTGGAAGAAGGAAATTTGGGTGAAACAGTTTGAGTTTGGTGACGGCCTCGTAGGGTGCGTGATGAAGAAGAGCAAAGTGCGGTGAGGACGAAGGTGCGATGGTGGTGTTGCGTTTTGGTGTTGCTTGTTGGGGGAGGAGGCGCGATTGTGGATATGGTGGTGAACGAAAAATAGAGGGAGTACGGGTAGAGGGTCGAAGGAAGAAGATGATTTCTTCTTTGTTTTTTTTATCCCTTTATTTTTTCATTTTTTTTTATTTTCTCTTCCTTCATTCATTTTCATCCAGAGAGAGAAAAAAGAGGCTAGGTCCTCATTGGATTCTTTTTTCTTTCTTTTTATTTTCTTTTGTGGTTTTTGAGAAAGAGATTCAGGAGGTAACGTGTATGTCTCGGTTGGTCTCCCCCTCCTTTTTTTTCTTCTCTTTTTTTCTTAAAGATCGTTGAGAGAGGGAGTCATCTCACCACCAGTTGTCATGGATTTCTTTTTCTTAGTCAAAAAAATCCACTAGCTGGCATGTGGTTGTATCCAAAATAAGAGAATCCTATGTGCCACATGTCACACAACCATTGGGTCATTTATGATTTTTTTTGTTTTATTCAAAACTATCTTGTAGGAGAGAGACGCGTGGAGAGGAAGCAATGGAAGAAAAGGGAGAAAGATATTTTTATTTTTTCTGATTTATTTATTTAATCAAATAAAATTTTAATATGTGATTGTCCAATAAAGTAAAATGAAGATAACGCATGTGAACCTTTGATTAAATTCGAACTGACGATCTAGATTAAATCGAAAAAGCACACCTAATTTAAAATGCCAAAGTTGCCCTCCTCTAAGTGATTTAATTAATTTAAATGGGGTTAAATCAATTGAATCGAATAAAATTCACAACTTCTAAAATGAATATGATAAAAATAAAATAAGAACATGGAAAATTCTAATTAATTTTTTCTGAATATTTTTACGAAAGAAAAAAAAATGAAATGATTGGAAATGAATAAATGTCGAGTGAAAGTTTGCTCGAAAAATTAAATCGGATGCACTAAAATGATCAACACGAAATATACTTATTGAAAAAATACAGCGTTTCTTTTAATTTTGAAATAATTTTTCCCAGGTTAAAAGGCTCAAACAGATTAAAATGCAGCTGAAGAAGTCGTCGGGAAATGTAACGAGCATACCCGATTAAACTATGTGAACCGTAGATTAATAATACTGGCATCTGCAAGTTTAATTTCGAAACTTTTTATCTGCTGATTTTGTCTGTACTTGAGGAATGATTTAACCAAATTGTCTGTATTTTCAAGAATTTATTCTGACTGATATTTTATGTGTTATTCATGATAAAATGCGTGTTATGCTGTACATATGATGCAAACTGAAAATGGAATCGAATTTATGCGAATTTAAAATGGCCCAGACAAAATTAGGGTATGACACATATCATTTAACGTGTTTATGTTTATGTCAATTTCCCTCTGCTCATTTGAGCCATATATTGTGATTGTATATATTTGGTTGTGTATTTTGTTTGTGTTTGTGGTCTTAGGACCTTTATATACTTAATAAACAACAAAAACCCTAAAAAAATGTTTGTGTGGACTATTGGATTTAATCTGAGCTTTTGGACTTAGAATTACGCAACATTCCCTATGCAAAAGGACTTGGCCAATGCCAACATTTCTGAGACCAAGTTGTTGTGATTTGAGCTTTCATCTGATGCAAGTATTGGGACCTACATGAATTTATCTTCTACTTGGTCTTGATGTAACTGTTACTTTGAACCTGTGTCTGATGCCTTATTCTGAGCTAATCAAGGAGTATGTCATTTGATACATGAGAAGACAAAGAAGATTGTTAGCTGTGAAATTGCTTGCTTGGACGTGGTTATCTTTATTTAATGCCTTGCTCTCCATATTGCTAATTTCTTGTTGATATTGCTTGATTCAAATTCCAAAGGGAAAATGGGTTTTCTATCTGACATTCTTATCTGTTTGATTGCATCCCATTGGTCAGATCTTTTCAACTCTTAACTTTTAATTTTATGCTTACGATTAGTCTCTTCATCTTCTCCCACTTCTTAAATTTCAAAATCTCTCCCCATTTTCAAAAAAAAATCTCTTGTGATTTCAAACTTAGACCTTGTTGCAAATTAGAAACTTTGGCTTTATGCCATTGCATTTTTAAACTCTTTTTCTTAATCAAACTTGTAAATAAATCTAATCATATTGACCTAAAATTTCAAAAGACAAAAAAGAATTAACACTCATTCAAACTCTTTTGGTCCTTTGTGCCTCTTTTTAATTTAAAATTTTGATTAAAAGCAACCCACTCATTTTGAAATTGATACCACGAACTATGAGGTTTTGACCCTCATTTTTATGTTGGTACCCGAAGGTCTTGTCAAACACAAAAATATAATTAATGAGTTCTTTTCTCATCCACACACTCTATTTATTGCAAACATAGTTTATACCAAAACACATACGCACATAAAAAAGGGCTCCCTAGGAGTACCTAGGATACTTTTGGTGCTAACACCCTCCCTTTGTGTAACCGACCCCTTACCTGTAATCTCTGGCATTTTATTAGTTTTGATTTTAAAACTTCTTATCTTTGGGTTTTGTTCGTACTTTTCCCTTTTCCTTTGGAAACAATAAGAGCGTGGTGGCGACACTAGTTTTATTGACGTTAAACTTATCCATAGCTTGATTGTCATGAATTTACTGCTACAACGAGTACACCCATTGAGTTCAACTGTTGCATCATAAAAACAACACCAACACAATACATAAATTTAAATACACAAACAACATATTTCGAGTACACTTCTCCCATATATTCTCGACCAACTTTTCCCACTCCTCCTCATCCAACCTCTCCTACTCCTCCTGATACACCCTCTCCCCTTCCTCCTGGATCAACCTCTCCTACACCTCATGTATTTACCCTCTCTCATTTCTCCAGAATCACCCTCTCACGTTCCTCATGAGTTAGTCTCTCTGGCACCTCCTGAGTCAAATTCTCCTGCTCCTTTTCTAATTCTTCCTATATCATTTCACCCACCCATTGATCAATTTTATCTTTAAATTATTTTTTACGCATTACTTTGTTACTTTTTTGTGATTGTAGCACCTCAAATTTGCCCTCACTCATTCATGCATTCATTCATTTTTTAGGTCATTCATCATTCCATATTGTATTGCATCATATCAGTCAGAATTGGCATCAAGAGAGTCCTTTGGACAAAAGAGCAAGTGTTTCCTTGAGATGAAGGCCACATGATTATTATGTTGAGCTTATATGAGCTTTTGTTCCATTTTGGAGCATTTTCCCCAAGTGGTTGAGGCTCAAATTCATCAGTGCACTTCCAGGTCATCTGAGGACCATAAAAGTCAACTGTACAGTCAACTGAGGGCTTTGAGTTGGGGAAATGGTTTGAGATACTTCATTCATGTCTAAAAGAGGCCTATTAATCATGTCAAACACCTACCTTGAAGATGTTGAAGTCAAATCAAAAGTTTCCAAAAATGGAAAGTGACCTGTAATTCAAAGTTTCCAAAAATGGCAAGTTTTTGGTTCACATTCAACTTAACTTTCCAACAGCAAAGAAGTTTCAAATGGATTTTTGGTGAACATGAAAGTTGAAGATCTTTCTCTCCTCTTTTCAAAAAGTCCAAGATCATGATCATCTGATGAATGGTTGAGAAGTTATGAGCAAAGGATCACAATGTGTATATGGAAGTTCAACATGGCATAACTTTGGCTACAAAACTCCAAATTGAGTCACTCTTTTTGCAAAATGCTCCTTATAACCAAGAGATTCCAAATCAATCATTGCCTTGCATGAAAGAGTACCACATGACCACTTGTCCATGCATGTACATTTTGGAGGGAAAATGCATAATTTGAATTTGGTTGATCACATGAGCAAAATACTAATCCAAGCATGTTCATGAGCTGATTTTAAGTGGAATTGCACACTTGCATGGCACTGTTCACGTGCATACCATCACATGCTAAGCACACTTGTGTATTTTGCACTCTCACCTCATTCTTCCTTAATCATAATTAGCCAATGCTTAAACTTGATTTCAGCATGATTAGTGGGAAGTATAAAAGCTTAATGATAACTGAATTGGAGGAGAATCACAATTTCAGATCTCAAATTCTTATTTCCCTCCCAATTTTCTCTCTCAACGAATTTCCAATTTCTTCACACAAACATGGATTTACTTTGTACATTCATGATCATGGAAGAGTTTCAAGCAAGATGCAACGTGTGATTTGAAGAATTGAGCTGGATTTGAGCTGGTTCATGAACATTCATACATGGAAGGTTTGTTGAAATTGAACAAGATCTAGTGGATTTCAAGTGATTATTTACACACAAAGCTTCAAGATACAAGTAGAGGAGAATATCTGGAGACGTTGAGCGCCTGAGGACGCGTATAAAGCTGCTGCCATCTCAAACAGGTTGGAATTCGAATCTCTTTTTTCTCCAATTCATTGCCATGAACCTGTAGATCTTTCACTGCTAATGATGCTGATGGTTTTAGAATTTAAAATGGATTAGAAATGAATAAGATATGATGATTTGAATTTTTGATGTTCAATATGTTTTTGATCGATCCGGTTGATTCGTTGGGAATTAGGTGAAATAGTTGTGATATTCTTACTCCTGGTAACAAGATGGTTCGAACCATGTATGGTTCATGTAATTCTGGAAATTTGTTCATCGCCTTCACCGGCGAGGCAACCGGAGAAGACGACCGGAATTACTATTCCGGCCGTCTGGTTCGTGACTTAGGGTTTCAGTTCACGCGCTCGTTAACCTTTGTATCCTCTGTTCAAACCCTCGCGCAAACGCTTTGAAATTCCACTTGTTTTTCCCTTGCATCCAAACGCTGCGTTTCACTTGTAAACGCGCTTGCAACATTCCTGTCCTCGGTTCGAATCGTCGCTATGCATTTTGTTTAATTCCATTTGTGTTCTCTTAGTGAAACACCGCGTTTCATATTGAAGGCGCCTTTGACCTTAAGTGCATAGGTTCGATACCTGGCGCATTGCTTTCTCCAATTATTTTCATTTTGAGCGCTCATTTAACCCTGCCTTACCTCAGTTCGATCCTTGGCATTATGCATTTTTGATTTTATTTTGTGAAGCGCTTCTTTTGACCTTTGTTTCCTGTGTTCAATTCCTGGCTTCAGCATTTTTTCAACTTTCATTCAAATATCTTTTCCCTCCATATTTTCTTTTATTATTTCAATATCTTCATGCAACTTCCAAAAATCACAAAAAATAGAATACATGTCCAAATTAATCCAAACTTTTTTTAACATTCTTGTTTTGATGTCTATCATTTTTTGATGTTAATTTCATGATTTTTGTGCTGCTGGATTTTCAATTGTGCTTGCTTATTTGAACATGATGCCAAAATGACATGTTGTGCTAATTGATTTGTGAAATACTTATGGTTTATCCAATTGACTTGAAATTTGACAAGCTTATTCATAACATGTGACATGATCTTTTGGCTATTGTTTGGCATTTTTACCATTTAATACCACTGTTTTAGACACATGGACATATGTTGTAACATTTGGTGTCACATTCTTGACCTTGTACTTGTGCATTTTCATTCACACACCATTTGTTATCTTCTGGACTTATTTTTTGGTATGTTGCTTGTTGATAACATGTTGTATGCACATAAATATTTTCATGATCATTGGATACATTTCTGTTTTAATGTGGATTTTCTATGTTTGATGTCCAAATGTGATCACATTGTTTGCCTTTGCCTCATCTTGTTCATGTGATGGCTTTGCTTAATGATTTGGCTTTGGTTCTTTTGAGGCCTTCTTCTTGTTTGATTGAATGTGCTTCATGTGAATTGTTGACTTCTGTTTTGATCGTTTGACTTGCCTTTGACCCTAGTCTTTGTACTAGTGGTTTGTACTCACCAATTGAGTTTGTGTTTCAGGTATTTAGCACTAATGATTGGTGTGGCCTCATCATTTGAGATGCCATTTGCTTTGATTACTAACTCTTGTTGTGTTGTAGGTCCATTGATGTGATGAACTCACTTGAGTGCTTGCATTTGAGACTTACCTTGTGTAGAACTGTTGGATGTTCCATTGTGTTGTCTGTTTGGTTCTTCTGAATACAATATTGACTATTTGGCTGTTGTACAGGTACATTAGTTGCTTTTAGCTTGCTTGAGCTTTGCTTTGAAGTGTGGTTGATACACCACTGAGGTAGTTTAGCCTTCTCACTCCATGTAGTCTGGAAGCCCTGTCGCTTATTTGGCAGGCGTTTGGCTGAAGTCCTCCTTAAGAGGCAATGACTGTGTTTGTTTATATTTGTGCCAAAGACCTCCTTGTTGAGGCATGTTACTTGTTAAGTCCTCCTAAGTGAAGAGGCAATTGACAGATAGAAGGTATTAGCAATCAATCCCCTGTTAATCGTTGAGTCGTTCATTATGCTCGCCCTACGTGCTAATGCTCTTGAACATAACCCAAGATCTTGTATAGAGTCAGTCAAGTGGAATAGGGTCCCTCTTTCTGGATCCTCATGCATTCTTTGATTTAAGCTCACCCAGGCCAGGGGTAAGAGCATGAGGTCTCATCCTCATTACCTTTCATCTGCTCACCCTGATGGTCAATGTCAGTGGTTAAGAGCCTCAGCACACCCCTACAGTGTTGGCTTGTTTGTCGAGGTTGATATGACCCCTCTTGACTAAAGCCCAGCCACTTGTATGAGCCGTTTGTTTGCATATAGAGTGTGATACTTGTTCACCTGTGATTGATGTTTATTTGCTGTTTATATTGACTTGCTTCCTGTGCGAGTTAGGTTCTGATTAGAGACTTCAACTTAGGGATCGTTTGCATGACAACTTTTAGGCTCAAGTCGTAGTCTCCCTATTAGTCTGTTATTTCCCTAGTCTCTGGTTAGGAGTAAGTTTCTCCCCTGTTAAGGGGAACTACGTCGCCCTAATTCTCATACCAGATGAGATACGTAGGCAGGAGATTGAGTGAGATCTCTCCGGGCGCCGTTTTTCTTTTTTCACCCTTTTGTTTTTGTTGTGTGGGTGTGCACCCTTTTCTGTTTTGTTTCCTGTTTGTTTGAGGAGTTAGATGTAAGTCCATTGATTGGCATTCTATTTCCAGTTTTTGTTGTTCTCTTATGAGACTTGCTTATTGTATCCCTATAGGATTGCTAGACTTCCTATAGTCTCTCGTTTTCATGTCGATTAAGGTAGCACGGTTCCTTCGTCTAGGACTTCCTTTCTTGCGTGAGAATTCCTAAAACACAAACAAACTCTATCTTCTCTTAAGGACACGTTGACTCCTTCTACTACAGGTGTGTAAGTCTCCAAAGGTCGAGCATCCGGTAGATTGTGTAGTGACGTCGTTCACCTAAAAAACACAAAACAAACAGAAATGGTTTAGCCGAACTACGACAACTCTGATTCTCATGTTCAGGTGAGATACATAGGCAGAAGATGCGATGTCTTATTGAGTTTGACTGACGACTAACATTTAATCCTAGCTGGTTTTCGCCCTCGTTGCGATTCTTTTCTCTCGCCCTCGTTGCGTTCGAGACCTTCCTTTTCTCTTGCCCTCGTTGCAATCGAGACCCTTTTTTCTTTTCGTGTGTGTTCGGAGTTGGATGTAAGTCCATTTATTGGCATTCTGTTTCCTGTTTGCGTTTGTTTGTTCGGTGTCGGATGTAAGTCCATCTATTGGCATTCCGTTTCCTTGGTGTGTTTGGTTCGACGTCTCAGCGTCTCTGTTCAGTGTTTTGTTTCGGCGTGCGTTAGCCGAGCTACGAGTGCTCTGATTCTTACTCTGGTTAGAGAAGATACGTATGCATAGGATGCGATGTCCTAGCGAGCACGTTCCCCATTTCCCCGAACTACGTCGACTCTGATGTTTGTTTCTGACAAACTACGTAGGCCTAGGATGCGACATCCTGCCGAGTCCGCTTTCTCCATCTTCTTTCACCTGTTATTTCATTCCAGTTTGTGCAGATTCTTTGAGCAGTTTATTAGCAACCTTATTCTATTCTTTTGAGCGTGGATCCCGTCGAGTACGACGGACGTGAGGGGTGCTAATACCTTCCCCTTGCGTAACCGACTCCCGTACCTTGCAATCTCTGGTCGTAAGACCATTCCTTTCCCTTTTTCAGGTTTACTTCGAGCGTTTCCTTTCCCTCCTTTGGGATAAATAACGCACGATGGCGGCTCTGTGTTTTTCCCACCGGTTGTTTTTCGTGATGCGACAGCTGGCGACTCTGCTGGGGACTAAAGAAGTTGACCTCTTGCTGGTCCATCTTCCCTAAGCGAGTCAATCCTAGCGCTCTTTAGAGTAGTTTCGATTGCTTTTACTTCTCCATTTATTGCATTTGTGATTATTATGCTGTGATTGTATATATTTGCATATATGTTTGCATGCTTCATATTATCATTGTGCTGGATTCTGTACAGGTTGGTTCCTCTGATTTGGGGTGGGTGTTCTGAGTGGGGCTAAAACCCAGGCCCGAGTATACACCTAGGATTAGCGTGGTCTCATGTTTCCTCACATGTTGTGATGACATGATGGGGAGACGTGACATACCACAGCCGGACGAGGTTCTTTGGAGAAAGCCTTTCCGGGTTGAGTTATTCCGCTTTGGTTGGGTTGCCTCTTTTGAGCTGTTGACTTCGGTGAGCGTTCTTTCCCGGATCTTTGGTTTAGATGGTCTTATGAGAGCTGCAACGGCACACCCGAAAGGGCAAACCCGTTGAGTATCTTGTCCGATTGTAAAGACCATTATCCGCCTTAGGATGACCTTGTTAGAATTCACCTGTGAGGGGAGGGTTTGATTCTTACAAGCACAGGTTCTGTCGGTGATTCTGTGATGGTGACTTTATTTTAGTCGGACTTATGGATATTTATTTCTGAGACGCCGGAATTCTGTCCGCGGTATTTATCAGCGGGTTCCGTTTATCTCGGATCCCCGGTTTGAATTTGAGGGTACTTATTCAGAGGATCTTGTTGTTATCCGTTTGGCGGATTTCTTGTGATGATGGTGATATATCCTCTGTTCCGTTTATTTCGGAACTCCCCAGGTTGGATTTATGGTTACTTGGTCCCTTAGATGATTGTGATCAGTTCAGAGACTGGAATCCAGTACAGTTGATTTTCAGATGACTTGGAGGATGGCACAGTGACTTGCATTCATGCATCTGCATCATTCCCATTTTGCATTCATCCGCATCTAACCGATGTTTATTCATACTCAAGGTACATTCTCGATGGAGATTCTGGTTGAGAGACATCCTGATGTCAGAATGTTATTGTCAAATTATTATCCGGCTCGACGAAGCCAGAATCAAAGGACGGAATGTTCCTCATACGGATAGACATTACATGCATGCGTGAGTCATAATAACCTGTCTTCTGTTTTGCAGGTGTCAGTATCTAACCTGTTTGATTGACTTAGGAACCACTGCTCGCGCACGCCGAGTCATTCCTCTGCACATAGCTCGTCCGCTCAGATATCCTGCCAGACTCAACAAACCCAAACTGATGGATCCACCCAACGCTGACATTCTCGAGATGAAAGAGAAGCTGAGTGCGTTGATCGACGCCATGCAAGGGTTCGCCCTGGGGCAGGCGATCGTCGAAAAGGTGGATAAGGCCGAGGCTTTAGCCAGGGCAAAAGGAAAACAGGCAGTGAAAGCAGATAGGTTCGTGGTTGGCTATCAGCCGGGCCAAGGCTTGTCTGGGCAGAATAGAGGACGTCGTCAACCGTTCACGTTCACCAGTGCTGAGATGCTAGATTCAAATCGCGTCTGTGCGGCGGGTGAAGAGATTGACAGTGACTGCGAGCTCGAATCGTGGATAAAACCGTGCGTACCAGGGATAGAGATCCATAACTGGAAGGCTTAAAAGATCATCACTGTCGCTCTGCGTGAAGAGTAATATTTCTGTTTTTTAATTCTATTTGCATGAAACCCATACGTTTTGCCCGAAACGTAATGGTTCATTGTAAGGGCCACCTCATGTGTTTCATCTTGCAACGTTTTGCATCATTAATAAATGGATGTTTTTCAAATTAAAAGCGGTGTTCCCTGTTTTTCATTTATTTTCGCAATTTAAAAAAATAAAAAATGGCAATGCTTGTTTTCATTTTCCTTCCTTTTGATTTGTCTTATTCCGACTCAAAAGCAATGCATGAATCAACATTCATGCAGATGCAATCATTCTCCGGATCTCGTTGATAACAATCCTGTTACACCCTCATATGACTTCGACAATCTGATCTATCATGCCGAAGAAGAAGGCGAAGAAGATTGTGATCTGCCGGAAGAATTAGCCAGGTTGTTGAAACAAGAGGAGAAGGTGATTCAACCGCACGAGGAGCGAGTTGAGATTGTTAATCCAGGCACCGAGGAAGTCAAATTGGGGCCGCTTTGGAGGTTAATGTCAAGTGCCGAAGAAGGATGTGTGTGGACTACCGGGATTTGAACAGAGCTAGTCCGAAAGATGATTTCCCATTACCTCACATCGATGTGTTGGTAGATAATACAGCTCAATTCTCGTTGTTTTCCTTCATGGATGGCTTTTCTGGCTATAATCAAATTAAAATGTCGCCAGATGATATGGAGAAAACAACGTTCATCACACCGTGGGGCACTTTCTGCTATAAGGTGATGCCATTTGGTCTCAAGAACGCCGGTGCCACGTATCAGAGGGCTATGGTGACTTTGTTTCATGATATGATTCATCATGAAATCAAATGATATGTTGATGACATGATAGAAAAGTCCCAAACAGAAGAGGGGCATTTGGTAGATCTGGCCAAGTTGTTTGACCGGTTGAGACAATTCAGACTGAGGTTGAATCCGAATAAGTGCACTTTCGGAGTGCGGTCCGGTAAGTTATTGGGGTTTATTGTGAGCGAAAGAGGAATCGAGGTTGATCCTGCTAAAGTAAAAGCAATACAAGAAATGCCTGAACCAAGAACAGAAAAGGAGGTTCGTGGTTTCTTAGGTAGATTGAACTACATTTCACGGTTCATATCTCATCTAACAGCCACATGTGAACCCATCTTCAAGTTATTGAAAAAAGATCAAACGGTCAGGTGGAATAATGACTGCCAAGCGGCATTTGAAAAAATAAAAGAATATTTGCAGGAGCCTTCGATTCTGATGCCTCCTGTGGAGGGACGACCATTAATTCTGTACTTGACAGTCCTCGACGGGTCTATGGGGTGTGTACTGGGGCAGAATGACGAGTCTGGTCGAAAAGAGCATGCAATTTACTACCTTAGCAAAAAGTTTACCGACTGTGAAACAAGATATTCACTGCTCGAGAAAACTTGCTGCACTTTGGTATGGGTTGCTCGCCGACTGAGACAGTATATGCTGGTTCATACCACTTTGTTGATTTCCAAGATGGATCCGATCAAGTATATACTGGAAGAGCCAGCATTGACCGGATGGGTGACGAGATGGCAAATGATTTTGACTAAATATGATATCCAGTATACCTCTCAGAAAGCAATCAAGGGGACTGTATTGTCTGATTACCTCGCCCAACAACCCATTGAGGATTATCAACCGATGAAGTTTGAATTCCCTGATGAGGACATCATGTTTCTCAAATCGAAAGATTGCGAGGAACCAATCCTGGAGGAGGGGCCTGACCCTGAATCCGAATGGATTCTGATGTTTGATGGGGCCGTTAACGTGAATGGTAATGGAGTTGGTGCTGTTTTGGTTACGCCGAGGGATCCCATGTTCCTTTTGTTGTCCGGCTAACATTTGACTGCACCAATGATATGGCTGAATACGAATTTTGCATGGGTATCGAACCTCGGTGCGTACATCTACTACGGCAATGCCTTTCTCGCTTGTGTATGGGATGGAAGCCGTGATACCGTTTGAGGTCCAGATTCCATCACTAAGAGTCCTTATGGATGTGAAATTGGAAGAGGCTGAATGGGTAAGGACTCGGTACGAGGAGTTAAGCCTGATTGAGGAAAAGAGGCTGGTAGCCATTTGTCATGGGCAGTTGTACCAGTAACGGATGAAGCGTGCTTTTGATCGAGAAGTGCGACCTCGTGTATATCGTGTGGGAGATATGGTGTTGAAAAGGATCCTTCCTCCTCAGAACGATCGTCGGGGCAAGTGGACACCCAATTATGAATGTCCATTCGTGGTCAAGAAGGTTTTCTCTGGCGGAGCCTTGTTGTTGACGACCATGGATGGTGAGGATTTTCCATCCCCTATGAATGCGGACGCAGTTAAAAAATACTTCGTATAAGAGACCCGCTGGACGAAAAGAATAAAACAGTCCAGGAAAAAATGGGCATCCCGGCGAACCAGAAAAAATGAAAAAGGTTCGGGAAAAAATTAGGGATAAGAAGAGAAAAAATTGTACACCCGACAAGTCGAAAACCCCACAAGGGCGGCTTGGGCAAAAAAGGGTATCCCGGTGGACTGAAAACCCGAAAGGGCGGTCCAGGCAAAAGAGGGAATGAAACGAACAACTGCGTCCAGCATGATCGTTTGTACTTTGGTTAAGACACCTGGATAATCCCCGGCAGGGATCGGTCAGAAGCGTCTTGTTCAGAAGGCAGAAAGCACGGAGAGTCTTGAGGACATATGGGTTGTAACCGGGTTGGAACTCGATGAGATCACGGTTTCACATTGCCATTAGGATAGATTTTTCCTTTTATGCGCAATTACCTCTTTTCAGGGATTGCTTCCTGTGTGCTGCTCAGTTACGAGCCACCTTTTCCAATCAATAAAATGCATATTCAGTCAAATAATTTTGTTTTTGTTTTCATTACCGCTTTGATTGCAAAAACATCCGTTTATTTTGATAAGAACCTTTGCATTTTGAGACATAGGGGTCCCTTCCAATGCATGTTTATAAGATTGAAAACGTGAAATCTTATTTGGAAGGTTGAGTGACCTAGGTGTTGAAATTTTGGCACGCCTGGGGCACGTTTTATCTAACGATCTCTTTTGCAGGTGTTGTTGGTTATTTTCACTCACTTGCAGGTTGTGATATGAAGCCTTTTGGAAAAAGAATCCTTTGAAGTCCAATCAGGGACGAGGGATAGAAGAACGGTGAAAAGACGGCGAAAGAATGGCGACGATCCTAGAGGGTAATCAAGAAGACTCTTCAAAGTCCGAGGATTAGAGAGTTGGCCCGGATCTGAGGAGATCGATTGTCTCGAAGTAGAGAAAAGCCGAGGATACAACGTGATGAATCAGAAGAGACCAGATGAGTCTGGGAGCTCTCAAAAGTGAAAAATTGACACTGTGATTAGATGATGAATGCCAGTGTTCGACAAGTCGACAGGTGTTCCATGTCAAAATTTCGTACCTCCCCAGCGGTTTGAGATTGTTATCTCCCCAGCGAGTTCCGAGATCGGTGTTTCCTCGGCAGCCCGGCCTGAAGTGTGCTATTTCCCCTGGCATGATGGAGGTTTTATTTCCCCAGCAAGTCTGAAGGTTGCTGTTTCCCCAACGAGGGTGGGCGTTGGTAGTTTTTCCCCAGTGAAATCCCCAAGCAAATCGGGTTCAGTGGAGGTCGTCCCTAGTAAAGGTTATCCTTTCCCCAGCAGCGGTGCTATTCCCCAGTAAAGTGGAGATTGGAGTGATATCGAGTTCCTCAGCAGAGTTACTCGTGCCGTCCCCGGAGGGGGATATTTTTTATGCATTCATCATTTAGAAAAACATAGCATATTGCATCATTAATTGCGTAGCATTTCCATGGTTATGGAGCATTACGCCGTAAAATTCATGCATCAGCATTGCAAGCATAAGCTAGTCCCAAGCCGTGGTTACCGTTCGAGGATTGGTTTAGCCGGTTGGTGAAGACGTTACTCTGAGGAGTTTAGCATCGCGACGTTGGGTCATCTAGGTCGATTTCAGAATTTGTTTCTCCAGCATGATTGAGAGGTTGGTGTTTTCCCAACAAGCGACTCCCTAGTTGAGTTGGTTTCTCTGCCGTTCTGAGAATGTCAGATCAGTAAGTATCCCCAGCAGTGCTACTCCCCACAGATTTGGGAGATCGATTCAGGAATTATGTGCTCAGCAAAGTGATCATTTGCTTTCCCAGTAGGAGTTTTCCTCCCTTTGCATCTTGCAGATTGGATCATTTCCCCAGCAGAGGTGGATCATTTTTCAACATCGGTGTAACACATTTGCAGCGGTTGCTCTTGGCAGGATTCAGGATCGATAATCCCCAGAGAGATTTATTTCCTCACCCGTCCGTGAAAGGAAAGCTTGATTCTCTCCCCAGTTTAGTCCCCGACAAGTGTCTGCCTTGTTTTGACATATGTTGATGTCTTCCTTGCAATACCGGTAAGTGTCGTGTTGATCCCCGCAAGTGTCTGTTTTTTGGTGTCGGTAAACATCATCTTTCGATGTCAGTAAATGTCGAATCCCAATCGTTGGCCATCAGTAAATGGCATGCCTCTCATGGTGTCTACAAAAAATCGTTCTGTTAACACCCGTGTATGTCCTTTCTTTGGTATCGGTAAACATCATCTTTCGAAGTCGGTAAACATCATATTTCGATGTCGGTAAACATCGGTCGTCTTGTTTGGTGTCGGTAAACATCATCTTTCGATGTCGTTAAACATCGGTCGTCTTGTTTGGTGTCGGTAAACATCTTCTTTCGATGTCGGTAAACGTCGAGTTTCTTCCCAGTCATCGGTGAATGTCTGGTCGTGGTTCCTTTCTTCCCAGTCATCGATAAATGTCTGGTCATGTATCCTTCCTTACCAGTCATCGGTAAATGTTTGGTCGTGTATCCTTTCTTCCCAGTCATCGGTAAATGTCTGGTCGTGTATCCTTTATTTGATAAATATCAATTCCTCAGCAGAGTCGTCGGTAAACGTCTGGTCTTGTTCCAGTTGTAAACATCTTTTTCCTCCCCAGTAAAGCCGCCATCGGTAAATGACCTCGCTTTCCTTGATATCAGTGCATATCAAGTCTTATTTTGAAGCCGCCATCGGTAAATGGCCTCGCTTTCCTTGATATCAGTGCATATCAAGTCTTGTTTTGAAGCCGCCATCGGTAAATGGCCTCGCTTTCCTTGATATCAGTGCATATCAAGTCTTGTTTTGAAGCCGCCATCGGTAAATGGCCTCGCTTTCCTTGATATCAGTGCATATCAAGTCTTGTTTTGAAGCCGCCATCGGTAAATGGCCTCGCTTTCCTTCTGTTGAAGCCGCCATCGGTAAATGGCCTCGCTTTCCTTGATATCAGTGAATATCAAGTCTTGTTTTGAAGCCGCCATCGGTAAATAGGCTCGCTTTCCTTAATATCAGTGAATATCAAGTCTTGTTTTGAAGCCGCCATCGGTAAATGGCCTCGCTTTCTATGATATCAGTGCATATCAAGTCTTGTTTTGAAGTCGCCATCGGTAAATGGCCTCGCTTTCCTTGATATCAGAGCATATCAAGTCTTGTTTTGAAGCCGCCATCGGTAAATGGCCTCGCTTTCCTTCTGTTGAAGCCGCCACCGGTAAATGGCCTCGCTTTCCTTGATATCAGTGAATATCAAGTCTTGTGTTGAAGCCGCCATCGGTAAATGGCCTCGCTTTCCTTGATATCAGTGAATATCAAGTCTTGTTTTGAAGCCGCCATCGGTAAATGGCCTCCTTTTCCTTGATATGAGTGAATATCAAGTCTTGTGTTGAAGCCGCCATCGGTAAATGGCCTCGCTTTCCTTGATATCAGTGAATATCAAGTCTTGTGTTGAAGCCGCCATCGGTAAATGGCCTCGCTTTCCTTGATATCGGAAAATATCAAATCCTGCAGTGGAAGCCGCCATCGGTAAAAGGCCCCGCTTTCCTTCACTTCGTCGCCTGCGGAGTGCGAATTCTACGGTTCTTTTGGTATTAAATCCCTATTTACCTTGAAAGTCTGATAGTTGCTGCTTTCACCCGTCCAGGTTCCCAGTTGATTGAATAGGGGCAGCTGTAGCACCTCAAATTTTCCCTCACTCATTCATGCATTCATTCATTTTTTAGGTCATTCATCATTCCATATTATATTGCATCATATCAGTTAGAATTGGCATCAAGAGAGTCCTTTGGACAAAAGAGCAAGTGTTTCCTTGAGATGAAGGCCACATGATTATTATGTTGAGCTTATATGAGCTTTGGTTCCATTTTTGAGCATTTTCCCCAAGTGGTTGAGGCTTAAATTCATCAGTGCACTTCCAGGTCATCTGAGGACCATAAAAGTCAACTGTACACTCAACTGAGGGCTTTGAGTTGGGGAAATGGTTTGAGACACTTCATTCATGTCCAAAAGAGGCCTATTCATCATGTCAAACACCTACCTTGAAGATGTTGAAGTCAAATCAAAAGTTTCCAAAAATGGAAAGTGATATTTAATTCAAAGTTTCCAAAAATGGCATGTTTTTGGTTCACATTCAACTTGACTTTCCAACATCAAAGAAGTTTCAAATGGATTTTTGGTGAACATGAAAGTTGAAGATCTTACTCTCCTCTTTTCAAAAAGTCCAAGATCATGATCATCTGATGAATGGTTGAGAAGTTATGAGCAAAGGATCACAATGTGTATATGGAAGTTCAACATGGCATAACTTTGGCTACAAAACTCCAAATTTAGTCACTCTTTTTGCAAAATGCTCCTTATGACCAAGAGATTCCAAATCAATCATTGCCTTGCATGAAAGAGGATCACATGACCACTTGTCCATGCATGTACATTTTGGAGGGAAAATGCATAATATTAATTTGGTTGATCACATGAGCAAAATACTAATCCAAGCATGTTCATGAGCTGATTTTAAGTGGAATTGCACACTTGCATGGCACTGTTCACGTGCATACCATCACATGCTAAGCACACTTGTGTATTTTTCACTTTCACCTCATTCTTCCTTAATCATAATTAGCCAATGCTTAAACTTGATTTCAGCATGATTAGTGGGAAGTATAAAAGCTTAATCATAACTGAATTGGAGGAGAATCACAATTTCAGATCTCAAATTCTCATTTCCCTCCCAATTTTCTCTCTCCTTGAATACCCAATTTCTTCACACAAACATGGATTTTCTTTGTACATTCATGATCATGGAAGAGTTTTGAGCAAGATGCAACGTGTGATTTGAAGAATTGAGCTGGATTTGAGCTGGTTCATGAACATTCATACATGGAAGGATTGTTGAAATTGAACAAGATCTAGTGGATTTCAAGTTATTCTTTACACACAAAGCTTCAAGATACAAATAGAGGAGAAGATCTGGAGACGTTGAGCACCTGAGGACGCGTATAAAGCTGCTGTCATCTCAAACAGGTTGGAATTCGAATCTCTTTTTTCTCCAATTCATTGCCATGAACCTGTGGATCTTTCACTGCTGATGATGCTGATGGTTTTAGAATTTAAAATGGATTAGAAATGAATAAGATATGATTATTTGAATTTTTGATGTTCAATATGTTTTTGATCGATCCGGTTGATTCGTTGGGAATTAGGTGAAATAATTGTGATATTCTTACTCCTGGTAACAAGACGGTTCGAACCATGTATGGTTCATGTAATTCTGGAAATTTGTTCATCGCCTTCACCGGCGAGGCAACCGGAGAAGACGACTGGAATTACTATTCCGGCCGTCTGGTTCGTGACTTAGGGTTTCAGTTCACGCGCTCGTTAACCTTTGTATCCTCTGTTCGAACCCTGGTGGAAACGCTTTGAAATTCCACTTGTTTTTCCCTTGCATCCAAACGCTGCGTTTCGCTTGTAAACGCGCTTGCAACATTTCTGTCCTCGGTTCGAATCGTCGCTATGCATTTTGTTTAATTCCATTTGTGTTCTCTTAGTGAAACGCCGCGTGTCATATTGAAGGTGCCTTTGACCTTAAGCGCATAGGTTCGATACCTGGCGCATTGCTTTCTCCAATTATTTTCATTTTGAGCGATCATTTAACCCTGCCTTACCTCAGTTCGATCCTTTGCATTATGCATTTGTGATTTTATTTTGTGAAGCGCTTCTTTTGACCTTTGTTTCCTGTGTTCAATTCTTGGCTTCAGCATTTTTTCAAATTTCATTCAAATATCTTTTCCCTCCATATTTTCTTTTATTATTTCAATATCTTCATGCAACTTCCAAAAATGACAAAAAATAGAATACATGTCCAAATTAATCCAAACTTTTTTTCACATCTTGTTTTGATGTCTATTATTTTTTTATGTTAATTTCATGATTTTTGTGTTGCTGGATTTTCAATTGTGCTTGCTTATTTGAACATGATGCCAAAGTGACATGTTGTGCTAATTTATTTGTGAAATGCTTATGGTTTATCCAATTGACTTGAAATTTGACATGCTTATTCATAACATGTGACATGATCTTTTGGCTTTTGTTTGGAATTTTTACCATTTAATACCACTGTTTTAGACACATGGACATATGTTGTAACATTTGGTGTCACATTCTTGACCTTGTACTTGTGCATTTTTAATCACACAACATTTGTTGTCTTCTGGACTTAATTTTTGGTATGATGCTTGTTCAGAACATGTTGTGTGCACATAAAAATGTTCATGATCATTGGATACATTTATGTTTTAATGTGGATTTTCTATGTTTGATGTCCAAATGTGATCACATTGTTTGCCTTTGCCTCATCTTGTTCATGTGATGGCTTTGCTTAATGATTTGGCTTTGGTCCATTTGAGGCCTTCTTCTTGTTTGATTGAATGTGCTTCATGTGAACTGTTGACTTCTGTTTTGGTCGTTTGACTTGCGTTTGACCCTAGTCTTTGTACTAGTGGTTTGTACTCACCAATTGTGTTTGTGTTTCAGGTATTTAGCACTAATGATTGGTGTGGCCTCATCATTTGAGATGCCATTTTCTTTGATTACTAACTCTTGTTGTGTTGTAGGTCCATTGATGTGATGAACTCACTTGAGTGCTTGCATTTGAGACTTACCTTGTGTAGAACTGTTGGATGTTCCATTGTGTTGTCTGTTTGGTTCTTCTGAATAAAATATTGACTGTTTGGCTTTTGTATAGGTACATTAGTCGCTTTTAGCTTGCTTGAGCTTTGCTTTGGAGTGTGGTTGATACACCACTGAGGTAGTTTAGCCTTCTCACTCCATGTAGTCTGGAAGCCCTGTCGCTTTTTTGGCAGGCGTTTGGCTGAAGTCCTCCTTAAGAGGCAATGACTGTGTTTGTTTATATTTGTGCCAAAGACCTCCTTGTTGAGGCATGTTACTTGTTAAGTCCTCCTAAGTGAAGAGGCAATTGACAGATAGAAGGGATTAGCAATCAATCCCCTGTTAATCGTTGAGTCGTTCATTATGCTCGCACTACGTGCTGATGCTCTTGAACATAACCCAAGATCTTGTATAGAGTCAGTCAAGTGGAATAGGGTCCCTCTTTCTGGATCCTCACGCATTCTTTGGTTTGAGCTCACCCAGGCCAGGGTTAAGAGCATGAGGTCTGATCCTCATTACCTTTCATCTGCTCACCCTGACGGTCAATGTTAGTGGTTAAGAGCCTCAGCACACCCCTACAGTGTTGGCTTGTTTGTCGAGGTTGATATGACCCCTATTGACTAAAGCCCAACCACTTGTATGAGCTGTTTGTTTGCATATAGAGTGTGATACTTGTTCACCTGTGATTGATATTTATTTGCTGTTTAGATTGACTTGCTTCCTGTGCGAGTTAGGTTCTGATTAGAGACTTCAACTTAGGGATCGTTTGCATGACAACTTTTAGGCTCGAGTCGAAGTCTCCCTATCAGTCTGTTATCTCCCTAGTCTCTGGTTAGGAGGAAATTTCTCCCCTGTTAAGGGGAACTACGTCGCCCTGATTCTCATACCAGATGAGATACGTAGAGAGAAGATTGAGCGAGATCTCTCCGGGCACCCTTTTTCTTTTTTCACCCTTTTGTTTTTGTTGTGTGGGTGTGCACCCTTTTCTGTTTTGCTTCCTGTTTGTTTGAGGTGTTAGATGTAAGACCATTGATTGGCTATTTGTTTCCTGTTCTGTTTTGTGGAGTTAGATGTAGGTCCATTGATTGGCATTCTATTTCCAATTTTTGTTGTTCTTTTATGAGACTTGCTTATTGTATCCCTATAGGATTGCTAGACTTCCTATAGTCTCTCGTTTGCATGTCGATTAAGGTAGCACGGTTCCTTCGTCTAGGACTTCCTTTCTTGCGTGAGCATTCCTAAAACACAAACAAACTCTATCTTCTCTTAAGGACACGTTGACTCCTTCTACTACAGGTGAGTAAGTCTCCAAAGGTCGAGCATCCGGTAGATTGTGTAGTGACGTCGTTCACCTAAAAAACACAAAACAAACAGAAATGGTTTAGCCGAACTACGACAACTCTGATTCTCATGTTCAGAGGAGATACGTAGGCACAAGATGCGATGTCTTGTCGAGTTTGACTGACGACTAACATTTAATCCTAGCTGGTTTTCGCCCTCATTGCGATTCTTTTCTCTCGCCCTCGTTGCGATCGAGACCTTCCTTTTCTCTTGCTCTCGTTGCAATCGAGACCCATTTTTTCTTTTCGTGTGTGTTCGGAGTTGGATGTAAGTCCATTTATTGGCATTCTATTTCCTGTTTGCGTTTGTTTGTTCGGAGTCAGATGTAAGTCCATCTATTGGCATTCCGTTTCCTTGGTGTGTTTTTTTCGACGTCTCAGCGTCTCTGTTCAGTGTTTTGTTTCGGCGTGTGTTAGCCGAGCTACGAGTGCTCTGATTCTTACTTTGGTTAGAGAAGATACGTATGCATAGGATGCGATGTCCTAGCGAGCACGTTCCCTATTTCCCCGAACTACGTCGACTCTGATGTTTGTTTTTGACAAACTACGTAGGCCTAGGATGCGACATCCTGCCGAGTCCGCTTTCTCCATCTTCTTTCACTTGTTATTTCATTCCAGTTTGTGTAGATTCTTTGAGCAGTTTATTAGCAACCTTATTCTATTCTTTTGAGCGTGGATCCCGTCGAGTACGACGGATGTGAGGGGTGCTAATACCTTCCCCTTGCGTAACCGACTCCCGTACCTTGCAATCTCTGGTCCTAAGACCATTCCTTTCCCTTTTTCAGGTTTATTTCGAGCGTTTCCTTTCCCTCCTTTGGGATAAATAACGCACGGTGGCGGCTCTTTGTTTTTCCTGCCGGTTGTTTTTCGCGATGCGACAGTGATGATCCAAAAAATACCTCAAGTTGGCACCTCTTTCAAAACCATGTATACACCCACCATGCTCGTTTGTTACAATTGCTTCCACCAATATGTCATGGCTAATGGATCAATAGAATCAAATTGAATAATCAAGAAATAAAAGAATATTGGAATTGGTCAATAAATATTAAAGGATAGTTTTTTTATTATTATTAGCATTTAGAGGCATAAAACTCTGTCAAGCAGTAACAACTAGCTAGCTAAAGTTTAGGCTTATTTCAAACATTTTCTATTTAATTCTCACTATGTAATATATGTATATATACTGATGCATATCTCTGTAAAACATTCATTCATAAATACTGTAGCGGTAAATTCATGACCGTCAAGCTATGGATAAGCTAGACGTCTATAAAACCAGAGTCGCCACCGCGCTTTTATTGTTTCCAAGGGAAAAGGGAAAAGTAAGAACAAAACCCTAAAGATAAGAAGTTTTCAAATAAAAACTAATAAAATATCAGAGATTACAGGTAAGGGGGTTGGTTACACAGAGGGAAGCTGTTAGCACCCAAAGTGTCCTAGATACTCCTAGGGAGCCCTTTCTTGTGTGCATATGTGTTTTTGTACAAATGCTGTTTGAAAATAAATAGAATGGGGGATGAGAAAATAATTCATTAATTATATTTTTGTGTTATACAAGACCTTCAGACTTCTGCCTACGTGCCAATATAACATGAGGGATCAAAAACTCGTAGTGCGTGGTAACAATTTCAATGTGAGTGCATTTCTTTTAATAAAATTTAAGTTTGAGAGGCGCAAAGGGCTGGATTTTTGAAATAATTCATGATTTTTGTGCTGCTGGATTTTCAATTGTGCTTGCTTATTTGAACATGATGCCAAAATGACATGTTGTGCTAATTGATTTGTGAAATGCTTATGGTTTATCCAATTGACTTGAAATTTGACATGCTTATTCATAACATGTGACATGATCTTTTGGCTTTTATTTGGCATTTTTACCATTTAATACCACTGTTTTAGACACATGGACATATGTTGTAACATTTGGTGTCACATTCTTGACCTTGTACTTGTGCATTTTCATTCACACACCATTTGTTGTCTTCTGGACTTAATTTTTGGTATGATGCTTGTTCATAAAATGTTGTCTGCACATAAAAATTTTCATGATCATTGGATACATTTCTGTTTTAATGTGGATTTTCTATGTTTGATGTCCAAATGTGATCACATTGTTTGCCTTTGCCTCATCTTGTTCATGTGATGGCTTTTCTTAATGATTTGGCCTTGGTCCTTTTGAGGCCTTCTTCTTGTTTGATTGAATGTGCTTCATGTGAATTGTTGACTTCTGTTTTGGTCGTTTGACTTGCCTTTGACCCTAGTCTTTGTACTAGTGGTTTGTACTCACCAATTATGTTTGTGTTTCAGGTATTTAGCACGAATGATTGGTGTGGCCTCATCATTTGAGATGCCATTTGCTTTGATTACTAACTCTTGTTGTGTTGTAGGTCCATTGATGTGATGAACTCACTTGAGTGCTTGCATTTGTGAAATTCTGGTGTAGTCAGAATTCAGATGTTATCCACCACGACATGACATCTGATCTAACATTGTAACTAATACAGCAAGATAGTTATTAACCACTGTACTAATATGCACAGGTTCACATATGTCACGACATCTCATTCTATGTCGCCCTAGAATGTATGAACCCCTGGTTCTGTGCTTCAGGAAGAAAGACTCAACAGAAGTCAAACCTAGCACTCACTTCAGTTGTTTTCTTCCATAGTTATCAGCATGATGTCTTACTGTTGATTTGAACATCATCTGTTACAGCATTACAGGTTTACCTTATTTTATAACTGGCACAATTATAACATGCAAAAGGTAAAAACACAAGTAATTGTTAACCCAGTTCAATCCAACATGACCTACATCTGGGGGCTACCAAGCCAGGTAGAAGATCCACTATTAGTAGTATCAATTCAGAGTTAAACTCCCCCGTTTACAACTCATCACTTAATCCCTACCCAATGCAATCTATACCTAGGAACTCCTAGATAGAAACCTCCAGTTTCCATTCCTATCACTACAAATACAATGTAATGTGCAAACACCTTGAACTTGCTTCACAGCTTCATTCAAGAACATAATCACTCTTGCCTACAGGCTTTGAGTGACAAACACTCTCAGGTTTACCACTGAGAGACACATGGTAACCTTCCCACTGATTGGGAGGTTTACCTTACACACACCCCTAAAAATTCATTCTAGGAGGCTTACAAAGACTAGATTACAATCAGCTATTTATAACCTAATCACCCAAGTGGATTTGGGCCTTCAGAAATCGCAGCAAACTTCTCCTTTGCTGTTACAACATCAGCAGAAACTTTCTGCTACAAACAAGGTCTTCAATCTTTTAGTTCCTAAAATATCTCCAAATTTAGTTCCTAAAATATCTCCATATTTAGTTCCTAAAATATCTCCACATTTAGTTCCTAAAATATCTCAAGACCTCCACAAATAATGCCACATAGGATTCTAACTAATTTCCACATATTAGTGTGCTAACAAATAGGCTATTTGTTAGGTTCCTTAATTGTAGCTTGGTTGTTGGTTTCCTGGATTTTCTCTAAGCTGTTGACTTCCTGAAGAATAGCCCAAGAAAAAGCTGAAACAGAAAACTGCACAACCTACAATTTAGCATATGCTGTCAGGCATGAATGTCACGACATTCAGCTTGACATCAAGGTCCATATGCTGAGTCTGTTTTTCCAGAAAACAGACTGTACAATTTTGCTGACCTGTACAGGATCAAAATGACCATACTACAGTAACAGCTTACATTAATAAATGTCAAAGTGTCCAACTTAACATTTACACATTTGGCCTTAAGTTAGTTCTGTTATTCTCTTGAAGAACAAACTAAGTTACATGCTGAAGTATAGCAGAACACCACTCTGCCTAATCTTCAATAGCTGCTGTCAATGATGAATGTCACAACATCCAGTTTGACATTCAGTCAGTAGGCCTTATGCCAGGTCTGGTTCTTCCTTGATAACCAGACTGCAAATGCATACTAAGTTCTAACAGAACTTCTGTTCCTTAGTATCTGTTGACAGGTATGAATGTCACAGCATTCAATAATCCTGTGTTAGCTAGTCCTGCAGTAACTACAATGTAGTCACATATACATGTCATGACATCAGTCAAGACATTAGTGTTTTACCATATAATGCAGCCAATTAAACACCTACAAACTCCCCCTTTGGCAAATTTTTGGCTAAAACACTTTGATCCCCATAATAGAGTTCATGGCAGCGGAATACTACTAGCTAATACACTGAGAGTGGCAGCACACTCACACACATGGAAGTTAAATAAAAACTTCGCATAGCAGCACACACATGTTAGAAGTTGCACCTAAACTTCAACATCAGCTGCAGGGGGGAATCTTCAGATCTGTCATGAGAGTCTGTTGTAGAGACCCACTCTGTTTGTCAGGGGTATTGGTGGTTATTACTCCCCCTTTTTGTCAAAAATGTTGCCAAAGCCAGCAACATAGCCAGAGCACACTGACAGAGTTCCAGACTTGGTTTTACTTCACAGTTTCAACCAAGTTCACATCCACTTGATCTTGCTTCACAGCTTCGATCAAGTAATCACCCACTTTTGCTTTACAGTAGGTACAGCCATATCAGATTCCAAGACTTTGAGTCTGACATCTTGATCCACTCCTGCATGAACACTTTCTTGAACTCCAGCAGGCACATAAGATATCTTATGTTAAGACATCTTGTGAATACTCTGTCCTTTTTGTTAACAAGGCAAACTATCAGCAGTTTAAACCACATAATAGTAGTTTAGTCAGCAGCAGGAGCAAAAACAATTACTAGTTATGGCTACTAGTAATACACACATGCACAAGGGTACTTCTTCTCCCCTAAATCTGTGCATTCATCAAATAACAGCTGCTGTAACTCCAGCACCTGTACCAGCCAGAATGTCCTACTGGCATATGCTTCCATATTGTCATGACATCCGGTCAGACATTCTTCTGCTCACTCAGCCTTGACACATACCAACTTTATCCCACTATCTAACAGGTTTCCAAACCTTGTTATCTGAGAACACATAGACCACAAGCTTGATGATTACTTGCAGTGCAAGGACAGAACTCCCCCTGTCATGAACAACCCATTCTCCTCTTGAAGCTTGGAGATCACACATGGGCATATCCAACATCCCAAAGTTGGACCTTCACATACTTCCTGATTCAAAGAGACTCCAGACCACTTGATGAATGGAAAACATAAGACGCATCTTCATGTCTTCAAGAGCACACCCTCTGTTCAACCCTCTTAGCTGAACACATTCACACTCTGTGTCAATCTCTCTTCTAACCAGAATAGAAGACCACTTCACAAGATGTTCTAACATCAGCTGGGACATCCTTCATAACAGGACAAGGCACACCATCTGATAGTCTTCAGATATCACTGAGTCACCGGGTTGATCAAGCAGAACCCAGACATACATTGGGACATATACATTTTCATCCCATTACAAGAGATAATCTTCCATAGATAGCTCAGAACTCCTACCACAAGCTCCAAGGGATGAATAGAAAACACCTCCTTTAGTCTTCAACTTACTACTTTTCTGCTCAAAAGTAATTTGTCTCAGACTTTCCTCAAGAATAATCAGCTGCCATATGGATTATCTTGATTCTTCGAACTCACTCCTGAGATAGACCAAATGCCACTGGTTGATTACCTCCTTCATGAATCCTCATATGACAAGGTCAAATGCTGCTTTTTGACCTCCCCAAGTTTATCAGACTTCTCCCAAAGATATTCTGACCTTCCAAGTGAGACTTGAACTTCAAGCTTTTTGAAGTATCCAATCTACAACCCTGTAGACCTTTCTATCTCAAGTTGATGTGCCACTTCACCAACTAAGAATCTGATGTTGAACCAAATGTCACAACATTGTGTTTTGACATCCAGCTGTTGAATTCAGCTCCTTCTTCTGCCACTTGAAAGAACTTCCTCCCTTCACAGAACAAGAGTTCAATGTTCTCATAGACTTGATTGTGGAACCAAGTTTGAGTAAACAACCTCCATCCTGCAGGTTTGCAGTTAAGTCATCCAAGCTCACACCTTGGTGAATCCCTGCTTCTTCTCCAAAGACATCAGACACTCTGATGTATGAGTCTTCAGAAGGACCAGTTAGAAACTAACCCTTCAGCTCTACCAAGGATTCCACATCCTAAGGCAAGGCTGTTTCCATGATGTCAAGACTGCTGCCACTTGTTCTTGACTTCACAGTGTGCATAAGCTAATGCACTTCCTTACCTAGATCAGAAATAAACTGATCCAAGTAACCACCATCAAGACTATGATGTCTTCTTCTTCTTGTACATACCAAGGCTGAACATGTTTCTTGCCAGGAAACCTTTTCAGAGATCATATGCTTTTGCTGCCACCAAAGAGATAGATCATAAGCCAATGTACTGTCCTTCCTGTGATTCTGCACAGGGTCTTGAAGAAGTGATGTTTCAACATCTTTAAGAACATCAGTTATCTTGAGCTCCAAGGATAATCAATTAAACACTTGCACTTGGCACAAGTAGACATTGATCTTAAATCCTTTCCCAATCATCCTTTCAGATACTTCCACCATACGAATACTTTGAAAATACTCTTCTAGTGTCAACATCTTCTGCTTGCAAGCACCTTAATAGTCTTGAGACTCTTTCCAGATTAGATTCACCCTTAGGAATGAGAGAGATGAATCCTTCCTTGCAAATGTGTCACACATCAACCAGAACCCATGTGACACAGGTCAACAGCCAACCAGACCCTAGGCTGACCAGACTTGAGGAGGTTAACCAAAACTCCCCCTCAAATCAACAATCATGGATACTCGACACCAATATCCATGCATTGTACACATATGTCTCAACATGACATACACTATCCCTTCCAGTGGCAACTAACTCCTCCATTCACACCAATCAGACTTCAGCTGACCATAAGTACTAATGAGACAAACACCACCAGTCAATAGTAGATATGCATTGCCAGAGCATATTACCTCAACCAACCACTGAATCTTCATATTCTCACTCCTAGTAAGAACTGCCACTTCTGAACGTGGTGTTTGAATACCAAGATTCATGGTTTTAACCCCCTTAAATGATATCACAGTCAGGTTACCCCATTATTGACTGCCAACATCCAGGAGACTTGTCTTCCAACACACCATAGTACTTCAGGGAACAACTATCCAACCCTGATCAAACTGCAGGGAGATGCCTAACAGTAGGAGATTGCACAATGTCACATCTCAACCAGCTCAACTTCTAGGGATGACCTTCTTGAGCACACACCCAGTTGACCCTGCTCTTGTCAACTTAGCACACACAGATGTCTCCTCTTCCAGGTCAGGAGTAGGTTCCAAACAGAATTATCCCATTGTTTGGACCCTAAAAACATCTGCTCTTCAACCAGTAGCTGCATACTTGTTGAACAACATGTTCTAACATCACATAGAACATTGGTTCCACCTCCTTAGAACAAACCTTCCTTGAAGGTCTTCAAGGTCTTCATATACACTACTCAAGAGAGTAAGAGAATCAGTGATTAAGTGACTCTTACCATCCTGAAGTGAGAACGTCATGATGAGTGGACTTGAGGGGACTCAAGTATCTTTGACATCTTCAGTAGATTATGATGAGATCTTGAACACAGCAGCCTTTCATCCACATGAGGGGAAACTACATCAGAGTTTGAGTTTTGCCATGTATTATGCAGCGGAAATCATAATACAACTCAACCTATGAACACACACTTCACCAGATTGGCCTCCAAGACCATACCAGGTTCGAATGTGTTTTAGTACTGGCACAGCTGTCCCACACACAGGCCAATAACCAACCTCCGGAGACAGGTACACACCATTCCTGTCATGAACAGTCCATCCACCTACTTCAAGGGACCATTCAGGGAATTACAGAACCTTACACAGGTTCCAGCATCAGTACTAACATAACTCCTTGCCAGCTACCAGAAAGTATCACCCATGGATCTCATCCAGAGACAGAACAGGATGCCTGCTCTGATACCAATTGAAATTCTGGTGTAGTCAGAATTCAGATGTTATCCACCACGACATGACATCTGATCTAACATTGTAACTAATACAGCAAGATAGTTATTAACCACTGTACTAATATGCACAGGTTCACAGATGTCACGACATCTCATTCTATGTCGCCCTAGAATGTATGAACCCCTGGTTCTGTGCTTCAGGAAGAAAGACTCAACAGAAGTCAAACCTAGCACTCACTTCAGTTGTTTTCTTCCATAGTTATCAGCATGATGTCTTACTGTTGATTTGAACATCATCTGTTACAGCATTACAGGTTTACCTTATTTTATAACTGGCACAATTATAACATGCAAAAGGTAAAAACACAAGTAATTGTTAACCCAGTTCAGTCCAACATGACCTACATCTGGGGGCTACCAAGCCAGGAAGAAGATCCACTATTAGTAGTATCAATTCAGAGTTAAACTCCCCCGTTTACAACTCATCACTTAATCCCTACCCAATGCAATCTATACCTAGGAACTCCTAGATAGAAACCTCCAGTTTCCATTCCTATCACTACAAATACAATGTAATGTGCAAACACCTTGAACTTGCTTCACAGCTTCATTCAAGAACATAATCACTCTTGCCTACAGGCTTTGAGTGACAAACACTCTCAGGTTTACCACTGAGAGACACATGGTAACCTTCCCACAGATTGGGAGGTTTACCTTACACACACCCCTAAAAATTCATTCTAAGAGGCTTACAAAGACTAGATTACAATCAGCTATTTATAACCTAATCACCCAAGTGGATTTGGGCCTTCAGAAATCGCAGCAAACTTCTCCTTTGCTGTTACAACATCAGCAGAAACTTTCTGCTACAAACAAGGTCTTCAATCTTTTAGTTCCTAAAATATCTCCAAATTTAGTTCCTAAAATATCTCCATATTTAGTTCCTAAAATATCTCCACATTTAGTTCCTAAAATATCTCAAGACCTCCACAAATAATGCCACATAGGATTCTAACTAATTTCCACATATTAGTGTGCTAACAAATAGGCTATTTGTTAGGTTCCTTAATTGTAGCTTGGTTGTTGGTTTCCTGGATTTTCTCTAAGCTGTTGACTTCCTGAAGAATAGCCCAAGAAAAAGCTGAAACAGAAAACTGCACAACCTACAATTTAGCATATGCTGTCAGGCATGAATGTCACGACATTCAGCTTGACATCAAGGTCCATATGCTGAGTCTGTTTTTCCAGAAAACAGACTGTACAATTTTGCTGACCTGTACAGGATCAAAATGACCATACTACAGTAACAGCTTACATTAATAAATGTCAAAGTGTCCAACTTAACATTTACACATTTGGCCTTAAGTTAGTTCTGTTATTCTCTTGAAGAACAAACTAAGTTACATGCTGAAGTATAGCAGAACACCACTCTGCCTAATCTTCAGTAGCTGCTGTCAATGATGAATGTCACAACATCCAGTTTGACATTCAGTCAGTAGGCCTTATGCCAGGTCTGGTTCTTCCTTGATAACCAGACTGCAAATGCATACTAAGTTCTAACAGAACTTCTGTTCCTTAGTATCTGTTGACAGGTATGAATGTCACAGCATTCAATAATCCTGTGTTAGCTAGTCCTGCAGTAACTACAATGTAGTCACATATACATGTCATGACATCAGTCAAGACATTAGTGTTTTACCATATAATGCAGCCAATTAAACACCTACAATTTGAGACTTACCTTGTGTAGAACTGTTGGATGTTCCATTGTGTTGTCTGTTTGGTTCTTCTGAATAAAATATTGACTGTTTGGCTTTTGTATAGGTACATTAGTCGCTTTTAGCTTGCTTGAGCTTTGCTTTGGAGTGTGGTTGATACACCACTGAGGTAGTTTAGCCTTCTCACTCCATGTAGTCTGGAAGCGCTGTCGCGTTTTTGGCAGGCGTTTGGCTGAAGTCCTCCTTAAGAGGCAATGACTGTGTTTGTTTATATTTGTGCCAAAGACCTCCTTGTTGAGGCATGTTACTTGTTTTGTCCTCCTAAGTGACGAGGCAATTGACAGATAGAAGGGATTAGCAATCAATCCCCTGTTAATCGTTGAGTCGTTCATTATGCTCGCACTACGTGCTGATGCTCTTGAACATAACCCAAGATCTTGTATAGAGTCAGTCAAGTGGAATAGGGTCCCTCTTTCTGGATCCCCACGCATTCTTTGATTTGAGCTCACCCAGGCCAGGGTTAAGAGCATGAGGTCTCATCCTCATTACCTTTCATCTGCTCACCCTGACGGTCAATGTCAGTGGTTAAGAGCCTCAGCACACCCCTACAGTGTTGGCTTGTTTGTCGAGGTTCATATGACCCCTATTGACTAAAGTCCAGCCAGTTGTATGAGCCGTTTGTTTGCATATAGAGTGTGATAGTTGTTCACCTGTGATTGATGTTTATTTGCTGTTTAGATTGACGTGCTTCCTGTGCGAGTTAGGTTCTGATTAGAGACTTCAACTTATGGATCGTTTGCATGACAACTTTTAGGCTCGAGTTATAGTCTCCCTATTAGTCTGCTATCTCCCTAGTCTCTGGTTAGGAGGAAGTTTCTCCCCTGTTAAGGGGAACTACGTCACCCTGATTCTCATACCAGATGAGATACGTAGGCAGGAGATTGAGCGAGATCTCTCCGGGCGCCCTTTTTCTTTTTTCACCCTTTTGTTTTTGTTGTGTGGGTGTGCACCCTTTTCTGTTTTGTTTCCTGTTTGTTTGAGGAGTTAGATGTAAGACCATTGATTGACTATCTGTTTCCTGTTCTGTTTTGTGGAGTTAGATGTAAGTCCATTGATTGGCATTCTATTTCCAGTTTTTGTTGTTCTCTTATTAGACTTGCTTATTGTATCCCTATAGGATTGCTAGACTTCCTATAGTCTCTCGTTTGCATGTCGATTAAGGTAGCATGGTTCCTTCGTCTAGGACTTCCTTTCTTGCGTGAGCATTCCTAAAACACAAACAAACTTTAGCTTCTCTTAAGGACACGTTGACTCCTTCTACTACAGGTGAGTAAGTCTCCAAAGGTCGAGCATCCGGTAGATTGTGTAGTGACATCGTTCACCTAAAAAACACAAAACAAACAGAAATGGGTTAGCCGAACTACGGCAACTCTGATTCTCATGTTCAGATGAGATACGTAGGCACAAGATGCGATGTCTTGTCGAGTTTGACTGACGACTAACATTTAATCCTAGCTGGTTTTCGCCCTCGTTGCGATTCTTTTCTCTCGCCCTCGTTGCGATCGAGACCTTCCTTTTCTCTTGCCCTCGTTGCAATCGAGACCCTTTTTTTCTTTTCGTGTGTGTTCGGAGTTGGATGTAAGTCCATTTATTGGCATTCTGTTTCCTGTTTGCGTTTGTTTGTTCGGAGTCGGATGTAAGTCCATCTATTGGCATTCTGTTTCCTTGGTGTGTTTGTTTCGATGTCTCAGCGTCTCTGTTCAGTGTTTTGTTTCAGCGTGCGTTAGCCGAGCTACGAGTGCTCTGATTCTTACTCTTGTTAGAGAAGATACGTATGCATAGTGTAGCGGTGTATTCGTCGCTATATGATCTATTGGTTAAACCATAAGCTATGAGATACATTGAAATTTTCGAGTCGCCACCGCACTTTTATTTATCCAAAGGATTGGCTAAAAAGCGAACAAAAGCCTAAGAAGTTTTACACGTAGAAAACTAATAAAAAGATCAGAGATTCTGGGTAAGGGGTAAATTACGCAATGGGAAGGTGTTAGGCACCCACTACGTCCTAGGTACTCCTAGGGAGCCCTTTTCACACTTGTTATGCAAAAATTATTATTTGTTATGACATAAAGATTATGCAAACATGATTGGGATGGTGAGAAAAGAATATACATTTTTATTATTATTGGGTTCGAACGGATGAACCCGTTGCCTACGTACCTTCCATCAAAGGTAAGGATCAGAACGCCGTAGTTCGGCTAAAAGATTTCCAAAAGTGGGTTAGGTTCAATTTTAAACACAAACCCCAGGTCTTACGTTATCCACGGGAGAAAACTCAACCTTATACAAACAACAACGTCCACCATGTGAGAACGGCTTCAACTTGCCAGGGAGGGGTTAACCCTATAATAGGCAAGGAAGACTTACAATTCAATCACTAAAGACAGAAGGTGAGATTGACATCAACCACTAAGATAAATCAAACCTATAGCTCATGTATGAAAACATTAATGGACAAAGCCAAAACAAGTGAATGGGTGGACTTACTGATTATGATTATGAAAATGAAGTCAAAGTATGATTAAGATCAATTCAAAGAAGTATTATGAAATGGAGTTTTGAAAAAAAGTCAAGGACTTGAGTCCAGGTTTTTAGTTAGAAAAACATGAAGATGTTTGCACAACACTTACGTCAAGTCTGAATTTAAAGTGTGAAAAGTCTAGGACATAATGAATGATGAATGGATGAAAGATGGATAGTAAAACTTCTTAGAAGGTTCACTTCTTGAAATCATATAGCAGATGATTCAAGTGTGTCCTTTGGAATAGGAATGGATAATAATAAACAAACAAAGCAAATGCGGATACCGGATGCCAATCACTGGTCTTATACCAATCTCCTAAAACAGAATGGGATGTCAGATGCCACTCAATGGTCTTACACTAATCTCCACAGGCAAAGAAATAAAAGCGGATACCGGATACCAATAGATGGATTTACACCAGTCTCCTAAAACAGAACAGGATATCAGATGCCACTCAATGGACTTACACTAATCTCCTCAGAAGAAAACAAAAATGAAACAGGGAAGTCAACTGCCAATCTATCTGGACTTAGGTTAACTCCACAGTATGCTCACAGGAAATCCAATGCCACATCACAGGGGCTTACAATGGATCCTCACATACAAGAACAAAAGAAGCAATATGATCACAGGAATGCAAATGCCAACTTACAGGGACTTATAATTGCAACCTCTCACACAAACAGATAAACAAACTATGATCACAGGAAAGCAGATGCCAACTTACAGGGACTTATAACTGCAACCTCACATACAACACCAAACAGATCAAATTATGATCACAGGATAACAGATGCCAACTTACAGGGACTTATAACTGTATCCTCACATACACACAGATAAACAGAAGATATGAGTGACCAATGAGGTCTTACACTCTATCCTTCCATATCACAGGAGCAAATGCCAAAGCAATGGACTTACAATTGTCCTCCATGGGCAAACAACAAATGATAACATCACAAAGATCAATGAGATGATCATGCATTAATGGCAATTGATGATGATGATAAATGCATAACATATAGGCAAACAAGTGCACATGAAGCAATTAATCGAGCAATGAATATCAAACAGCACACTCTATAGCCAAACAATTGGGGGCTCACACAAGAGGGTTTGACTTTGAAAGTCCACTGTAATGGGTAAAGATCGCTCTTAACCTGGCCATTGAGGGGCTCAGGTGAAGCAGATGAATAGGAAATGAGGGGTGTGCCTCATTGCTTCTATCTCAAATCAGAGAGAGCATCAAAGAAAGTGTGGGAGTTCAGAAAGTAGGAACTCTCTCCACATTATTGACTCGATTAGATCTTGGGTATTTTATCTCATTGCTTCAACCAGGTACTAGGAGCAAAGAGAGGACACACTGAATAGTGGGGGATAGATTGCTTATCCCTACCTTCCACCAATTGCCTTACTTGAAGGACTTTTCCTGCTTAGGACAAATATAAACAAACACAGGCATTGCCTCTTAAGGAGGACTTCAGACAGTTTGCCCGGTCAAATAACAGACCGGGTCTCCAGACTACATGAAGAAGAAGTAATTATACCTCAAAGCAAATGCTAAATAGCAAAGCAAGCAATCAAGTTCAAAGAACTTAGGCAACTAAAGTACCTGCAAAAGTCAAACTCATTAGCAAACAAGTCAACAGTCAAAACCAAAAAGATAATGAACCAAATAGTCAACCACAGAGGGACCAATTGTGCAAGGCACAAAGACTCAAGCATATGAGTCACCTACAAAACAAGTGTTAGCACATCATATAATTCAACTCAAACAAATATTTGAATGATCCTCAAGGCATTGGTGCTTAACCTGAAACAGATGAACTCAATCATAAGCTTAGAAGACCACTAGGGCTAGCCTAGGGTCAAAGATGAAAGAAAAAGTCAAGGCAGCAAGACAAAGTCAAACCAAACCAAGTTTAAACATTCAAGAAGCATTCTCAATTGGATTCATAACCAAATCATGCATCATGGTCATTTCATATGCAAAAGGATGCAAAGCATGGCAAGAGAAGCATACAAAAGTCAACAGCAAAGACTTCATTCAAAAGTCAACTCAAACATTTTCAAAAATCATGAGATAAATCACACTCAATCCTAACATCTAACATGGTATACATGTAAAATTTCATGGCATTTGGATGAGAGGAAGGCAGTCAAGTAAAATCATGAAGTCAAATCAAATTCAAGTAAGCATGGTGAAAGTCAACAAGCATGGGTCAACTTCAAAAAATCATATCAATTTGAAAACAGAAGAGAAATGGATGAGATTAACACCAATGCAAAGCTTGAGATGTCTAGTTATCACATATGAAATTTCATGGTCATACAATAAGATTTGAGAATTTCACAAAAGATTTGGCAAGGCATAGCACAAAAAGTCAATAAATGACCACATATGGAAGAAAATTCTCAATTAAATGGAAAACAGCATGATTAATTCCAAGAAAATTCATACACCAATTAGACATACAAGGGATCATTCATGCAAAATTTGAAGTGATTTGGTTAAGGGGAAGCATGTGAACAAAAATTGGGAAAATGCATGTTCATGTTGTGACACCAAATTCAACACATAACTTCAGAAAATCATAACGCTCAATCCACAAATGATAAATGCACAAACTTTATATGGAAATGAAGGTCAATGTGTCTAGTTTTACCACAAAAAATTTCAAAGGCATAGGATATGTCATGAGAATTTCACAAAAGGAATGGCACAATGTATCAATTATGCACACATGTTGGAAAATCAATTATCCTTTAAAATCCATCCACTGAAAAATTAATTAAAATTCATAATTAAATAATAGACTCAAACATGAACATCATGGAAAAAGAATCATAATTTTTGAATGAAAAACGAATTAGAAAATAATTGTTGAAGTTGGATGATAAATTGGTGCAAGCATGAGCAAAAGGTATGAACTAGTGGTCAACCAAGGTCAACGCAGTGGCATTTGTGTAAATGTGCTTCCCACTAAACCAAACGACACAGTTTTAGGCATGGCAATGAAATATTGTGATTGGCCCATTTTTCAATGAAACAGTACACGCATGGAGAAACAACAAAAACAACCAATTGAAATCCATTTTCTGGGCAACATTCATACAGCATTAGGGTTTGTAACTCACAGCATGGCATTCACCAATTCAACTAAGTTCATCATCAACCAAACACACAAGCATACCATAATCAGTAAGCACGACCATGCGACACCAAACAATCATGTAACAGCATGGCAACTCTCAATTATGCAACATCAAAACACAGTAAACCAAACACATATCATATGAATTTCTGGACAGGTTAAGGTAGCAAAACAGCAGGGCATCTTCAAAACAATCATTCAAACACCAACAGATAAATAGCAAGGCATTCATGGTGATGTTCACACAGCAACCAAACAATAGCATTCAACACAAATCACATTGGTTTTTCTGAACATGTTCATAAGGTTTCAAAAAACTGCAGCAAGGTTTTAGCATCCAAGTTCAGCAATCATCATATCAAATAGAACACACAGAAGCAACAACATGTTTCAAAATTGCAGCATGGTTTTAGCATGGCAGCATGTTCATAAACAAAACAACAGCACATGACAGTATATAAACAGCATGGATTTCTGGGCCAAGTTCAAAACAGCAATAGCAGCATCAATTTCATGTTCATGGTTCATCAACATCAAAACAAAAAAATCGACCATCACCCAACAGCATATCATTTAGCAGGACATTGGTACAGGAGCATCAATCAATACTAACCAAAACACAACGTTCAAATTTCTGGAAATTAAAACAGGTGAAGCTCATGAACAGCAGGGGTTTATGGTTTTAGAAACAACAGCACATAGCAGCAAGCATTCGACATGGCTCATATAGATTCTCTAAGCATGTTCATAAGGTTTTAAACTGCAGCAAAGTTTTATCATGGCAAAGGCATAGCACAAAAGCAGCATACAAACTCGACCAACAATTTCAACAGCATACAAACATCATTATCATCCAACAGCAAACCAAGCAAAAGCACATAGGTAGCATGGCATATGTACTTATGTAACATCAATCATCAACCAAACAAACATTAACCAACAGCATGGTATGGGTGAGGTTTATGCAGTAAGCAGGTTGACAGCATACAGCAATCAAATGGATTTTAGGCAGTGTTTATAAGGTTCAAAACAGCATAATGTGTTTATCAAAATCATCCTCAATTGAAGTTCCAACCAACAAGCAAACAAACAACAGCAGGGCAATGCATAGCAGTGGTATGTCAAATTCAATAGCAGACCAAACACAATGTAATAGCATAGCCATGAAATCAATCACATAATCACAAACAATAACATCAGCCAAACTAGTGCATACATAAAGTCATGATTTATGGAAAGGACCAAGGTTTCAACTACAGCAGCATTGGGATTTCACATGGCAACAGCATTCAAACTCATCATTAACTCGACAAACCCATAAACAGCACCAAGAAAACAACATGGCAATAATAATGCTCTTCAATGCAAACATGTTATACACAATAAGACCAAGACACACATGAGAGATTCCTAGGCAAAGTGTTTGGTTTAAATACAACAGCATAGATTCAACATCAATGTGTAACTTGAAATTTCAAAATGTGTAGAAATCCAAATCAAGTAAGCTCATAGCATCAGCACATATCGAACAACAAGAATGCATCATCGAAGTTCATTGAATCTCTTCCAGCAAGGCAAATCGTGCAAAAGTTCATTTGTACACAAAAAGGAAAATTCGGATTTCTCCCACATGAGACCACCATTTTGAATGAAATAAAATGCATGGAAACTAGCATACAATGACCTACATAACACATGGCATGGATTGGAGCAAGGAGGTAGTGGAAAACTTACTTGTTTTTGAAGCAAGTTGATAGAACAGTGGTTATTTGATGGTAATTGCCCAAACAGTTGAAGATTCCAGCTCTAAATGATGGATGATGAAGTTGTTTCAGCTCAAGCTTGCTTGGAATTCTTCAAAACTCTATCTGCCATGGCTGGTTCTTTGAAGAAAGCAGAACAAAAGAAATGGTTCCAGCTAGGATTTACTGCTTGAATATGCCTACCAATATTGTCTAGATGATGGAAACATGAAGAAAGCTCGAGGGTTTTGAGAGTCTTGGCAAAAAATCCAAAATCGAGCAAGATGCCAAATGAGAGGAAAAAGTATTTTCTGTTATGTGGCTGCTGCAAAACTTGGTCTCTAGGGTTTATTCTGTCAGCAAAAATGCTTTTATATGCCTGTTTTGAGCTGGTTTAAGGGATGCTTAATCCTACTTATGTTAAAACAACCAAAAGCACATTTTGCTAATTGTGGAACAAGTGAATGAGGAGGTGTATTTGTCTGCTCAGATGGGCTCTAAACAGGCTGTCATGGACCACCCAAATGCTGTTTTTGGTTGTACAGAAAATGCTGTACTGGTTTTACTTATGTGAAGCTTCTTGCCAATTTTGTCAATTTTGCATTTTGTCCAAAAATGATGGCATAAGGGTGAAATGATGGTGGTTTAAGACTTTGAGCAAGTTTCAAATAGGATGTGAAACATTTCCCAATTGGCAAAATGATGAAAAAGTCCATAAATCAAAAAGTCAAAGTTTGGTCAAACTTTGATTTTAAATGCAAAAGGTCCAAAAATGCCATTTTGATTGGCAAGGTTTTAGGTTATGAAATTTATATTTTTGGAAATAGGATGAAAAATGTGGTTTGTAGGAAAAAACCCCACCAAATTTGGCCTTATGGTTTGAGAGTTATGGCTTGTTGAAGTTCAAAAATTGGTGAAAATGATTTGATCATATCTTGACAACCACACATGGGATTTTGATGTTCTTGGACTTTTTGAAAATGGGAGAACAAGATCTTCAACTTTCATGTTGGGCAAAAATTCATTTGAAGCTTGTATCATGATGTAAGTTTAAGATCAAGAAGTTTCCATTTTTGGCAGTTGAAATTACAGGTCCACTTGCTATTTCTGGAAAATTTTCTGATTTGACTTGATTTTCTTCCATGATGAGGTTGAACATGATAGATGAGGCTTATACAAGCATGAATGAACTCTTTCAGATCAATTCTATCCATCAAATCTCTGATTAAATCAACTGTTGACCAAGTTTGGCTTTTCTAGGGTTTTGGACTGATTGAACTTCTTCTGATGATTTCCAAACCCTAAATCCTTGAGACCTTGACTTCAAATGATGTCTCAAGTTGTATGAACCTTTGATTAATGATCATGATGCCCAAATTCCACAAGAATGGCCATCATCCATTGCTTTGACTGATCAATGACTGACTTTGACCTAATTGCTGATGATTGCTTTAACTGCAAACAAAAAGGTTAGACTGACAATATTTTTGTACTTTTTGAATAATAAACATATGAAAGGCAAAGATATACAAATGCAAAGTATGCTTGGTGATCAAGAAACAAACCCACAAGGCAAACTATCCACTAAGAGGGGACAAAGGCATGCAATGATCCTTGAGGTTATGATATGAATGATATGGGCCATGAGGGATCTTAGGGCCCAAAATTGGGGTCTTACACATAGGATGCGATGTCCTAGGGAGCATGTTCCCCATTTCCCCTAACTACGTCGACTCTGATGTTTGTTTTTGACAAACTACGTAGGCCTAGGATGCGACATCCTGCCGAGTCCGCTTTCTCCATCTTCTTTCACCTGTTATTTCATTCCAGTTTGTGCAGATTCTTTGAGCAGTTTATTAGCAACCTTATTCTATTCTTTTGAGCGTGGATCCCGTCGAGTACGACGGACGTGAGGGGTGCTAATACCTTCCCCTTGCGTAACCGACTCCCGTACCTTGCAATCTCTGGTCGTAAGACCATTCCTTTCCCTTTTTCAGGTTTACTTTGAGCGTTTCCTTTCCCTCCTTTGGGATAAATAACGCACGGTGGCGGCTCTTTGTTTTTCCCGCCGGTTGTTTTTCGCGATGCGACAGTGATGATCCAAAAAATACCTCGAGTTGGCACCTCTTTCAAAACCATGTATACACCCACCATGCTCGTTTGTTACAATTGCTTCCACCAATATGTCATGGCTAATGGATCAACAGAATCAAATTGAATAATCAAGAAATAAAAGAATATTGGAATTGGTCATCAAATATTAAAGGATAGTTTTTTTATTATTATTAGCATTTAGAGGCATAGAACTCTGTCAAGCAGTAACAACTAGCTAGCTAAAGTTTAGGCTTATTTCAAACATTTTCTATTTAATTCTCACTAAGTAATATATGTATATATACTGATGCATATCTCTGTAAAACATTCATTCATAAATACTATAGCGGTAAATTCATGACCGTCAAGCTATGGATAAGTTAGACGTCTATAAAACCAGAGTCGCCACCGCGCTTTTATTGTATCCAAGGGAAAAGGGAAAAGTAAGAACAAAACCCAAAAGATAAGAAGTTTTCAAATAAAAACTAATAAAATATCAGAGATTACAGGTAAGGGGGTTGGTTACACAGAGCAATGTCTTTTCGAGTTTGACTGACGACTAACATTTAATCCTAGCTGGTTTTTGCCCTCGTTGCGATTCTTTTCTCTCGCCCTCGTTGCGATCGAGACCTTCCTTTTCTCTTGCCCTCGTTGCAATCGAGACCCTTTTTTTCTTTTCGTGTGTGTTCGGAGTTGGATGTAAGTCCATTTATTGGCATTTTGTTTCCTGTTTGTGTTTGTTTGTTTGGAGTCGGATGTAAGTCCATCTATTGGCATTCCGTTTCCTTGGTGTGTTTGTTTCGACGTCTCAGCGTCTCTGTTCAGTGTTTTGAAAATGCAATGGCATAAGGCCAAAGTTTCTAGGTTGAAATATGGTTAAAGTTTAGAAAACACAAACTCAAGCAAATAAGATTTTAAAAAGGAGAGAGAGATTTTGAAACTAAATAAGTGGGGAGGAGAAGAAGACCACACAAACAATCACAATATATAGAATCACAATATCATAAAATATGGTCCAAGTGGACAAAGTGAAAATGACATTAACATAAACAACTTAAATGGTATGAATAATGGTAAATGAATAAAGCTTAACAAAATTAAAGTGCATTAAAATTAAATGACTTGAAATTAAACGTTAGTTGTTAATGAATTAAAAGTTAATATTGCTTTTGCTTCGCTTTTGTTTAAGTCATTCTTTTGAGAACACTCAACCCACTTATCACAAGCATGAATCCTTGAACCAAGACATCTTCCAAAGGAAGGAAAAAAGGCCAAGTGTCCACACAATACCATGAAATAGGGGAGACTTACAATCTCACTAACTAGAATGCTATTCCTTTTGTGTTAAAATTTAGCGATATGTTAAGCAATCGTAATTGGACTTATGTAGAAGTCACAACTATTTGAGGTCGGGCAATAGAATTTTGGTGTTAATGCATGTTAGAGACATAGTATGATTAACTATGCTCATGTAACATACCACACACAAAAAGAATATGCAAAGAGGTGGACCTAATCTCATCCATACTTAGGTTGATTTTGCAATCAACTAGCCTTAGGATATAGAGATATCATAGGTCCATGACATGAATGTGTAAAGAAGGGGAATGAGATGAAGAGGGAGGAGGGAATCGATCAAACACAAATTGGACAAAGGAGGATTTTTACCAAGTTAAGATCATTCATTCATTTTGGGAGATGGAATGTACCTTCCATCAATCCCCTAAATCCAATGATCTTAACCTAACAAAGTCAAATCAACCTTGACCAAGGCCCAACAACACAAGTAAAACTCATAAAGTCAACTAAAATGGTTCTACACAATTAATTTGGAATTTAATCAATTAAAAATAATAAAAATAATGCATTAAATTAAATATGGTGGATCAATTTCCTAAAACCTCATCAAAACACCAAAGAAATGGCAATGAGATTCATCATAGGTCAAACAAGGTCAAAGGACCTTGGAGAAAAAATTTCAGAATTTTTGGAAACTTAAAATAATTTTAAAACAATTAAAAATATTCAGAAAATTAATTAAATTATTAAAATTATTAATAATGATCCAAAAAATAATTTTAATTCAGAAAATTAAAGAGGATTTTATTTACATTTTTTTGGTGAAACTCTCATATTTTTTTTATCAATATCAAATTTAATATGAATTAATGAAAATAAAGGAAATAAAATGAAAATCAAATAATTAGAAAAAATGTGAACCACTTGATCTCCCTCATTAATTGAGGTGGCAGATCAAGTGGTGGAAAACGCGCGTTCCATGGTACACTTGAGTTAGTGCGCCACACAGTTGGTAATCAAAAGGAACACTCAAGATTAAAACAAATTGAACTGATCATGTGGCTCTGGACCATGCCACCTAATTGCCGGAGCAAAGCGTCAGTCGTCTTCTTAGGCGACCTTGGGCGGACTGGTCCACTCATCACCATCACAAAAATGAAAAATAAGGACATGATCTTAAAGGAAAAATGGTGTAGATCACGAATCTGACCTTAATTCAACCTAACTCCAAGTATATTGAAAGATACATGGAGTTGAATTTTGAGGTACATGAACTGAGTTGTTTCGATTTAACCTCAAAGCAACTCAATCTTCTTGCCTAAATTTGTAGGACTTCAGACAACGAAGGATCCAAGAGAATTGAGAGAGAATCCAAGAGAAGAAAAATCTAGAAAAACACCTTCAATGTTGTGCAGAACATGATCTCTCTTGCTTCAATTCGTGCTTGATCTTGATTATGGACCTTGCAGAAGTAGATTAGGAATGGTACAAGGCTTTGGATCCTGGAGTTTTTAAATCTCCAAACAGTGAGATTCAAACTCAAATTTCAAGTGAAATTTATCAGGTTTTCCTTTCAATGGTGAGGGTTTCAAAGGTTGGAGGCAAAGCTGGCGCGCAAAGTCCTTTAAAACTAATGCAATGGACCTCTATTTATAGCAAATGCAAGTGATATTTGCACACATGAAAATGCTTCCAAATATGGCAATGTAAAGGGCACGTGTTCATGGGCATGTACAAGACCATGAAGCAAATCAATTAGGTCCAAATGCAAGTGAGATCAAGTTTGAATGATAATTGGATTGCAAGGCAAGAGTGTATTTATGTTTGAAGAATGATTCTTGCCAACTGATACAGTCATGTTCAAGCCATGCCCAGACCTCTCAAATCTTGTTCAAAATGGATGAAATTGGAATCTTTGGAAAGTTTAGATTAAGAGGAACAAGTATTATGTTGAACACTTTTCCATTTGGAACTAGTATCATGCTGAATTTTGAGGTGGAAGTTTGGAAATTTCAACATGTCAAAATATTTTCTATGTGTTAAGCCATATGTTCAATTATTCCACCTTGGATAACTTTTTATGTGAGCTTCAAATGAGAAACATGTCTTCATCAAAGTTGTATCCCTTTCAAAAACCTTCAAAATGGTCACAAATTTGACATCATTTGGATTTTGGGATGAATGAGTTATGCATTTTTGAAGTTGAGGAAAATCACTTGTTCAATGGTATTGGTCCAAAATGACCTATAATGTATCCTCATATCACATGCTCATAATACTTGAATTATCTCTTCCTCCAAACATACAAGTTGAAGTATACACCTTGAATTTTATTGTGAAACTTGTAAATCTTTCATCTCATAAATATTGAGCAAGTTATGGCCTTAGGAAATTGACTATCAAATTAGGGTTTAGACAAAATGACCTATACTGTTTCAATATAAAAAAATGACTTTCCAAGGAAAACTTGCTCTAGACCTAAACACGAAAGTTGTTTGGAATGTCATTTAGAGTAACATTTCTCTTGTAATCAATTTCATATGATGAAAATTGTAGGAGATAGGGTCTAGGGGAACCCAGTTTTGATTAGATGAATTCCTCTGGTCAACCACCATCAACCACCTTGCTAAATTGAAATTTTCTTGACTTTTTAGAATCATGGGATACCATATATGCATAAGATGATTAATTTTGAAGTGTCCCTTGAAGTATTTGATTAATTGGTGAAGAAGCTTGTTGAAGAAGTTACTCAAGATACCCAGATGAACTAGGGTTTCCAAGGCAAACCAATTCCAAACTCTTGAAGAATCCTTGATCAAAATAAGATGTAAAGATCATGGGGACTCATATATGATTTTTAGAGCCATTATGGACCATTCCTTGGTTGAGCTCTTAGCAATGAAGGTCTTAAACCCTAGATGTGAACTTGATGGATCAAAGGTGATCATATGCCCTACCTACAAAAGAGTTAGACAAATGGAAAGACATATTTTTGGTATTTTAGTTAGTAAATATGATAAAATACAAAGTATGATACAATCACATGGTGCTTGGTGATCTCTCCCAATCGAAACCCAATGAAATAGGGGTAAGGAGGATGCCAAGGTATGATCCCAATGCTAATGCATATGATGAGATATCATGAGGGATCTTAGGGTTAAAATTGGGGTCTTACAACTACCCCTAATTAAGGATATTCTAACTGAGGAGGTGAAGGTTAAAATCTTCGTATCGACTCAGTACAATAGGCTTAAATAACAACATATAGAAACAAATTTTGGTCCCTAAGAGACCTCATGATGCATATGATGTGAATGCTAAAATAAACTCTCTGTGGGGAAATATTTCCACAAAGGAAAAGAAATCAGAGAGACTGAAAGTCCGCAGGAGCGTATTGCATTCCATAAGGAAAACTCACTAGGGAGACAGAGACTCTGGGGGATAAAAGGGTTATGCGTAGGCCAAGCTACGACTTAAAATAATTGTTGAGGGACTAGAGGAATTCCATGAAAATGGAAAGACTCAGTTGGGGAAACATAGGGAACATCTGCAGAGGAAATGGGTAGATCAGAATAAAATTGAAATACTCGAATCATGCAGGAAAAGTGATTTCACTAAGGAAATACACACTCAACTCAACTGGGGAAGAAACAAAATCTTCAACACAGGAGGAGCAGAAATATATTATCCATTACCTGCTATTGGGTAGGGAGATAAGAAAAATCTGACAGGGAGGACACATGTTACCGGTTAGGGTAAACATATCAAGGATGCCTCGCTGAGGGCCGCCAAGACTTGTATTCATTGCCGGTTAATGGGTAAGAATAACCTTGCTGGGGAAAAGCTGAAAATAGGATTTAGAACTACCGGTTACTGGGCAGAAGACGAAAAAGGAGAGAATATTCATCACCGGTTCAAATGAACATATCGAGGATAGACTCAAAGGAGAGAAAATCCGTCACCGGTTAAGATGAACATATCAAGGATAGACTTTCCTGGGGATGTTAAGGAGGATATTCGTCATCGGTTAAGATGAACATATCAAGGATAAACCACCTGAACAAAAAGAGTAGGAATTACATCTATCGAATGTTGGATAGAATATCATCAAAGAGAATATCTGTCATCAGTTAGGATGAACATATCAAGGATAGACTCAAAGGAAAGAAAATTCGTCACCAGTTAAGATGAACATATCAAGGATAGACTTGCCTGAGGATGTTAAGGAGGATATCTGTCATCGATTAATTAAGCCACCTGAACAAAAAAAAGTAGGAATTACATCTATCGAATGCTGGATAGAATACCATCAAAGAGAATATTTGTCACCGGTTAGGATGAACATATCAAGGATAGACTCAAAGGAATGAAAATTCGTCACCGGTTAAGATGAACATATCAAGGATAGACTTGCATGGGCATGTTAAGGAGGATATCCGTCATCGGTTAAGATGAACATATCAAGGATAAACCACCTGAACAAAAAAAGTAGGAATTACATCTATCAATGTTGGATAGAATATCATCAAAGAGAATATTCGTCACCGGTTAGGATGAACATATCAAGGATAGACTCTGAGGGGAAGAAGAGGAATTATATCTATCAGTTACTAGATAGTATCCACAAAGAGGATATCTGTCACCGGTTAAAGTGAACATATCAAGGATAAACTTTGCAAAGGGAGAAAAAGCAGGATTTACAACTACCGGTTACTGGGCAGAAGACCGCAAAGAGAAGGAAACCCGTCATCGGTTAGGATGTACATGTCAAGGATTAACTCTCTAGGAAATAAATAGGGATTACAACTACCTTTTTACTGGGTAGAATACCATCAAAGAGAATATCTGTCACCGTTTAGGATGAACATATCAAGAATAGACTCCAAGTAGGGGAAGAAAATATATGTCACCGGTTAGGATGAACATATTAAGGATATACTTCGTGGGGAAATGTGAAAAGAAATCCTTTAGGGAGAGAAAGGTTACTTTTGCCGGGTATTGGGCAAGAAGTAACAAACTGCCGACTAAGAAGAATACTACTAGTTATTGGGTAATAAACTCTCGGGGGACCAAAAGCATCTATCTAGGTAAGATCTAGAAAGAAACAGTCAATCAAGACTCAACCCAATAAGGTCATAACTCAAGGGGAGCGGTTCCATCCAGACAATCAACTGGGGAGGAAACTGAAATAATAATCATCCACGAGGGACTAACTCAGTGGGGAAAGGAGAAAAGTTAAAGTCTTTCTGCTTATGAGGCTAACACTCTACAATTGAAAAGAGGATAGACTTACCAAACCTGTATGGGGATAAAATACCAACATAACAGAGAATAAGAATCACAAGAATGAGTCAACAGATGCAATGATGCAATAATGAAATTATAAATATATATATATATATATATATATATATATATATGTATATGTATATGTGGATATGATGATTGTGCTGACAAAACGATCTCAAAGGATACACGGATGTCGCAGATTTGAATCATTGATGCAATTCTCGGCCAATCCACAAAAGGGGGAAATAATTGTTGGAGAAAAGAGAGATCAACACCCCAAAGGCTCAAACCTAGCTGGGGAAGGAGGAGGAGATCCGCTTAGGGAACTGCTACCAATCCTGCGGAGAATTTTAGGTCAACACCATATCAAATGGGAGACAACCCTGTAGGGGATAAACACAAATAACTGCTCATAAACCAGGAGGAAACTATGATTGGGAGCGAATCTGATGGCGACTGGTGAGGAAACCAAAGTCTGCCGAAACCATGCGAACTGCTGCAACGAATTGTTCAAACTCTACTGGAGACCAAATATAAATTTGGATGGGGAATAATCAAACAACTCAGCTAGGGACGATGGATAAATAACCGTGCGGAGAAATCAACAAACACCGGGTGCTTAACAACGATGCCAGGGGATGAAAGAGGAATCACGCCTACTGTTTGGGGAGAATCAATGATGCTCCACATTTAGGGCTCACTGCTTTGGAACCACTGTTGATATTACTTTTAAATGAAATCGATTGCTAAAAATTTATGCTTTTATATGTTTAAGAAAATATGATTTTGATTAAAAAAATTATTTTCAAAATGATCATAATAAAATTTAAAACTATTTGGCTGAATTAAATAAGAGTATAAACAATTGGATAAAAGCTCAATTTTATTTAATAGAATGGTAGTCTGTGAATGACAAGACTCCATATATCTTTACAAAGTTGAAAATGGTAATTTACATGGAAAAAGGGTTACACTGAATACAATGATCACTAATCCTTCTACCGCCTCTTGATATCCACTGTGCTCTTGACCGCTACTGGGGACGATGAATCAAAATCAACCGTTGTGCTAAAAAATATCTTCAAATTTGAAGATCAGCAGGATGCAGTTACTTGCCATGATCCCTCATTTTTGCATTAATTTCCCCAAGCTGGGGTACTTAATTTATCGGGATAATTCTTTCTGTTTTATGTCTCTAACTTTTGCCTGGACTGCCCTTTCGGGTTTTCAATCCACCGAGACGCTCATTTTTGCCTAAGCCACCCTTTCGGGTTTTCAACTTAGCGAGCTGTTCTTTTTCTTTTTAGGCGGATTATTTCTTGAGTGCATCTGCGTTCAAAGAACGAGTGAACTCTTCACCATCCATAGTTGTAAGAATCAAAGCACAACTTTATTTAATAGAATGGTAGTCTGTGAATGACAAGACTCCATATATTTTTACAAAGTTGAAAATGGTAATTTACATGGAAAAAGGGTTACACTGAATACAATGATCACTAATCCTTCTACCGCCTCTTGATATCCACTGTGCTCTTGACCGCTACTGGGGACGATGAATCAAAATCAACCGTTGTGCTAAAAAATATCTTCAAATTTGAAGATCAGCAGGATGCAGTTACTTGCCATGATCCCTCATTTTTGCATTAATTTCCCCAAGGTGGGGTACTCAATTTATCAGGATAATTCTTTCTGTTTTATGTCTCTAACTTTTGCATGGACTTCCCTTTCGGGTTTTCAATCCACCGAGACGCTCATTTTTGCCTAAGCCACCCTTTCGGGTTTTCAACTTAGCGAGTTGTTCTTTTTCTTTTTAGGCGGATTATTTCTTAAGTGCATCTGCGTTCACAGAACGAGTGAACTCTTCACCATCCATAGTTGTAAGAATCAAAGCACCGCCTGAAAAGGCTCTCTTAACAACATATGGGCCTTCATAATTAGGAGTCCATTTTCCCCTAGAATCTGGTTTGAAAGATAGGATTTTCTTGAGCACAAGGTCACCTTCTCTGAACACACGAGACTTGACCTTCTTATCAAAAGCTTTCTTCATTCTCTGTTGGTATAACTGACCATGACACATGGTAGTCAACCTCTTCTCTTCAATTAAATTCAGCTGGTCATACCTAGTCTGACACCATTCAACCTCAGTCAACTTGGCTTCGATCAGGACACATAGTGATGGGATCTCGACCTCTATTGGGAGCACAACTTCCATACCATATACAAGAGAGAAAGGGGTTACCCCTGTTGAAGTGCGAATGGATGTACGATATATGTGCAAAGAAAATGGGAGCATATCATGCCAATCCTTATATGTTATAACCATCTTATGAATAATCTTCTTGATGTTCTTGTTTGCAGCTTCAACAACCTCATTCGTCTTAGGTCTGTAGGGAAAAGAATTATGGTGTGCAATCTTGAAGTCTTTGCAAAGTGCTTCCACCATATTATTATTCAAGTTCGACTCATTATCAGTAATGATCTTACTCGGCACACCATAACGGCATATAATATGATTCTTGATAAACCTTACAACAACTTGCTTGGTTACATTTGCATACGATGCCGCTTCAACCCATTTTGTGAAGTAGTCAATAACCACCAAAATGAAACGATGTTCGTTCGTGGATTTGGGCTCAATCACGCCAATCATATCGATTCCCCACATGAAGAAAGGCCATGGAGAGGAAATGACGTTCAATAGTGTCGGAGGAACATGAATCTTATCTGTATAAATTTGACATTTGTGGCACTTCTTCACAAACTAGCAATAGTCAGATTCCATTGTCAGCCAATAGTAATCTGCTCGCAACATCTTCTTCGCCATAACATGTCCATTGAAATGAGTACCAAAGGAACCTTCATGGACTTCAGTCATCAACAAGTCTGCTTCGTGTCTATCCACGCATCTGAGCAAAACCATATCGAAGTTTCTCTTGTATAACACATCACCATTTAGGTAGAAGTTGCCGGCTAATTTTCTCAAAGTCTTCTTATCTTACAAAGATGCCCCAGACGGGTAAATCTGATTTTGGAGGAAACACTTGATATCATAATACCGCGACTTTTCATCTTTAACTTCTTCAACAGAAAACACATGAGTTGGCCTATCAAGACGCATCAGAGTCAAATTGGGAACCTCATTCCAATACTTTACTATAATCATTAAAGCTAACGTCGCAAGAGCATCTGTCATCCGGTTTTAATCTCGAGGGATATGATGAAACTCAACCTTTGTAAAGAAAGTTGAAATCCTCCTCGCATAGTCTTTATATGGTATCACACCGGGTTGATTCGTCTCCCATTCACCTTTGATTTGATGCACAACCAAAGCTGAATCTCCATAGACTTCTAAATAGTTGATTCTAAGATCGATGGCCTCTTCAAGCCCCATTGTCGCATCACGCGAAAAACCGGCGGGAAAACAAGAACAACAGAGCCGCCACCGTGCGTTATTTGTCCCAAAAGAGGGAAAGGAAACGCTCAGAGTAAACCTGGAAAGAACATGGTCTCGCGACCAAAGAGAATGGGATCGGGAGTCGGTTATGCGAAGGGAAGGTATTAGCACCCCTACGCATCCGTCGTACTCGACGGGATCCACGCACAATAGGAAGGAAAATGGTTGCTAAAACACTGCTCACACTCACACACACTGGCTGAAAGAGACACAAGAAAACTGACAAGACTGAAACTGACTCGGCAGGATATCGCATCCTGGGCCTACTTAGTCTATCAGGCATAGACATCAGAGTCGAAGTAGTTCGGACTGGGGAAACGACACATGCTCGCTAGGATATCGCATCCTATGCATATGTATCTTCTTGGACGAAGAAGAATCAGAGCATTCGTAGCTCGGCTGACACGCACACAAACCAACACTGGCAAAGGCAAACGTGGAGCCTGACTGCCAATCACTGGACTTACATCAGCATCCGAACCAAAACACACACAAGAAGGCAAACAGGGAGCCTGAATGCCAATCACTGGGCTTACGTCAGCATCCGAACCAAACACACGCACACTGGAACCTAACTGCCACTCGATGGACTTACATCAGCTTCCGAACAAAAACACACACACACTGGAACCTAACTGCCACTCGATGGACTTACATCAGCTTCCAAGCACACAACAGACAAAACAAAGACACAGGCGCCCGAAGAGATCTGCTCATCTCCTGCCTACGTACCTCATCTGGTATGAGGATCAGGGCGACGTAGTTCCCCTACGCAGGGATAAAGGACTAGCCTAACCAGATAACAGAGGGAGACACAACTAGGGAGACTACGACTCGAGTCTAGATGTTATCATGCAAAATCATCCCTAAGTTAAGGTTTCTAGCTAACTGGCACAGGGAGCCAGCCTATCCTAATCATGACTTGCACAGGAAGCAAGCCACACACACATTTAACTTGCACAGGGAGCAAGCCAAGCAAAACCTAACTTGCACAGGGAGCAAGTCTAAACTAAACCTAACTTGCACAGGAAGCAAGTCAAACAAACATACAAGCACAGGTAGCACACACTATATACAAACAAGGGCTCACACAAGGGTTAGGTTTTAGTCGAGGGGTCATATCAACCTCAACAAACAAACCTCTGGAACTGGGTAGATGTTGCTCTTAACCTTGACATTGAGAGCCAAGGTGAAGCAGATGAAGGGTGAGTGAAGATGAGACTTCACAGCTCTTATCCCTGGCCTGGGAGAGCTTAAGACAAGAATGTGTGGGTTCAGAAAGTGGGAACCCTTCTACATATTTGATACTGACTCAACTGTACAATTGTACAAGATCTTGGGTTTGTATCTGCAATGCATCAACACAGTGGTGTGAGCGAAGCAGATGACACACAGAATAGCAGGGGATAGATTGCATATCCCTTGGGTTCTGCCAATTGCCTCTTCACTTAGGAGGTCTTTGACTCTATACAAGGACAAAATTAAACATCCACAAACATTGCCTCTTAAGGAGGACTTCAGACAGTTGCTTGGCCAAGTAACAGGCCAGGTCTTCCAGACTACATGAAGATGAGAAATATACCTCAATGCAAATTGCTTATACAAGCAAAGCAAAGCAAAAGTTCACAAGGAACTGAGCAACTAAAAGCACCTGAAATAGTCAAGTAGACATTAGTATACAACTTCAAACAAAGCAAAAAGAAACAGACATCAACAGTTAATCAGAAGCAAATGGATGTGCAAGGCATAAGGCTTAAGGAATGTGAGCCAAGTCACCTACAAAACAAACAAATTAGTCAATGATATTCAAGCAAGCTCAAACAAAAGAAATGGTCTCATTGGTCATTTGTTGGTCAACCTGAAAGCATGAGCTCAAAAGTGAGTAACAGGACCACTAGGACAAGCCTAGGGTCAAAAGGGAATGACAAAGTTAAAACAGCAAGTGGCAAGTATCCAAAATCATGTTCAAACAATTAAGAAACAAACCCAATTGGTTTCATGTTTATATCATGCATCATCATCATTTCATGAACAGATTAGGTCAAAGCATGGCATTTAGAAGCCCATAGAAGTCAACAGCAAGACTTGAATCAAAACCAATCTCAAACATTTCCAAAAATCATCAAATAAATCATGGTCAATCACAACCCACAGCATGGTAAGCATGTCAAATTTCATCTCATTTGGACAAGAGGAAGGAAGTCAATGAAAATCAGAAAGTCAAAGCAATTCTGAACATGCTCAAAGAAGTCAACCAAACATGCATCAACTTAGAAAAATCATAAGTCAGAGATGGTGTATGATAAATGAATGGGACTAAAACCATGGCAAAGCTTAGGATGTCTAGTTATCACATGTAAAATTTCATGTCCATCTAATAAAGTATGAGAATTTCACAAATGAAATGGCAACATGCATCACATAAGGTCAACATTTTGGTCAAACAGGGGAGAAAATCTCAAACAAATGGAAAAGGGCACAAATAATTCCAAGAAAAATCATGTGCAAACTAGACATACAAGAGTAGGTTTATGCTAAAATTCACATCAATTGGAGGTCAAGAAGCATGGCTATGAAAATCATGAAGTTGGACATCAATGGTGTGACACAAATTGTCACACCCTAATTCAAAAATTCACAACTCACAATCCAGATAAGATAAATTCACAAACTCTACACCAAAATCACCATGAGTGTGTCAAGTTTAAGCACAAAAAGTTTGGGAGCCATTGGATAAAGTATCACCATTTCACAAATGTTTTGGCAAAAGGTACAAAATATGAGCACATGTCACAAACCCTAATACCAATTAAAATTCACTCATCCAAAAAATCAGCAAAAATCATGATAAAAAAGTAGAGATCCAGATGAACACAATGCAAAAATTCCCATGAGATTTGGAATTAAAATGGATGAGATATGATTTTTCAAGGTTGGAGTTCAAAAAATGGAATTAAAATGAAAAATAACAATGTAATTTAATGGGACATGTGCCTCGAATGGCAATTTTGTAATTCCAGAGTCACTTATCCTAAACACTGTCGTTTTGGCCACGGAAATGAAATAATCCTATTGGTTGATGGACCAACAGTGCCATGCATACGTACAAGCAGAAAAATCTGGGCATGGCTTATGAAACCTAGGGTTCATGAAGAACAGCAACAACGTTCATCACCTTCAATCGAGCTCAACAAAAAAATTTCCCAGAAATCAAAATTGGCTACACAGAAATGATCATCAAAGCATGGCAAACACGAATCCATCATCAATTTCCATTAAAACATAGTACACATCATGAATCGAGCAAGAATGAAAAACATCATCAAACTTCATTTCAGCATAACTCGAGCAATAATCAACCATTTTAAAAAGTAAAACCATCACAAAGCTCAGCATGGAGAGATCTTTCTAAAACATGTATTGATTTGATGAAATAATGAGATCGAAATTTTACCAGTTTTGAAGAACAGTTGGGATTCAGTTGCTATCTTGTGTATTTGGCTTGAAACAGATGCTTTAAAACCCTCCTAATGACGAATGATGAAGATGGTTTAGCTCAAAGAAGCTTGCTCTTGCTCGACACCAGTTCTTCCATGGAAGATGCTTTGAAGAACAACTGAGCAAAGGCTGGTTACAGATGTGGAATAGAGGTTGAAACAAGCTCACAATGGTGTATGGATGTTGAATCAACAAAGCTGACTCGTGGTCTTTGGAGTATTTTGCAGATTTTGAGAATGGTAAGAAAATGGATTTTTGAGAGAGTGAGTGAATTCTCTGTTTCTAATGGTGGCTGCTAGGGTTTGTTTCAGAGATAAAATGATGAATATATACCCTGTTTAATGGTACTGATCAAAGTTCATGAAAATGTGGAATGGAGTTGGTGAAAAGTGTACTTTTTGCCAATTTTCAAGCAAGTTGGGGATGGGTGTGTGTACTGCACGAAAATGGGCATCCAACAAGTCTCAAATGTCATTTCTGAACATATTCCAATGGCCAAAGTGATTACAAATGGTTATTTTAAAAGGTCAAAATTTCACTTCACTTGAAATTAATTCAAGTAAGTCAAAAAATGCCATTTTGATCTATGATGTTTTGGTGAGTGATGGTTACATTTTTGGAAAGAGGAGGTCAAATGTGACTTGTTGGAAAAAACCCCGCCAAATTTGGCCAAATGGTTTGAGAGATATGGCCTTTTGAAGTTCAAAAATTTCTGAAAATGATTTGATCATAACTTGCCAACCATACATGGGAATTGAGTGTTCTTGGACTTTTTGGAAATGGGAGAACAAGATCTTCAACTTTCATGTTGGGAAAAAATTCATTTGAAGCTTGTATCATGATGTAAGTTTGAGGATCAAGACTTTCCATTTTTGGCGGGTTTCAATTACAGGTCCAGTTTCTATTTTTGGAAATTTCTGATCTGGCTTCAAATTCTTCCATGATGGTGTTTGACATGATATATGAGGCCCATTTGGACATGAATAAGCTCTCTCAAACCAAATCCCATCATCAAAACCATAAAATCAATCACAATTGACCAAGTTTGACTTTTTAGGGTTTCTGACTGACTGTGCATTGAATGATGACTTCTGAACATCCAATCCTTGACCAAAACACTTCAAATGGATCCCCAAGTCATGTGAACATGTTGGACCAACCCTAGGGCCTTGGCTCCTTGAGAAATGCACTTGCTTGCTTGACTGACTGATCTCCTGACCAGTTTGACCTAATTCTCTTGATTGGCTTGCACTTGAGGCAAATAGGACAATGCAATGTTATGCAGTGGACCATGTTATGTTATGACCTAATATGAGAATGTATGTACAATGATAGGTGCAAATTTGAGGTGCTACACCCATAATGCAAGCTTCATATTCAGCCATATTGTTTGTACACTTGAAAGTCAATCTAGCTGTAAATGGAAAATGTGTGCCTTGAGGAGTAATGATCACTTCCCTAATGTCATTTCCATATTGATTAACAACTCCATCAATTACCATGCCCCAACGGGAACCAGGTTCCGACCCTTCTTCAAGCAATGGTTCATCACAATCTTTCATTTTCAAGTACAAGATCTCTTCATCAAGAAAGTCATACTGCACTAACTAGTAAGCTTCAATTGGTTGGTGAGCCAAATGGTCAGCCAAGATACTACCTTTGATTGCTTTCTGAGATCGGTATTCAATATCATACTCTGATAACAACATATTCGAACGGGCAATCCTCCCTGTTAAAGAAGGCTCTCAAATATATACTTGATTGGATCCATTTTGGATATCAACCAAGTGGTATGATTAAACATATATTAACCAAGACGCTTAGCAACCCAAGCCAATGCACAACAAGTCTTCTCAAGCATAGAATACCGAGTCTCACAATCGGTGAACTTCTTACTAAGGTAGTAAATTGCAAATTCTTTCTTTTCAGTATCATCTTGCTGACCAAGAACAACACCCATACTCTCTTTAAGTACAGTCAAATACATGATCAACGGTCGTCCTTTAACAGGTGGAGACAGAATCAGAGGTTCAAGCAGATACTCTTTGATACTATCAAAAGCTTTTTGGCAATATTCGGTCCAATCACAAGACTGATCTTTCCGAAGAAGGTTGAATATAGGCGCACATGTGGCACTCATGTGTGAAATAAATCTTGAGATATAATTCAAGCGGCCGAGAAAACCTCTGACTCGCTTCTCAGTCTTGGGCGCATGCATCTCTTTTATTACTTTGACCTTGGAAAGATCAACTTCAATACCCTTCTCGCTGACAATAAAGCCCAACAACTTACTAGAACGAACACCAAAAGTACAATTATTGGGATTCATGCGGAGTTTATACTTCCTCAAATGCTGGAATAGCTTCAACAAATGCTTAACATGTTCCTCTTCATCAATAGATTTAGCAATAATATCATTAACATAAACTTCAATCTCTTTATGCATCATATCATGAAAAACAGTAGTTAATTCTCTTTGGTAGGTTGCACCAGCATTCTTCAAACCTAAAGGCATCACTCTATAACATAATGTTCCCCAAGGTGTAATGAATATGGTCTTCTCCATATCTTCGGGTGCCATCTTGATCTGATTATATCCAGAAAATCCGTCCATAAACGAAAAGACTTTGAATTCAATTGTATTATCTACCAACATATCAATGTGTGACAAAGGGAAATCATCTTTTGGACTGGCTTTATTCAAATCTCTATAATTAACGCACATGCGGATATTGGTCACCCACTGCGGATACTCAGTAGTTACAAGAAAACCAGCATCAATCTGCTTTTGCACTTCTTCTTTAATATTCACTGCCATATCAGGATGAGTTCTTATCAACTTCTGCTTGACTGGCGGGCATTCTGGCTTCAACGGAAATCTATGCTCTACTATCTCAGAATCCAACCCAGGCATGTCTTGATAGGACCAAGCAAACACATCTGAATACTCTCGGAGAAGATCAATCAACCCCTTCTTAACATCTGGACACAATCGAGACCCAATCTTAACTTCCTTCACATCATCTTCGGAACCCAAGTTGACTAACTAGATCTTCTCTTCAAATGGTGGAATAGAGTTTCCTTCATGCTCAAGAAGATGAGACAATTCATCACTCACGTCTTCATCACTTTCCTCCTCAGCCTCAAACAAAAGGGAATTCAAAATTTGGAGAAGGATAAGGATCATTGCATTCAATGGGGTTAGAAACCAACTTGTATAATGATTTGATATTTTGATTTTAGAGAAGTGAATTGTGACCAAATATTATGTAAATGGACAATTATTATTATTTATTTATGTTTTTTTTATTACCATTTTCAGAATAAAGCAAAAAGTAAAACAAAACATCATAGATGTGGATGAATAGAATTATATTTTATTTATGATCAATTTGAAATGCCCAAACAATGTTCACTTATCCCTTAGGCATAGGAGAAGGATTTTCAAAAACAAATAAAAGCAATTACTTAGATCGATGCATAATAACAAGAATATCAACAACAGTCCAATTGTTGCAAGCTTTTCCATTAGTTACAAAATTGGTGCAGTCTTCCTCTTTATTATCCTCTAGCACAGCAGCTAAGTGTTGTTCATTACCATGAATGAACCCTCCACTATGGAATCTTGGTTGTACATCTTCAGATCTAACTGCTGACGAACCTTGTTAGAACCCTAAATCGGCTCTGCTCTTGTTGTCGGAGACCTCTACCATCTGCCTCCAAAGATCTGACTGACCATCTTCAACAATCTTCCTTGCATCTTTAAATGAGGACATGGGTGCCCCAACTCTCTTTTCAACAGCAATAGATAAGGCTTGGAGCGGAGTTCCAACCTCATCCTCAACTTCAACATAAGAGAAAGATGACAGGTGGATGACCAACAACGCCTTCTCCCCGCCAAAAATAACTAGCTTCCCATTTTTGACAAACTTCAATTTCTGATGCAACGTGGATTTAACAGCTCCTGCCTCATGAATCCACGGGCTTCCCAATAGACAACTGTAGGCCGGGTGGATATCCATTACTTGAAAAGTAGTTTGGAAGTCAGTTGGACTTATCTTCACTGGAAGGTCCACTTCTCCAATTACAGTTTTGCGTGAACAGTCAAAAGCCTTGACGATCACGCCACTATGTCTCATAGGCGCTCCTTGGTATGACAACTTGGAAAGAGTCGACTTCAACAATACATTCAAAGAAGATTAGGTGTCTACCAACACATTTGACAGAGCGTTATCTTTGCAGTTCATGGAGATATGCAAAGCCAAGTTATGATTTCTACCCTCTTCATCACAAAAACTAAGATTGTTGCAGGAAGTGATGTTAGCCACAATATGATTGAACTGATCCACCGTAACATCATGTTCCACGTACGCTTGCTCAAGAACTTTCTGCAGTGCTTCTCTGTGCGCTTCTGAATTCATCAACAGAGACAGTACTGAGATCTTTGAGGGGGTTTGGAGCAACTACTCCACCATGTTGAATTCACTTTTCTTAATTAGCCTGAGTACTTCATCATCGTCATTAGGATTCAAGCCGCTAGATTCACCATACTGACACCTCGGAGCACTAACAGATTCTACGAATGGAACCTCAACCTTCTTATTAACATATATACCCTCCACATTCTTTGGGAACACCTACCCAAACACACGACCATTGTGGGTCACCTTAGTAACATCAGTGATGCTTACAACAAAACTGGTCGTAGGCAAAGGAACCTCTTGACCATCTTTCAACATGGTAGCATTATACTGATACGGGAGAGCTTTATCAGATGCATACGGGATTGGACCCGCCAACCGTATCACTAACGACGATACCGATATATTGTTAATGCTGTTACTGCTGCTGCTGTCATACTGAATAACTACTCTCTCAAAAGTTTTGAAAACTTGTACTATAACATTGACATCGTCATCTATATGAAGGGATTGAACAATCTGAATCAAGCCTTCATCCATCAACTGCTGGATGTCTCTCTTCACAACCATACAACCTCTAGGATTGACACTACAGATAGCACAATCATCATGGTCATGCTCACAATTGCACACCAAGCAAATATCTTTGTGCATCCTCATCAAGGACCTCCTAATGAAGCGTACATCGAATACCTTGAACTCCCCTGGACAACCGTCCACCATATTAACAGATGAATTTCCATTGGCAGGCAGTGGATTGGCTTTGACATTCGGCGCTCGGTCCTCAAAGGACACCATTCCACTATTTACCAGCTTCTGAACTTCATACTTGAGGGGGTAGTAGTTCTCTATATCGTGTCCGGGAGCTCCTTGATGAAAAGCACAACGGAGTTCCAGTTTGTACCACCATGGAAGTGGTTCAGGAATTTGCGGAGGATTTCTTAGTTGTAATAGGTTCTTGAGAACCAAATACGGATATAACTCTACTTATGTCATTGGAATAGGGTCGAAAGAGACCTTCTTCCTCTCAAAATATTGTTGTTGATGATTGTTGGTATTGTTGTTGTTGTAGGTGTTTGTTTATTGATGTGCTTGTTGTTGTTGACGTTGTTGTTGTTGAATTGGTACTGACTGATTTGCCGAAAATATCAGGATTACTGATGATACTTGATGATGATATTGACGGGGTGGTTGATTTCTTCTTACCTGAGGCCTCCTTTGCCTCCCAACTGAAACTGCATTAGCTTCACTCTCCTTCTTCTTGCTGAAACTGTTTCCATACCTCTTGTTTGATGACACCTCCTCTCTAGACAACCGTCCTTCTCGGACACCTTCTTCGAGCCTAATCCCCATGTTTACCATTTCGGTAAAGTCATTGGGGGCACTAGCAATCATCCACTCATAATAAAATGAGCTCAGGGTATTAAGAAAAATATTAGTCATCTCCTTTCCTCTAAAGGAGGGGTAATCTGAGCAGCAAGTTCTCTCCATCACTGAGCATACTCCTTGAATGTCTCCTTATCTTTCTGAGACAATGACCTTAACTGGTCTCTATCTGGATCCATATCAACATTGTACTTGTACTGATTCACAAATGCTTCGCCCAAATCATTGAACGTGCGGATGCTCGCACTATCCAATCCCATGTACCACCTCGAGAGCGGCACTAGTCAAACTGTCTTGAAAATAATGGATCAACAGATAATCATCGGTTTGAGTAGACATCTTTCTGGCGTACATCACCAAATGATTGAGTGGACAGGTATTCCCTTTGTATTTTTCAAAGTCAAGCACTTTGAATTTCACCGGAATCTTGACATTCAGAATCAAAGAAAGTTCCGCAACACTTTTTCCAAAAAAGTCCTTGCCCCTCAAAGTTTTCAATTCCTTGCGCAGCTCAAGAAATTGGTCCTTCATCTCATCCATCTTCTCATACACATCAGGGCCCTCAGACGGCTCAGAATGATAGATGGTGTCTTCTACACGGGGTTGAGTATGCACAACAGGTGGTGGCACAAACATAACCGGGCTAGATGTCGGCTTGGAAGTAAAGGTAGGCACAAAGCCTTCAAGCACAAAGTTGGAAGGCATTCACCACGGGAATCTGGCAGGCATGTTAGGTGCAAAATGAGCAGCAGTTGCAGGAATGGTAGAGGTAGCCACCTCTGAAATGACAGTCCCTTATTCTGTTGTTCAAGATGCTCCATAATCTTCAGATGATTGGCGCGGGTACTGTATCGATGAGTCAGCTTGGCTGAAGCACAGAAGAAACACCAATGAGACATTTGGCGAAAGAGAAATCTGCTTATGCAAATGATGTATGAAATGCAATGCTTGATTATTTTTATTTTCAAGGAACTTACTATATTATTTGCAAGTATATATATATATATATATATATATATATATATATATATATATATATATATATATATATATATATATATATATATATTGAAACAATTTGATATGACCATAAAAATCTCTTTTATTTATCTAATTGGAAGGATTACACTAAGTACAACTTCAGAAACCAAATGAAAATACAAGAGAAAAGGAGACTAGTCATCTTAAGGATCCCTAACAATAATGTCAGAAGATCTGGCTGTAGGCGTGTACTTCCTTCGGATACGTCGGATCTCGGTCTCAAAAGAAGCCTTCATCTGAGTCTTCTCGAGGACAAGCTGATCAACAATCTTCTTCCAAGCGATGGAAGGCTGAGGCATACAAGAGGAAGATGAAACCTCCGCCTCTCTCTATATCTTTGCCACTCGATCTTCAAGTAGCTCAATAAGTGCATCCTTGTCCTTAGACTCAAGTTGTAACTCCTCATGCTTTCGGCTCAAAGCATGGAAACTCTCTTCCCACATATCCTTCTCTTGTTTCATCTTGGCGAGTGCGTCTTCCAACTCCTCTATATCTTGTTTATGGAGAGTTAATGGCTCAACCACAACCATAAACATAGGTCTCTCAAAAGGATAAGGCATCTTCAACTCCAAAGCACTCTTCTTCACCCAAAGAGTGTAAGCTTCCAAGGCTACACAACTGCGCGGACCAATCTCGGATCTTTCTTTCCTATGAACATTATGCCAAGCATGCACAATCTTCTTCTTCAAATGTTGGGGGATCTTTACCCTCTTGATAGAAAAGACCTTCTAACAAAGTGTTCTTAGGTTTTTCTTACAAGGGGAACCCAAGTTGACGACGATCCAAAGTAGGGTTGTAGTTAATTCCTCCTTGTGTACCAATGAGAGGCACATTAGAGAATTCACCATAACAATCAATAATCTACAAACTTCTCAAAGAAGGATTTTAAGACCCCAATTTTGACCCTAAGATCCCTCATGGCATCATAACATTGCATTTACAGTGCCTCAAGGATCATAAGCATCTTGGTTCCTTTACCTTGGGGTGGGATCTCTTGTGAGTTGGTTTGAGATCACCAAGCATGCTTGAATTGTATATTATTTCTTTTCTCATTTTATTTACTAACCAAAAGCACAAAAATATGTCACTAACATCTCTTGTTTGTAGCTTGAGCAGTCACAAGGTCTAAAAGCTTCTAGGAGATCCTATGTGCATTGATAGGGCCAATTGAAGATGAAAGCAAGCATGGCAATGGTTCCAAAAGCTCTCATCCCAAAAATATTCCTCCCAAGTATCTTAATTCATCATTTTGATCAAAGCAAATCAAAGGGCTTGAGGCTTGTTTCCCAAGGAAACCCTAATTCATCTGCTCATCAACTGTGCCTTGCTCATGAAGCAACCTCAACCCATGATAAAATACAATCAAGGGAAGGTATTTCCCTCATCATTTCATGCATATTTGAACCTAATTGAGTGGCCTCAATCATTAATTCATCAAGATATGAGGTTTGGACTTGAGAAGTTGATCAGTCAATTCATCTGACTATTTTGAAATATACTGAGACCTAACTCTTTATGTGTTTGTCAAATGGAGATGACCCCAAGACAAAAAATGTTCTTAAATACAATATTAACAACGTTCATGTTCATCAAAAATTGTTTTGAAGCACGGAAGGTCATCATCCATTCCAAAACATTATAGGTAATTTGACTGAAACCCTAATTTTGGGTCAACTTCCCTAGATCATAACTCATTCATTTTTCATTATTTTGAGGTGGGATCAAAGGCATTGGAAAGCTTAAGATGTCTACTTCAAATTTTATGTTGAGGAAAATGTCAAAATCTCAAAGTCAATACATGTGATAATGCAAAACATTAGAGGTCACTTTGGACCAAATGCATTGAAATGTGAAAAAGTTCAACTTCAAGTGCCCATAACTTCTTCATCAAAAGTCCAAATGATGCAAAATTTAAGTCCAAATTGATTACCTTGAAAAGATATATAACATTTATATTGAAAATTTTGTCATTTGGAGCTTGCATCATTGAGACAGAAAGGCTTGAACTTTGGCCAATTTTGAAAATCTCACATATGCATGTTTTGCACCCTACACTTCATGTCTAATTTTCATCAATTTCCAAGGCCCAAATGGAGTTTTGATCAACATAACAAATGATCCTTATGCAATAAGATTTCCAATCATTACTCATGAGGTGGTGTTTCCATTTTTGGCATAGCATTTTCGAAGGCTTGAACCATATAGTGCAATTTTGAAAAATCATTTAATTTGCCTTGCATGAGCTACTACTATCCAATCTGCACGTCCACTTTGCTTTCATCAGGCCCATGCCTGGAGGCCCTTTCCATTCATGCAAATTTGAAATCATGCATTCAGCATTGCATTGCCTATAAATACAATGCCATAACTTCATAATTCTTCAACCTAAAGGCGCCCCAATTGCTGCTAAACTGAAACCACAACCCTCTCTAAAGGAACTAGCTCATTTTGCTCTCAATTTTTCAAATCTGAACTTTGGTTTCATTGATCAATTTTCAGATCTTAAAGTTCCTAAACCTTCTTCTCCTTGATCTATAGTGTCAACTGTAAGCAATAGCATCCAGGAATTGCGACTCAAAGCCTTGCAAATCAAAGGTTTACTTCAACTGTTATTTTCTTCGAATCAGCTTGCATAGTGCTTAGTTCTCATTGTTGTTGTGCGATCTGAAGTCCTCTGCATAGAGGCAACATTATTGTGCTTTCAATTTTCAAAAAATATGAAGTTCATATGAACACCACATATCTTCCACTTCTGATTTCTCTCAACATAGAGATCTAGAATGGATTTGAGTGGTACAGGGGTGATGTACATCACCCCAGCTCTCGATTGATGCCTGGATCGTGCCTTTTGGTTACCATTTTAATTTCTGCAATTTTGGACTTGGCCGGTAGTTGGCCGGAGAAGACGGTGGCGCTGGTCACCGTCTGGTCTCCAGATTCAATCAGAACCGTCCACTTCATTTCTCAGATTCAATCACATGCGTCCAATGTTATGACTTATTTAATGGCTTAGTGCGCTTCAGTTGACCAAGGCACATGGTAGACGCGCGCTTCTTGGCCTCATGATTTGCCAGCTCAATTAATGAGCTCAAATCAAACGGTCCATGCTTTTTCCTATTTTCTAATTTCTGATTTTTATTCTTTTATTTCTTTTAATTCCATTTCTTTTTAAAAATTCATATCTCCTTCATTATTGGTCCAAAAATTATGAGACCAATTTCATTTTTCTCCTTTTAATTTCTACTTTCTAAAAATGATTTTTAAAATTTTTTATTTTATCATTTGATATTTTTTAGTAATTTTCTCTTTTCTGGTTATTTTTAATTCATTAAAAATAGATTTTAATATTCAAAAAATACAAAAATATTTTTCCAACCTCTTGATGATAGATCTATGAAAAATATTCTCATCAATTTATTACTTGATTTGAGATTTATTTGAGATTTTAGTTCAATTAGGTTATTTTTAAGTATTTTTGATTGATTTAAAATAGTTTCTGACTTCTAAAAATTCTGAATTTTTTGTCAAACTTTGTTTGACCTTGTTGAACTTGGAATAATTCACTTGGACTTTTCAAACTTGATTTGAAGTGAGTTTGAAGTTTGAACTTTCTTTATTATTTTAATTCAAGTTTTATTTTAATATTAAAAAATGCCAAAAATATTTTACTTGTTTCTTGACTTCCAATCTTCATCTTGCTTCTGTTTTATATTGTTTGACCTTGATCTTCTCTATCATTGGTCAATACTTGTCGATGACCTTATTCCATTTCCATTTAATGCACTTTAATTCTCCATCTTCTTCTTCTTATTCTTCTTCTTTTTTCTTTTTGATCAATGAGTTACAGATTGGTGGTTAGTATTGATACATGGAGGTTTAATCTTCCTTGATTCAAATCTAATTCATCTTGATCATGGATCAAGTGAATGGCTTTGCATTAAGGATAGGTTGCTTCCTAAATCATGCAAAGAACCTAAATCAATACAAGTTCATTTCTCATCTTCTTTTTGGCATGGCAAGTTGTTAGAGTTTGATTCACTAATCAAGACCTCTAACTTGTGTTGTTGCCTACATTATTATTGACCGGCCTCAGATAGTTGTGACTTCTACATAAGTTCAATTACGATTGCTTAACATAGCACTAAATTGCCTTATGGCACACTAACTCTAACACTAACTATTAACCATTAACATTTAAGTTTTGCTCTTTACATTTATGCAATTAACTATTCTTGTACATATTATTCATTTGTTTTTCTCTTTGCTCACTTGAGCACGTGTTTATGTTAATGCAATTTTACTTTTGCTCACTTGAGCACATAATTGTGTATATATTATTGTGCTTGTGTTTTGTTTCGATTGTTGTGGACCAAATGCAAAAATGGACAAATGGACTTAGTTTCTAAGACATTCCCTATGCAAAATTGGAGTAAAAGGACCTTAATGTTGAAGATGGATTAGGAGGACCAACTCTCTAAACTCACTCTTGTTCATTCTTGATTTACTTCATAGAACTCTTTGATGTGTGTGCTTTTGTGCTACGGAATCCTATGTGAGCCAAATTGAAGGACCATTGCCATGTTCATCCAAAGTGAAAGATACAAGAGACATTGGGGTCTTCTAAGAGCTTGTTTAATTATGTTGATTGCTTGAGCTTACACTTATTTTGCTTGCATATTCCAGAGGACGGGAGCTACTTGGATCATCAATATGATCTCAAGAGAGGAACTCCATTTGTGGTCTTGTTTCTTATCCTTCATCTCTTGTATGATTAGGACTTTAGTCATTCTTCTTCTTCCCTCCACTCTAACCCAAGCCAAAACTTTTGTGCAAACATTTAACACTTCTTTTCAAACATTAGAAACCCAAGCATTATGCTTTTGATTTTGAAACTTTCTTTTCATAACACTTATTTTGAATTGAATCCTAAAGTCAACTTTGACCATATTTTGTAAATACTTTTCATTGGTAAATATAACTCATTCAAATACTTTTCTGGTTTCAATGGCCACTTTCTTAATCAAAACTTTTCATAACCTTTATCTATTAGGTTTGAGTTATCCTTGAGGTAGATGTAATACTCACCTATATCCTTAGTGATGGACAATGAGTCTTCCATGCTTATTATAGGGTTAACCCCTCACTAGCATGTTGAAGCTATCCTCACATGGTGGATTTATGGTTTTAGGTTGAGTTTTCTCCCTTGGATAACAAAAGACCTTAAGGCTTTTGGACCAATCAATTCACCAACTCATTTTGAGATTTTTACCCCGAACTACGAGGTTTTGGTCCTAATCTTTTTCAAGATGGTACGTAGGCAATGGGTTTATCCATCTAAACACAAAATGTAAATAACTTGTATATTCTCTTCTCATCTCTTCAATCATGTTTGCACAAACAAATTTTCACAAAAAAATACCAACCTTACAACAAGTGTGAAAAGGGCTCCCTAGGAGTACCTAGGATGTTTTGGGTGCTTAAAACCTTCCCATTGCTAACGAACCCCCTTACTCCGATCTCTGACATTTTTACTAGTTTTTGATTCGATAAAACTTTTAGGTTTTTTTTCGCTTTCTAACCATTCCTTTGGATAAATAGGTGGCGACTCGACTTGTATGGTTTACCTTGGATTTAGTCAATATCTCTAATGGTAACGAATACCCCGCTACAGAAAAGTCGCGACTCTGCTGGGGATATTTGCCTAGTGGGTTTTGCCTACTTTTCATATTTGTTGTATTGTATTGTATATTATTTTTGTGATATATTTTGGTGCAATTTGGGATTACTGTATTGTATGTAATGATTGAATTGCTTGAATATTAATTCCTTGTATGCTTGGTGATCTTTTTGAGATGAGTTCTATACCCGAACTCGAGTGCACTTAGGATAGGAGAATGGCATAGTCTTGTTGACTTGTATGGAGTTATTCCTTAGCAAGTTGACTTGCAAGCCCATTCACTTGGTGGAGGTCATGTTGGGATCAATAATGTCACACAAGTAGTTGTGGTTAGACATTACTCTTTCCAATATAGACCTTAGAAGCCAAGGACCTTAGTTTACCAAGCCCATCTTGGCCTATTCTTAGGATGTAGTGCGAAAGTCGTTCAAGTGTAAGATTTGATACGATTGTTACGCGATACTACACTCATAAGAGTCTCTCTTGAGAATATTTTTGGAATACGAGTAGTCGTTTATCCGATAATATCCGAAAGATGGGATGATGACTATGGGAACCTCTTGTAGAACATGTTTGGCAGGTTTAAACCCTAGTACACTCCCTTTGGGTGGTTCTTAACCGAGACTCCATGCTCGCGACTTGCAACAAACCCTTGATTCATGGTTGATCCGTTCTTGTGTCCTTAATATCAATGGAACTTGGGTGTTGATAAGGTGTAAACCATAATCCACCAAAATGGATGGTTGATATTAAGGATGACATGATCCATCCCATGACCTTTGTTTGGTGTGCTTTGCTTGATCCTTGAGTGTGATTGATGCATTCATGCATTCATGCACCCATTTGCATCCATATCATCAATAATGAGAAAATTTTCAAGGAACTTAAGAGGTATATTTGCAAATTTTCAGACATGGAAAGACAAAGAAGGAATACAAAGAAGTACAGTTTCAGACAACCCGACTTGAAAGAGCTAAGGAATTTTACATCCTATGTATTAGATCCCCTGGGTTTCAAGGCTCGTTATGGGAAGCTTCTATCTATTCTGATTACTCAGGTGGACGAAGGATTGATGAGTGTATTGGTGCAGTTCTATGATCCCTTGTACCGTTGCTTCACATTTCCGGATTT